>NC_052250.1:4669579-5323787 GCF_013401445.1 Tripterygium wilfordii
TTATGATCTGGAATTTTAAGCATGCACCACTCACCAAGTTGCCAATTTTTATGCGAAAAACATGACAACAATGTTAGCTTTTCAGCTCCCAAGTAGATAGTTCCTTAAGCTTGATTATTTTTTTCCAAGTATCACATGGCCATCTAGCTGAGTTAGACATAAAATATACTATCTGTTCAAGATATCATGGATAGATTGAATTCTCAAGTAAGTTGGAACTTCTAGCCGGTCAAGCATATCTTTATTGGCAAAGGTTCACATCCCTGCAAAATCAGCTTCTTTCCAAGACTCCAATCATTAGGACGAAACTCAGAGACCTTGTAAATCATGTATTGAGACATCCCTTCTACAGATTTTTCACAATAATGTCCCACAGAAACTACCATTTCTATGATCCCCATTTTGGAATCTTTTGCCCAATGAAATTGATGGTGCTGTAGAAACAACTTGAAGACATGTTCAGAGATTAAAGACATGTTCACCTGGTTATGAAGTAGTGGTTGGTTTTGATCCTTTCCATCAACAAGGAGGAAATCAATTGATTCATTCCAATCTTTAATAGAATTTGTTATGTGAGGAATAACCTGAATTATTTCCCAAAGTCTTGCAGCCTCCGGGATCAAAAGACTTTTGATCAAACATGTTGTCAACAGCTTCAGGTGCAGCATTGTGCTTCATATGGAAAGCTATAATCGGTTGAACAAGGTCCACAAGACCATCCAATGACTTCTCTGGTTGTTTCAACAATTTATACTTGCATTGCGAACTAAACTTTCCATCCTCATCAAGAACAGAAGCAAGCAATACCACCACTCATACTTACAACAAAGTTACTGTCAGGTTTTTCAAGTATAATGTTCTCTAATTTTTCGGCAACAGGTATGAGTAAGAGGAAAAAATTAATATTCTCTAGTTTCTTATTGTTTTTCGTGACTTCCTTCTCATTTTAAGCTTATATGAACAACCAACCATATCATTAACTGGTTGAGGAATTACCTCAAACATCTTGTGTGCATCAGTTTGATCTAGAATTAGGAACTCATCCTGATTCCTCGATAAGAACTGCTAGGATCAGCGGATCATTATCTTGAAGAGAAGCTGATATGATCTCAAGGGCAAATTAGTCTTTCTGCAAATACTGTTATACTTTGTAATTCAGTTTGTTAGTAGTTAGTTAAGTTATAACAGATATAGTGATGTGACAGCTGTTCATGTGGGTGTCACGTGAACTGTGGTTCCCTTTGAAAGGGAAAACATTTCTCTTTTGGTGGTATTACTGTTCATGTGGGTGTCACGTGAACTGTGGTTCCCTTTGAAAGGGAAAACATTTCTCTTTTGGTGGTATTACTGATTGAAAGAAATTCTATTTCACTTTCATTTTCATATTTTCTCTGTGTTTGTTCTCCATTTCCATATATTGAGTCTATGCAAGGTCAAGGTTGAAAGGTCCACATCAGAAACAACATCTTCTTCATCGTCAGCATTATACGTCGCATCCAACGGATTTGTAAATTCACCAAGTCCATCCTCCTTACACAAAAGCTACCATAAGCAAGGGCGGAGCCACATAGGGACAAGGGTGGGCAATTGCCCCACCTGGATTTTGAAAAATATTTAGTATATATATTAGTGTACACATGTTGTTTAAATATGTTTGTTGGTCTAGTTGTCAGTATGTTTTGTTTTGCCACTATAGCAACCCATGTTCTATTCTCACAAGCAGCAATGAATCACTTGGATTAGGAGGGGTTGCACACGAATCCCCCCACGAACTTTTTTGCCACCCCTCACAAAAAATCTTAGCTCCGCCCCTGACCGTAAGTGCTTCCCATCATAGTGTAGGTTGACGGAAGTACATCCATTGAAACCATTGTAAGGCTTCAAAATCCAAATTGGAAGAAGCAAGAACAACTTTCTCATGATCTTGAGTTCCATAAAATCCAAAATATTTCCCAACCTTGTGAATCCACACAAGTGGATCATCTCCACCGGTAAAATGAGGAAATCCATTTTGTTTCCAGGATTCTCGTTGTTGAGATCCTCTTTGAACTTGTCCATTGAATCGATGTACACCGCGACGCCCTAATTCAGATCGACCGGTTTCATCAATTATACCTGATTCATGGTGAGACACTAGATCGAAACCTGTAATGAACTTTGCTTTTAGGTTCGAATTCATTTTCACAATCGACTCTCGAAGTTTTTCTAGCTTTTCTTCAATCACTGTGAGTCTGTTTTCTATGGCTATTGCAAGAATACGGTGTTGAGGCTTGTGTAGGAAGGGAACAATAGGTTCCAATGAGAATCGAGTTGTTCCGATACCAATTGTTATGAACCCGTTTCAAACCTTAACCTAGCAACAATGGTGAAGAGAAAATATAGAGAAGGAACACAAAGAAACACAGAGTTGTGAAGAACGGGATGTTCATTTCGTAACAAATTTCGTAACTACCAATTACATATTACATTTGCCGCTTTTATACTAGCAAGACTAACCGACTTACACTTAGTTTGCCCAGCTGGTATAATGGAAGCACACAAACGACACGAGCCTAAACCAAGGTTCCTATCAGTCCGATAACGGATCAACAACAACAACAATCAGAATCAATGGAAAGGAAGGGTTAAAAGTCCTGTACAAGAGAAAAACTCCTCATACTCATTTAGCTAAATATTTTCATTCCAAATATAACGATTTAGTCGAGATACAAAATATATATGAATGCTCAAAACCCTCAAAAGTTGAGGGGATTTTACATGGATATTTACAACGAAATTATCAAATAACAATTACATCGACCAAGTATTGCAGCTTCAGCTCTTCATTCAATAACGGTGTCTGTTACTAGTCACAGAATGCATCTTTAAACTCATGTAAAGTCACTGACTAGTAATCCACCTTGCTGCTTTGGTAGATGCTGATGGTCCATCCCCAAATGGTGAGAATGCCTTTCCACTCGTCTATGTAACAGTAACAAATATCCAGTTTCTGTTACATGCTAGCCAAGTTTTATTTTCGACCCAACTTGAAGGTCGTTCAGGAACCTGACACCTGAACTGTTCAACGAATTCAGAACAGCTTCAGCTTCAAGTTCCCTTCCTGCAAACTTGTACAAGTAAACAGCTGCACTCATGACGAATTTGTCTTGTTGTAACGATTTCTGGATCTGTTCGAAAAATCTGATGCCTTCTTCTACATGTCCATAGTCCATGTAGCCTCTTAGCATTGTCCGATTACAAGCAACATCAGGACTAAAACCACTTGTCAGCATTTCCTTATAAACCCTCCCCGCTTCCCCCATCATGCCTGATTTGGCAAAAGCAGAGAGCAAGTGGTTAAAGTGTCCACAAGAAGGACGAATGCCTTTTTTTTGCATAACCTTAATGGTTTCCTCAGCTTCCGAGTATTTCGAACTCGCCGCATATGCTCGAATGAGGGAGAGGAAGGTGAATGAGTCTGGGGAGGGACCATCTCTTTGCATGGCTACAAATAGGTTCTCAATTTCACCATGGAGTCCCACCATTGCGTATACATTGCTCATGATATTGCAACTAACCTGCATTTCTCAAGTGGACATAAGGTATAAGCATTTTAGTGATACTATAAGGTGAAGAACTGAAGATTAACAATTACATGAAACTTAAAGAACTCATTGGAAGTTAATTTGAATCATGAAAAAAGGAGCAGTCAAACCCTAATTAGATGCAAAATTCAAATGTTTCTTAAGAACCCCACTTTAAAAGGGAGCGTGAACAAGATAAATTCATGTGCAAATGGCGCCAAGGAAAATTTTCAAAGTAGCAATGCTTTCCAATAAATCGCAAATTTATTTTATTCAGATCTCTGAAAACATAATATAAGTTCTAATGTTATGGTGATTCATGTGAGCCAAGGAAATTTTTTTCAAAAGTAGCAATGCTTTCCAATAAATCTCAAATTTATTAAGTTCAGATCTCTGAAAACATATATAAGTTCTTATGTTCTGGCGATTCATGTGAGCATACCATCCCTGGCTTTATCCCCACTTCCTGCATTTCACTGAAGAGGCGAGATGCTTCATGGATCTTACCTGCCAATTACACGAACTAGTAAGCCTATGGACCATGTCAAAGCAGCGAAGAAGCCTTATATCTGTCTCAAATTTGTGTAAATCCCTCAATAGGCAAAGAGCATTTATCACCACGAATGGAACTCTGGCTACAGTATCTGAAACCATCTTTCATGTACCTATGCAATTTATCAAATGCAAAGACTAGCCGAATATGCCAGAAATAGTGATGTTCCTTAAATGTTCATTACCCCAAAAAAAGGCTGGAAGTACACGAACCATAACCAAACTTGTAGTTCAAGTGCCATGAATTTTTTTGTTCACTTCTTTAGGTTACAATGTAAAAAAATAAGGAAGAAAACATTATGCTAAAGTTCCTCTGAAAAAGGATACTTCAGAAACTTTGCAATTTCTTTTTCAATTCCACAATCATAAACTGTTGTTCATAGAGGTAGGACAACTTATCAGTATATTCAGATCTTATGTATGGGGCCTATGAGGAAATAGGTTGGCTGTAAGGAAACTAGAATTAGATGGTTACCAGCCTTGCCAAGAAAGTTAATCATGTTCGTGTAAGCTTTCTCATCCAGAGAGACACCCAAATTGCGAGCAGAATTGAACATTTCAATCGCATCATCCAGCTTTCTACCTCGTCCATACACACTGCATTAATAATTATTTAGTATACATAGCAGCATGTCTAACTGTGACATCTAATCCATCAGGTCTTACCTAATCATGGTGTTATATGTCTGAATTGATGGAGTACATCCTGAAGAAAGCAGGCACTTGTATATACTGGTTGCAAAATGCAATTTACCTGCATCATCACATTGAATGTCAACACATAATTCACGTAGTGAGAAAAGGTATCTCAGGTATAAGTTCTATATCAACCTGCTACTAGCATTGCCTTGATAAAGGTATTATAGGCAATGGTATCCAGCTCCATACCATCTTGGAGAGTACCACGAATAATATTCTGTGCCTCCTGATGTTTGCCTGAGGAAGGTACAATTATCATTGACACAAAAATAACTGTAAATTCAACCAATAACCATTATGAGAGAACTTCTAAAATTTCTATATTTCACTAATTCACTGTAATTTTATGTTTGTGTCAGCATTTAAACATTTGATGTTGTTCAGTTATAAACGAAGGGCGCCTCAATTTTATTTTAGGTTACTTCTCAGATTACTGGAACTCCCATAAATTGTACCAGCTCATAGACCATGAAATTGAAATCTAGACATGCTGTGGTGAAATGTTATTAGTCCAACAAAGTATACAAGTTTTTGGCTACAAAATGCATTCCACCAATGCAAACGGTTTTTTTAAGAAAACAATGATTTGGGAAGTTAAAATCCAAACCATACTACTACTTATCATATTTTCAAATTTTCGAGAAAGTAAACCTAATAACAGCAAACAATGTTGGGTGAGAAAACATGCAACAAAATCTAAAATTTCTGAAGCTAATTGTTAAACTTACTTGAGCTACTGAAACTATTTAGCTACTCCGAATCGATGAATTCCTAAAACTGTCAAAAGGAAGGTACTGCCTACTGGTTTACTTATTTCTGTGTTCTTACCACAGTTAGTCAAAGCATTCACAATTATGCTGATAGCAACAGCACCCAGATCATGCCCTTTTTTAATCACTTCCTTGTAAAGCAAATATGCCTCCTCTAATCTACCAACTTTGGCGTAAGCATCAATCATCGAATTAAACACTAACTTCCCACATGCAGGAGAATCTACATATGCTGCAAACACCTCTTGAGCCAGTTCCACTTTTTGTAGCTTCCCATATGAACTGATCAAAGAAGCAACTGCTCCATCATTCAGTTTATACCCCAGCTTGACTGTTAGATCATAAAGTGTTTTTCCTCTAGATATGTCACCTACATAGAAGATCAATGTTAGCAGTTAATATATGTCGCCAAGCAGAGTTAACATGCATTATTATGAAGGAGAAACATAAGGATTCATGCCTTCTCTAGTAAAGCGGCTAACAAGTTGAGTCACTACTGACAAGCCACCAGAAGTCTCAAGCAACAGCTTCAATATATCTCCTGTCTTAGTGGTTTTTCCATCAGCCAAATGCAATCGAAGCATTACAGCAAGAGCTGTGGTGTCCAATTCACTGGAGGCCTCAGGATTTTCCTCAGAATCTGAATGTTGGCTATTTTGTCCACCAACAACCTCATGCAATGTTAGAATGAAGTTATTACCCTTGAATGATCTATTCGTAGCCATCTCTCCTATCAGCTGTTCAGCATCTTTCAGCATACCTTGTTCGCAATATATTTCCATTACTGTTTTCAAAAGCTGCAAATCAAAACCGACCTGATTCTTCCGTATATGGGCAATGAGATCCTTAGCCTTCTCTGTCATCTCCAATCTTGCATACAAGTTGAGCATGTCATTACAAGAACCAGTATCAGGAAATCCTGTCTTAGATAAAGCCTGAAATGCAGCTTCAGCAGATTCCAAGTCCTCTTTCATAACATAACATTGCAACAAAACAATACAACCAAATCTCGATAACCAGATAGTTCTAGACTTCATTAACGCAATAACATCCAAAGCTTTCTCAACATTTCTCGAGTTAAGATGGACTTGTGCCATTGCTAGATAAGTCTTTTCGTCACTAAGTATACCCAGCTGCTGCGTCTCTTCAAACATTTTTTCCGCATCTTCATACAGACCAAGTTTCCCGTAAATCCTAATGAGCAAACCATAAATGACTTCATCAGCTGCAATTTTGTTTCTTCCCATTTCAGAAAAGAGAGAGAGGGCTTTAGAATAATCTCCAATCTTGTAATACATAGTTAGAAGTGAAGCACAGGTGAAGTTACTAGGAACTATTGCAAGGGATCTCATGTCCTCGTATAACTTGAGTGCTTGATCCCAATTTCCAGTTTTGGTGCTTAAGCTAATAAGCAGGCTATAAATTACCTCCTCAGGCACAAGTCCAAGATTTTTCATCTCATTGAAAGTCCTGAGAGCTTCCTCGTAATGATGTTCCTTGACAAGTGAGCTGACAATCACTGTAAATGTAAAATTATTAGGTGCCACTCCATTAACCACCATCTGCTTCCATATTTCTATAACCTTTCCATGGAGTGACTTCTTCTGCAAAGACGACAGGATAAAGTTGTAAACTGCAACAGAAAGCATGACCCCCCTTTCTTGTACAGCAGAATGAAATGATAGCATGGCTTTATGCTGTCCCCATCTAGCATATGAACATAACATGGTACCACAAGCAACTTCATCTGGTTCACATCCAGCTTCAAGCATCTCTAAGAAAGTATGTTCTGCAAGTTTGATCTTTCCAACTTGCCCATACACACGCAGGACAATTGTGTATGCAATAACACTAGGGCGATAGCTAAACTGTTTCAAGCACAGGTCTGTCAATACACCAGATCGATTACCATGACATGGAAGAAAACAGTACAAAGCACTGAATTTCAGGTACTCAGAGAGCAGAAAAATATGATCAAATCTCCACCATTATTTTGAAAGCATTAGAACTACAGAATCACAACAAAAAGTAACACATCTATGGTTATGAAGGACAAAGAAATTAGATTCATGTCAAGATCATTTCTAATAAAATCATACATGACTCAAGACAAACCATTTCTGGAAAAGAAAAGGTCTCTTAACGTGATTTTTAGATTAGTTACTTTGTCAATCAACACAATAAGTTAACATGTTG
The DNA here is from genome assembly GCF_013401445.1 of Tripterygium wilfordii. Classification (NCBI taxonomy): domain Eukaryota; kingdom Viridiplantae; phylum Streptophyta; class Magnoliopsida; order Celastrales; family Celastraceae; genus Tripterygium; species Tripterygium wilfordii. The sequence continues at coordinate 4,677,360 of NC_052250.1, forward strand.
GATTGGGGCATTTCACATCATTTACATATATTCTCAATCCCTCTCAAGTGTGGGCTGGACAATCCGACGGCTACTCTGACAAATTCCCACACTTGGGGGAACAACAAATGGAGGTTTAAATTGCGGAAGCTAATTTCACATCACTTATATATATATATATATATATATATATATATTCTAAAAGGGATTATAGATTACATAATAAAACTAAAATGCCGAACTCAAACTAAGTTCTTGAGATAGCACCAGATAAAAATCTAATATAGTTATTACTGATATGTAGTGGAAACAAACTAGAATAACATAAAACTCAAAAGCTATAAATAGCAAATTATACACATGGTAAAATCTAGCTCAAAAATCTATTATTGAAAATGAAATACTAAAAGCAACCTATCAAAAAACATAACTTCCAACATTCAGTAGACAAGGGCAGAAAATTGTATCATGGACTATATAATTTGAACCTATGAAATAAGAAAGAAAATTCAGCTGCAATAAGCCAATAACATTCTCACACACAAACAGAGAGTTGGGAAAAGAGGAAGTCAAATTCAACAAGACGAGTGCATTATCTAAAAGCCCTGCTTGTTTGTTTCATGAGAAATAGAAAACCTACCTGCAGTTTCATCCAAGCGAAGAAGTCCTTGACCTGCCTCCACCCCTTCTGCTCCTTCAACACCACACACATCTCTCTAAAGGTCAGTTTCCCAACAAAGCTACTCATCACCATCCTCATATCATACTCCTCTCCTCTCCTCTCCGACAACGCCCTCACAGTCTTAATCGCCGCCACCACGTGCTTCCCGTAGAGATGCCCGTTCCGGTCGTCCTGCAAGTACTGCACCATCTGCTCGGGTGTTCTCTTGATCCACTTGGGTGTCTGAGCCTGTGGTCCCTGGTTTCTTCGCAACACGCTCAGGTACTGAGCTTTCTTCTTGATTATTCGCCGTGCGTCGTCGTCGGAGAGTCGGTGCTTGGGGTTTTTGGATTTGGGTTTTGGTCTTGCGGGGTCTCCGTCACTGAGAGACCAAGGGTCCCGGTAGACCGACGAGAAGATGATAATTCTACGGGTTTTGTTGGGTGGTTTTGACGATTTGTGCGGTTTTGTTCTGTGGTTTGGGAGTGGAGGAGGGAGGAAGGTGGACTTGAAGATGAGGGAGTCCATTTTTCATGCTCTTAATTCTTGTTTGGTTGGTGGGAAAATCATGGATTTTACCTGGAAAACACCAACACTTTGGAGGGAAAATTTGATAAGGAAGTGGAGGTGGTCTGGCGGATGCTGGTGATGAAGTGTAAGCCGTTTGAAGACGGAGGGAGAAGCAATAAATATCTGTTTTCTTTTTCTGAAGACCCAGAAGTTTTTTTTTGCCCCCTCAAACGGGTGTGTATGCACGAAAAGTAAAATGTAGGGGTCTGTTTGAATTTATCTCACAGATGCCTTATGAGCTGGGCCCTCCATCCTAAGCCCATCTGAATCTTTCTAGGCCCAGTACCCAAAAAACGATATAGGCCAGCAACTTGTTTTTCATGTACATCGTCTCTCAGTGTCCCGGAAGATCTCGAGCAAACCAGAATGGCGTTGAGTCTGTTGCGAGCCCTACGCACATCATCAAATTTGGGGAGAAAAAATACAAGAAGTCTGAGCCTCATTCCCGGTCAAATCAGCAACCACACTGCCAAATGGATGCAGGTATGAGTCCCTCGTTGTTCCTTTTCCTTCAGTGTCAATGGAAGATAGAAGAGAGAAGCTAACGCAATTTATGTATATGTTTTGATTTATATACACACGGTTTACTCCTTGTTTTTCATCTAAGATTTTGTGATTCAGTGGTTTGGATGGTACTGCTCTATCCCTTTTGGGGCTGAATTTGGAATTCATTTAGGATTTAGGGTTATATCTCTATGGTATTATCTTCATTTATGACATTAGATAAAATTAATAGTTTGTCATAAAATTGATATACTTTAGGGTTGTTTAGAGATGTTTTCTGTCTCTTGCAATTTTAGTTACCAAGAGAGATAGTACAAAATTACAAATAATGTTTCTTATTCATTATCTGATGCTTTCCTTTACTTTCATCTATTAGAGAAAGAGATAGCGTATGTGGTATGCTTTAGAATTTTTTATTTCTCTTTTCCTGAAGATCAAGCTTAGTTCATGTCCATTATGAATGGAGATTTAATGAAAAGTGGGGAGGACAGAGCTCTGAAGTCTGAACCAACTTTAAGGAGACAGTTGATAGCATGAATCAAGGACGGACATTGAAGTGTATGTTATATCTTTTAGGTTGACAATGAAATTATCTTTCCTCGAGTTGTTTGTCCTCAAAAGGTGTAATTTGCCTAATCCAGAACAGTTCGTGTGACCCCCTTGTGCTTCTCAAGGGTGCACTTCTTGTTTGATTACTGAATGTCGCATCTTGTGGAAGTGGAATAGCATAATAATTATAGAAGGAGCTACACCAGTTTAGAATTTTTTGTTTGTTTGAATGAAAACGCCAGTTTAGAAGTTCTTTGAATGTAAAGAGAATGGAGGTGATTATGATTTGGATGTGTGGTTAACTAAGTAGAGAATCAGCATGCATCTTAGATTGCCTGTCCTTAACGCCAAAGCTAATGGAAATGTGCATTCTCACTTACAGGGATCGAAACTGTTAGCTAGACTTAGTGAATTTGGATGTGTTTCAGTTAATTTCATATCAAAGAGACGTTTAATAGTTTAATTATACTTGGATGGAGGAAAAAGTGAAAAATATTTGACAATTCTGGCACTTTTCTGTCATGAATGTTTGAACACATCCCGTCAAAAATGAAAAGAAAAAGGAAAACACATTGGAGCTTGGACTTGGTTTGGCAAATGGGGATGTATATTGAAGCACGAACCTATCTCAATGTGAAACAACCCTGGTAACAAGGGGGGCTAAGACACTCAAAGATAATAATCTGTTGAAAGTACAAGAACATATAGACACACCCGAAAATTGTTTCACTCCAAGCTACATTTGTGTGGCTAATGTGTTAACATGAGAAAAAATAATATTGCATTGACAATATCTCTGTATCTGTTACATGTGAAAATAATTTCTTCCTAGGCAAGAAAAAGTTTCTTCCGCTTTCCCTGTCCCATGTAGTTTTCGTGGATCAAACTGTTGGCCTACTCATGGGGTTGTTTACATGCATTCAGATATGTCATGGGGAACCTCCATTAAATGTGTAAAGCATGTGATGTAAGAATGTCCATGTGAGATTATTAACCTTTTGGTAAGATTTAGACTTTAAATTGATTGTTTTTAAACTTAAAACACATGGTCAATTTTTTTTTTTTTTGCTGAACTCGTAAATGTTGCCTATGTTTACTTATAATAGAGAGCTATGAAAATTGTAACTTTACATTGCCCTTAGGCCTTAGTACAAAGTTTTTTACTTGCATATGGAATCTGTTTGTTCTCTGGTATTGCTCATTCATCACCCTTCCCAATCTTACAGTACTCCCATATGCCTCATTAAAATTTGTTCCAGGTCATTAACTGCTTTAGGGTGGAGGTTGACTTCTTTCCTGAGATCTGTTCTCTGCCAATGTCTTCCTTTTTTGGGTATATCATAGATGACAGCACATTTTGTGACCACATTTTGTACTCATAGACTGATTATTGTTTATGACAGTTTTTTCACGTGAAAGTACTGGATTGGCCTTGTGTAACTGTTTGCTACATTGCTATTTGCTAATGATGGATTGGCTGTGTATGACCTGTGCTGGTTACTGTGAAGAAAGGAGATCTCTTTGTTTTCATGTCATTTTTATATCATGATTCATGACGGTATTTTATTGTTGTCTATTATCTGATGTGCTTTTTAACGATTGAATATTTGTGTTTGGAAGATATGTTATACTTAATAGATAGCGTCCTTATTGACCAAATACTTAATATATCAGTAAACATAGAGCAGTGATTACATGACTTTAACCCAGTTAGAATCCGTTGAGCAGGTGCGTCTAATGGGATTTTTTGTTCCCATGAGAAAGATTAGTAAGTTCCCTGTATTTTTTTTATGGCGAAAAATAAAGCAGACATGGTGTTCGGTTTTGGTTTGATGCTGGGAATGTTAGGAAGTTTCAGTGAAGTGATTCCTTTTCCGAGCCTATGTTGTAACAATCGTTGACAAACCTTTGAAATAAATTGTAGTAACATATGGTTTCTTAACCCTTCATTGTGAACTGCTGCATTGTAAATAGTACAAATTTTTTACTGAAATTTTAAATCCCATGGTCTGTACCACCTTTGTTTTCTATCTCTCCTCAGCCAGTTGATAAATTGAGAGATTTAATTGTATATATGATACAACTGTTCTTTTCCTTGCCTAGGTCTCTGAATGTTTTTTTAGTGGTTTCAGTAACTTTTGTTGTCTTGAATGATTCTTCTGTGAGTTCTGTCATTCAAATAGTTTTATTTGCTCCTGCTGGGAGATCTGTTTTAGGAAGACAAAAAATTAATAAGCATTTATTTCACACTTAGGATACAAGCAAGAAATCTCCAATGGAGTTGATCAACGAAGTTCCACCCATCAAGGTTGAGGGCAGGATTGCCGCTTGTGAAGGAGGTGAGTCATTCTTATTGCCTTTTAACACTTCTAACCAAGCTATTCAAATTGTTTATTTAAGCTGAATGTTTATACATCCTGTGGCGTTTTTGTTCCACTTTCTGGATTTAGATATTAATCCTGCACTTGGGCACCCAATTGAGTTCATATGCCTCGACTTGAAGGAACCAGCTGTCTGCAAGTATTGTGGCCTACGCTACGTCCAGGATCACCATCATTAAAGACTGCCTTCTGCTACATAGTATATCATCTTCTTGGAGCATTTCATTTCATGCTTCTAATTGTTAAATCAATGCTCTCCTGCTCTTTGTTTAATATCACAGAATAAAGACTATATTTCCCATGGTCGTTTGGGTTAATGGATTCGTGTAGAAACCCCAACATGGTTTGGGGGCTGCTGCTGATGAATTGTATTGGTCTTATATCATTCTGGCTTCTGTTCTTATTTGCTTTTGGACCTGCTGTTTCCATTTTGTTCAGTTCATTCACTTGTGATTTGCTGTGTGAATCGTGGTTTTCCAGTGTTGGATAGAGGAAGGGAGGGGGTATTCGCACCCATGAAAATGTGTTTTACACCCCATTTTGAGATAAGTGCATGGGTGAAAAACACACCTTGAGATGTGTGCGGGCAAAACCCACGGTGCAAAACGTATAAGATCATTGTCGGGACAAAAACAGAGTCGGCATGTAGAGAAACTAAAAACCAACATTGCACTGGCCATCTATATCTATCTATATATGTATATTCATGTGTGGTGGTAGCGTGTGAAATTTCAATATTGGAGACAGAGTGATATGGGAGATGTATTCTGGTGTGAAATTTCAATATGGGTATGTCTGGTGTGATTGGAAATCGGTGAGCTTTTCGCTTTCTGATCACCCTTAATGTTGTTGCTCTCTGTTGAGTGAGAGCTGGGACGAATAAGGAGACTGAGAGACATTGCTATGCATGGCGGTGTTGATGGATCTGCTTACGCTATAAAATTCTGTACCTCCGCCAGAAAATCCCAATGCCATTTTCTGAGGATCAACAGAGAGGAAGTTAATAAGAGGTAAATTCATGGGAGATTCATGAGAGAATGCGAGTGTGACTGGCTGTGTGAGTGAGAGATAGAGGGAGAGAGTATAACGGAGGGAAAGGGGGTTTTACAAATTCCAAACAGCTGTTGGGACGAGACTACGTTGGTATACCCATGGTAGCGCTCTTCAATGGCAGAGAAACCTTATGAGAGAAGAAATGGGTTTGCCAAGAAATTCTTAAAAGGATAATGTTTGAGATTCTTAAAAAGTGACTCAAAATACCGTCATTTAAAGTGGAGTGTCGGATGTGAAGTGGGTCATACGTATGTTTTTAATTAATGGATATTTTAATGTCACATAGATTTAGGGGATTTTGAGGGTCATATTTTGGGGGTCTCTTACATTGTCCTTCGAAAAAATTGAAAACAGAGTCACAATGATGTTAATACCTCAATAGTTCACTTTCTTATCGAATCGGAAAATTCATTGATTCATGGTTCAATTATTCAACCAAAGTTGGATAGGTTTTAAACGGTTCAACATAATAAATTATTAGATATATATTTAATTAATATACATAATAATTTTTGAAAAAAACTTCACACTTCTTAATACTCACAAAAAAATTAAAAAAATAAATGTACTAATACATGTTTTGTTATTGGCCATTAGAGAGAAATCGTACAGGCTATTAGGGTATAAAATGTAGTTCTAATTCACTCACTGCCCATAAGGCGTTCGGGAAAAAATATTAATGGAATCATATGAATATGACAATCAATTTTAATAAATTCAATATGTTCTCGTTGTTTTCTTTACGCACATTCAAAATTATTGCAATCAATTTTCATAAAATCAATATTTGAAATATATGTGTATATATATATATATATATATATTAATAAATTCAAGTTTTGAAACAAATCTATATAGATATATCATTTTTTACACTTCAATAAGTATCCACACAGACGTCCGTAAACAAAATTGTTTAGTGACTCCTCTTTAAGCAGCACGATGAGCATGTGGCCCATACTTGTTGTAGCTAGGGCTCACCATTTGGCCTGCGGGCCTAGGCCCAAGCCTGAGCCCGGCCCGCGCCTGAGGGTCAATGTCGGTCCGACCCGGACCTAAAGTAGACCTGACCTGGGTGGGCCTGGGCTCCATTTTTGGGGCCTGGCCGACACCTCAGGCTAATTTTGGCCTGGCCCGAGCCCGAGCCAAGTCCGACATTATTTATTTATATATATATATATATATAATATGTATATATTTACATATATTACATATATACATACATATATATATATACACATACATATATATATATACACACAAACACATACACAGACAGTGCACACTGTCTGTGTATTTGTATATATATATACATATGCATTCAGTGCATGCACTTTCTGCATATATATATACATATATATGTAATATATATTTATATACATATATATATATATGTATATAATATATATATGTATATGTATATATGTACACACATAATACGTATATATTTCACCATCTATAAAATATTATTCAACTGTATAAAAATTAAAATACAATTATGGCATTAATCAATTGTAAATAATATGTATTTTTTAAAAAAAAGTCAAAAAAAGTCAAGGCCCTAAGCCAGAGCCTGGCCTGAGGCCTAAGCCCGGCCCAGGCTCGGGCCCAGGCCCGGGCGGAGTCTGGGCCTTATATTCCCAATTTGACCCAGCCCGAGCCCAACTCGAGGCCCGAAGATCTAAACCAGGCCTGGGTCGAGCCTTGGCCTAAAAAAGTCGACGAGACTCGGCCCTGCTCAATGCCGAGCCCTAGCTGTAGCCAACACTTATGGTGTGGTTTTATATAACTACATGGAGTTAATTGAACTTTTGGTCTTTGAAAGATAACCATTGTTCCAACTCAGTCCTCCAATTTGAAAAGGTTTCAACTCAGTCATCCAAAGTTCATATTTGTTTCAACTACATCATTCGGGCATATTACACAAAATCTGATCAGTCAAACATCTTACATGGCATATTGACCATTAGGTCTAATGCTGATGTGGACTGATAATCGCCAAAAAAATCTCAGAAAAAAATATAATTGTTGTCACCAAAAAGTTGCCCAAGGTGATGATGATTTGCATGTGTGCCAAGGCTTATAGTTTCCTACACTAATTTGAATGAAATGCACCAAATGTAAATAAGACTTTTATCTAGACAATTGAACGAACTATCTTGGGACCTCAATAGTGCTAGGCTCCCCAACTCCACTGAAGTACGTTTTGTTGAGATTAGAAAAAGAATAAATAGATACCAAGAACAATTTACACAACGATAGTTAACATTGAAACTTGACAAGAAATAAATACAAGAGAATTTGGAATGAACAACATAATATTTGCTCGAAATTGATAGGAATTTGGAAAGTAATTGGAATGCTAGGAAGCTTGAAAGTGCCTTTGGGCTTGAGTTTTTGTTGTTTGTTTGACTGATTGTTTGTGTGTCCCATCTCTGTCTGTCTACCCGCTTTTATACCCTTTGTCTTGCACAAAATTCTCCCCCATAAACCATGATCCCACTGTAGTTATCCTCTCATTTGTGTCATTTCTTGTCAGTTGAAAGCCATTACCACCCCTTCATACCATTTTTCCTTACTTCTCTCATAAGTTGCCACCTGGACCACCTTGTGGTAACTGTCACAACTTCGTCCACTTTTCATGGGCCATTTCCAGCACAACTCCACCTGGGTAGTTACTCATTGAAGCAACCGGCATGAAAAAAACAATGAAGTCGCCACCAATTGATTTTTAGGATGCAATTGGACATCCATTTTAGTCTACGAGAAAAGTGGGTAAGGGGTTCTATTAAGCATGGGGAAGGTGTTAGGTACCCCACAACTCCCGAAATCGGTTACCTTCAAAAATGTTTTCCTATTTGGCTCTAATTTGTTTTGAGGAATAATTGCATGTCCCAAATGTTTTGATGAGTTTTCCATATGCTCGGAAAATCGTGTATTATCAAATGGTGGAAATGTTCCATTAATGTTAGACCAAGATTTGATTTTAAAAAGAGATGCACGGGATCACTATGGCCATTCCCGGCTTGGCCAAAAATGCTTAATAAAAGATTCCACTTGAAGTGGTTTTTGATAAAAAGGTGCATGGGATCACTATGACCATTCCCGGCTTGGCCAAAAATGCTTAATGAAAAATTCCACTTGAAGTGGTGTTTGATAAAAAAGGGTGCACGGGGATCACTATGGTCATTCCCGGCTTGGCAAAAAATGTTTAATGAAAAATTCCACTTGAAGTGGTGTTTGATAAAAAGGGGTGCACGGGATCCCGGCTTGGCCAAAAATGTTTAATGAAAGATTCCACCTGAAGTGGTTTTTGATAAAAAGGTACACGGGATCACTATGACCATTCCTGGCTTGGTCAAAAATATTTGACTTGGTCTTGGATGAAAAATCACACATCGAATGTTCATGATGATTTGGAAAAGAGGCTATTTGGATAGGAACATTGGAATGGATTTTGGAGAAGAGATTTTTCGGAACTCGTTTGATGCACCAAAAAGGCACACAATTAATGAAAAAGGTTCAATTCAAGCCTTACTTACAATTACGTTCTTCATGAGAAAAGAAAGAATCCATTTATGGCTCATTGAATGGGTCAAATATCTTTAAACCCACCTTTGAGTCCTTAAATAAATTCTCCTAATCCCTAAAAACATATTTGCTTTCCGGGTCCACGAAATCCAAATGTTTTGGATGAATGCCAATGGAACCCCAATATCTTGAAGGCTCCTTGGTATTTAAACAAAACATAGAGGTTCCATAAATTAATCTTGGTGTGTTTATTAAAGTGAGACGGCTTGGATTAGTCCTAAAACTAACGTGTTACATTTATTTTCATGGCATTCAAACATGGCCTAGCATACATCTAAGCATCATGGCATAATGTGAGAATTCAAAGTCCTAAGCATGCATTCTAATGCAATCATCATTCACAAAATCATTTCCTAATGTCTATATGCTTCTAGCACCCTAAAATATTTATGTATGCATTTTCACTATTTTTCACTACACTATTACAAAGGTTTATATTTTACAATTATATACAAACTAAAAAATAATAAAAGAACAAATACAAATATAATACAAATATAACCCATGAAGGTCAATGTTCAAATCCAACCCAATTCCTCCATGTATGTCTTTTAGCCCAAGTCATCTAAATTGCCTCTCGGCCAAAGTGGTATCACTCGACCAAAGTCCAACAAGCAAACAGAAAAAAAAGGGGTCAAATGGATATCCAAACATAATATCAAACCAAGCCCATATTTAAAGATTCACATACACATATAAACATATATGATAACATCATACACATATTCATCTCCAAACCATGTATACCTACCTATACATATATAAACACATGTACAAATATACACATTTACCCATAGGCGTACACACATATACATATATGAACACATACAATATATACACACAAACCTACGGTATTTATACCCACATACACACACTGTACATATACATACGCACTGTACTGCACACATATACACACACACCCTGCACACATATACACACATACTATATATATATATATATATATATATATATATATACACATAAACTATATATACATATATATACCAACAAACGCATCATATATACACGCACATATACTTTATATAATATACACACACAAACACCTACACATACAGAAACATACTGTATACAAACCCACACCGTAACACATATACATAAACCTAAACCGTATACATATCACCCATATGGCACATATAAACACATATATCATATACTTATATACAATCCTAAACAGTGCCTATATACACACATACATATTCGGATCAAAGAATAACAAAGACCAGGGGCGAAGCCACGTTGAGACAAGGGGGGTCAGCTGACCCCCCTCAAAAAAAATTAATAATACTAATTTATATACTAATTTTAATTTAGACCCCCCTTGTTATAAAAAATCATACTCATGGTTGAAACAATAAGACCTGTTACAAATATTACTTATCATATTTGATAAAAATTTTATTTTTAGTGTTATTTTTTGTACTTTCAAAGGTATAAAATCCGTTGTCCATCACTACGACCCCCCTCATCTAAAGTTCTGGCTTCGCCCCTGACAAAGACCATATTTCATTCAAATCAAACTTATAAACTTCGACACGTTCGGACATAGTTAAAATCAAACTCAAATTAATATATCACAAACAAAAGGCAGAGTCTCAAACATTCATCATCACTAGATAACAAACACATACTCACAATATGAACCCGACTTAAGCACAATGGCATAGAATGGCACACAGGGGTATAGCAAATATATTTCCAGAAATTTACAGAAATGAACTCACAAATATCCTCATAAACATAGAGTCAAAGAAAGGATGGACATATGGGCAAGCTTTTTACTACCTCAGATATGAAAGTCAACCAGTGCAAACTAGAAGCAAGGCACAACAAAGAAATGAAATCAAATTCAGAGGGATGAATTACTACCTTCCCAGGAGACATAGCCGGCTTCTTGGGGAGGCCAGACAAATAGTTGCCTAGGGCCTCTCATGGGGAGGGGCCTCACTTTTTATTAAGTTGTATAGTTTTTTAGGTGTGTGCAGATAGTACAGTGTACTTGTCAATTGATATAAGAAAAAAATATCTTAATATATTGTTATTTAAGAAAACAAGATTATTAACCAAAATACAAAATGACACGCTATCACATATATAAAAATTAAAAAGTGTAATTCATTGACCTATAACTTTGATTGCCATGTAACAAATCAAATCCGAACCGTACAAGTAAGGCCCCTCCCCCATGAGTTATTTGGTTTAGCGTTATTTGGTTTCATTTAATGTAATAAATTTATAAGTTTGAGTTGCTTAATTTATTGGATATTGGTGATAATTTATGTGTATTCAAGAACTAATTATATTGCATTTTGGATTTATTAGATATGCTGGATTTCAGATTTATAAAAAAAATTATTTTAGGGGATGGGGGCCTCATTTTCTTAACTTGTCTAGGGCCTCCAAAATGGTAGAGACGGTCCTGCCAGGAGATAAATCCCGATTTTCGTCTTAGCTCCTCCCGTCAGTCTTCTTCTCCCAGCGGTCCCTCTCTGTGGCAGATTCCTTCTCTGCGATTTTTCTCTTTTTGTTTTGTTTCCCCGTTGTGCAGCTCCTCTGTTTTACTCTCTCTTCTTTCTTTTTCCTCTCCTTTTCTTCTCCTCTGTTTTTCTTCTTTCCGGCGGCTACTTTCTATTGCTCTCTCCCTTTTGTTTGTGTTGTGCAGCTGCCTCTCTCCTTTTTTTTTCTCAAACCCTATGGTGTGCTCTTTATATTATGCAACTATCTCTCCACTAAAACCCTATCTCTTTCAATTTTCATTTTTGCCCCTACTTTTTCTCTCCTTTTAACCAAGATGAGTACCCTTTTTGGTCTTTTTCATTTTCTAATTTTCCACTTAATTTATTTATTTTTTTCATTCTCCAGATATTTTCTAGGGCTTTGCTTTTTGTAATTGGGTCAAAACTTAAGAATTGGGCCTTAAATTTTGAGTGTGTGAGTCCACGGGTTTTTAAGCAAAGAAACAAGTTTGGATTTCATAATTTTATTTTTCTTTCATTAATATTTTTGGCCGGACGAAAACCGGTTACTACACTCATCAACTGGGTTTTCTTCTTTAATAATATGGGCTTATGGGCCATAACAATCCAAATCATAATAGATAGCACAATGGGCCTTGCACATGTTCTAAGCCCATTAGGCCCAACATATTTTTGGTGCCAACAATTGCCCCCCCCCCCAGCTTGAATTTCAACTATTCAAAGTTGGATTTCAAGCTGATTTTTCGGCCCTTCTTCAAATCCTTCTCAAATATCAGTTACTATCAAATAAAATCTATTTAAAATTCAAACTCTTCACTTACCTCATTTAATTTGAGCTGTTGCTTCTTAATCTTTCACGCCTCTTTACTTCTTCATTTATTTGAGAAAGCCCTGACCTCTTCCTCTCTTCTTCTTCAATCGATGGCTTCCTTCCTTCCAAATACTGCTCCCATTGACTCCCATCTTTCCATCGAGAAGATGACAAGCGTTTCACCACTCTCTCGTGAAGAACTCCTTCCCAACCGTGCAAATGAGTTAGCGCTATTGGAACGACATCGTTCTCGGCCCAAACCACATCTGGGATGGAGAGGCCGTATTTATCACAGTCTTTCTTTATCACCCCCTACTACCATCATTTTTCTGGTAGCCTTTGGATTTTTCAGCCCTGGTTGTTTACTTATTTCCCTGCTTTACGTGCTTCTGGCTATCGACTACCTGCCAAATTCACTTCTTATGGGCAGTCTGTTTTAGCTTGCACCAGTGATAGGTCTTTTGTAGAAATCTTCAATTTTTTCTTATCCTTGCTTTCAGATCGACCTAATTCTGAATATTTCTTATTTATTGATACTTTGTCTGGTGGTCCTTTGATGCCATTGTTATCTTCCAAAGTTATCATATCTATGGTAATGGACCATATCCTTCGTGATTTTTGGGCCAATCTTGTTACACCCCAATACCTCCATGAAGGTGCCAATATTGATAACCCCAAGAACCCTACTTGTTGCTTTGAGACCTACAATCCTCAAATTTGTGCTAGGTAGTTGGGTTATACCCAAAATGTACCTCTTAATTGCCTCTCCCATTACAACCCTCCTGGAGAAGATAGGACCAGTATTCAGTCCAGAGAAAGGATTGAGAACCAGGTGGTTGCAAATAATAATGCTTTGAGAAGATTTGTATTTCAGCTGCTACCATCATTTAGTCATGGTTGTACTTCTGACTATCTATCTTGGAGGGAAAGGTATTACACAGGTCTGCTTCCACTTGATCCGCTTCCTCCTCTCAATACTGAATCTCAGGTAGACATTGTAGATGTTACACCTGGTATGCTTTCTTCACTTCTTTTTCTATTTGTTTGTCTATTTATGAGATTCTGATATGGTGACATACTGTATAGCTATTCCTGCTATTCCAATTTCCTCTTAGAAAATTGAACATTAAAAGTGAGCTAATCTCCCCCAAGAAGAAGCCAAAAATCAATAGGAAGGTGGTGGCTGTGAGAAGATCTGAACGATCTTCTACTCCAGTTCAGAGCCTGTTACAATTTCAGGAGATGATGATAGTGAAGCTTCTGGAGATGAGAATGAAAAGATTTCCACCAGCTATACAGGAGTTCCTTCATCAGATAAGCCAATTGTCACTCCCAAAATTTCTAACCAACCTTCTGGCTCAGTTACTCCTCTCTCTTCTCAGGTTGATATCTTTCATTTTCTTTATTTTGCTACCACAAATAATTCTTTGATACTTATGACAATACTTTATGTATGCAGGAAGCAACATCATTTAAAGTGCTTACCTCCATCATTCCAACCAGCGTGGTAAATCCATTGGCAGGTCTGAATTTCTCCTTCTTGACTCCACCTCCTCTTTCTAGTAAAGTGTCTACTGAGGAAGAACTACAACATGCTACTAATAGGTTGGTTCAGCTTTTTGAGAAAAATCTTCCAGATGTTCAAGAAGCAGATGGTAAGGAAGCTTTAAAGCATGTGAATACTTTGCTGGTAGATCCTCAGATAGCTCCCGATAGTAAAAGTAGGCTCATTCGTCTGCAGCATGATTTGCATCATCTACCAACTACCTTCCATCAGGATTATTCCTTGGAACAAGCTTTATCTAGCAAGTTGGAAGGTTTATCTAACGACTGAGCTGCTTATGAAATTTTACTTGCCAACTCTGAAAATCTGGCTGTTGAAGACCTTGGGATTCAGAATTATATCATTGCTGCTTAAGAAGAAATTGAGGCTTTAGAACTCAAGATCAAATGTTTGAAAAATAAGATTTTGCAGCAATATGATGCAAGAAACCAGGTGCATGAGAAATTCCAAGATGCTCAGTAAAATCTCAATACACTGGGTGCTTCCATCAAGTAACAACTATCAGATGCACAAGCTTGGTCTTCAGATTTTCAGCTAACTCAAGCACGCCTTCAAGCACATCTAAATACCTGATCGGCTTTGAAACATATGTTGACTTGATTTTTGGATTTTCGCCCTTTTTACCTTGGTTAGAAATAATTTTATTGCCATTTGTATTGGCTTCTTTATTCAACAAGTAGTTGACTTTGGCCATTATTTGGCCTTAATTTCGGATATTTTCTTTTATAATTGCTAATCATTTATCTATAATTTCTATTGTGTGGCCTGTGGCCATCTAATATTTTTATTCATAATATGCGGCCGCTAAGGCTAGCTCATGGCTACGGCTAAAAAATCTGTTTTTTACATTTTTTATATCATTACAAATGTAGATTCCCAAATGCTTGGGAAATATGGCTTTAAGTATTTGTCATTGATAAATATTTTGTGTGGCTGACCATCTAGGTCTGCCAGCCAATATGTATTGCCTTTGAGGATTCTATGGACCTTGAAGGGTCCTTCCCAATTTGGAGACCATTTGTCTAGCTCTCTGTCCTTGATTCCCGGTGGTAGGATCACCTTCCATACCATTTGGCCTTCATGGAACACTTTCTTCTTCACTTTCTTGTTGTAGGCCTTTGCTATCTTCTTCTTTTGGACTATCATCCTATTCAAAGCCTCTATCCTGCTTTCATCCAATTGTTCCAGCTCCATGTTCATAGCTTCTGAATATTCTCTAGCAGATATATCATGTTGCTTCATGATTCTCAAAGAACCACTAGCTCCATAGGTAGCATTGCATCATGCCTTTAAGTGAGAGCAAAAGGGCTGGTTGTAGTGTTTGTTCTCTTGGATATGCGATATGCCCATAATGTCTCTGGTAGTATCCTGTGCCATGCTCTGGGATTATCCTCGATGGTTTTCTGCAAGATAGAGATGATCACCTTATTTGAAGCCTCTATCTGCCCATTGGCCTGAGGCATAGAATGGAGTAGGGGTGGAAGTTCGGTTTGACGGTTCGGTTTGAGACCGGAAACCACCAAATCAAATATTTTTGGTTTGCTCTTTTTTATAAACCGGACGAAACCGTTTAATCTATACAACCCGTTTTAAGCCGGATCGAAAAATTAGGTCTGCTTTTTGGTTTTGTCTGTTTAAACCGGATAATTATTTGTATTTATGAATTTCTGAACCTGCTAGTCTGCTACTGTTACCTACATTATGTATCTGTTTCAAATGCAAATTGCATTCTGTGGAAACTGGAAATCACTGATCACATGTTCAAATGCAAATTGGTAAATCACAATTCTCAAACATACATTCTTGAATTTCCTCAATTCTCAAATAATAACATTTCAAATGCAAATAAACAAATTAGTAAATCACATTAAGAAGTGAAGAACACTAATCCTTCACTCAAAAGTCAAACAGACAAACATAGAAGGTAATCAATGAATTACAACTACAGAGTTACAATAATCCACTAATCCTTCACTCATTGAGTCCTTGACAATTAAAAACATTAAAACAATCACAAAAATTAAACATGAAAACATTTCTTAAGTTCAATAGTTCAAAATGTTAGATTAATCCAAAGTCCAGAACATGAAAAGCTAAAAACAATCACACACATTCAGACTCCATTGCTATGGTAATCGATAGGCACGGGACCACCACCTAATTATAAATTTGAAACAAACATTAGTATATACTTAAGAATAAAAATATTAAAGTTGCTAATGTACTATGTACAGCATAAGAAACTAAGAAAGAACTTATTATTCATTACAGTGATCCTCTAAATTAGTGTACTTGTAAAATATCTTCACATTCGAGGCTGGGTTGCTCTTGAACTACCAACCCTATTCTTGCTTTTTGCCAATTCTGTAATCAAAAATAAAGTGCATAGGCAACAATTAGATAATCATGAATAAGTGCTTCAACAGTCATAAAAAATAAAGTGTAATTTATTTTGCCTTGTTCAAAGGCCTCTTGCGATCCCAAATCTTCCACCACCATTAATGTTTGAAGAAGAGGTAGACCTCCAAGCCAATCATCCACACAAATAAGTGATTCAACAATTTTAGGAGTGAGGGAACTCGTAAATGTATCAAGAACTCATCCACCCGTGCTAAAAGCCGATTCAGATGCCACAGTAGAAATGGGAATCGCCAAGAGGTCACGGGCTATAGTCGAGAGGACAGGAAACCTAACAGAATTAATCTTCCACCAAGTCAGCATATCAAAATCCTCACCATCCTTGACAATTTCATTACCTTCTCCTAGATATTTATCTAATTCAGTTTGGCTTTCTCCACCTCCAACCACTGTTTGTAACTTTTTGAATATATAGCTCTTGCTCTATTTTCAGTCGTTTGCTCCTCATCTCTAATGCTAGCTACTGAAGAAGACTCGAATCGACTTGGATTTTGCAAAGATTGCTCATTTTGGTATTCATTAAACAACTTGAATGTGGTGGACTTCACCTTCTCAGCCACTTCCATTGCAATTTGTTCTTTATACATCTCTTTCAAAGCCAGAGTCACATATTGCAATTTGTACCTTGGATCAAACACAACTACCACAATCAGCAAAATGTTTAGTTTATTTGATCCTCCTCCCCAATATTTCTCACACTTTCCAATCATCTTATCAGCCATCGAGCTCATCTGAGGATCATCTGAAGACTTCATCTCTTTTTTTAATACATAAAAGAGTACACTTAAATCATGGAAAAATTGATTCGAAGTAACGTAAAAAGTGCCAGAAACCTTCAAAGTAAGCTGATAAAAGTATTGAAGAAAAGTTACCAATCTTTTCACATTCCACCAATCTTCTTGCTTAGGCATGCCACCTTCCACCGCAACCTCACTTGTAATTTTTGGCTCTAACTCCTCGAATCTTTTAAATGCAGTGTCAAATTTCATAGCAGTATGACGCGGACGTCGGATCTATAACAAAGTTTTGCATCAGTAGAAGCTCATGTGAGAATTGCGTGTTTTAGCTCGAGCCAAATTTGCATCAGTAGCAGCTCTTGTGAGAGTTGTTTGTCTTAGCTCGAGGCAAACTTTGGTAGCTCGAGTCAAATCAGCCGATTATTTTATTTCGAGTTTGTTTCCTTTTTTTTAGCTAGCACGAATTTTGATATTTTTGTTCTCTTTTTAATAGGGTTTCCTAAACCTAATGTGTGGGGATTTATTTCGCATCTATTTAAAGGCCCTAGTTTGTATGGGATTGAGAATTCTGGTGCTTAATAAAATTGAGAGGCTTTCTCTTCCTTGGTTGTGAAAAACTTCCAAAACCCTAGTTTTATCGTTGTGGTGCTTCTGTATCAACGATCAGGCTAGATAGTGAGCGTGGACTCGTGGTGTTTCTGTATCGAATCCATTTGTCACTAGATCCTTGACTTTGTGTTGAATCATTCAGTAGTGAGTTCTGTATCCGGAGGATTTCTTCGACAAAATCAAGTTACTTTTCTTGTCAACCCAGTTGTTCGTAATTTCTCTTCTATCTTAGATACGAGATTGCGAATCCTCTTCGTAGTCCCGTATCATCTTGGTATCGAAGCTGTTCAGGTTGTTTATGTGGAGAAGAGAAACTAATAGTAAGAGACTTGTTCGCATAGAACAAAGAACCATGGCCGAAGACAAGAAGGATGATGCAGCCGCTAATCCAAGGAATGATGTACATGGGCGCAAGGCAATAACGAAGCCGCCTTGAGAGCTGAGATTGAAGAATTACGGAGGGAGTTGGCCGCGTTGAGGATAGCCCACGGGCCGGTTCCACGACCAATGGGACGAGTGAACCAACAACCCCAATTTGATGAGGAGCGACCGGCTAGGTTTCGGCCTAGGGGGCCACGAAGGGGGTTTGAAAATTCTTCTAGTGAAGAGGAGGATTTTGACGAACCCGATCTTGATTTTGAGTATGACCGTAGGCGGAAGGATTTTGATAATGTAAAAATTGAGCTTCCTGAATTTGATGGAAGGCTTGATTGTGATGCCTTCCTTGATTGGTTGCATACAGTGGAGCGCATATTTGACTACAAAGAGTATGCCGAAGAGAAGAAAGTAAAAATTGTGGCCATCCGATTGAAAGGTTATGCCTCAATTTGGTGGAAGAATGTGAAGAGAGATCGTCGTAGGCAAGGCAAGGAGCGAATCCGGACATGGGAAAAGATGAAGAGTGTTATGAAACGGATGTTCTTGAGTGAAGAATACATGCACAACAATTATTTGCAGTTGTATGACTTGAGGCAAAGGGAAAAGTCTGTGGCAGAGTTTACAAGGGAGTTTGATCATCTCATGCTCAAGTGTGACATATCCGAACCAGATGAGCAAACTATTGCGAGGTATTTGAAGGGGTTGAGGGTCGAGATTGCGGATTCGGTGGTACTTCAACCTTATTGGACATACACTGAGGTGAAGAGGTTGCCTATTAAGGTAGAAAAACAAAGGGGTCACAAACCCGGATATCAAACACCTTATCAACCGTCCAATTCTAGATCGACAACGAGTTCTTCCAGCAACACTACACCTCCAAGTACTTCTAAAATGGTGGAGGTCCCAAGAGAACAAGCTAATTCCTCTAAGACTTTCCAAAGGCCTATCAATAAGCCGGAGGGAAGGAAGTGTTTCAAGTGCCAAGGATTTGGGCATATTACGTCGGATTGCCCAAATCGACGAGTGGTTACTATCCTAGAGGGGGAGGAGACGGCTTATGCAGAGTATTCGGAAGAAGAAGTTAGAGAAGAACTTCTGCACCATAATGACAAATTGTTGTGATTGAAGATGCAGGTTCAATTGAAGACCATATTATTCACCAGTCTCAAAATTCTATAAAATTGGCAACAAAGTGTGAGATGCAACATGTTGATTTTATTGGGGTTGAGGATTCTAATTTCATTATTAGCGCCTCAATATTAGAGATTGTCAAGGAGTTGATGTTGAGAACTACGAATTTGGGTCATCCAAATTTTATGGAATTTGTTGAGTTCGTGAGTATATTGAACAGATTGTGTTGTTCGAAATATTTGTTTCTTTGGGATGGAAGAATACAAATTCAACCAATGGACTCGAAGACTTCAAAGGATCGACTCTCTTTGAGTATCATGGAGAAGACAACTCTTTTTAGTCAAATCATAACTCGAGGACGAGTTTTTTTTTTCAAGTGGAGGAGAATGACGCGGACGTCGGATCCATAACAAATCTGCGTCAGTAGCAGCTCATGTGAGAACTGTGTGTTTTAGCTCGAGGTAAACTTTGGTAGCTCGAGCCAAATCAGCCTACGATTGACTTTGTCATGTTGCGTCCTATTTTATTTCGAGTTTGTTTCCTTTTTTTTAGCTAGCACGAATTTTGGTATTTTTGTTGTTTTTTTTATAGGTTTTCCTAAACCTAATGTGTGGGGATTTATTTCGCAACTATTTAAAGGCCCTAGTTTGTATGGGATTTAGAATTCTGGTGCTTAATAAAATTGAGAGGCTTTCTCTTCCTTGGTTGTGAAAAACTTCCAAAACCCTAGTTTTATCGTTGTGGTGCTTCTGTATCAACGATTAGGCTAGATAATGAGCGTGGACTCGTGGTGTTTCTGTATCGAATCCATTCATCACTAGATCCTTGACTTTGTGTCGAATCATTCGGTGGTGAGTTCTGTATCCGGAGGATTTCTTCAACAAAATCAAGTTACTTTTCTTGTCAACCCAGTTGTTCATAATTTCTCTTCTATCTTAGATACGAGATTGCGAATCCTCTTCGTAGTCCCGTATCACAGTATCTAGCATCAAATAAGTCGAGTTCCACCCAGTGCACACATCTAAGCATAATGAGGCCTTGCTTGGAATTCTCTCCATCTCTACACGTTCTTTGAATTTTTGAATCCTAGCAAGAGAAGCTCTGATAAACTTAATAACTGCACGAACCCGATCAATTGATGCAATGGATTCTTTCATGCCCTCCATAACAATTAGATTGATTATGTGTGTAACATATCTCACATGCTCATAATCACTTAGCATGATACTTGCAAATCTCCTCTTCAAATAATTGACAAGATTATCATTTGCACTAGCATTATCCACCATAATAGTAAACAATTTCTTGATCTCCCATTCTTTTAAGCATTCTTCGATTACTCTACCCATAGCCTCACCTTTGTGGCTCTTAATTGTGGCGAAGTTGATAATTTTCTTCTACAACTTCCACCCCCTATCAATGAAGTGAGCAGTGATGACCATATAGTTTTGTATTTGCTCTGATGTCCATGCATATGTGATTAAAGAAACCTTTGATCCATTGTTCTGGAACACCTGCATCATGTTTTTCTTCATATCTTCATACCGATCAACAACGTTCTTTCTAGCAGTTGGCCTTGAAGGCACATTGAATCTTGGATTCAATGAATGCACAAAATTCCTAAATCGTGGCCGCTCAACAAACTTGAAAGGCAACTCGCATTCAACTATCATGCAAGTTAACTCATCATGTGCAACCTTCGGATCATACCTCCATGTTGAAAGGTCCCCCTTTCCTGCTTGATTGCTTTGCAATGACAATTCAGTTTGTTGACTACTTGGCCTAGGTATGCGTGGGCATCGTGTCAAGTGTTGCTTCAATGTGGATGTTCCATTCTTTGATGAGTTGTTCTTGCATACAATCCTTCAATGATTGCAAGTGGCTGTCTCACGGGTTTTGTCCTTTGTAAAATCATACCACACTACAGACCTAGACATCGGTGTTTTTCTTTTTCGCTTCGAAGTACTTGTGACACCTGTAGCCTCACTTGCATTTGCTTAGGTGCCTAAGTTTGGAATGGCTTTCTCCACCAGTGGCAGCTCTACCTCCATCTTATTCTAGCATATGCTCTTCTTTAGAGTTCTTCAAAACTATCGTTAGAGTGAGAGATTGATTAAAAGGTAGACATCTACAAAAGGTAAACACATTTTTGATCGTTAATTGTAAATACAGAATGATAGAGTAAAACCTGTAGAAGTGTAGAACAACTAAAGAAGTAAGAAAAACTTCATTTTCAAATTTCAATTAAAGCAGACTAGGCATATAAAAGTGTATGACATATAAAACAAGTCAATCAACTAAACAAGTTAACATGTAGAACAACTAATTAACTAAACAACAAGTAAAACAAATAGGTTTTACATGCCAAATTGTCTACAGATGCAAGACACGTGATAATTGATAAGATTAAGCAGACTAAGCAGTAAGCAGTAGGCCAGTAGCCATTTAAACAAGTTAAACCCTCATTTAAGCATTTTGATTTTTCAATTAAAGCAAACTAAGTAGTAGCCATTGAACAATAGCAAGAGCATATTGACAGTGAATAATGACAAGTCACAGTTATACAACTTCAAAATCACTAATCAAAAGATTTAGAACAAATAAACAAGTAGTGAAGTATCATTACCATTTAAATTGACAAATCGTGAGTCACTGTCTGGGTTTGATTATGGATGGAGAAGAGAATCTTTTGCATATATGAGAGTCCTGTAAGGCTTCAATGTAAAATCAAAAAATATAGGGTTAGATTAAATCGCGTACGATGTCGACAATCGATAAACTAGGGTTAAATAAAATCTCGAATATACATGTTAGAGCTCTCGATTTACAAATTGGCGGTATGCTGTAACTATCTTCGTCTCCGACAACAATCGACAATTTAAATCGCGTCCAACAGCTCTCAACCAAGATGAAGACTAAACTCCTACAGTCTCCTACTGGTCCTATCTGGCTCCGTTGCTCCACCTTCTCAAGTCTATCTCCGATGAGGCGATGATTCTCAGCCAGTCAGAGCCTGGCCGATCGTCAGCCACTCAGCCGCCTCTAAGTCTCTAAGACTCTAAGTCTCTAACCCTTAGTTACCTCTTAGTTCTTTTTTATTCCTCAGAGAAACCTAAAACAGTAAAGCTAAAACCTACAATGTAGATATTAGATTATTAGTTATGTACTTATGTGACTTATGTCTAGATTAGATGATGGTTAATTACTTAATTAGATTATATTAGCATATAAAAGTATATTACATACTAATTTATATATATATATATTATTACTTATATAAAACTATAAAAGTATTATTAAACCTAAAATACTATTCGATTTTCGGTTTGAGACCGAATTGTAATTTTTGAGACTGGACCGTAAACCGAAAACCGATTAACTTGTATTTTCTAACCCGAACCGTAAACCGAGAAACCGGATCAAATGATTAATTTCGGTTTGGTTTACAGTTCAGATTGCGGTGTGGTTTGGTTTTTTACACCCCTAATATGGAGTAGATGTAAGCAATTTGACTCCATAATCTTCTTGAAATGCTTTGAGCTCCCCTCCAGTGAACATTGTCCACTGGTCAGTTGTGATGGTTTCTGAAATGCCAAACCTGAAAATCAGGTGTTCTTTGATGAAATATACCAGCTCTGCTTGTTCGACCTTTTTTAGGGGTATCGCCTCTACCCATTTTGTAAAATAGTTAATAGCCACCAGGATAAAATGATGACCCTTAGATGAGGCAGAAAAGATTTTTCCAATGATATCAAGTGCCCACCCTCTGAATGGTCATTGTTTAATGATAGGATGCATGTCAGCCATTGGTGCCTTTTCAATGTTGCCAAATTTCTGGTATTGTTGACAGCCTTTTGCATATTTAATGCAATCTTTCAGGATCGTAGGCCAATAATAGCAATGTCTCCTGATCAACCATCTCATCTTTGGACCGGCTTGATGTGCGCCACAGATACCTTCATGTACCTGTTGCATTATTTTCATACTTTTAAAAAAACTAGGGCAGCGAAGTAACAAACCATCAGCTCCTTTTCTGAAAAGTTCACCCTCGATCATTACATAGCTCTGTGCTAACACTTTGACATTTCTGGATGCTGGATCATTGGAATATGTTAAATGGTTAATGTATCTCTCCTTTAATCTGCCATCTGATCGTTAAGAGCTTGGCATTCAACCACCATGCCTCTTTCTCTGATAGATGCTTGAGATCGTCTTTCCACCGTGATGATTTGTTGTATCAAACTTTTTGGAAGTATTAAAGCAGAAGCTAGTTGGGCCAATCCGTTGGCCTCATGATTTTGTTCTCATGGAATGTACTTCAACTCCACCTCCTAGAAGTCATCAAGAAATTGCAAAGTTGTACTGTAGTATAGAGTCAATGTAAAACTAGCACATTTATATTCTCCAGCCAATTGTTTTAGCACCAATTGAGAATCTCCAACCACCATAATATTTTTGGCATTTAGTTCAAACAAGATCTCCAAGCCAATGATCAATGCTTCATATTCTGCCTGGTTGTTAGTACAATCAAAATCCAAATTAAAAGATAAGGTGGTTTTTGTACCTCTTGGGGATTGAATGACTACCCTAGCTCCAGTAGCCATCTCAGTACTAGACCCATCGAATTTTAGCACCCATTCACCTTTATCTTCAAAGATTGGTGTAGTGTACACATCTATCATGCCTTGTAAGGTCTCAGGAATTTCTAGGCATGGATGGTCAGCATGGAAATCAACAAGTGCTTGCCCTTTGACTGCCTATTATGGTCTCCATTTGAGGTTGAATTCCATCAAGGCCAATGACCATCGACCTAGCCTTCCTATTAGCAATGGCTTGGTCAGCATATGCTTGATCAAATCCATCTTTGAGATCACGTACACCTTAGTTTGAAGTAAGTAGTGCCTCAACTTGGTACATGCAAAATATAATGCAAGACAAAGTTTTTCCACCATGGAATATTGCCCCTCAGTAACTGTCAGCGATCTATGCAGATAGTAGACTGCTCTTTCTCTTCCAACATCATCATCCTGGGCTAGTAGGCACCCGATGGAATCATCAATAGCTGATATATACAACTTCAATGGTTTGTGCCTATTAGGTGGCATGAGAACTGAAGGTTTGCTTAGGTAGGCCTTGATGGTTTGAAAGGCCTCTTCGTGTTTTGGCTCCCATCTGAATGCATCCTCATTCTTTAACTTCAATAATTCTGAGAATACCTTGGTCTTACCTGCAAGATTAGAAATAAATATTGTAAAGTAATTTACCTGACCAAAAATCCCAGGAAGTTTCCAGCTTTAACTCCAAATGCGCATTTCAAAGGATTGAGCTTTAGTTAGTATTGCCTCATCCTTTCAAATGCAAGTTTGAGATCGGCCATATGGTCATTGGCCTTGACTGACTTGAAAATGATATCATCAATATAAACTTCCAATTTCCTACCTATCATGTCATGGAAGATAGAATTCATTGCCCGTTGGTAGGTGGCTCGGACATTTTTTAGGCCAAAGGGCATCATTACCCATTCATAGGTACCCAATGCTCTTGGACATCTAAATTCCATTTTTGAAACATCTTCTTCTGCAATAAATATTTGGTTGTATCCAGAATAACCATCCATCATGGATAGCAGCTCATGTTGAGACGCACTATCTATCAGCATATCAGCAATTGGCATAACATACACATCTTTAGGTGTAGTAGTGTTTAAATCACGAAAATCAACACAGATACGAATTTTACCATTTTTCTTAACTATCGATACAATATTGGATAGCCATTCAGCATACCTGGTTGGCCGTATAAAGCCGACCTTAACCAACTTTTGTATTTCTTCTTTGACACGCAACTCCACTTCTGAAGACATTCTTCTAGATTATTGCTGGTATGATTTGTATCCTGACTTGATAGGTAGTCTGTGTTCTAACACCTTTCTATTCAATCCTGGCATTTCCTGGTAATTCCAAGTAAAACAATCACGAAACTCGTGAAGTAAAGCTATTAGTTTTACCTTGATAGATGGATCCAAGGTAGAACTAATGTAAGTGACTTGAGACTCTTCTTGCCCCCCCAAGTTCACTTGTCCCAAAGGATCTTGGGTTTCGGCCTTCAAATCATCTAATTTGGCTAGTGCTACCTTCAAATTATTCCAGTTCAACTTTTCTTCTTTACTAGTGGCTAAACAACCATCATCTTCTACTGTCATTTCTTTTTCACTAATTTCTTCTGTTATAATTCAGTTAATGGCAGCTTGTACTACAATTTTATTTATTGCAGCGGCCACTATCTTCTCTTCTTCCTTCAACCACCTCATGGAACTTCTTCATTAATTGGCTCTGATCTCCTTGGCCTATAAGGAACAATGGTCGTTGGTTGCAATAATTGTCTTGCAATTTTTTGCGTCTCTTCTTTCTTGTTTGCGAACTGAATTGTTCCACATTGGGCATGGTAGTAGCGAGCTTCCACCAGATCTGATGTAGTCTTGAATGGCTGGTTGTCTGCCCAAATGATTTCTACATCATTTCCTCTCTAACACACCAAGAGTTGATGTAGTGAGGATGGAATGCACTAATTGGAATGAATCCAATCCCTTCCCAATAAAGCATGGTATTTTGCCTGACTGTCAATGACAAAGAAAGCTGTCATGGAAGATTTTTGCCCTACAGTTAGCTCTACTGGCAGTATACCAACTACCTTAATAACTTCACCTGTAAAGCTTGCCATAGTCACGTCAGTTGGAATAATATCATCTTCTTTCTTACCCAGCAGCTTGAGAACTGATCGTGGAATGGTATTGACTGCAGATCCATTGTCCACCAAGACTCTGTCAATTGGTTTGTCATTCATCTGTGCTCTGACATACAATGGTTTGATGTGCTGTGACATTTGGATTGAAGGTTTCTCCAAGATCACCCTTTTGGGGGTCTCTTCATCCATTATCTGCACCGTCACTAAACTAAAAAGTTGATCACCTTTCTCTAGCCGATCAAGTTTGGCATTTGATTTTCTTTTATGTGCTTCTTAGCCAACCAAGCAGCTGGCAAAATTAAAGTAGTAGTAGAACATTCATACGATACTCGAATTGCTCCCACTATGAACTCCTTTGTAGGTGGTTGATCCTTTTTCACTTGATGATTATCCTATTGCTTCTTCTCTTTGCGAACCCATGTCCAGTTTCTACGTTGAATCACTGGAGGTTTGTAGTGATTCCTCATATAGGCAGCATACTGCCTCTACTTTCTCCTCAACGGAGTTTTGGTTAGAGGTGCTGGAAACTTTTTATGTTTCACTAACTACCATCTATTGGTAATGGTGCTGGCTGGTGGTTGCACATAGCGTGGTTTCTGTCCCTTCTTCTCCTTGTGGACCTGAGAATTTTGAGAATTATGAGCTTTTGGTTCCCATACCCGAGATTTCTCCTTCAGTTTCCTTTTAAGCTCCAGGTAGGCACGAAGATCTACATCAATTGCATGCATTGTGATCGCCACTGGAGGAAATGGATCTTCATATACCAGCATCGACTCCTTATCAGGGAATCGTAGGACACCCTTGTTTATTTTCTCCTGAATCATGTTCTTTAGAGTCTAGCAGTTGTTGGTGGTATGGGACCATAGGTCATGGTATTTACAATACTCCTTCCCTTTCGTATCCTCCTGAGATGGTATTTTGTGTCCAGCTGGAAATGTAACAAACTTTTCCTGTCATAAAAAATCAAAAATCTCCTCTGTTTTGGTCACATCAAAAGTGTAATTGATGTTACCACCCATGGGTTGTTTCTTTGCTGTCTCAGTTGCTTTCGGTTTGGATAATGCGGGACAAACCCACACTTTCTTTTCTGAAGTTACCTCCGTAGCAGCCATTTCCATCTCCTGGTAGTAAGTTCCCAAAGAAGACTTCTTTCTCCTACTTTCTTCTTTCAACAATTCTTCATACTCTACTACCTTTGCTGCCATCTCATAAATGTCATAAAATTCCATACCTTGAAACTTTTTGTGCAATTTAATTTACAATCCTCACTGGGCCACAGACACCTCTGGTTCAGCTCTAAAGAACTGAGAATGAAATGACCGTTCCATCTCCCACCATGTGTTGAAAGAATTTCTTGGTAAGGTGGAATACTAAGTAAAAGCAGCTCTTGTCAAAGAGTTTAGAAATAGCCTGAGACGAAGGTTGTCAAAGTTTTCATAGTTCGCCACATTGCACATTGAAACGACTGATATGTTTCACGGTGGACAGCCCTTCTTCTCTAGAGCATAAAGTGAAATCAGGTACTCTAAATCCTCGTGGATAAGGATTCTCCCTATCCACAAAAGCTGGATGGGTTTGTGATACTCTGGCCGACCAACCTGTCTAAGGCCGTGCCCATATAAATATTGAACTAACTGTCTGAAAGTCTCCAGATCAATAGGTGGTGTTTGTGGTGGAATAGTAGGTTGAACCGTACGAGCAGTACCCACCCTAGCAGCGATGTTGCCTCCTGGTTCAACAGGTTCAGTGGTTGCATAGACAGTTAGATTGTTCATAGGATTAGTATTTCCATATGCAACAGGCCTGAAATTCTGACCATTACTAGATGGAGAGCGCATTGGAGGAGGAGTGTACTTGCTGTAACCAAATCAGCCTGGTAGTTTGTTCCTTTTTGTGATGGGAATTGCCCCCCCCGTAGTCATATCTTCAAACTTCTGCTCCAATTTTTGCTCCACCTGTTTCATGGCATCTTCAATTGTTTGGTTAGAATGTACCTCCAGATTTTTTATGGTTTTGACCAAATGTTCAAACAAAATGGCAGCTTCATGAGATAAGCCAGCTGGTCGTTCATTGAGCTCTTGCTTTTCTTTAGTGCTACCATCATTGGCAGCCTCTTCCATTTCTACCAGTGGGTTTTCCTCCTGCAGATTCTCTCCAGTGATTGGTTCTTTTCCTGACAAGTGAGTGCTCGGTGCCATGGTAGTTTTGAGATTCTTCTTCTCTAGTCCCACCAGGTGTGCCAAAAAAGGTTATTGTCACCAAAAAGTGGCCCAAGGTGATGATGATTTGCAGGTGTGCCAAGACTTATAGTTTCCTACACTAATTTGAATAAAATGCACCGAATGTAAATAAGATTTCTATCTATACAATTGAACAAACTATTTTGGGACCTCAATAGTTCTATGCTCCCCAACTCCACTGAAGTGCGCTTTGTTGAGATTAGAAGAAGAATAAATAGACACCAAAAACAATTTACACAACGATGGTTAGCATTTAAACTTAACAAGAAATAAATACAAGAGAATTTGGAATGAACAACATAATATTTGCTCGAAAATGACAAGGATTTGAAAATGTAATTGGACTGCTAGAATGCTAGGAAGCTTGATAGTGCCTTTGGGCTTGAGTTTTTATTGTTTGTTTGACTGATTGTTTGTGTGTCCCATCTATGTCTGTCTATCAGCTTTTATACTCTTTGTCTTGCACGAAATTCTCCCCTATAAACCATGATCCTACTGCAGTTATCCCCTCATTTGTGTCATTTCTTGTCAGTTGGAAGCCATTACCACCTCTTCATACCAGTTTTCCTTGCTTCTCTCATAAAGCTGCCACCTAGACCACCTTGTGATAACTGTCACAACTTCTTCCACTTTTCATGGGCCATTTCTAGCACAACTACACCTGGGCAGTTACTCATCAACTGGGCTTTCTTCTTTAATAATATGGGCTTATGGGCTATAACAATTCAAATCATAATGGCGTTGCATATGTTATAAGCCCTTTAGGCCCAACATATTTTTGGTGCCAACAATAATACAAAGAAAAAGATATAGCACAAACAAAAAAAAAAGTCTAGAAACAACCCAGATATTCTATTCATCGTCATCAGATTTTTTTAATCAAGGAAAAACACAAATACTAGTTCCATAAACCCTTTTAGCTCCTCAAACTCAAGATCTGTCGTGCTCTTACTATTACTTCCACCTCCTCTATTTCTTCTTCCTCCTTCGATTATTCTCTCTCCTTTTGAGTGTTATTTCAAAAGGGATTTACTCTAGTGTTTGAGGGTACTAGTTATAAAGTAATGGTCTCAAACAAAAATAATTGCATTGTTTTTGTTATACAAATGCAAAGGAAGAGAAGTTTTTAGTTAGAATTTACCTTGCTAGATTTCTCTCAAAAGCAATCTGAACTTGCCTTAAGAGTATCTGATGCTGAGTCTCACTTATAGCAGCAAAGGCTAAGCCACCAAAACTCTCAGACATTAAGAAGATGAATGAATTTAGTCTTGTTGTTGATCTACCAAAATTTGATGTTTCCACACTTATATGCAACAGTTGCATGAAAGGCAAGCAAAAAGGAAACCATTTCATAATGACATAGTTTAGAGAGCTCAAGAGTGCTTAGAACTCATCCACACTGATGTCTGTGGGCCCATGCACACCTCTACAGCTGAGGGTAACAAGTATTTTCTGTTGTTCGTTGATGATTTCTCCAAAATGCCTTGGGTATTCTTCTTGAAAGAGAAGTCTGAAGTCTTTGGTAGAAGTGGTGAATTAACCTCTAGAGAATTTGATAGGATCTACGAATCAAATGGTATTGGTCATCAACTTACTGTTGGTTTTACTCTATAACAAAATGGAGTCTCAGAATGAAAAAAACAGAATAGTCATGAAAATGACAAGAACTTTGCTAGCAAGGAAGAAACTCCCCAAATGGCTATGGGGAGAAGTTTTGAACATTGTTGTTTACTTGCTGAACAATATGTCCCACCACTACTGTAAAGAGCATGACACCCTTAGAAGCCTGGTCAGGTAAGAAACCTTTTACAACGCACCTTAATGTTTTTGGTAGTCTTTGTTACATACATTTTCTTTATGCTAATAGGAAAAAAGTATATTTTTGGGGTACAACACAAAATCAAAGCGCTACAAGATATACAATTTGGAATCCAAGGGCCTTGTTGTTGCAAGGGATGTAGAAGTTGATGAAGAACTGTCTGGGATTGGGATAAATAGGAGATCATACATGTCTCCCCTCTTGTTCACTTTGATAACATGTAGAACATAAATACTTATGAAGTGAATACACAAGAGTCACCTGATGATGCTACTCAGAATGATATTGATGACACATTTGTGGAGTCTGATACTGATACTGTGAAAATGAAGTTCAACGTATGCAGGAACACTATAGTTTGGAGGACTCTAAGTTTCCAATAAAGAAGTATAGAAGCCTTACTAATATATATGAGTCATCTAAACAAACCTCTTTGGAACCAACAAATCTTAGTGAAGCCTTAAGTAGCAATGTTTGGGTGGCAGCAATGAGTCATGTAAACAAGCCTCTTTGCTACCATCGAATTACCATTGTTAAGCTTCCATCGACCTTCACCAAAGTAATTGTTGTAGCCTTCATCATCAAGCTTGTCAGTGAAAATCAAGTTGGGATGGATATCACGAATATATCTTACATCTTTTAGAACTAACATGCACCCAATGTTAGATTCTAAATAAATATTACCATGCAAAGTTGACATAATTATCATCTCGAATAGTGACGACTTCATCAGTGACTATTGTGCTATCAAATGTTTGCATTTAAGCTTCATGTCTTTTGGATTGTTCCAACTTCAATTTTTGACATTCTCGAATGAAGTGTCCAAGCTTGCCATAGTGATGGCACATTAAGTCCCATATGGAATTTGACTTTGATAGTACCCTTTGCTAATTCTAGCTGCAAGGATTTCTAGTATTGCTTATTCTCAGTGATTCTTGCTTGCCTTGTATTTCTTAGAGAAGTGCTTCAGACTTTGGAGTATATTCTTCATCTTTTCCTCGAGACTCTATATTCAACGTCTTATCTCTTACTATATCGATGTTAAGTTTGCTATTTGGAGTAGAGTTACTGTCTGACACGACTAAGGTGTCACACCTCATTGGTAAGGAACTTAGCATCAGCAGTCATTGTAATTCATCATCTACAGTTATTTGCATAGAATTGAGTTTATCAACACATCTTTGAAACATACTCATGTGCTCCGAAATTCTATTTTCGTCATTGTACTCCAAATTTACTAGTCGTCGCATCAAAGTTGCTTTATTCTGAGCGGTTATTCTTTCAAGCATTTCTCCAATTTTTGACAAAAAACCATAAGCATTGTGTTCATTAGTAAAAATCTGAAAAAATGTTTTTGCCACTCCATTGTCTGATCTAAGCGGCCCACTTTCAATTTAGTACTGCCCAATCATCATCAGCTGAAGTTGTCGATGTAGTGGCTTTCTCATTGGTAGTGCCACTCATTGTGGTTTTCTATTTCTCTATCAGCCTTTTGATAGGCTTAAACAGGTTTTTGATGTACAGAATATCCTCCATCTTCGGCTTCCAGATTGCATAATGAAATGCAATTAGTTTGATCATGTTACATGTGCTCTCCTCCATAGTTGTACCTCTCAACCAAACTCCGATGAGTTATTGGGGGCTATTGTAGTTTTTTTACAGCAGCCCCCGCCGTAATTGCATTATAGCATCGAGTAAATTTTTTAAAAATTTGAAAAAAATTATATTTGTATTTTGATCGTTTATACGAATCCAACGATATATTATTTGTTTGAAACAAAAATCAAATTCAACATAAAAAACATATAACAATTCTGAACCATTGGATATAAACTTAAAACTTTCTATGTCTTTTCCCCAATGAATTTGATTTTTGTTTCAAACAAAAATTATATGATTAGATTCGTTAAACAAAATACTACACATATATAATTTTTTATTATTTTTAAAAATAATACAAATGTGCAAAATTGCTATGGCGGGGGCTGCTATAATTTGATGTACAGCAGCCCCCAATTACTCAATTTCAATACCTCTTTGTTGGGATAAATAATTTAGAGAGTAAAAATAACATAAGCATTTAGCGTGAAAAACCCCTCAAAGAGATAAAAACCATATGACTCGTAGGCAATTTAGAAAACTTCCATTATATCAATGGGATTACAAACGTCACATGTAGGTGGATCTTGTATTGTATAATTACTACAATTTGTAAATATATGCCTCAAAATTTGGTTCTCTCTTTCTCTTCCCCAAAGCTCACTTCTTTTCTATGGATCTCTCCCTTTCTTTCTTTCTCAAATGCTATATATACTCTCGTCCAATATTTTTAGGAGAAAGAATTCTCTATTTCCTTCTCACTTGCCATGAGAACAAGTGAAAAAGGAATGTTGTATGCCAGAGGTAATGAACATACCGTGTCGCAAAGGCAAATCAACAATTAAATGGCTTCAACAAAAATGTATTGTTGAACAGTTAGGCTTGCCAATACTACTCTAAATATGAGTAAATGCCAACACTATGATTCTCTAGGCGCGTGCTAATCGTGGAACCAGCCATTTAGTGGTAATTACGTGGCTTAATTTGCTAAGAAAGATAGTAGGTGAAATGCATCCAATTTTTGGGCTGGATTTAGCCCATAGTCTCCTCTCTTCTTGTCTTCCTCATAGGCTGAAAAGCCTATGGACCCGGATGCAGGACCAGCCCTAGCCACTTTGGTGCCCAAAGGGCATGATAAAGTGTTGCCCTATTACAAATTCTTTTTAAAGTGAGATGGTTCTTACACAAGTGAGAAGATATTTAGCTACGATATTCAATGAGAAGGAAGAGAGGGAGAAGCACGATTAGATCTAGAAAAAGGTTTTAGGGTGGGCTTGGTTAATGGCGATGCAAGAAAAGGTTAATAGAAGTTCAAGGGCAACGTCCCGAATTTTTTTTAGTACACACACAACTATATATATAAAAAAAAACTACTAAATAAAATTTTTTTTATAAAAGGACTTGTACTAAAAATAGGTGGGCTTATTTTGAAGTTTGTGCAACAAAGTGTCTAAGACTCCAAACCAAGTATACATATATAAAATTACAAAATAAAGTATTTAAAAAAAAAAACTATTAAGGCTTGTATTAAAAATAAGTGGGTTTATTTTGGGTTTGGATATTTATTAATATACTTCATGATTTTTTAGGGTTTAGGGTGGGCTCTTGGGCCTCAATTGGATCCGTCCATGGGGAGAATTGGTGGCTTTACCCAAGGGCCGACCCTGGCAGGATGAAGGCTTTAGAACCATCCAGGTTGGACCAAAATAGATCAGAACTAGATGTGCAGTGACTGTTTTTATACTTAATACAACAAAAGCAATAGATTGGTAAAGAAAGAAGAAGTTGGATAAGGCCTTGCAAGGCTGCGACCGTCTTATTATTCAATATTTTTTCATTCACACACACTAAAAGGAAAGCCAATAGTCCTTCTGATTCACTGGCTATTACAGATGTAAATTGTAAGGTAAATGCACAAAGTTTAGATAGGAATCTAATTAACCAAATGACTCCTGCATGCATGATAATAATAAGACATCTAGGTTTGATGTTTACGTATATTGATTCGAGCTCCATGTTCTGGCACGATTGTAAAATTCGAAAGAGGAGTATGAACGTAAGCCGGGGAGAGATCAAAAGTGAATCGTTGCAGAATCATTGCCAATGACACTTTCGCTTCCACAAGAGAGAAGTTTTGGCCAATGCATATTCGAGGACCTCCACCGAATGGGAAATAGATTGTTTGGTTTTTGGTAGCCTTTGAAATCCCTTCAGAAAATCTCTCAGGCTTGAAATCTAGTGCATCGTCGCCCCAAAGATCTTTATCGTGGTGAACAAAAAGGACTGGCAAGGAAATTTGTGTTCCTGCTGGTAATGAAATGTTTCCAAGCCTTGTGTCCTTGGGAACACTTCGATTAATATTAGCGGCTGGTGGATACAGTCTTAGAACCTCATACAAAATCATCGTAACCTGTGACATACTTACAACTTTTAGGCGATTGAGGCCATAGACATTGAAAAGAAGCATGGTGAGAGTTATACGTATATACTTACAAATTTTAGGTGATTGAGGCCATCAAAGTGAGGTAAACTATTACCAAAGACTTGCGAAACCTCTTCCCTCGCGCGAGCTTGCCAGTCCAAGTGCTTGCTCAGCAAAATCAATGTCCAAACAAGCAACACTGAAGTGGTCTCTTGACCAGCAAAGTAAAATAACTTGCACTCCTCGATCACATCTTTAATACTCATTCCAACATCCTTGTTGTTTTCATGTCGTTGAATTTCTCTCAAGTTGGATTCCAAGAGAATACCTAGTAAGTCATTTTTAGCCGCGTTACCCGCTTTCATTGCCTTCTCTCTTTTGTTGACGATGTTCATAATTGATACGTCGATGTCTTTCGTAATCTCCTTCATCCTCCTAATTGCCTTTGTGGGTAAGAAGCTACAAATTCGACAGATGTGGTACGAAAATTAGTATTGATTTTCAGTCTTTAGTATCCAATGATTAATTACCGTCACGCGTTCATCAAGGAATACGAATTTTACCTCTTTCCAGGAAAGGGAACTGACTGAAAAACTTGATAAGCTGTGAGTTCCGCCAGTTCTCCGAGGAGATGGAAAATTCTTTTACCTTCTACAAAACTACTTCCAAACGCTGTACGAGAGATTGCATCCCTTGTCATATTTTGCAGATGAGGCCACACATCCAACTCACAGCACCCATTTTCTGAGACCACCATTGTTTCCCATTCATTTATCATATAACTACCACTTTGATGAAAAGCAGGTACCATGAACTGTATCCCAACACCAAGAAAGACAAATTAGAGCTGAATAGCTTTCAATGAAGAAGTGTAGAGAAAATGAAAGGTTAACCTTCAATTTCTCTTGATGGAATGCTGGGTTGATAATCTTTCTATGTTTGATCCATTTCTCACCCTCAAGAGTTACAACTCCGACGAACAATAACTTCGTAATTCCGTCCGGAACTATCTTCTGAAAGTCGGTCGTCCTCATAAGTACTTCTTTTATTTGTTCTGGGTTCATTATCACCACCCTTGGCTTTGGTCCAATCCAAATGAAGAAATTCTTACCTTCCTCACAACAAAATCAAACGTTATTATTCAAGTTGTAATCTTCACTTATAGTGTATATATATATATATACACAAAAATACCTATCAGATCTCTGTATTCCAAAACGTGCTAGTGCTTCATGCTTTCTCAAAAAATTGTTTAGTATGATAAAAATCCAACCAGTTAAATATAGAAATTAAGAACAAACAATCAAGTGAAAACAAAAAGAAAGACTCTAATCAAACTTAATTTCAAGATTTCATGAATGAAATTGAAACAAAAATGGGCATACCATATTGTTTGAGCAATCGAAAATGGAAGGGCATGACACGGTTGCTAATATCATCGGAGAAGTCGATGGGTTTGGATTTTGATTGTTTGGACATGAAAGAAATCTCCTTAACATCTCCAACTAAAAGCCTGTAAGAGTTGCCCCTTATGCCTTGCTGTCTCAGGTGCATCTCTAGCTTCTTCGGCCTCAACCAGACCCAATTCAATACTCTCCATGACCATGTTAGTATTGCTGCTAAAACAATTGATACTGCAATTGAAACCATTGATGCTTCCATTTCGTGTGTCGAAGGGAGAAGGTAAAAGTTGATTTGGTTGTGTTGTGCTGTTCCTATTCCGTATTAACGAGCATTACTGCCTTTTTCATTGTGTGTTGGGGCTGGGCTGCATAATTATCCTTCCTTCGAAAGCTACCAGCCTTTTCCACAAACACTCACCACATGTGGTACTTGCACAAATTAAAAGAAAATATCTCACAACCAGAAACAAAAACATTTTGTCGTGTGCTAAATAAAATCAAGAAGTTATGGGTTCACCTTCAAATCAAATAATTTGTACGTATGCATGTATATATACATGTATGTACTTACGGACTGTCACCAACTTCAAAACTATTTTCAGAGGCCCAGTCATTGTAGATTTTGGTGTCATTGGTGGTTGGAACTTGGCTAAGTATGAAACACATGGAGGAAGCCAAAGACAATTTGGCTAGCATGACTTTAATTGCAAAGATTTGGACGGTTTGGTTTTGCATGCATTGAATGAAGGCCTTTCATAAGTTGTATAAATAGGTGTTCATTTAGTGATGTAAGGTGGGGCATAACGACACCGAACGAAAAGTACTTAAGAGAGTGAACGGGAGCACCACGATGGAGAAGGTGGCAAGTGGTGTAACTGTCCCTGGATTTGGAGTAGTGAAGCTCTTGAGGGAGATGTTGTCCTGAGGTGGTAAAGTTGCCACAAGGTAGAGTCCATGTGCTGGGGGAGTTATCACATGGAGGAACTCTTTAATGATTTTGAGAGTTCTTTGTTATTTTATTACTCAAATGGTTTTGCAATATATATACATGGATGTCGTGTAAGTTGTATATGATATACATCTGTGTGTTATTATGGAGAATATTACATAGAGTGATTGTTAACCGTAATTCATGGGATATTAATGTCCATGATTTGTGCTTATGAACAGCCATGATTCATGTGATATCATTGATTGTGATTCATGTTCTATCATGCCCCTACAAGCGCAAGGGTCCGGAAAGAATGCTAAGCTTGGACCGATAAAGTTGGAATTGCCTTCGAGCTAGTGGTTTTGTTGGAGAGTCAGCAAGTTGATCCGTTGTATGAACATGTGAAATACAAATCAACTTCCAGCAACTTGGTCACGGACGAAATGAAAATCAATAGATATGCGCTTCATCCATGAATGAAAAACAGGATTAGATCATACGTAAGTGGCACCAATATTGTCACAATAGATGGTGGAGATGAAGTAATGGGAACCGTCAATTTGCCAAGTAAATTGGTGAGCCAATTCACTTCTACTGTAGCGGATGCAATTGCCCTGTATTCGGCCTCAGTAGATGAGCGAGCAATGGTTGATTGCTTCTTGGAACTCCAATTGATAGGAGTAGAGCCAAGGAAGGCAACATATGCATATGTGGAGTGATATGTATCAGTATTCTCAGCCCAGTCAGCATCCACAAAGGCATGTAGAGATAAAGGTGAGGTTGCCGAGAAGAAGATGTCATAGTGAGAAGTCCCTTTTAAATACCGCATGACCCTTTTAACTATAGTCCAGTGATTTGAGGAAGGACGATGCATAAATTGAGCCAGCTTATCTACTCCAAAACCAACATCCGGTCGGGTAAGAGACAAATATTGGAGAGATCCAAGTACTTGTTGCAATTCTGTAGGATCATGAGGAGGAGATCCATCATCAAGTTTGAGTGTGTCCAATGAGGACAACGGGGTGTGTACTTCTTTGGCGGCATGCATGTTCGTCTTGTGGAGAAGATCAACAATATACTTCATTTGAGACATAAAGAGACCTTTGGATGTGAGAGTGGTTTCTGCTCTCAGGAAGTAGTTAAGAGAACCAAGATCCTTAAAAGATAACCGAGAAGCCAACTTAGTAATAAAATCCCGAATTGTGGTAGGATGGCTGTCGATAATGATTATATCATCAACGTACACAAGAAGATACATTGTTATGGAGCCAGGGAGATAAATAAATAGGGACGTGTCACTTTTGGAATTGAAGAACCCGTGAGCAAGAATGAAGGCGCTAAGCTCATTGTACCATGCTCGGGGAGCTTGATGTAGGGTTGGGACTGGGTCGGGTCAGTTGATTATCGGCCGATAATGCAACCGACCCCACCAACTGAAGTTGCCCAAATGTCAAAACTATTATCTAAGGGTCGGGTGTCGGTTGCATGTATACCTATAAATGGTTTTTGGTTCGGTTTCTGGGTCGGTTGCAGGTATACCAACTTTGTTATGTGTTTTTTCCCCTAATGTGCCTCAAAAAATTAATTAAAAAATTGTTACAATTGGAAAAAAATTACATGAACACATACACTAAAATCTACAATATAAAACCTGCGTATAAAAGTATAAAAAAAATCTGAATATAAAATCTGCATATAAAAGTGTTAAAAAACCTGCATGAGTGCATATAAAAACTTGGATAAATGATAAAACCTGCATACAAAAGTCTAAAAGGTAAAACCTACATAACAAAGTCTAAAACCTTCTGCATAGTGCATACAAAACTAAAACCTTCAGTTTGCAACATCCTTACATCCCACATGACCACAAATCACATTCCACCTTTGATGATAGAGTCACATATTCAGCAAATGACTAAAATAACTAAATAACTAAGCAACTAGAAAGGAAGTAACTAAGTAGCCAGTAAGCCATCTTCAACACGTTCAAATTCAACCAAAGACCTGAA
This sequence comes from Tripterygium wilfordii, assembly GCF_013401445.1. NCBI lineage: Eukaryota > Viridiplantae > Streptophyta > Magnoliopsida > Celastrales > Celastraceae > Tripterygium > Tripterygium wilfordii. The sequence goes on from NC_052250.1 coordinate 4,715,958, forward strand.
AAAATTAGCATAACATATAATCAATATTTCATAACATCAAATAAAATTTAAAGTTTAAACAATATAAAGTCTTACAAAGAATAAAAAATTCAAGGATAAATGACGGCAGTGGTCCTTGTGGAAGCTTGGATACTGGTTGAAGCGCTTGGTAGAGGCACTCTTTGAAGATTTTGAGTTGAAATAACCTCTGCAAAGTCATACACCACGCTAAAACAACAAAATTAAAAATTCTTGATGCAGCCATAAACAATTTAATCACAAAAATTCAAAAAAGTAATAAAGAATAAAGATCACCTTGCTGAATTTCCTCCAAGGTTGAATAAAGCTCCAATTCCCCTTGTGTTGGATCCTTGTAATAACTAAACTCATCCGCCTTAAGCCAATCACTTGTGCATACCAATGCCTCCATCGTCTTAGGAGTTAAACAACTCCTAAAAGGATCCACAACCCTTGACCCCAAGCTAAATGCACATTCGGAAGCCACACTAGAAACGGGCATTGCAAAGATGTCCCTAGCAATCTTTAGCCAAAATTGGGAATCTACTTGACTCCATTTTCCAAAAATGTAACATTTTGAACTTCTTGTGCTTTTTAACCTCTAAGATAGATTCATGTAAATATCTATCAACCTCATCACTTAGGGAAACCACTTCATTTTCCCTTAGATATTGTCGATACAACCTCACCAAAGGATCCTCCACCTCCTCTCCATCATCAATATCACCCTCCTCCTCCGAGGAATCACCACCAACATTATTTGATTGAATTTTTCTTGGCGTAATCTCTCCATACACTTTAAACATATCATGGAGCATTTGTTTTACATCCTCTTTTATCTTTTCCACCTTCTCTATTTCCATCCCTATGTTAATAAGTTGGAAACGCAAAAAAGACAACTTGACCCTTGGATCAAGAACAACCTCAAGATATAAAAAGCGGTTTAAATTCTCCTAATTTCCCCAATATTTGTCAAATTTCTTATTCATACTTGCTGCCACCACATGCAATGGATCATCAATTGGCTTCTTCATCTACTTATCCAACAACAATTGAATATTCAAAAATTGCCTGAATATCAAGTGAACGGTGCTTGTTTTAGAAGCACTTAGTTTGAGAGGTGCTTCATAAAACACCTTCAAATAGGAGACAAAATTCTTGGCAATCTCCCAATCCATAGGATCCGGGCACCTAATTTCACATTGCCCTTAAAGTAATCCTGGAACCCCAAGTCTAAGAGACTTAAATTATCCAACACCTTAGAAAACTTCAAAGCATGATCCAACAGAAGATAGGTGGAGTTCCACCTAGTACACACATCCATGCATACAATTGGCATTCCTTGCATACCTTCATTATGAGCAAATTCCCTAAACTTTGCTAACCTTTGTGGTGATGATCTTAGCCACTTAACCGCCAATCTAATTCCTTTAATTGACTCTGTTAGAATTTTCATCCCGTCTTGTACAATCAAATTAAGCACATGACAACAACATCTCATACGCAAATGAGCTCCCCCTAACACAATTCCATTACTTCTAGCAAGCCTTCCCCTAAAAATATCAATGGCCTTGTCATTGGCCGAGGCATTATCTAACGCAATTGTAAAAACTTTCTCAATCCCCCAACAAACACTTCTCCAAAGTTTTGGATATGGTGTCACCCTTATGGTTGGCAATTTGACAAAAAGAGAGAATACTTTTGTGCAAATTCCATTCATCATCTATAAAGTGAGTAGTGACTACCATGTAATTAATATTTTCGATGGAGGTCCAAGTGTCTGTAGTTAAAGACACTCTTGTACCACCACACAAAATACTCTTTAGTTTTGCCTTCTCCTCTAAGAAACAACTCATGACACCATTAGCAACCGTCTTGTGACAAGGCATAATAAATTGAGGGTTCAGAGCTTGACAAAAAGCTCTAAACCCGGTTGCCTCCGCCATATTGAATGGGAGCTCATCAATGATTATCATGTCTATCAACTTCTTCCTAGCATAATCTTTGTCGTAATGCAAGGGAACAAGCTCACCTTTGGGGTTATTTGCCAATGATGGTTGCTTGGGATCACTCTTGTCCTTCTTCACCGGAGATTTCGAACATGAATGGAACACATGATGCCTCATATTAGTTGTGCCATAATTCTTTGACCCACAAGGATACTCCTTGGTCTTGTAATAATTACAAACTGCCACCATGGGCAAGACATAGGAGCCATCTTCATTTATCTTATACTGGAAGTGATTCCATACTTCGAATTTCTTCTTTCCCGACTTAAAACTTTGTTGTACTGGTTGAGTGACACTCACTTGAGACTGAGGAAGACCTTGAGAAGGTTGAGGTTGTGGAGTTGGAGGTGGAGGTGGAGGTGGAGGTGTAGGTGGAGGTCGTCGCTTCGTCATTCTATGATTGAGTTAAAATGATAGCAAGAAAAGAAAAATCAATGAGACCCGCACAGCTATAAAACATAATAACAATAACAATACAATTATTCTTGATATAAATTGCCATAAAATAGATACAATCATAAAACAACAACACAGAAAGTTATAAACATACAAGAGAAGACATTATTCTCTCTACTGCACAGTCTGCACTTACATAATTTATTCTCCAAACTTCCATTATTACAAGGAATAATTACATATACTAAAGCAGAATCACAAAAGAAACTCACTAGCTTGATCTGAATCTTACTAGATTTTTAGAAACTGAAAGTCTGAAAGAGAAAAGGCAAATTGAAAAGGAAGCATACAACAAAAGCATTGATACGAATATACCAGGAAATTTTTAATAAAGAAAAAGAGAACCAAAAGAGTAAAAGATCCATGGATATACCTAGAAAGAAAGGCGACGATTTAGGGTTCACCGTTGCCCAATGCCTCTGGCCCTCAGAATCTTCGAAGTTTGAATACAACGACTAGTATGAGAATGAACTATTGCCAGGCCGGCGGATGCGGGAGGTGGGAGTAGCGTAGATTTAGGGTCTGTCGTTGCTCACGTGGTCGATCGGTTGACGATTTAGGCTTAGGTCTGAGAGACTGAGATTGACTTACTTTGAGAGGGACGATGTAACTGTAAAAAGTAAAATAGTAAATAATAAAAATAAGTAATAAGTAATAACTATTATTTCAATAATAATTATTATTAATTAAGTACTAATAATAAGTCTAATATTTGATACTCATTTTTTTAATTTTCTTTTAAATAGTCGGTTGGCCGATATCATCGGCCAACTAACTTTATGGCATTTTCAAAACCATCAACCGACCCATTTATATATGGGTCGGTTGATAGTTGAGTATCGATAGGTCGGTAATGGGTCGGTTGACCGATAATGGCCGATAAAATCGACCCAGTCCCAGCCCTAGCTTGACGAAGTCCATGGAGAGCTTTGTGCAGTTTACAAACATGAGTTGGGCAGCTAGAATCAATGAAACCTTGGGGTTGTTGCATGAAAATATGGTCAGAGAGATTACCCAGCAAAAAAGCATTATTAACGTCCAACTGATTCAAAATCCAACCACGAGACACTGCAATGGAGAGAGCGAGATGAATTGTGGCAGGCTTAATGACCGGGCTAAAGGTTTCAATGAAATCAATGCCGGGTCATTGATGAAAGCCTTTAGCAACAAGGCGAGCCTTGTAGCAGGCAATGAAATCATCCGGGTTTCTCTTGATGCGATACATCTATTTACATCAGATAATATTTTGTGTGGGGCTAGGTGGAAGGAGAGACTAAGTTTGATTATTTTGGAGGGCAAGAAATTCTTCACACATGCACTACAAGAAAAATGGGAATAGATGATAGAGCATTTATGATAAAAATCATTGTCTCACAAAAAAATGACATATTTGTGATAGAAAAACGGTCTATCAGACTATTAATGATAGATTTGTGATAGAACTTTTGTATATCGTGAATAGATGATAGTCTTGTGATAGACGTATGATATAATTTTTGTCTATCAATAAAATATGATACATTTGTGATAGAAATTATATCTATCACATTTTTTTGATAAAATTTTAATATTAACCAAATTTTGACCCAAATTTTAATTAATATTTTATTAGACAAAATAAAGCAAACTCTGCGTTTTGTTAGACAAAATAAGCAAACGATGCATTTTGCTAACCTAATACAACGGTTGCCTGCCTAGTGTTTCTAAGTGTTTGCTCAACTCTCTTGCGATTCACTCTCACAACTCCGTCCCTCTACGCATCTCTGCAGCTGTTTGAAGATCGAAGCCACTGATATTGGAAGCCATCGATGGGCGACCCTCTACTCGCTCGCGACAAATCTTTCATTCCTAACTCAGGTACGTGCATCCTATTCTTTCCTTTTACTCCATAGTGCATTTTGCTTTTATTTATGATTTTTGTTGTGGGTTTTCTGTGATTCCAGATAATACAAGTTGAGTGGACACCATTGACATAAAAAGAGCCCCAGCCTCCATTGTAGACCGTTGACACCCCACAGAAGACTTCAAGCCATATACGAACCAGCCAGGTGATTATCTTATCATTTTATAACTGCTTATTGCCTTTTGTGTTATAAATTTACCTGCCTTTTCTCTGGTTAATTTTTAAAATATTTGATGTGGTATTTGGGCTATCCAGAAGAAAGATAAAGTTTAAGGTAACAGTGGCTATCTGAATGATGTTAGGAAGGTAGCCAATTGCTTGCTCTGTTGGTTGTGTGTTTTTTTTTCTTGTGGAACTAAATTTTTGTTGGGTGGCCAAGGTCTTGATGTATAAAATTTTGGTTTTCTTGTTAAAGTTATTGTTATTGTCAGAAGATGTTACTCAAAATTTAATACCTTTTTCAAAAAATATTTTTTGTTTCATTTTTGCCCTCCTTTATATGTCAGGATAAAAAAATGTTGATTTGGAACTCTAATGGATAAGGCTTGGATTGAATGTAGGATAACATCACCTGAGTATGATTAAGGGGTCAAAGATTTCATGAATTTTTGCTGTTGAAAATGCCAAGGATGCTAGCGTCATTAGATGTCCATGTTATGAATGTAGGAATCTAGCCTTTCTCCCTACTAAGAAAGTAACGGAACATCTATTTTGGAAAGGTTTTGATGTGGCTTATAAAACCTGGACGTGGCATGGGGAAGATATTCACACCACACCATCTTGTAATGTAGATTTTTCGTTTGAGTCTATGGACTACAATGATGGTAACACAGTGGATATGGTGAATGATGCTTACAAAATTGTTATGGAGATCCTAAGGCATTTAGGGAACTACTAGAACAGGCTCAGAAACCTTTTGTACCTAGGATGTACAAAATTCACTAAGTTAGGCACTTTGGTGAAGTTGTTCAATATCAAGGGTAAATTTGGGTGGTCTGATAATAGTTTTACCGAACTACTGAGTTTTCTAACATAATTGTTGCCTGAAAACAATGAAATTCCAGAATCCATGTATGAGGCGAAGAAAACAATGTCCGCTTTGGGCTTAGAATATGTGAAAATACATGCTTGCCCAAATGGTTGCATACTCTACGGAAAAGAATATGAACAACTTTCTGAATGTCCTACTTATGGTTTATCTAGATGGAAGAAAAAGGATGGTAGAGTTGACCAATATAGGAATGGTGTACCTGCGGTCTTATGGTACTTCCCACCCATTCCAAGATTTAGGTGTATGTTTCTATCATCTCAAACTGCGAAAGACTTGACTTGGCAGGCAAATGCGAGGGCCATTGATGGTAAGCTCCGACATCCGGTTGATTCACCATCATGGAAGCTAGTTGATGAGAAATGACCTACATTTGCATCGGAACCTAGAAATCTTTGTCTTGCCCTTTCAGTTGATAGAATCAATCCATATAGCTCTCTTAGTAGTACATATAGTTGTTGGTAAGTTCTTCTTATAACATACAATCTTCCACCATGGTTGTGTATGAAATGGAAATTTATGATGTTGTCCCTATTGATTTATGGTCCTCAACAACCCGGCAATGACATTGATGTGTACTTGGCTCCTTCGATAGAAGATTTACAAATTTTGTGGGATGTTGGGGTAAATGCATATGATTCCAACAAAAAGGAATTCTTTAATTTAAGAGTTGTGTTACTATGAACTATAAATGACTTTCCAGCATACAGGAATTTAGCGGGTTGCACACCCAAATGTAGACTGAAACATAGTAGAAAAAATGCATATATGGGTCATCGTCGGTGGCTTCCTTCTAATCATGAATTCATATGCCAAGAAAAAGCCTTTGACAACATAATAGAGCATGACCAAGCTCCGAAATCGTTGAACGGTGAGGAGATTTCACAGCTAGTTGAGTCTATTGAACATGAATGGGGAAAGAGCAAGACTAAAAAATGTGAAAGGATTGATAATGATGAACGTGTTTGGTGGAAGAAAAAATCCATATTCTATAATTTAGATTATTGGAAGTACTTGCTGGTGTGACATCAATTAGATGTTATGCACATCGAAAAAAATGTGTGTGAGAGCATATATGGAACACTGTTGCACATTCCTGGAAAGACCAAAGATGGTCTTAAGTCAAGGAAGAATCTTGTGGCAATGAAAATTAGGGACAAATTAGCACTGCTAGTAAAAGGTAAGTGTACCTTTCTTCCTCCAGCTTCTTACACATTAACTAGAGATGAAAAGGCAAGCTTTTGCATAACTTTGAAGAGTAACAAGGTTCCTGATGGGTATTCGTCAAACATCAAGAATCTTGTGTCAATGAAAGACTTTAAACTTCAAGGCCTAAAGTCCCATAATTGTCATGTTCTTATGCAACAACTTTTACCCATTGTACTTCGGTGTGTTTTATCAAAGCATGTCAAAGATGCTATTATCAGGTTTTGTTTCTTCTTCAATTCCTTGTGTGCAACTATGGTTGATGTGTCAATATTGGATAAATTGGAGACGGACATCGTAGTGACTTTGTGCCTGTTGGAAAAATGTTTTTCCCCCATCTTTTTTCGATATCATGGTTCATCTTACTATGCACTTAGTCAACGAAGTTAGACTTTGTGGTCCTGTCTATCTTCGTTGGATGTATCCTTTTGAGAGAGACATGAAAACCCTTAAAGGTTTTGTTCGGAATCGTAACCGTCTTGAGAGATGCATAGCTGAGAGTTATATTGCAGAGGAAGCAGTAGAATTTTGTGTCGAATACATGTCAAACATGTATACTGTTGGGCTTCCAGCTGGTCATGTGCAAAAGTTGTAAATTGACAAGCCATTGTCTATGGGAAAACTGGAGAAAGTTAACCAAACTTTACTAGATCAAGCACATTTATACATTTTGCATAACACACAAGAAGTTGAACCATACATTAGGTAATCTCTTCAATTTCCTCCATGTAATGTAATCTGTTTGTATAATATCTATATTGGATAACATGTCTAATGTATTATATGTTCAATTCCCTTTAGTGAACACACGGAATGGCTTAGAACTTGTCATCCACATCAAAATGAAAAATGGTTACAAGAGGAACACAACCGTACCTTTGCCGAATGGATAACTGATAAGGTTATGCTCAACATTTTTGTTAAGCTCAGTATTCATTTAACTTGTTTGTTACTGCTCATTAAAAAAATAATGCTCGCATACAGTTTGTGCTTATTAGGTGTACTCGTTGATTGAAAATCGTGTTGCTGTATCGGATACCTTACGTTGGATATCACAAGGCCCTTTTCCGTAGATAAACAACCAGGTTATGATATTAATGGTTTTCACTTTGTAACACGTGATCGAGAGTTAAAACAAGTTACTCAAAACAGTGGAGTAACTCTAGTTGCGAAAGCCATGCATGTTGCTACTTCTAAAGATTAAAATCCTATAACATGACATTTTATGGGGTTATAGATGAGATATGGGTTGTTGACTGCCACTTGTTAAAAATTCCTGTGTTGAAGTGTGATTGGGTTCAAAATAGGCGTGGTGTGAAGAAGGATGAACATGGATTCATCTTAGTGGACTTAAACCGGTTTGGGTATAAATCTGATCCATTTATATTGGATTCTCAAGCCAATCAAGTGTTTTATGTACCTGATCAGATTGAAAAAAAATGGTCTATTGTATGTCACATGCCTAGTAGTGGTGATCCCTACCAAAGAATTGAAGATGATGTCTATTACAATGCTGTTGAACACCCTCCATTTTGTTATGATTTACCAACTAATGCTTTTCTACATTCTGTTGATGGTGAGCAAGAAATATTTGCACGAAATACCGAAGAGGGAATTTGGATTAAACGTTGAAATACCATTATATAGACCCTGTTGGCAATGAGTAATCATTAAATTCTTAAATATTTTATTGTTTAATTGTGTGTTTTGTGCATATGTTTGTGTGTGATGGCTTTTTTCTTTTAATTTTGTGTCGTGGCTTAAGTTCTTATTTTATTTATGTTTTGCAATTTTTAGGTGTAGTTAAATGGATAAAAGAAAGGGTTCTTTTGACGATGAGGATAATTTTGAGGTTGCATATCATGATAAACTACTTGACCATGAAGACGATGAAGACGAAGACACTGAAGATGCTGATGTTAAAGGTGAATTTGTTGAAGGTGACGATGTTCTAGGTGTTGATGTTCACGTTGATGATGTTCAAGGTGCTGATGTTCTAGGTGTTGATGTTCCAGAGAGCAGTAACCCAAAAAGAGGTGTCAATAGGGGTGCCCGGCAGAATAAAAAATTAAGAACGATGAAGGGAGATAGTGGTACAATATAATTCAATGGGAGTTCCTGTAGGTGACGAGGCCACTGAGCTATGTACATATCTTGGAGTCTTGGCTCGTACTTTGGTTGCAATCCTCGAAAAAGATTGGCGTAAAGTGTCATTTGAGATAAAGGATCGCTGAGGGGAGTCTGTTCAGGTAAATCTCAACATTAAATACTCTGAATAGGCAACCTATGATGAATATACAACATTTATTTATTAGTAAACTTCACTTACTAACTCTCACTTCTATTTTGTTATCAATGATTATTAGGAATGCTTTGTTGTTCACCCTAACAGTAAGAAAACACTGTTACAGTCAATTGGGTATGCATTTCGTAACTTCAAGTACATGTTGACAAGAAAGTACATCATGTCATTCATTGGGTATCGAAAGTTGCTATATACCCCCATTGAATATCCCCAAATTAAGAAAGTTGTTTGGAGAGAGCTTGTCAATCAGCGTTTATCTGATGACTTTCATGTGTATATCTTCAAATTAGAATTGATTCGTCACTTGTTCATATATGTTTTACATATAACAAGAAATAACTAATATGTATGTTTTACTACAGAGAGTCAGTTCTATGAACAAGGGGAAAAGGGCCTTATATAAGTTCAATCATCAACTCAGTCGAGAAGGATATGTTGGTTTGGTGAAAGATGTGGCAAGTTGTTTTCATGTTATACTAATTTAATTATTTTAAGAGATTTTATTTACTGCATTAAAATAATGTAACCTGTTTATCCCCCAATGCTCAGAAATCGTTGTTTCTGAAGATTTAGTTGACATAGGTGAACTTTGGAAGAGAGCTCAGAGAATGAAAAATGGAGGATACGACCCCGAAACTACAGACATTGTTTAACAAAATTATGAGCAACTTAAACATACTTAAACATTGTCCTTTACATTAATGTGGTGAAATATGACTACTTTCTTTTTTACGTTACAGGAGAAGTTGAAAAAGGAGGCTGAAGAAGGGGGGTCGTTGAAGTCGGATGGAAGAAACGACATACTTGCACAATCACTGGTAAGGCTTCCTCAAATTGGTCACCTACAAGGTGTTGGTAAATTTGTTAACATTACAAAGTACTTTCACAGCGTGAATGTAGCTCGCTACACAATTGAAAATCAACAGATTGAGCTTTCTGCTTGGAAGAAATCAATTGAAAAGTAGCTGGAATAAATCATGAACATATTAAAGAACAAAGCTCCATATTCAGATGTAGAAAGTTCCACCTTCCCACCATCTCCTTTATTTCATGATGGTGATTGCATAGAAAAGGACAAGCACAAGGACAAGGTGGATGGAATTGATGAACAGAAGGTTAGTTTATCTGTTTTTTGTTAGGTTTCACTTTGGTTACTTTATCTCTTCTTATTACTGCTATTTGAATATATTGTTGCTATTTGAATATGTAAAATTGCAGGAGCCTGGTAATTTAGACAACTCAACTGTGAAGAAGAGGGAATTCTCACTTCAAAGAGCAGTGGAAAATAAGGAAGGACCTGATGGAAAGGATGACATTACAACTACGAAGAAAAGAGAAAAATCTTTGATTCCTGTTGCCAACCAAAGAAAAAGTCCAAGACTCAACCCCAACTTGCGAACGGATGCTACAGATGAGAAGGGAAAAAGGGGGATTGGAAGTACCAAAAAGAAATTGCTTAAGGAGAAAGTTTCATTACCTAATAGTGAGGATCCAATGGCAAGGGATGAAGACTGAAAAAGATGGAAAACAAGAAAGTAGTAGTGCAGCATGTACGAAACACAAGGCAGGGAACGACAGGGCATTGGAATAGTCATCCAATGCTGCAATTGTTTGCCAAGTTGTGTGAGACACACTTGCCTAAAGATGGCTAGATTCCATATCTTGTGCCAGAGGGTGTATTTGAGGCAAAAGGGATTAAAGCTCATATTGGGATGATGGAGTGCAAAGCATTGCTGACAATGCAACCATTAGGAGTCAACGTTATTGAACTATACACAGCCGAGGTTAGTAAGGAAAGATGGAATTACAATGCTAAGATGAGATTTGTGAAGGTAAAACAAATTACCTTAAGTAAATATTGTGTGCCTATTACTTTAAGCTAAAGCATGTTATATTTCTAACTATTTCTTGTTTAACAGTGAATAGACACCCACAACCAAGAAATATCGAATGTGGCTATTATGTGATGCGATACATGAAGGACATAATAGCAGACATTAGTTTGCTAATGAATGATGTAAGTTACTGATGAATGAAGAATAAGATTTTGTACGTTTGGTTTATACCATGTATAGCATTGTTTTATAACTTTGATGGCTTTTATGTTGTGCCTATCAGTTCAATGGAAAGACGGTGTACACTCAGGCTGAAATCGACGAGGTTGGTTTGAGTGGACTAATCATTGTTCCGAAGTCATCAACGCATCACCAAAACGGTTAGCACAAATTGCGATGCCTTACATAGATGACTTGTTTAGCAAAAACTTGAGCTACTGGTGGATTCTTGTTTGAGATAAACCTTGCTTCATTGATGTATTTAGATTATCAAACTATATATCTGAATTGAGGTCACCCTTTGAAACATGCAAATGCTCTAGTTGGGTAACTAAAGTTCTTTCCTCTGTGCAGTGTTTGAGGACCTTTCTGGGAATGGGAGGAATTGCTGCATTTTCTGGGCTAGGAATGATTTAATTTTCCTCTTTTTTTGTTTGTGAAAACTGATAAACTTTGATAGGTTGCTTGAAATTGTGTCTTGTTTGATAGGTTGTTGCGAATTCTCTCTTGTTTAGCATGCATGGAATTGTTTTGATTAAGGTACTTGAGATATAAAGTTTGGGAATCTGTTGCTTATATAAAATGATACTTTTTTCCTTTTATTGAATGTTATGTAATATTATGTAGTATATTATAATGATTTTGGATTCAATTTTATATCCAATTTAATTTGAATTTCATATATCAAATATGTAAATGAATTTTAAATACGGGAATAAATAAATAAAATTTAAAAATTAGTATTTATTTAAAAATATTATTTTAATCTCCTGACAGAAAAAACTAGTCACAAAAATACCGAATTGAAAATTTTGGCGCCAAAATCAAATAATTTTGGCACCAAAATTTAATGAATTTTTTTAAAAAAATATTTCATTCCCCCCCCCCCTAAAATCAAACTTAAAAAGTCAATACCCGTAAAAAAATCAACTTCCACCAAAATAGTAACCGAAATTAATTTCTTGGTGTGATAGATTTATGATTATTAAATTACATCATTAATGCATGATAGATTTTTTTATGTCATAAAAGGATGACAGTGACATACATGATAGAAACGAACTCTTTCATGTACCCCTTTTATGACAGTGCTTTTCTATCATCTAAGGCCCTTTTTCTTGTAGTGATGGCATCTCGCCAATGAGAATGTTTGTTAGCTTGGGTGAAGTGGAATGTTCAAACTCAAGAGATGTGATGGTAGTATAGAGAGCGAAAGGTATTTTGGGTTTGTGAATATTATTTTGGGCTCGAGTGACCATTCTGGTAGGCAAGAGTTGGGTTGTAGATTCACGTGAAGGAGTGATAGTACGAGAAGAGAGTTGAGGAATACTTACTTGTAGAGGAGATTGCGGGGACGCATCCTGAAGAGAGAGCGAGTAAGAACTTTCCTTGTGAGACGATGTCATGTGATCTGAGATTAAAGAAGGAGATTTGGGCATTGACTGACTCGTCGTATTAGTGGAGGAGGGATTGTAGGTATTAAATTTCTTTCCTTTTGAGATTGGGGGGTGAAATCAAGGAGGGATGGAGATGATATAGTTGGGAAGGGAGGAGAATAAGGTACGGAAGTGGAAGCTGATTTAGGGGGATTGGGAGTAGAAAGTGGAATATGAGTTGATATGGGTGAGGATTGTGGTGGCACTAATTGAGGAGGTAATTGATAGGTATGATTGGAATCGGGATTTTCAACATCTGATGAGAATGGCAATGCCTTCTGGTGAGAAGTAAATATGGAAAGGAGTTGAGAAAAAAAATTTGTATTGATGGATGGATACGAAGATGATTGAGATTTGTAAGGGAAGTGGTGTTCAAAAAATCCTAGATGACGTGAGTAAAAGATTTTGTTGGTTTTAATATCAAAACAGGTGAATGAATGGTGAGATGTATGGAAGCCAAGGTATACGCATGGCCTAGAATAGGGTTCAAGTTTATGATTATTGTATGGTCGAAGCCATGGGTAGCAAAGACAACTAAAAACACGAAGAGAGGTATAACTCGGATGGTGACCAAAGAGCTTGTAGTAAGGTGTGATGTTTTGGAGAACTTGTGTAGGCATCTGATTTATGAGATAAATGGCAGTTTGGACGGCGTAGTACCAAAAACGAGGGAGAAGGGATGCATAATGGAGTAGGGTCAGTCTGGTTTCAACAACATGACAATGTTTTCTTTCGATTGAACTAACATGTTCGGGTGTGTAAGGTGGAGAGGTTAAGTGTTGGATACCATGACGGGCTAGAAGATGAGAGAGAGCTTGATACTCTCCCCCACTATCCGTGTATGGCTTCGTCGATTTTGGTGGCCGGATCGCCGGTGACACCATTGGGTCGAGTTAACCCGAGTTGACCGAGTCAGAGTGAGTTGACCCGGTTGATTGGTGTATTTGACCCGGTTTTACACTATTTGACCCGGTTTACACTATTTGACCCGATTTTACATTAGTTGACCCGGTTTACATTATTTGACCCGGTTTACACTATTTGACATGGTTTTACAATATTTGACCCGGTTTGACACTGGTTGACCAGGTTTTACACTGTTTGACCTGGTTTGATACTGTTTGACCAGTGATTATTGACTTTGACCTTTGACCATAGTTGACCGAACGTATTTTCACTGAATTTTCGTATATCATATTTTTCGGTGTAGACGGTGATCCTGGTTGAGATTCGGAGCGAGCTAACTTTCAGAATCAAGGGTTTATCAGGGGCGCGTAGTTGGTAGTTGCGTTCCGATTTCCAGGTAGGGGTTTCCTTGTCTCTTGCTTGTGATTTTAGAGTTTCGGTTTCACAGACTCTTATTATATGGTGGTTCTGTCAGTTTCCAAGGGTGGAAATACGACTTATCTACATGTTTATTTATATTTCCAGTTGATTATGATTATTGGTTTGTTTTTAGGGGTGGGGTGATTGGAGGTGGTTGATGTAGACTACGGGGCCCATATAGGAGCCCAACCTATTGGATATGCGTTTATGATGGTTGACATATATATATAGACCTGGTATGTACCTGCAGACCGTTTGAGATGAGGTGCATCATAGGGGACGCTCTCTGGTGTAGGCTATGCTATTGGGATCCGATCCTCATCCAGTTTCGGTATGGACCTGGACTGGGAGACACCTTATGGGGATTAGGGTGGGTCCAGGGCTGGAGTATGGATTACAGATTATGGATTTTGGAGTATGGATTATGGTTTTATGGAGGCCGGGGTTCGTGGTTACGGTGTTATATAGCCTTATCGGCTACCATGTTACCTGATTGGATTGTCGATGATTGTATATTTATTGTACTGCATATTGTTAGGATGTATGGCACCACAAGAGGGGGGGTGAATTGTGTCCTTAGTCAAATTTAGACTAGGTCACTCCTTTTTCGGTTTCAATGAATTCTATCAAATTTCACCCTAAGCGGAAGCTAAATACCAAATTAAGTTCTAGTGTATATGTATATGAGTCAAGGAGAACAATCAATTTAAACAAACTTGAATCTAGCAACCTAAATATCCAATTTCAAGTATGTATGATATGAGAATGCAATGCTAATTGAAATTGCTGGAAAGTAAAAGAGGCAAGAGATTTATAGTGGTTCGGCTTAACCCAAGCCTACTCCACTCCCCAAGTCCCACTTGGGAATTTCAAACACTCCAATATGGCTTGTTCAACCGAGTCAAGCGGAACTCTTACAACCGATGTTTTTGTAGCTCAAACACCAAACTCTACACACCGTGTGGTTTGTAGCTCACCACACCAAACTCTACACACCGTGTGGTTTGTAGCTCACCACACTAACTCAATCAACAAAATACAAGCTCAAAAATGGCTCAAAGAATAGCCGGGTATGAGATAAGTTTAGGCTCAAAGGCTGGCTCTTTAGTAGCTGGATTTGTAAGTGTCTAAGGCTCAAATGAAGCTCTTGAAAAGCTGGAATGGGAATGGTAAGCACAAAACTCTGATTTGAGATTTTTTGGTTGCTAGGGTATGTGAAATTTTAAGTAGTGTATCAACCAACGAAAATCAGTTGTGATAAGGCTTGAATGGTGAAATGGAGATATAGAATGAAGCCTTATAGGTGCTGGAAATCAGATTGCTCAAGCAAGTAGAATGACTCTTGAGGAAATGATAAGAATCTGGTAAGAAAGGCTCAAGAGTAACAATAAAGCTTTACTTGGCTAGTGTGTGTGATCTCTCTTCAAAATCAAGTATGTAATCAAGAAATGAATGAGTGAAATAATGAAAGCTTAGAAGATGAAGAACACTAGAGAGAGAGTGTAATTTTCGGCCAAGTATATGCACCATAGACAAAGAGTTAGTTTTTATAGAAAATTGTGGAGTGTAAGCTCATGAAATGAGGGCCATTGGATTGATATGAATGATATGGACCCTTGGATCATTATAGACGTTAGAAGGCTTAGAGAAGTGTGAAAATGTTTACAACAAGTCTCTTTTGGTAGGAAGAAATAATGGCTTTTGGATGGATATAGACTTTGGAGGCATCTTGGAAGATACAACAATTGACTTGAGAAAAGTTTGTCTTTTAGGTGGAGTAAATCATGGCTTTTGGATGGATATAGACTTTAGATGCATCTTGAAAGATACAACAATTGACTTGAGAAAAGTTTGTCTCTTAGGTGGAATAAATGATGGCCTTTGGATCAAATGAAGATTCAATTTTGGCCATAGGATGTAAAGTAGGAGAGATAAGAATAAAGCTTGAATCTTTGGCCATTGGATTAAAATGTGATTTTGATGTAGAGAGAATATGATCCATTGGATGTGGAGTGTCTTGGTGGGAAAGAGAAATGGTTTTGAAATAAAGCTTCCCACACATGTGAAGAGAAAAACTTGTCATAAGACTTGTTGTACCTCTTGTCTCCTCCTTTCAAATTAACTTTTCCTTCTCTTCTCTTTTTGGCTCCAAGTCTTCCAGTTAAGATGTAACTATGGTTAACTTGTCTTCTTTGCCATGTCATCAATGCCATGTCATTAATGCCGTGTCAACAAGGCCATGTCAGCTGCCACGTCACGTCCGTCGATTCTGACTTTGACTAGAAAGTTAATTTTACTTCAATTGATCCCAATTAAGCTTCAAGACATCTTTGGCAAAACTTGATTATGTTGACCATGAAATTGACTTTCTTAATCACGTTTGACACTGATTAAGTCTTCATTACAGTTCGGTTAAGGTCACCATGTTGATACATGGCCAACTTGATCATCCTACACACAATTAAACTCAAGACATGCTATGTAAACCCTTTTAGGATTTCTTGCAATTAGTTCATGTTAGTTCAATAATCAAATCATCAAATAAGCACAATTGAACTAGTTTAATATAAGTCTTGAATTCCTAAACTAATCAAGTAGGCATATGCACCTATGTTTCTCAATACAATCAATAGATCAAAGTTCAATCAAGCATGCCATTGTAATCACTCAAACATATATTCAACACATATTCTGCATCATATTCCTGGATTTCTTATTTTTGGGTGTCGGTGCTTCCTTTCTACGCCCTACTGAGCTTTTTGGCTCACCCCTCTTCTTATTTCCTTTCACGTGAGTTGGATATAGGTGATGATGGTCAACGACGGGATGCATGAGCTGGTGTCTAGCCTCGAGCCGACTCTCCTAGTATTATGGATACAAAACTGTTTCGCATCGGGTTACAGGGGTTATTATTATTATTATATTTGTTTATTGGGTTTAATTATTGATTTGGAAATTGGTTCGGGGGATGGGGTGTCCCCTACCGTTCACGTTCTTGTGGGTTTAGGTACACTTCGGTTTACCTTAGGAGAGAGGGGTGTGACAATAGGGCAACATTGATAGAGGGTGATGATGATGAAATTTTGAGAGATGGATCGGAAGATGACCACTCATACAAATTGTTCAAAGTCCGGCCTTTTGTCAAGGATGCCCCTTTAGTTAGATACTTTACTAGAAAAAAATTAGGAAAAAATTCAATGGATGTTTTATTTTGTTTGCAAAATTACGAAACTGATATGAGATTTTTTTTATCAATGGCACACACAAAATATTGTTCAGAGTAAAAGAGGTGATAGATGAATCAATAATAGAAGAACCAACTTGGGAGATAGGAATTCCATTACCATTACCGACAATAACATCTTCATTCCCAACATAGTCAGAGTGCATGGAGAGGTTTTGAAGATTGGGGATGATATGATGTAACGGCCCATACTCCGAGCCCGGCCCATGGGCCGCTACCCCTAACCCATCTCCTTTTCCCCATGAAGGCTGTTGGTGGTGAGACTCGACCCCCCGATCTCACACACCCTTTAACATGGGGCCAAAGGCACCATATGCTACCAGCTAAGCCATGTATGCAACCACTATTTTGCCTTCTTTTCTGAGAGACATGAGAAAACCAACATAAAAGAGATAACATCCGAGTATTAGAATGATTAGCATAACTGGATTCCAGTTTGTTCCATGCTTCGATAGTTGAGGTACAATTGTTGATTGTCGGACCAATTGTGCTATGAATGGTGGCTTGAATGCCAAGATACACCAACTGATCTTGACGTTTCCAAAAGAGACAGTTTGGGTCGGTTTATGGCGGACAAGGTTGAGAGCCATCAATGAAATCGAATAATCCATAGCCAAAGAGGATATTAGTCATTTGTGATTTCTACGATGCAAAGTTTCCTCCATTCTTAGTGAGTTTAAATGGAATATGAGAAGATGCATTGAGAGATATCATATTTCCATTGGATTGAACAGAGTTACCTTGAGATAAGGGGTTTGTTTGTGTGGTCACAATAGTGGAAGTGCCAGATAATATTGAAGTATCCTCAGGTGATGATTCAAGTGGTAAGGTCTGGTTTTTGTTGGTTGCTTTCTCCATTGTAGAACTGAAGAGGGAGAGAATTAGATGGGAGATGTAGGTTTGAGATCAAGCTGTTCAAAGGACAGTAAGCTCCGATACCATAATGATTTTGAGAATTCTCCGTTGTTTTATTACTCAAATGATATTATAATATATATACATGGATGTCGTGTGAGCTGTATATGATATACATCAGTGCGCTATTATGGAGAATATTACATAGAGTGATTGTTAATCGTAATTCATGGGATAGTAATGTCCATGATCTATGCTTATCAATAGCCATGATTCATGTGATATCATTGAAATCTCATTATTGAATGTGCTATCTATTGCATAGTAAGGAAGCAATTGGGTTCTATATCTTGATACTGCTATCGGAGCTTTCAAGTTCTTATGAGACATGTGACGTAGATCGAAGATGTCGAGCAGCTCAGACCTTTCACCTCCACTAGTGTTCAAGAGTGAGGGTCATGATTTTTAGGCAGTACATATGGAAGAAGCTCTTCTCAATGCTCATGATCTATGGAGCTCTGTCAAAAAAGGTTTTGAGCCAGATTCCATCACAAATGACTCAACTGTGGCATAGATCAAGAGAATGAGTTGCAGACACGAAATTTCAAAGTACTTTCTTACATTTGTGCTGCAGTTACAAAGGAGATTTTCTCTAGCATTGTTGGTCTCAAATCAACCAAGCAAGCTTGGAAATAGGCAAAGGTGGGTTCAAAGGCAGTTAAAGGTTAAGGTCTATCAAACTCTCACTCTCAAGAGAGAGTTTGAACTGTAGAGAAAAAGGAAGAGTGAGTCTGTAAAGGAGTACACTAACAAGCTGAGTAGTCTAGTTAATCAGATGCGTTTGTATGGGGAGAATATCACTGACTAGAAGGTGGTGGAGAAGATGTTAATCAGCTTACCAGAGAAGTTTGAAGCTAAAGTATCTGGCATTGAGGAGTCATTCGATCTCACTAAACTCACTGTGTCTAAACTGTGCAGTGAAGTTGTAATACCCCGAACTTCATTTTCTTTTAAGAATTAGGTAGGACCAACATGTGTTGAGTAAATATATACATTTAAAATCTTTAGAAATAAAAACCGAATAAGTTGGGAGTATACAAGTGGTTTAAAAGCTGAAAATTTGGTTTACAGGTGTAACTGTCTGGACAGCTTTTTAAAGCTGTCCGAACAACTGTAGAAAAATGGGTGCAGATATGCCAAAATAGGCAAAGGTGTCCGGACACCTCCCTAAAATCTGCACGCGTGAATTGTTTTAAAAACACATATTTTGTGATTTCTCCTCAAATACCCCACCAAAACAAACCCTAAACCCCATTTTCTCTCAAATTTACTCCCTTCCATCAGTCTAAGATCATCAACCAAGGTAAGATTGTCCTCTTTCAAGTCGATTCAAGATGGATTAGGAATTCTCTCTCTAGATTACATATTCCTAAATTTCTCTCTTTGTTCTAATGTTTAAAGGTTTGAACCCAAACTCAAATCCATGAGTTCCTACATCATTTGAGGCCTAAAGGAAGCTTGAATCCCTTCCTTCTACTTGTCTCTACAACCTTGTAAGTTTTCTTAAACCTAAAAGCTAGTATCTAGAGATTGGGTGATTTGGGATTCTAGGGTGTTATGGGTTATGTAGATTCGAGGGAAAATATTTAAATTAGATGAAATTAATGATTTAATAGGTTGATTTAGACTTGTTTATGGTTTTATTTCCTGATTCTATTGTTTATTGGAGTAGCAAGCTTGAGTAGGTAAAGTTCAAGAACTTGAAAAGTTTTGGGTAAGAGAAGGTAATGGTTTCTTGATTTATTGGGTTAATTTGTTAGATATGTGAAATTGAAGTTGTCTGTATATTGATTAAAGGACGGGCTTACCGAATAATAGATTGATTGAGGCCGGAGAATTCAAGGTTGAGTATTAGTTTACATAGCTAATTTTTGGGAGTGAGAGGTACGGAAATTTCACCCATTTGCTATTTTCTTTGCATGTGTCCTCCTATTAATAACGGTTATCTTTTCTCATTGTTCATTATGATTTCGTTCTCATCTTAATTGTCCCTAAGGGAGAACAACCCCATTATGATTACTTTGTTGTATGACTTGACTTATATTGCATACCCTACATGTTCAGTCTTTTATTGAGCATGGATTATTCTTGAACATGCATCATGTAGTAGTATATATATAGGTTGTATGTATACTTTATTGCATAACCATGTTAGACATGCATTGTAGTTGTATGGTAGATGTCAGGTATAGACTCGTACATCTCCTAAGTTTGATTGATGTGAAATGTGGAATGCCGATGGGCTGTTTAGGGTTCCTATAAGTATGGGAACGCCGGTGGGCTGAGTAAGGATTTCACATGTACTTGAGGCATCATGCGGTGATGTTGTTGGGCTTTTCAGGGTCCCAATGAGTATAGGGATGCTGGTGGGCCAAGTTAGGATCCCCTATGGTGTTGTTATCTACTTGTGTTTAGGGTGTACGTGATGTTAGTTATCATATTGTTGCATTTATGCTTTCCTTAATATTTCAGCCTTATATTATTCATTCATTATTTATTATTCCCTACTAGGCCTTTTGCTCACCCTTTTCTTTTTCTTATTCCCTCCTCATAGGTGAGTCTAGTTTCGATACCAGGGTTACGGATCAGGAGGAGCGTTCGTGATATGGATAAGTCACTGGAGAGTAATAGGACTAGATGGTTCTAGAATTTGATTATGTTATTAGTATTTTGTCGTACCTATTTTCTTGGTTGAGACATGTTGTGTGATACCTCAATTCCATGGTTGGATGGATGGTTGGGAGGGTGCTTCATGTGATCGGACTCCCGGATCGGGTTTGTGGACTTCGTGTCCTGACGATTGCTTATGCTTGGTGGATTGCTCCTTGCGTTGGTTGTTTGATTATATATGTTATTGTGTATAGAAAATTTATTGATGATATGATTTGTTAGGTGGTCTAAGGTCCTGCTTAGACTTGAGAACTTATTTGTTATATGAATTGTTAGATGGCCTGAAGCCCTACCTAGGTTATGAATATATTTGTGATATAGCTACGCGTTTGCTCCAGGTTGGCATCTTCCATAATATGGGAATGTGCTGTCGAAATTTTCGATGGTTTTTTTGATTGAATTAATTAGTGGTTTGATTAAGATGGTACCAAAAGTAACGCATTCTGGGTTAGAGAATTACATTTTGGTATCGGAGCCAGGTTACAAAATATAGGATCTGTGTATGGGTCCAGGGAGTGTGTATGGTATGTTAGTGAGTCTCCAGGCCATGTCACGACCTCCACTGATCCGGTATGTATTCTTTCTCTATAAACTCTTGTTTGAGTTGCTTATTCAAATTGTTGGGTGAAGGTGTTATTTGATTCAGGAGCCATGACATCATTCATTTCTGCGTCTCTTACACGTGCATTGAGTTTGAAAAGTTCTCCGATGAGGTGAATGTTTACAGTAGACACCCTTTTTGTTCATTTCATCTCATTGGAGGGTATAGTTCTTGATTGTGTGTGCCGGTTTGGTAGTATAGCCCTAAAGGCTGGTTTGTATATCTGGGATGTAATCCTTGGAGTGGATTGGTTAACAAAGCATCATGCGTTGTTGGACTTATGGGAGAGGAAGGTCACTCTTAATGTACCAAAATGAGGGGAGATATAGTTACACGGATCGAAAGGGGTCCCATGTCCTCACTTCATGGACAACCCTTTATACCAAAATTGTAGAGTCACGATTTTGATTACATCGGCACCTAGGGGTGATGTAGCTACTCCGACATGTGTGATAGATGAGTACATGGATGTATTTCTGGAATAGTTACCTAGATTACCACCGAAGAGGGAGATTGACTTTACCATTGAGTTGCATCAGAATGTTAAGCCAATTTTGATTCCACCATATCAGATGGCTCTGACAAAATTGAAGGAGTTGATGACTCAGTTGGAAGAGTTGCAAGACTTAGGGTTTATTAGACAGAGTGTGTCCCTGTGAGGAGCACCAGTATTGTTCGTAAAGAAGAAAGATGACTCATTGAGGATGTGTATAGATTATTGACAATTAAACGAGGTTACAGTAAAGAACAAGTATCCGTTCCCACGGATAAATGATTTGTTTTATCAGTTGAGAGGTGCTAGGCATTTCTTTAAGATTGACTTACGTTCGGGGTACCACTAATTGAGGATTAAAAATGAGGATACTTCGAAGACGACATTTAGGTTGACAAATGTTCTGGCAGTGTTTATTGATTTGATGCAAAGGGTCCTTTATCCATTTTTGGATAGATTTGTGGTTGTAGATATTTTGATTTATTCTTCGACAAAAGAGAAGCGTAAGGAACACTTGAGGTTAGTGTTGCAAACATTGAGGGAGAATCGATTATATGCTAAGTTGAGCAAATGTGGGTTTGGGGCTATGAAAGTGAAATTCCTAGGTCATGTGATTAAGCAAGAGAGCATTGCGGTAGATAACTCCAAGGTTGAATTCGTATTGAATTGGGAAAGGTCTAAGAATGTTTCAGAGATTAGGAGTTTCTTGGGATTAGCGGGGTATTACAGGAGATTTATCCAAGACTTTTTGCATGTTGCCGCTCCTATGATGCAACTCATGCGGAAAGGTACACCCATTGTGTGGTCAGATGAGTGTGAGAAAGGTTTTGAGGAGTTGAAGGGTAGGTTGACATCTCCACCGGTATTGATATTTTTGGAGAGCAGTATAGGATACCAAGTGTATTGTGATGCTTCCGGAGTGGGTTTGGGTTGTATGTTGATGCAAAGAGATAGGGTAGTGAAGTATCGTTCTTGATTGTTCAAAATACATAAGAAAAACTATCTGATTCATGATTTGGAGTTAGCAGCAATTGTTTTTGCTTTGAAGCAATGGAGGTATTATCTTTATGGAGAGAAATTTAAGGTCTTTTCGGATCACAAAAGTCTTAAGTATTTATTCACCCTAAGAGAGTTGAATTTGCGACAAAGAAGGTGGATGGAGTATTTAGAGGACTATGACTTTAGTTTACAATATCACCCGGGTAAGGCAAATGTGGTTGCGGATGCATTGAGTAGAAAGCATACAGTTGCTAGTTCGTTTATACATGAGTGGGGAATTGTAGAGACAATAAGTCAATTTGGTTTGGGGTTACAAAGTGTAGAGGAAAAAGTGTATTTGAGTAGTATGACTTCTAGACCGATGTCGATTCAAAAGGTGATGGATGTACAAAATGGAGACTCGATTTTCGATACATTTGAGGAGGACTCTGGATAGGTTCGGGGTGATGATTTTGGTGTGAGGTTTGCGGGGAGATTGATAGTGTTGACAAGGAGCTACAAGAGAAGATCTTGAAAGAAGCACACCATTCTCGGTTTGCTATGCATCTGAGAGGTATGAAAATGTACCAAGACTTGAGAAGAAACTTTTGGTGAAGAGGCACGAAGACCGATGTAGCTAGATTTGTGGCAAGATGTTTGACGTGTCAACAACTGAAGGCGGAACACCAAAGGTAGACGGGTTTGCTACAACCCCTACCGGTGGTACAATGGAAATGGGAGATGATCACTATGGATTTTTGTGATGGCATTGCCGCTGACACCTAAGCAAAATGATACCGTTTGGGTGATAGTCAATAGATTGACCAAATCAGCTCACTTCCTACCAATGAACAAGACAAACACCTTAGAGTCATTGAGCACATTGTATATGCAGGAGATAGTGCGACTCCACGGAATGCCACTATCCATTATGTTGGATTGAGACCCTCGATTCATGGATAGATTTTGGGGCAGTTTGCAAGAGGCCTTAGGGACATTGTTAGATTTCACTACGCTGTATCACCCACAGAGTGATGGATAGAGTGAGAAGACTATCCAGATTTTTGAGGATATGTTACGTGCTTGTGTGGTAGATTTTGGTGGTAATTGGGAGAAATACCTCCGTTTGGCAGAGTTTGTGTACAACAAGTCATACCAGAGTAGCATTGGGATGACACCATTTGAAGTGCTTTATGGGAGGCCTTATAGGTCACCATTGTGTTGGGCGGAGGTTGGAGAGAAAGCGATATCGGGACCTGAAATGATGAAAGAGGCGAGGGACGGTATTGAGAAAATTAGAAAAAGGTTGATCACGGCTTAAAGTAGGCAAAAGTCCTATGCGGATAAGAGGAGGAGGCCATTGAAATATGCGATTGGTGATAACGTATTTTTGAAGGTTAGTCCACGACGTGACATTCAAAGGTACAGCAAGCAAGGGAAGTTGGCACCGCGGTTCGTGAGTCCTTTTGAAATCCTTGAGTTAGTTGGACTGGTAGCCTATCGTTTGGCGCTTCCACCAAAGTTGGCTAAAATTCATAATGTGTTTCATGTTTCTATGCTACAAAAATATAAGTCGTATCCACCACATGCTTTAGATTGGACCATATTGAAAGTGGAGGAAGATGGAAGCTACACTCTTCAACTGATGAGGATTTTGGATTGAAAGAACAAGGTCACACGATCAAGTGTGATGTCGTTGGTTAAAGTCTTGTGAATGCATCATGACACGGAAGAGGCGACTTGGGAGCTTGAGTCGAAGATGAAAGAGAAATATCCACATTTATTCACAAGTCTAGGTACGTTTTTAAATTTCGAGGACGGAAATTCTTTAAAGGGGAAAGGATGTAAAACCCCAAACTTCTTTTTCTTTTATGAATTAGGTAGGACCAACATGTGTTGAGTAAATATATACATTTAAAATCATTAGAAATAAAAACCAAGTGAATTGAGAGTATAAAAGTGGTTCAAAAGCCAAAAATTTGGTTTACAGGTATAACTATCCGGACAGCCATAGAAAAATTGGTGCAGATCTGCCAAAATAGGCAGAGGTGTCCGACAGCTCCAGGGTGTCCGGCCACCTCCTTAAAATCTGCACGCGTGAATTGTTTAAAAACACTTATTTCACGATTCCACCACAAATACTTGACCTATACATACCCTAAACCCTATTTTCTCTCAAATTTCCTCCCTTCCATCAATCTAAGATCATCAACCAAGGTAAGATTGCACTCTTTCAAGTTGATTTAAGATGGATTAGGAATTCTCTCTCTAGATTACATATTCCTAAATTTCTCTTTTTGTTCTAATCTTTCAAGGTTTGAACCCAAACTCAAATCCAGAAGTTCCTACATCATTTGACTCCAAAAGGAAGCTTGAATCCCTTCCTTCTACTTGTCTCTACAACCTTGACAAGTTTTCTTCAACCTTGTCGCAACCGGGGTCACGACGTGAATCGGCGATTGGCTTATTTTGAAAAGGAAATGGATGAAAAAGAATGAAACATGTTTAGAGTCGCCACCAATTGATATGAGTGCAATTGGACACTAAAAATGTGGTCTACGAACCAGAAAATGGGTAAAAGGGTCTATTGAGTGTGAGGAAGGTGTTAGGCACCCCACAACTCCCTAAAAGGTTACCTAGATTGATCTATGTGCTTTTTCCTGAATATTTATTGTGTGTCCCAATTTGTTTTAATTGATTTTTCATATGCCCGAAAAGCCATGATTATCAAATGGGTGGAATGTTTTCCATTGATATTAGACCAAACCTTTGTTAAAAAATCTCATTTTGATGGGTTTTATTGGAAATTGATGAAAAATCCCACTTGGAATGGGTTTTGAAATTTGAAAATGTTGTTTTGAAATTTGAAAAATCCCACTTGGAATGGGTTTTGAAATTGGAAAATGTTTTCCATTGATGTTAGACCAAAGCTTTGTCATTCTCGGCTTGGCCAAAAATGTTGTTTTGATTTTGAAAATATTGGGTGGAATTTGCAAAAGGGCACTGGGCTTTATACTAAGGGAACTTCCACAATCACAAAATAAAAGTGATCTAATTTTATTTGACGAATACAAGTGATACTTTAATTTGAAGAGATAACATAACTAAAGTTGTAGGGGTCAAGTTCAACATCGGCAAATTACATGGGTCCTGTTCAACCCAACCAATTATATGGGTCTTGTTCAACCCAATCTATGTACAATACAAATGGGCCAGACCAAAGATAAAAGCCCAACAGAGGCTAGGTCCACGAAGCCCAACAACAATCAGACCAGAACATACAGTCCAAAAAGGACTTGGTCTTAAAAAGGCAATACAAAGCCGATACAAGTAAGGCCGAACCGATAACTAAGGGATGAAATAGGAGATAAGGCAGTTCCTCATTAAATGGTAACAGCCGAAACTATTGCAAACTCCTCCAAACTGCCGTAAACTCCTCCAAACAGCTATGAACCTCTCCAACTACCACAACTACTGGTAACTACTCAAGGACAGCATAAAAGGAGTTCATTAGGATAAGGAAGGGGAGGCTTCTAGTTGGAGACTTTGATTTCTTACTCACTCTGTAATCTCAAGTGACAAATAAAAATACCATATCATTCTGCACCGTGGACCAAAGCTCAATGCCGAACCACTTAAAATCACTCCATTTTGTCTTATACTCACCCAATCACCATCAAACAATTCGATTGTCGATAATTTACATCAACAATTTGGCGCGCCAGATAGGGGACTAGTGTTATCAAAATGGCAACTCAGAAGATTCACGGGATGATGTTATAACGAGAAGATGAAAGCTTTGATTCAACGCTTCGACGAACACGAAAGAAGAGTCCAATAATGGAGCAAAAAAGCTTGACCGTTCGAAGAGAAAATCAAAAGCTACTTGATCTTATGAACCAAGCTTCAAGCCCTCACATAACCTGAACCATTCCTGCAAATGCTGTTCCAAACACTTCTACTAGATCCAATGATGGGCAAACGACGCAAATTCCCAACGTATGCGTCCCCTTGCCAGGTTTTATGCATCAGACAAAACCATCATTAGCATCAACGTCAACTCAATTTTTAAGGCCAACGGCACAATCCATGACTCTATTATTCCCAATACCAACTTCATCTTCGGCTATCCCAACCATTGGTGCATGGTCGAATATAAAGAAAAATCGTACCTTCCTCAAATCTCCATTTGTTCATGCCATTGCCATGGAAGAGCTCCCAAAGAAATTCATAATACCACATATCAAACCTTATGATGGTACCACCGATCTAGAAGATCATGTGGATCAATATAGTCAACGATTGACTTTGGTGTCATACCCATTCAATAAGCATGAAGCATGCATGTACCGAGGATTTTGTTCAACTTTGGTTGGACCTCCTCTGAAGTGGTATCTTAATCTTCCAGAAGGGCAAATCGCTTCATTCGCACAATTGGCCTACGCATTTGTGGAACAGTTTGCAAGAAGCATGAAGATAATTCCAACATTTGATGATCTATATCGGCTATGGCAGAAACAAGGAGAATCTCTGCGATCATTCTTAACAAGATTCAATAAAGAAAAATTGGAGATTCCAAGGTGTTTAGACGAGATTGCAATCAATGCATTTTGCATGGCTCTTATTCCTGGAAGCAAATTGTACGGAAAGCTTACTCGTTATCCATGTAAGTTATTTCAAGAAGTGCAGGCAAGAGCAAGCATTCAAATCAAATTGGAAAAAAATGAGGGAAGACTTCCAGAATGACCAATAGAGCAGCCAAAGAAATCACAACAAAAGCAAGTAAGTTCAGAGGCTCCACGTTATCCTCGTAGAGATCCCAAACCAATTGATTTCAAGAAAAAGCCCCGATCTCCTGAATATAATTTGGTGATCCCACCAAACGAAGTCTTATCAACGTTGAAGAAAATGGGAGATGTTGTTCGATGGCCTGACAAAGTTCATAAACCGATAGATCAACGGGATACTTCCAAATGGTGCGAATTTCACAACGATTATGGGCATATAACAAATGATTGTTTTACCCTCAAAAAAGAAGTAATCCAATTGTTGAAGAAAGGTTATTATCTGAAAGAGGAAAAGCAACAATGGCCCAAGCCGAAAGACGAGAAGAAGAACAGAAACCACCTCCCCCCCAAAAAGATGATTAACGTGATATTTGGCAGATTAGAAATCAATGGAATTACACACTCATCGGCAAAGAAACATGTCAAGCAGACAGAACATTCTGAGGTATGGAATGACAAGTCGATGGTTCAATTCACGAGACAAGTCATCAGTTTCACAGATGATGACATGACGATATTACTAAATCCGCATGATTATGCTTTGGTAATCACTTTGCAAATTGCCAATTACGAAGTCAAAAGAATCATGATTGACGATGACAACTCAGCAAATTTACTATTCATGCCCACACTACAAGCGATGGGACTTTCAGAGCCCAATATAATTAGAGGTCATATTCCACTCATCGGTTTCAACGGAGAACAACAATACACCATCGGCTCTATTCCTTTGCAAGTATACACAAAAGGAGTGAATCTCCATGTTCGATTTAACATATTAGATTGTCAATCAACTTATCATCAAGTGATACGATTCCCACAAGAGATGGAACACAAGAGATATATGGGGATCAACGTCAAGCAAGGAACTGCTATGAACAAGCATTAAAAGGAAAAAGTAAAGCTTTATAGCAATTACAGCAAGGGTCGATTCTGAGCAATCAAGAAGAACCAGCTGAAAAGGAGATAGAAGAAATCGTTGTTCATCTCGATTACCCTGAACAGAAGATTCATATTGGAGCAAACTTGGATCGTCAACTGTGAGAAAATTTAATTCAATTCTTACAAGATCATAAACATACTTTTGCTTGGACACATGCAGATATGATTAGAATTGATCCAAAAGTCATCACTCATCAATTGCAAGTCGATGACAACTTTCTTCCAGTGAGAAAGAAAAGAAGAAGGTTCGCTCTAGAAAGAAATAAAGTCATCAATGATGAAGTTCAAAAGCTATTAGATATTGGATTTGTTCGAGAAGTTCAATACCCAGATTGGCTCGCAAATGTGGTCGTGGTAAAAAAGAAAAACGGGAAGTGGAGAGTCTGTATCGATTTCACTGATCTAAATAAAGCATGCCCAAAAGATTCTTTTCCACTTCCTCATATTGATATACTTGTGGATGCAACAGCAGGGCATGAATTACTTAGCTTTATGGATACATTCTCCGGATATAATCAAATTTTGATGTATCCAGAAGATCAAGAGAAAACTGCATTCATAACCGAATGTGGCACATATTGTTATAAGGTGATGCCATTCGGATTTAAAAATGCGGGAGCAACATATCAACGGCTAGTTAATCGCATGTTAGTCAGTCTGCTCGGAAAAATGATGGAAGTATATATCGATGATATGTTAGTCAAGACTCTGAAGGCCGAAGATCATATTGAGCATCTTAAACAAGCATTTGAAATTCTTGATGCTCATCAGATGATATTAAATCCTCTCAAATGCGTTTTTTGATTCAAAGCAGGAAAATTTTTGGGATTCATCGTTACACAAAGGGGTATTGAAGCGAATCCTGATCAAATCCAAGCAATACTTAATATTCCATCCCCTACAAAAATACGAGATGTACAGCGGTTGACAGGGAAGATTGCAGCACTAAATCGATTCATCTCCAAATCTTCCAAAAGATGTCATTATCTATTTACGGCTTTGAAGAAATCAGATAATTTCAAATGGATAGAGGAATGTGAGATGGCATTGAAGAAATTAAAACGATACTTGACCAATCCTCGAATCCTTGTGAAACCAAAAACCGATGAGATACTCTATCTTTATTTAGCAGTTTCTGAATTTGCAATTAGTGTAGTACTGCTAAGAGAAGAAAACAGTCGGTAGCATCCAGTATATTATGTTAGTCGAAGTTTGCTAGATGTTGAGACAAGGTATCCTCTAATGGAAGAGCTTGTTTTAGCACTTATCATTGCAGCACGAAAGCTTCGTCCTTATTTTGAAAGTCATCCTATCACGGTGGGGACGAGCTTCCCGATCAAAACAATACTCCACAAACCAAAATTGTCTGGACGATTAGCGAAGTGGGTAATTGAATTAACTGAGCATGATATCGTATATCAACCTCGAACAGCAATCAGAGCCCAAATTCTGGCAGATTTCATTGCTGAATTTAGCCCAGGGATGATGGATAATGCTAAAAAAGAATTACTTCAAAACAACGAAGACGATGAAGCTATTTGGTAATTATTTGTTGATGGTTTGAGTAATGCAAAGGGATCCGGTTTAGGAATCATTTTAATTTCTCCACATGGAGATCAATTCCCTCAAGCTGTACATCGCGGATTTCACTCTACAAACAATGAAGCAGAATATGAAGCTCTGATTGAGGGACTAAAACTAGCAAAAGAATTAAAAGTTCAACGTGTACACGTGACTTTAGATTCCCAATTGATCATTAACCAATTGAATGGAGAATATCAAGCAAAAGATGAGAGAATGAACGATTATCTGGAGTTAGTATAGCAATTGCAACTTGAATTCAAAGAATTCCAAATTAATCAAGTTCCAAGAGAAGAGAACAAGCAAGCAGATGCACTGGCGAATTTAGGATCAACAATCCAAGTGTAAACAACTCAGAACATCCCATTGATTTATTTGGAATCATCGGCACATGGTGGAGCAATCGTTTGTTATTACTGAAGACGATGATGATTGGAGAACACCATTCATACAATATTTGCAGGATGACGTGTTACCATAAGATAAGAATGAGGCCAGAGCACTACAACGTAAATCATCTCGTTACACAATAGTTAATGGTATTCTCAACAAAAGATCATATCAAGGAGTTTCGCTATGATGTTTATCTCGGGAAGTGCCTCAGTAGAACTGCATGAAGGTGTATGTAGAAACCATTTAGGTGGACGAAGCTTAGCCATTAAAGTCATGCAAACTGGTTATTATTGGCCCACACTTCTTGGTGATGCAGCCATTTATGCGGCTAAATGTGATAAATGTCAAAGATTTTCACAAATCCCACATCAACCACCAACGAAACTAGTCCCAATTTCATCAGCATGACCTTTCATGAGATGGGGAATGGATATAGTTGGAAAGCTTCCTCCAGCATCAGAAAAAAGGGTTTTCTTATTGATTTTGACATACTATTTTACAAAATGGGTAGAAGCTGAAGCATATAAACAAGTCTGAGACAAAGAGGTTAAAAGTTTCATCTGGAGAAACATCATTTGCAGATTCAGAGTTCCTTATGAAATCATTTGTGATAATGGATCTCAGTTCATAAGTCATAAACTCCAAGACTTTCATAATACATGGAAAATAAAACTTTGTTTTGCATCACCAAGACATCCACAATCGAGCGGGCAAGCAGAAGCTACCAACAAGACAATAGTCAACACTTTGAAGAAAAGATTGGAAAACGCAAAGGGAGCCTGGGTAGACGACCTCCCAGGGGTTCTATGGTCATATCGAACAACAGTCAGAACTTCAACAGGTGAAACTCCATTCTCTTTAACTTATGGAACCAAAGCAGTGCTACTAGTTGAAGTTGGCCTCCCAACAGCACGATTTGAATGGAAGCAAGACAAGGAGAATAATGTCATCCTCACCGAAGAATTAGATATGCTTGAGGAACGACGAAAAATCTCATATGTTAAAACAGCAGCCTATAAGCATCGGATCGTAAAATACTACAAAAAAATAGGTAAGAATTTTCAATATTGGTGACCGGGTTTTACGCAAAGTTTTCCATAACACATAGTAGTTGAATTATGAAAAACTGGGGGCCACATGGGAAGAACCATACAGAATCATAGATGTCGTCGGCAATGGTGCTTACAGATTGTAAACGAAAGAAGGGAAGATACTTAACAACAGCTGGAATGCAAAGCATCTCAGGTTATATCTTTCCTAAATATATATATATATATATATATATATGTTTATTATAGGGATCTAGATGATGAATCACTGAAATGTATATTTTTCTCAATCGAGTTACATATATATGCTTAGCATATATAAGTGCCTGACAGACTGCATTAAATCACCACCATCGTTCTATACTTGATTATTGTAGAATCTATTGGCACATTGAATAAAAGATCAAAAATCTGGATGAAGGTCAAGGTGACGAAGCTTGATGTGCGCTAATTTCCTAAAAAGTCACGTACATTTAACCCTTTATCTAAGCACAATCTTATTTTAAGATTCTTATTTGCATAATAGTTAAAGTCATAAAACTCATTTGATAAGAAACATAGAAAAGTTATGATATTGTATTCAGAGTTACAAAACTTAATACAAGATTGCAAAAAAGCAAAAAATATAAGCCTAAGTATCGTCTTCGGCTTCTGAGGTAGAAGTTTGCATTGTATCGATAACCTTGAATTCTTCATATTCTTTGATCATTCGATCAATTTCTTCCTCATTTAAGGTACCGGCCTTGTATTGCATCATCACTTCTCCCAAAGCTTTGATTCTTTCTTTACCAGCAGCAAGAGCGCATTCTCCTTTGTTTAAATCGGCATCTTTTTTTGATTCTGTCAGTTCATCTGATTGCCGATTCGCTTTCTCGATAGAAGCACTTAGCTCAATTTCATAATCTTTCAATTTAGAATCAACTTCCTGCTGATCTTTTAATTTAACTTCATTTTCTTGAAATTTGATTTTGAAAGCTGAAAGCTCCTCTTCCGTAGTTTTTTGCTACTGCATTATGTTGGACAGTTGTCTACCCGTCTACCCTGATCTGTAAAATCAGTTTTCAGAGCAATGTGCCTTCTATCCAATTCATTATATTTATCTTCAGCTTTCTTTGAAGCTTCAGCAGCAGCGTTCTTTATCTTTTCCAACTGAGCTTCGGCCTCCATCCTCAATTTCTTTTCTTGCTTTTCGGCCTTTGAAATTTTTTCAATATCAGCTTGTAATAATCAGCTGGAAAGACGAAGACTCTTTATTTCCTCCTTTAAATTTCCGATTTCTTTATCAACGTAAAGCTGAACTGACAAAGCCTGAAAGAAAAAGACTGAGATCAATCTTAATTTAACATTGAAATAAAAAATAAATTAAGTTTCGAGAATACCTAAAAAGAATGACAAATGCTATAAAGAGAAG
Organism: Tripterygium wilfordii; assembly: GCF_013401445.1. Taxonomy (NCBI): domain Eukaryota; kingdom Viridiplantae; phylum Streptophyta; class Magnoliopsida; order Celastrales; family Celastraceae; genus Tripterygium; species Tripterygium wilfordii. The sequence continues at coordinate 4,748,762 of NC_052250.1, forward strand.
CATCCTCAAATCCAACTTAGGAGTAGTAAAACCAAGGGGATAGGGCAATTTACGTATATCAGGAAAAAACTCTCTAGGCTTCGAATAAAGGGAGACGTTAGGGATCGACATTTTGAAGCTCCTTGCTAGAAGATTCGATGGGAGATCAACACCAGACAGTCTCAACTCCTTTTCAATCAGAGCTTTTAGAGGTGAAACTGGATAAGCAGGATTTTTTCCTTCCCTTCTTACGGTTTCCTCTCTCACCTCATCATCAGGAACTTGAATGATGTCATCGGCTTTCTTGCTCAATCTTGCATTTTCACCTACCAAAGAATGAGATGATAGCCTAGGTTTCTTCTTCCTTACAAGTATAGAGTCATCATCTACATTGTTCTCAGGAATTTCAGGAGTCTCAGTAACTTCAGCAATTGTTCCCAATTCACTATGAAGTCTTGAGCTAGACTCATGTTTCTTCTTTGTTCTTTTTTCCTTAGAGCTTCTCTAGATTTTCTTTTTCTCAGCAATCTCTTTTAGAGTCAAAGGAACGATTGTTCTTGGGGCCATATGAGGTTCTATCAAAAATCAAAAAGAAATTGTTAGAAACAAGAAACAAAACCAAAAAACATAAACGTTTCATCAACTTACTTCCAAAAAGATACTTTGATGAAACAAGTTTCCAATCTCTTTTAGAACGAGGAATCGTCATCAAAAACAATTGACAATTCCTCTGAGGTTCTTTAGTAATGGTTATCTTAGGAGATTTTCCTTAAAGACTGGTTAGAATCAAAACACAATCTAACTCTTAAAGTTATGCTCCTTCCCCTATAAATACACTAAGGAAAAACCAAAGAATCATCACTGGCAAAACAAAAAATTTCTACAATCATGAGTTCTTCCTAACTTCCCATTAGGCCTGAGTACCGGAAAATAATGTCCAAACCATCAGCCAATTCAGACGAAGGATCGTCTCAACCTTCCGATGAATATGATCCTCACCAATCTGCAAGATTTCATGATACGCTTGGATAAAGACCTCCATGAAGCAAAGAGAAGGATAATGGAACTTACCAGAGCCTACAAGTTGGTAGGAAGTTCACTTTATCGGCTTTGGGATATGTCAAAATATGCTGCCATGGAGGAGGATCCTCAAAAGCTATGACTAGCTTTACAAAAAATAAATCTTTTGATGAAAAATAATCTAGTTAGAATGTATCATGTCTTCTGGCCAAGACCCTAAAGGCTTGAGTAGTTTATATATTAACTTTTTCTAAATCTTATTCCATGTTTATTTGATCTTTGTTAAAGATAAAGCTCTTAGACGAAACAAAAATTTCCTCATTAGAAGACGAAGCTTTATTAAAGAAGGACGAAGCTTCACAAAATTCCAAAGATAACTCAACTTCAATAAAGTAACATCAATTCTAATAAATTAACATTTAACACTCAAGCAACCCAAAGGCATTGCAACACATTGAGAAGAGACATGGATTAATTTCGCAACCGTCCATCTTCCCATTATCTTTCACAACTTCCAAGGAAAAGATAACTTACTTCGTATTCCATTTCTATAAATATGCAAAAGAAGGAATTAAGAAAAAACAATATTTTTCCCAAAAAATCTTTGAGGATGGATACTCCCAACTCTCCACCTACGAAGAAATCTAAAATCGATGAAGATTCTATTTCTAAGGGGAATGAAGATGGAAATGATCCCAGATTCAACTTCTCTCCTATAAGAGAAGAAGTATATGAAGAAGATCACCAGAAAACCATTGAATCTCTAGAAGGAGCCTTGATGGAAACCAAAAGAACACTCAAAAAAACAACCGACAAAGTTCAAGACTATAGAAGACAACTCATGGTCTCAAAGTATGTCATACATGGCATTCAATATATGTCATGGGGCAAACAAGCAAGTAGTTATGATCCAGATAAATTGCATGAAGCAATCATTGAGATCACAGTACAACTTAGATCTGTTGTAAATGGAATAAATAGTGTTCTTTACACTCTAGATTAAAATTCCTGTTTATTTTCCTTCCTTCAATTTTATTTCGAAAAAGATTTCCATGAAATCCCATTTTGTTTTCTTTAATTGAAAAAGAAACAATTTACCACGAATATAAAAGGCTGGATATTTAAATCATTTATTTCAAATTCAATTCCAAAATACGAAGAGACACTATAATCTCTAAAAATGATGCAACTGTTTAACTTTTCCACGTTCTTCAAAAATAACTTCCTCTTTGGACGTGATTCCTTCACCCTTAAATACACGATAAGAACGAAGGAGAAGACATTCCTTCTTCCCACCAAAAATCTATCAACATATAGCAAGATGAGTTCTTCTGATTCAACTCCTGTGAAAAGAACATTGGATGAGAAAGAGAATCTCGTTCCTTCGAAGAAGGCAAGAAATGAAGACCCATCGTCTTCAAAAAAGGCAGGGACGAAAGAGGAAGGTTCCACATCTCGAAACAATGATGAAGCAAACGATTCTATCATTGAGATATTTGTAGTATCTGAAGAATTATATGAGGAAAACCCTCAAAACTCAATTGAAGGCTTAAAAGGACTTTTGGAGGAGGCCGGAAGAAATCTTCAAAACGAATAAACGAAACCAATCTTATACGGACGTGCTTTAAGCAGCCAGAGATGCGTTGAATAGAGTTCATGATAACGCTTGGGGTCATTCTCGAAATCAGAATGTTTATCGATTACAAGAATCCATCTTAGATCTTGCAGCCCATGTTGGAAATGCAATGAATATCATAAACGATGTTATTCGTACATGGGCTCGATAAAAATTATATCATTGCATATTTATTTCCATGAATGAAGTATTTATGTTTTATCTTGAAAGAAATATCTTTACTGTTACTTTAATTGTTCTAAAATTGCAATTGCAGAAAAACTTCAACAGTCGAAGATACAAAAATCACAAACAGAAGTGAAGAGACGAAGGACTCTAAAGAAGACACAACCCTAAACAAAATATTTTTAAGTTTAAATCAAACTTAAAAATAGGGGGCAAATTGTAGGGGTCAACCCAACCAATTATATGGGTCCTATTCAATCCAATCTATATACAATACAAACGGGCTAGACCAAACATAAAAGCCCAACAGAGGCTAGGTCAACGAAGCCCAACAACAATCAGACTAGAACATACAGTCCAAAAGGGACTTGGTCTTAAAAAGGCAATACAAAGCCGATACAAGTAAGGCCGAACCGATAGCTAAGGGACGAAGTCAAAGATAAGGCAGTTCCTCGTTAAATGGTAACAACCAAAACTACTGCAAACTCCTCCAAACTGTCGTAAACTCCTCCAAACCGCTATGAACTTCTCCAACTACCACAACTGTTGGTAACTGCTCAAGGAAAGCATAAAAGGAGTTCATTAGGACAAGGAAGGGGAGGCTTCTGGTTGGAGACTTTGATTTCTTACTCACTATGTAATCTCAAGTGACAAATAAAAATACCATATCATTCTGCACCGTGGACCTAGGCTCAACGTCGAACCACGTAAAATCACTCTGTTTTGTCTTATACTCACTCAATCACCATCAAACAATTCGATTGTCGATAATTTACATAAACAAAAGTATAGGCAGAAGCTAAATGTCGTCAAGTCCTCATCCCTTTCTCTTGTGGCGACTCTTGCTCTTTCTATTTCTTTATCTCCTTCCTGTTCTTTTTTCTCTTTGGTTGTCGGCGATTTCTTTGATCTTTCTCTCCTCTCCCGTTTTTCTCTCTTGTGCGGCTCTCTCCCACTTCTTTCAATTTCCCTTTTTTGTTTTTTTTTCTCCTCCCTTTGATGATTGTGCTGCCCTCTCCAGAAAAATTGTGTGGCTAGTGTTTTATATCTTTTTCCATTTTTTCTTTTCCCCTTTGTACCCCTTAAACCCTAGGAAACTAACCCCTTTGTATTTTAGATATTTTCTAGGGTTTATTTATGGGTACTTATGAGCTCATTGGTCAAGGTAATGACTTTTTGTAGGCTTGTGGGTCTAAAAATGGGTGTTTGAATTTTTGTGGGCTAGTGGGCTTTTGAATTTTTTTTTTGTTTTTCTACTTTTTTTTATTTTTCGGCCAGACGGAAACCAATTACTACAACTGCCCCCCTTTGTATGTCTTTTATGAAATAAAAGGCAAACGAAGGGGTAGTCAGCCGAGTTTCGTACGGAAAAACTATAAAAGGTAATGCGCGGGATCATGTGGCCATTCCCGACTTGGCCAAATGTTTGGAAAAAGTGCACGGGATCACGAGGCCATTCCCGACTTCACCAAATATTTGGAAAAAGTGTTTGGGATCACGAGGTAATTCCTGGCTTGGCCAAATGTTTGCAAACAAGTGCACAGGATCACGAGACCATTCCCAGGTTGGCCAAATGTTTCGAAAAAGTGCACGAGATCACGAGGCCATTCTTGGCTTGGCCAAATGTTTCGAAAAAGGTGCACGGGATCATGAGGCCATTCCCGGCTTGGCCAATTGTTTGTGCAAGAAAAAGACCCATGAATGTATGAAGAAAATTATATTTTTTATTTCCTCTCTTTTTGAAAATTTCATTTTATTAATTGTCCCAAACACCATCATCCCTATCGTCTTGCAATCATCCATCATTTATTCTTGCATCTTTTGTTCTCTTTTTGCCAATCTTTTCCTTAATTTTTTGTCTATGTCTGATTTCCATCAAATCCACTATGCCTTTAACACCTTTTAATTTCTTTTTGCTCCTTTTAGAGTTAAGAACACCAAAATCTGTTCGGGTCCGTCATGCCTTTTAGCGCCCTTTAATTTCCTTTTGCTCCTCTAATGTCAAGAACACCAAAATCTTTCTGGCTCCACCATGCCTTTTAGCACCCTTTAATTTAATTTCCTTTGCTCTTTTAGAATTAAGAACACCAAAATCTCTCGGGCTCTGCCATGCCTTTTAGCGCCATTTAATTTCTTTTGCTCTTTTACAGTCGAGAACACCAAAATCTCTCAAGCTCCTGTTAATAACAATTTCCTAATGCACTTGTCATGATTCTTTTATTACTTTTCTTAATTTCAAATAAATTTAATAGCATGGAGATGCTTGTACTATATGAGATTTGTATGCCACTTCTTATAAAGGCCTATGCCAATTCCCCTTAATCGTTTCTGTAACTCCTCTTCTAATCTCAATGTAACTTGAAACACCCAGGAACGGTTTTCACTTCAGTAGAGACTTTTCTTTTTCCCTAATTTTTGCTTGAAGCGCCCACAAGGGGTTTTCACTCCAGCGGGATTTTTATTGCTCTAATTTTTGCCTAGACCGCCCTCTTGAGTTTTCAATCTAGCAAGCTTTTAACTCTAATTTTTTCCTAGATCGCCCTTTCGAGTTTTCAATCTAGCGAGTTTTTCCTCTTCTTTTTTTTTCCTATGGGAATACTTTTTTATTGCGTCTGCATTCACCAGATTTGGCAATTCTTCACCATCCATTCTTGTCAAAATTAATGCTCCTCCTTCAAAGGCTTTCTTATGGTCCCTCATAATTCGGTATCCACTTCCTTCGATGATCTTTTTGAGGTGGCAAGATCATCTTCAACACTAAATCTCCTTCCTTGAAACTGTGAGGTCGAAATTTCTTACTATGAGTTTTCATCAATCTTCTTTGATACAATTGCCCTTTACAAATTGCTCGTAATCTTCGTTCTACAATCAAATTCAACTGTTCATATCGCGTTTGAGTCGGTTCTGATTCTTCCAAACCCCCTCCAAAACTACTCGAATGGATGGAATCTCCACTTCAATAGGCAAAACCACTTCCACACCATACACCAAAGAGAAAGGAGTCTCCCCAATAGATGTGCATATTGATGTTCGATAACCATATAAAGCAAAATGGAACTTCTCATGCCAATCTTTGTAATTCTCTCTCATCTTCCCGATGATCTTCTTGACATTCTTATTCGTCGCTTCAACAGCCTAATTCATCTTCAGGTAGTATGGTGTCGAATTATGGTAACTAATTTTGAACTGGTCACAAAAATCCTTCACCACTTTACTATTGAAATTCATGCCATTATCAGTAATAATTCTTTCCAGGACTCCATATCAACAAACAGTCTCTTTTCTCAAAAATCGAACAACCACGCTACTTGTAACATTAGAATACGAAGCAACGTCCACCCATTTAGTAAAATAATCAATAGCAACCAAAATGAAATGATGCCCATTAGAAGCCTTCGGCTTGATCGGACCTATGACGTCTAATCCCCACATTGAGAAAGGCCACGTTGATGTCAACACATGTAATGGATTAACTGGAACATGTGTTCTGTCTGCATAAATCTGGCCATCTGTTTGTATAACTTATACAATCCTTTTCCATGGTTAACCAATAATAACCCGCACGAATAATCTTTTGTGCCATTGAATATCCACTAGAGTGAGTCCCACATATTCCTTCATGAATTTCCTCCATGACTTGTTTAGCCTTAACAAGATCAATACAACGCAAGAAAACTATCCCATCATTCCTTTTGTAAAGAACATTTCCGCTTAGGAAGAAAGATCCTGACAATCTCCTTATGGTACGCTTGTCATTATTTGATGCCCCTGATGGATATTCTTCCTTCTCAATGTACTGTTGAATATCATGATACCACGGTTTACCATCAGGCCCTCCCTCCAGATTTGAACAGTAACCTCAAACTTCTCGTTTCTCAATTTTAATCACCCGAACCTCACCTTTTAGGTCTACATCGAACATTGCTGCCATGGTTGCCAGAGCATCCGCTACTTGATTCTCTTCCCTTGGGGACATGATCAAACTTAGCCCAATCGAAAGACTTGATTAGCTTTTTGATATGCTGGTGGTATAGAATGAGCTTGTCATTTTTGGTTTCCCACTCGTCATTCAATTGTCTAATCACCAACTGTGAATCATCGTAAACATGTAACCTCTTGATCCCCACATCAATAGCAGCTTGAATTCCCATCGTGCATGCTTCATACTCAAACACATTGTTAGTACACTCGAAATACAACTTAGCTATAAATGGGATAACATTCTCTTCAGGTAATATCAATGTTGCATCGATTCTGCATCCTATGACATTAGAAGCGCCATCAAACAACATAGTCCATTTTTCCAAGTCTTTCTCATTTTTCTTTTCCATTGAAAAAGCCATGGCATCAATATCTGAAAATTTCATATCCATAGGCTGACCATCCTCAATCGCTCCATCCGCCAAATAATCTGCTGTTGCACTTCCTTTTATTGCCTTTTGTGAGACATACAAAATATCATATTCTGACAACAATATCTTCCATTTAGCTATCCCCCTGAAAGAGATGGATTCTCAAAAATGTACTTCATAGGGTCCATCCTGGAAATCAACCATGTCATATGATAAAGCTTATACTGCCGAAGTTGATGTGCAGCCCAAACCACCGAGCAACAAGTCTTCTCCAACATCGAATAATTGCTTCATAACTGGTAAACTTCTTGCTTAAGTAATAAATGGCATGCTCTATCCTCCCCGATGAATCATGTTGTCCAAGCACACATCCCATTAAACTATCTAAGATAGTCAAATAGAGAATAAGCGGCCTGCCAGCCATAGGAGGCATCAACACTGGAGGACTTTTCAAGTATTGCTTGATCCTTACGAATGCTATCTGACAATCTTCGTTCCACTCAGTCGAGTTGCTCTTGCGTAACAATTTAAAAATACGTTCACAAGTAGCTGTCAACTGTGAAATAAATCGAGCAATATAATTCAACCTTTCTAAGAACCCCCTAACTTCTTTTTCTGTGTGAGGGGGAGGCATCTCCAAGATCGCCTTCACTTTGTCAGGATCCATTTCAATTCCTTTTCTACTTACAATGAAACCAAGCAATTTTCCCGAGGTTTCCCCAAATGTGCACTTAGTTGGCTTCAATTTCAATTTATGCTTCCTTAATCGATCAAACATTTGGATTTGGCTATCATATCATCGACATATGCTTCAACTTCTCTGTGCATCATGTCATGAGACAAAGTGACCATGGCCCTTTGGTAAGTAGCACCGACATTCTTCAAACCAAATGACATGATTTTATAGCAAAAGGTTCCTCAGAGGGTAATAAAAGTCATTTTCTCACAATCCTCCGATGCCATCTTGATCTGATTGTAACCCAAAAATCCATCCATGAAAGAGAAAGTAGAATGCCTAGTTATATTATCCACTAAAACATCGATGTGGGGAAGAGGGAAGTTATCCTTCAGGCTTGCGAGATCAAGGCCTCTATAGTCAACACACATCCGAACTTTACCATTCTTTTTGGGAATAGGTACAATATTCACCACCCATTATGGATATTGCGCCACTGCTAAAAAACCAATGTCAAACTGCTTCTTCACTTCATCTCTTATCTTCAAAAACATGTCTATTTTCATTATCCTCAGCTTTGGTTTTATAGGGGTACATTTTGGAATTAATGGCAACTTGTGAACAACAACGCTTGTATCAAGACCGGGCATGTCCTGATATGACCATGTTAAGAAATCTTGATAATTATGCAATAAATCTATCAACTTCTTCCTATTTTCCCCTTCAAATACAGCTCCTACCTTAGCCTCCTCTTTCTCCGTTTTAGTTCCCAAATTAACAACTTCAGTTATCTCTTGGTGTGGCTGTATTATTTTCTCTTCTTAATTGACTTGTCTTAACATTTCAGGTAAAATTTCAATTTCTTCCTCTATTTCATAATCAGATTCAACATTGCTAATGGGTGCATCAAAATCTGGTTCATTAAGTTTGTCATCTTTATTATCATCATTTTCAATCTTGTTAAAGAAACGAATAAAAGTGGTTTTGAGAATGGAGAAGAAAAACTCAAACGAAAATGAAGAAACATGAATATGGATGATTGTCAAAAGACTTTCATTTCATGGAAAAGGGAAGTATGTACAAAGATAGAACATGCAATCGCCATACTATAATATTTATTGAAAGCAAAGTAAAGCATGCTTATTACAAAAGACCCAAACGAAGGCCATGAGCTGGGCCCATGATGGTAGTGCACTCGGGGTTACTCTTGTAGGTTCTTGAGAGATATTGGTAGCTCCAGTTGCCAAGTTTGAAATTTGAAGGGCGCGAGATGACAAAGCAAGGTCTAGCAGCCGAACTCTGTTCCTCTTCCATCACATCAACTTGGAACTCTTCAAACTGATCACATAATTTTGCAAAAATTATCCTAATTACATCAGTCGAGCTTTCAAATGATAGTTTTTCAAAAACTGCTTCAGTATCAACCAAACTTATCTTGTTCTGCATCCCTCCATAAACAAAACTATCATAAAGCTAGGGAATCTGTTTCTTTTCAACTTCTAGTTCCTTTCCTTCAAGATGAGCAAACCTCTTCGCCTGCTTTTTTGCTTCACATGGTTCCTGTCAACCCTAGTTGATTTATAACCCAAACCCCAACGTTCTGGATGTTTCACCATTTCTATTGGCTTTTTAATTCCCTGTCGATTCTTACCAAGTCCTTCTCTTGGGTGAAACCCCTTTTTCAACATAAATTTTGCTACATTCTTCGTAACCTTGGGTATTTGTGGCTTTAGGGGAGAAAGTCCTTCCTTTACATAGCTAGCGCTAGCAATTTCAAAAGATTGGAATGAACTCTCAATCCCCTCCATCGAAGCGTCAATAGGAGAATTATTGGACAAGTTGGCAACCATCCATTCTGACTAACCTTTTACTATATAAACCTTTCCATCATAAACAAACTTGAGCATCTAGTGCAACGATGATGGAATGACTCATGTAGTGTGAATCCAAGGTCATCCCAACAGGAAAATGTAGGTTAGTGAGATATTTATTACCACAAATGGTAAATTGAAAGTTACACTTACAACCTGTAAAGGTATTTCAATTTCTCCCATAATCTCTCTACGAGTTCCATCAAATGCCCTCACCACCATCAGCACTTGTCTTAAATAAGATCTGTCAATTGGTAGCTTTATAAAAGTCTCCTTTGGTAAAATATTGAGCGATGACCCATTATCCACCAAGATACTTGCTAGCTCCTTTCCACGACACATGGCTGAAATGTGCAAAGCTTTATTATGCCTCATCCCTTCAGGCGCAATATCATCTTCAGTAAAGGACAACAAATGGGACTCCAACACATTTCCCACAATCCCATTAAAGGATTCAGTAGGAATCTTGTCTGATACATATGCTTGATTTAACATCCTCATCAAGACTTGTTGATGTGGTTCAGAATTCATTATCAACTCCAAAATCAAAATCTTTGCAGAAGTTTTCTTCAATTGATCTACCACCATCAAATAATTTTCAAAAACTCTTGCACTTCCACATCAGTTACAACTTCCTTCGCCTCCTCTAGACACCCAAAAAGACCCTCTACTGGAATATAGGTACCGTCTTCCCCTTTCCTCTTACACTTAGCTTCAAGATCCACCATCGGATTTCCTTCTGGCTCATTTCGTACATAACATCTTCCTCTTCGGGTAACTCCACTAACACCAAAAATATTATCTATCAGTTCTCCTTGCTTTCCACTAACTTCTGCTTCATAATTTCATGGCATAGCCTTGTTATTTTTGTACAAAGGATCTATCTTTGGTTTCAGTGGCCCAACTGGTGGAGCATCGACATAATACAGCAAGGCAAATTACGGAGCGTGATACGGCCTAGGCCCTTGATAATATCCTCCGATGACACTGACTTCATTTGATTAGCCTTTCACCTCAAACTTTATTATCTTCAAATCCATCAACTCTTGCACCTTCTCTTGAAAGCCATAACAATTCTCAATAGCATGTCCCCTCTATCCCCTATGTAACTCACAAGTCTTCATTTCATCAAAAAGTCCATATTGAATGGGTGTATCAACTATTACCTCCTCAACCAATCCTTCTTCCTCAACACCATAAACAACTGGCCCAAAGGCATTGAAATCTCTGAGACCCATCTTTTTGCAGCATAGAATTCTTCAATGGCATTCACCCCCTCCTTCTCATGATTGGGCAATGGATTGTTGTTGACATTTGGTTTATTGATCGTTAAGATCCAACCACTTCGCTTCAATCATCCCCTGGACTATCCTTTTGAATTGTAAACAACCTTCAGTTGAGTGCCCGGGTGCACCTCCATTATATAAGCACATGGTATTAGGATTGTACCAATGGGGATATCAAGGTTGGTGGACTTGTCCCGAAATAGGAGCCACTACTCTTTGCGCTTGAAGTTTCATAAAACATTCAGCATAGGTTATGGGCAAAGGATCGAAATGCTCAACTGGCCTTCTGGGTCTTTTGTTTTGGAAATTTGGACGAAGATTTTGGTAAGTGTTTTTGGTTCTGAAGGTTTTGGTAAGTGTTTTGGTTTTGAGGGTATTGATTGGGTGGTGATGCGTTGAATCGGGGTGGATAAGGATTTTGGGTGTGGGTGTGGGTGTGGGTGTGGGTGTGGTTATGGTTATAGTAGGCTCCTGGGCTTGACATCCTTGGGACATTGCTTCTAGGGCAATAGTTTGAAGTAGGTGCGCCATAAACAGTGGGATTTAAATCAAAATTCACGGAATACACTTCAGTATTTTTGCCTTTACTTCTTTTAGTTAGGTCTGATTTGTTAAGGGTGGGATAATGCAAAATATCCCTCTTCATACAACGTTCAACTCGTTCTTCTGCTTGTATCATATCAGTTAGGTTATTATGACCGCCTCCAACTAAATTGGAAGTATAAGGCTCCATGAGAGCACCAATAAAAGCATTCAACAAATCCTTTTCTAAAAGCGGTTGAATTATCTGAGCTGCCAAATCCCTTCATCAATGAGTAAACTTCCTGAAACTTTCTCCATTCTTCATTACCGTGTTCTGCATATCGTAAGTGGTAGGGATCTTCTCTACATTGTGCTTATATTGTTTCATAAACATTTCCTCTAAATCCTCCCACAAAGATATTGACGAAGGATTAAGGGTATCGAACCATCTTTGCGCCGCTCCTATCAAACTGTCTTAGAAATAATGCACCAACAGTTTCTCATCACTTGCGTATAGCTGCATACGCCGATAATATATTTTAAATGATCCAATAGAACTCCCGTGTCATCAAACAGGCTAAATTTTGGTAGAACAAAGTTGTGCAGGATATTCAAATTCTTTACGAGGCCCAAATTAGCTGGGTTCAGCATTTCAGAAGCATTGAAATCCTTTATGGCCCTTAATCGCTTTTTCAACTTTTTAATTGCATCCATTGAACTACTTTCTTCATCTTGAACTCCCTCAATCATTACTCTGTCAGTGAAAACTCCAGCGGTATCAGCACCGATTGGGAAGGGATTGTCATGCACATGAGTCTCAACTGGATGAATATACGTCGAGTTCTGAATGGCTGCTTGTTGGGGAACATATTGATGTTGATACAAACCAGGCCAAGGTTGGTTACGAACAGGAGTAAACCCAGGTGGGTAAGTTGGTATTTCTTGGTGCGGATAATTCTCTGGAACCTCCGGCGTTTCAGAACTTTCAGCTACTTTCCCCTTCATCAATAGAGTCATATTCTTCACCAATAGGGCCATCTGTTCTTTCAATTATGCTATGTCCTGACTCTGACTCTGTTCCCCTATTTCATGCTCCATATTCTTAATGATTTTTTATTATAGACGAGTTTGATAGGGGTGACGATGTTGCTTCTTGGGCGCTATGATTATTTATGATTTTATGTGGATTATGAAAACAACGATATTAGTGCTCATTTATTTTCACTTTTTTTTTTCATTTCATAGGTTTGCGTGTAGTTATTATTTGTGCAAATCCTAATTATTCTTTACAATTGAACAAGATGATTTAAAACAATGGATTCATTATCTATGCAACAATTATGTATATGAAAGGTATATATGTACATGTATGGATGACTAACGAGTGTGCAAGCATATATGGACATGTATGGATGACTAACAAGTGTACAAGTATATATGGACATAAATGGATAATTAACAAGTATGCACATATGTACAACCTCGGCTAACATATACATGACAAGTGTATGAACATGTGTGGTTTAATAAATGTGTATATACAAATGTAATCTAACTGATGCATCAAGTACATATGAATATGTAAATAAGGGATAAAGGTACATGGTATATAAATGTACAGGAATATAACATAGTATAAGCATGTGAAATAAATAGTTCGGGATAGGAATGCCCCCTTTATTCCTAAATTGGGTAATACCATCTAAAAAGGTTTGAAGATTTAGAACCATTGCTACGGTTTATCTATAGTGCATATGGGTTTAACTAACTAATCATGAGGCCTCTGGATCAGGTGGTTTTTTCTCCATTGGATCGCAAAAGCCCATCCCTTAATGTCATAAGAGGACGTCAATCCAAGAGGATGTCTTCCCCCACCCATACAGGGAAGTGAATCCCATGAGAGTGGTAGGTCAACCCTCACTAATCACTAAGTAACCCGAGTATAGGGTTATGTGTGTGAAATGATAAGTGATGTGGGCATACAAACCAATGTCCCTAACATTTAAATTCCACAAAGCCCATGTCTGATGAATATATCTACAACATTGAACAAATCCATAAAATTCGTCAAAAAATCCATATAGGATCTAACATCTAAACTATACAGGAAAAGCACAAAAAAATCAATCATAAAGGCTCGACCCCATTGGTATAAAAACCGTAGTCCCTAGCAGAGTCGCCAATTGTCACAACCGGGGCCACGACGTGAATCCGCAATGGGCTTATTTTCGAAAGGAAATGGGTGAAAGAGAATGAAACATGTTTAGAGTCGCCACCAATTGATATGAGTGCTATTGGACACTAAAAATGTGGTCTACGAACCAGAAAATGGGTATGGGGGTCTATTGAATGTGAGGAAGGTGTTAGACACCCCACAACTACCTAAAAGGTTACCTAGATTGATCTATGTGCTTTTTCTTAAAAATTTATTGTATGTCCCAAATTGTTTTAATGGATTTTTCACATACCCGAAAAACCATGATTATCAAATGGGTGGAATGTTTTCCATTAATGTTAGATCAAAACTTTGTTAAAAAATCTCATTTTGATGGGTTTTATTGGAAATTGATGAAAAATCCCACTTGGAGTGGGTTTTGAAGTTTTAAAAAGGGTGCACGGGATCACTGTAATCATTCCCGGTTTGGCCAAAAATGTTGTTTTGATTTTGAAAAATATTGGGTGGAATTTGCAAAATAAAAGTGCTCTAATTTTATTTGACGAATAGAAATGGTATTTTAATTTGAAAATATAACATAATTAAAGCCTAGCCAGGAGCTGAATGTCATCAAGTCCTCCTCCTAATGAACTTTAATTTAGGTATCTAATAAATTAAATTATCATTATTTTATGAATACAAGTGATATTTTAATTTGAATAGATAACATAATTAAAACCTAGACAAGAGTTGAATGTTATCAAGTTTTCCTTTTAATGAACTTTAGTTTAGGTATCTAGTAAATTAATTTATTATTTGCTTTTCATTTAAATGAAGATGTCATAATTAAAATCTAGGCATGAGCTGAATATCATCAAGTTCTCCTCCTAATTTACTTTAATTTAGGTATCTATTGTTTTCCGTTATTTTGTTAAAAATGGAAATTTAGTGAAGATGTGGTTGTTGAATTGACGAATTTACAAAACTAAGCATACAACGTAACATATAATTAAGCAATGCATTTTACATAATTTATCAAATACTCCTACTCATGCATATTTGATTTTCTAAATTTACCAACCCCTAAACATGCATACTAATCACATTAAACATGCATAAAACTAAACTACATTGCTCTACACTTCTTTTTCATTATTTCCACTATCTTATTACGAATTTACATTTACTAGGATATACATACCAAATAAAAACAAGATAAAAATATATACAAATAAAATAAAAATACAAACATGGCCCATGGAGTCTGTATATTGCTCAAATCCAATCCAATCTCCAAATGCACACTCCGCCCCAAATAAGGTCCAGCGCAGTCCACATCCAAAAATCAACAAGAGAATGGGGTCAAAATCATGCTCAAATGCCATAGAAATTCAAATCAAATTATGTCCATATACATTATAAACATATAAACACACATATACAAATATACAAACTGGTATATATACATATACAAACACATATATATATATATATATATATATATATATATATATATCTATAGATACACACTGTATATATATATACACGAACACACACCACATATACATATACACGCACACCATATATACATATATACCGGCCATCAAAGAAAGACAAACTCATCATAATTGGACATCAAAACGAGGCATCAGCATGGCATATTAACCAGATATATACAGTAGATTAACACAGTAGATTATCCCGACATAAGTAACCAAACAACAACACAACATATTAAGTTCAAGCATCAACCAGAGAGTGTATATTGCTACCTTCTCATAAGTAGGATCAGGTGATGCAGAGATAAAACAGAAAAATACAACCAAGAAGATAGAAATAAAGAGATGCAAAGTATGAGCAAAGAAACGAAACCAGAAAAGTGACAGCAATATGCTCAGATTAATGTTCTCTCAAAGATGGAGCCCAGCAATTGCAAAAATAGAATCAGGAGAACAACAACAGAGAAGTGGAATCAGATCAGAATATGAGCTAGCTACTACCTTCTCAGATAAACGAAACCTGTGGAAGCAAAACCTTCTTCTTCCCCCGATTCTCCCTTTCTCTTGTGGCGACTCTTGCTCTTTCTATTTCTTTATCTCCTTCCTGTTCTTTTTTCTCTCTGTTTGTCGGCGATTTCTTTGCTCTTTCTATCCTCTCCCTTTTTTCTCTCTTGTGGGTCTCTCCCCCACTTCTTTCAATTTCCCTTTTTTGTTTTTTTTTTCCTCCTCCTTTTGATGATTGTGCCGCTCTCTCCCAAAAATGATATGGCTGGTGTTTTATGTCTTTTTCTATTTTTTCTTTTTCCTTTTTTTCCCCCTTAAATCCTAGTTTTTTCTTTTTTTAAAAACCCTAGGAAACTTTAACTAACCGTTTTTTGTATTTTTCATTCTTTTTGTAAAACCCTAAAAGGTGTCACATTTTCCCTCTTAAGATCAAATTTTTTTAATAAATTTTTTTTATTTTTGTTAAAATTTTAGATATTTTTTAGGGTTTATATTTATAGGTACTTATGGGCTCATGGGTCAAGATAATGACTTTTTGTAGGGTTTCTGGGTCCAAAAACGGGTTTTTGAATTTTTATGGGATTGTGGGCTCAAGAACGGGCTTTTGAATTTTTTTGTGTTTTTCTATTTCGTTTGTATTTTTTTGCCGGACAAAAATCGGTTACTACAAACCTAAATGGTAGTATCTAGATATTAGGTGATTTAGGATTCTAGGGTTTTAGGTGACTACTTTGCAGACCACTCTTGCATCCATCTAGCAATAACTTGGTACCAAGGATGGAGCTACTAAGGGTCTCAGGGGGGGCATGTGCCCACCCTGGATTTTGATAAAAAAATTATTATATATATATACATAAAAAGTTTACACATATGTAAAAGAATGTTGTGTGGCTTAGTGGCTATGCACTTGTTCTTATTGCTCAAGACCTAGGTTCCATTTTTAAGGGTTAACCATATTTTCTAATTTATTTTGTCTCATTTTGTTTTTGTTTCTTTATTTACTGTTTTTATTTTTGTCTCTTCATTTACGTTCTTGAATTTTGTGTTTTTTTCATTATTATTTCATTTCATTTATTTTATGTTTTTTATTTTGCCTATTTTGTGTCTTCATTTATGGTACTCAAGAATTAGTGTTGTTCCTATTTCTTTCTCTCCATTTTTTTTTCATTTTGTCTATTTTAATCTTTGATTCACTCATTAAAAACTAATGATATATTTTATTTTTCTTGTTATTTGTTAATCTCTAGTAATATAAAATAATATATATAATCCTATAGTCTTATAGTTCAAGTTATATTTATTGGACTGAATATTAACAAATGACATATAAATAGTCTAAAAAGCAATATCCCCCATAACATAAGTTTTGTGACCATAATCCTTTAACGGCCCTAGCCTCTCAAGCACCTTCTTCAAAATATGCCACATACACCACCTATGCCTAATATCAAGAAAAATAATTTCAATTGCACTCTTCATAGGTCTGTCTTGATTCGTGACAATTCCTTTTGGAGCTACCCCATACATGCATGACAACCAAGTCCTAAACAATCATATAAATGAATCAGCGTCTTCGTTGGAAAAGTAAGCCGCATCCAAGAAAAATCGATTGACATGGTGATTCACACCCACAAATGGAGCAAACGGCATGTATTACTTATTTTTCAAATACATGGTATCAAAAGTAACAACATCACCAAACTCACAACAAGCAGCTCGACTACATGGATCAACTCAAAAAACACTTTTCAACAAGTAAACACCCTCATTCTTATATTGCATCTTAGCAAAATAATATTGTATTGCCTTGGCATCACCTTCGACCATTCACAAATGCCTCACTTTGGCAATGAGGTTCTGTCTATCCTTTTGCAAACACATCAAATTTTCATGGCCTTTTGCTACAATGACTTGTGCAATGTGACTCTTGTTTGGCCTAATCCCACCAATGTCTTTAATCTCTAATTGTTTCTAAACATGTGGATTAATTTCCCATCCTCGAATGAAGTAATCTCCCACTTACCTTCACAAGATAATCGAGCACTTAACGGATCCTTGCATCCATTCTTCTGGGTCGAACGATGATTTATAACATTCTTGGCCCGACTAATTAACCTACCTAATCATGCAAATGTAAAAGTACAAAATCCCATTAGTGAAATAACTAATTAATTTCAACCATCCAAAATAATTTAAATATTCCATTTATTTAAAACACACCTGCTCTACCACAAGTAAATGTCAAATATTTGCACATGTCATCTTTGTCCTTGTTTAATGTTCTACGCTTCACAAGAAATCTATTTACCAACCCATATATGTTGTAGAAATCAAACATGTCCTCCTCACCTCTAAGCAACATTCCACGCACATGCATAGTGTCTTTAAAGCATTCTTCCACACTATCCCAATGAGTGGCAAGAACCTCATGGCTGTAGTAGTTGATATCAATAACTTCCTTATCTCTTAAATGACTATCTTGTTCATTATCCAAATTCTCATGCCTAAAAGAGTACTGACAAATGCAATGTCTCACTCAGGGCTTCTCTTGTTATCAAGTAACCACCACCAGGGTCAAAAACAAAAATACTATGCTTGTTAACATAATTGGTCTTCATGTTCATACTATATGCAAAAATTGGTCTAGTAGTTAACTTGAACATGTTGAGGCTGCCCTGTAAACCTCTTGGACCTCTTATAGGCTTGTGAGTTGTTGAGGACACAACATCATAATATCCAAAGGATTCAACAAGTGATTTTAGTAGCATTCTAGCCTTTGCCAAACTTCGATTGGTTCCGTACGTCAACTAAGGCAAAAATGACAGTGAGGTTTGAGAGAGCGGCTCACCCCACATACCAATCATATGACATGATTGATTCTCCTGCTTAACCTTCTTAGGAGAGTGTTCTACTTCTTAGGACCTACTTGAACCTTGTCATTACATTCTCTTCATTTGCTGATTGATATGCTTGAGAACTTGTCTCAGGAACCTCTTTTTGTCTTGACATTCGTCGATAGAGTCTCGAGTTTCACTCCTGGCCTATTCGTGGTTCTGTGAACTCGAAAATCAATGGCTTCATTTTCTCTTTCAATCAACTTCATCTTCTAAGATAGAACTTAAGTTGTTGTGCAGCTTTTGCAGCCTTTCTTCATTTGAGGCCATTGTGAGGTTTGTACCAGTTGATGCAAATTAGTTCACAATCACAATTGAACTAAAGAACATAAGAAGATAATGTAGAAAGTCACTCTCTAGTTTTTTTTATAAGCTTAGGAATCATTCCTTTCATAGAATTATTTCTCAATCCAACCAAAATTAAATTCCTAGTAAAGACCACATGACTATAAATAGATTGTAATTCACTTCTATATTGGTAATTAATTCTTCTCATATCCCATGATCATTGCCGCTGAATTATCGACTCCATTAATTCCCCTTCACCCACTCTTTTGACCCTATATTATTCACGTAATTACCATCATATACCTCCTAGCTAGATTAGTGTCGTGCATGTGAGCTCTTTACACTCTTGAGGACCCAACAATTCCATTCCATCAGTGGTGACCAACGTCGAAACCACTAGGAGTGCATTTGTTGTGTGTTTGGAGGGGCAAACAAAATGCTAGCAGATCAGCTGCAAAAAAGAAACTCCCAATGGGAGTCTCTTTTGTAGCATTTCATGTATTTCTCTTTTTTTGTTTTAAAGTTATGTGACTATTTATAACAAATTCAAAATCTACACATCAGCTGACACATGGTAAGGTGGGTCCTGATATGGATTTAATTGCAAGCGCACAAATTGCACAAGTAATATAGAGATGAGTAAATTATCGTTTCCACTAGGGATGTGTTGGCAATAGAAATCAATGTCAAACAAGCTATAATTATGCAAATTGGGGAAAAGAATTACAGATTGGTCTTGTTTTTAAACTAAACTAAAGCAAAAGAACAAAGACAAATCAAACACAAGTATGAAATCAAGGATAGAAAGCACTAGGGTACTTAACTTCACCTCACCTATCCAATTCAATTCCCTTGGTCCCATAATCCCTAATTCCTCTCTCTATAATAACAATCAATTTTCCAACCTATTCAATGTTCTATTCCTAGATACATCAAACGTATTTTCAATATAAATCCCTGTTATTCCTAACAATCGGATTAATATATCAAAAACCCATTAAGAACTATGAAAATCATTTAACGATTGCATAAGTCACAAACCTATATTCCTATGGTTCATGCACCCTATGTCATCTATGGCTTGAGACAAACCCAAGATATCTCCTTCCGGTCTCAATCTAGGCAACAAATCAATTGAATGATGGCCAAACATTCAAAAGCATTAAATCACACCTATAGACAATCAATAAAGAGAGAGAAATCAAGAAATAAGGAAACCAAGTTTATTGAATCTTCAAGATTTGGTTACATTAAGACCCTAGTAAGAAATCTAGCCACTCATGGAAGCAAAATACATCATTAAACAAAGGAAATCAACCATAGAAACTAGGATAGAAAAGGAGAGAGAAAACTCCCTTGTAGACCCTCTTTTTCTCCAAACTCCAATGGTGGCCTCCAAGCTCTCCAATGGTGGTAGAATGAAATCCAGCCCCAAGAACTCCCCCAAAACCCTATTTTATGCCTTTTTATACTTCCCCAAAATCTTATGTCATTTTCAAAACAAATTGGGGTCGTTTTGGCTCAAAAACACGTGAATTCAGAACTTTTTCACGAAACTACGCGTGCTGTGAATAGTACCTCAGATCAATCGGACACTATTCCGATCGATCGGTCCATGAATTCAAGGCTGTTTTGGCAGGTCCGATCGATCGGGAATCAGTTCTGGAGTAAAAATCTTCATTTTGCACTCTTTTCCTTCCTTTCTTGCATTGACACCTACAATATGCAAATATAACTTTCTTAGGCAATATCAACTCTTAATCAACTCAAAATGAGATGAACTTATGTGTAAAAGATGCATAAGTGTATGTATATATTTGACACATCAGGTCCCATAGTGCACAAAGAGTCGCCAATCTCCTAGTGGCACATGACGGAGGCAAGAAATTTTTTTACTAACCGTTGTTCATTTTGTAGGATTTGAATTGGTTGCTGGCCTAAAATCCAACAATTAGTTCCTAGGAATCAGGGCTGTCCAGATTTATTGTCCAAAAGGCTACAATTAAGGGAATTTTGGTATTAATGAATAAATCATTTTTAAACTTGGTTTGTTTAATAAGTACTGAGAATTCAGTAGGATTATATTAAATAGCGTCTTGGAGAAATGGAAGTTTGTTGGTTGAACGTCCCAGTTTTTCTCAAATTTATTTTTAGCTGAACTACGACTCTACAACTAAATGATCACTATTAGCCATGTTCCCATGTTTTCAACGAAATGATCGTAATTGATTGCCATGCTTAATTGATGATTGAATTGTGATGCTTAGTTACCATCTACGTTTGATTATTCTGATGCAATTTGTAGTAGATGCCATGCTAGAATTGGGAAGCCTAGACATAGATGCCATATGCTAGGATTCATGTGATCGCTACATAAGTTACCATAGATCTAATTGCATTCTTGTTTGTTAAACTAGTCTAGACGCCATTGATAGTTCTAAATTAAGAATAGATGTAATAAGTTAGATGCCATGACTACTACATAACTTAGGAAACTTGGTCTTTGACATGCATGAAGCAGTTGATAATTGACAACCAAAGGATTTAAGTACAATAAAGATGGTGAAATCGGAACCCTAGTATTTTCGCCAATTGATCTTCCATAAAACTCTTTGATATGTTCTTTGCAATTCTTCTCCAAATTCTTCTCCTCTTTATTTCTCACAATAAATCATCGACAATTTTGTCTTCGTATTCAGTGATATTTGTAGTGAATTTTGGAATTAGGATAGATTAATATTCAATCCTCGTGGATTCGACACTCATATTTGCTAAGTTTAGTGGTTTGAAATCTCACATAAACTACACCCATCCCGCATCAAACACAAACTCGGCTTCTTCTATCCTTGTTTGCTTTCATAGGCATGGTTCTAGCCACTTATCTTTTTATTTAGTATGGCTTCGCGCTAACTAGTTCTTATATTTATCTTTTCAGGCTCCATGGCTATGTTTTATTTTAGCTTGTAAAGCACGTCTACATCCTAGGATGTATCCCTTTTCAATGAAAATACTGATGCTTTCCAACAAAAGCTCTTTTCATTTCATTCCAATAGAAGCTCTTTTCATTCCGACGATAGTCTTCTGCTTCCTGCTTTTTTTTTCAGATTGACACTCCATTCATTAAATCTTTTAGGTTGATAGTAAGCCTTGGTACACCTACAAATTCATTATCCACTTCCACAAAACTCTTCTTCCCAATAGTCGAAATTGTAAGATCTCCTGTCTATAGTAGAAGATAACCAAAAAATTTTTGCCACACCTGATGGAACCTAAAGTGTCATCTACTTGCAGTCATGACAAAGAGAACTGGAAAAGCCACAATAGGTGAAGAATCACACAACAACTTCCAACCTACTCGTTTCAGCGAAGGCGAATGAGAAGGTAATGTGAGCCGTGTACTCATCAAACTCCTGAGTTGGGAAATATCCTCGGCAAACCATAGTTTGATGTAGATCATTAAGTAGATAGCCAATAACATACAACAAGCTTGTCAATAGTTTCTTTTGCAGAATCATGAGGATCTTTAACGGAATTCTCACGAGTTCCAGTAAGTTCTTCAATCAATACAGCAAGGCCCACAACAAGTTGCATTTTCAACACCTATTCATCAATAATTGATGCAGACTATTCAATTGCCAGCTTTACCTTAGCCGTCGCAATAATTCCTAACAGAGCTAGCCAACATGTTGAAGGTAAGCCAATCGTCATCAAATCCCAGTAGCAACAATGGCCACCCTGTTATGACCAACCCAACTCCAGTTTCCATAGCTATTCCTCCAGTTCCAATGCAGAATATTTCGAACCTTGGAATGCAAGAAATGAGTTTCTAGGTGATGCCTTTAGGCTCTACCTCTTTAACTCCACTTAATGTTTTTCCTATCATTGGCAGCGTGACTACTCCCTTGGGAATATTGGTGAATGGGGAGAGGGATATGAACGAGGCAAACTAGAGGCACCCTCAGGTGACACCTCCTGTAGATCCTTGGAGATAGCATTATTTTCAACCACAACAACAATACCAACCCTATCTTCAAGAAGAGCTCAAGGAACAGGGTCTATTTGGCTTTCAATAGCATTATCTCCTGCCACAGATGATTTAGCGACAATCTCAGCAGGTGATGAATAGGGATCAAGTTATGAACATTGCTTAGGATGTACTAGGCCTGATGCGCTTGGGGAGACCCATGTACCACAGGCCTTTTACTAAGAGAGTAGACCGTATTCCACTTCCCGAGGATTTCAACCTCTTGAAATGAGGCCCAATCGATCGTAGAACACGTAGCTCGTTTTACTATTTGGTGCGGCAAAATTGGCTCGGAAGACGATTATGACCTTAAATTATTTGGAAACTCTCTCGCTGGTATAGCTTTCTTTTGGTATATCAAGTTACCCGCTAACTCTATTGACACATGGACAAAAATGGAGGAGGCTTTCCATAAGAAATTCTACGAAGAAGAACCAGGAGTCACGGTGGTGGATTTGTCAAGGATAACTTAGTTTCTATGAGAGTCAATTGAGTCGTTTCTTACTACATTCAAGGAAATCAGACTTCGATACAACATCGAGATTCCATAATAAAAAGTGGTGGCATTGGTAGTAAAAGGGATTCTCATTCAATTCTGGAAGAAGTTCGACGACTTGCATTTCAAAGACTTCTCTCACCTGGTTGCCAGAGTTGTCTACTACAAAAAAGTTTTTAAGGAAGAACAAGACATGACAAATTCATCCAAAGGAACCTGCTTTAAAGATTAAAACTACGTGGTGACCAATGTCGAAAATGATCTCAACTAAGAGGTGGCTATAGCCAAGATTCTAAGCAAGAAGTCCTACATTTGTAAAGATATTATCAAGTCAAGACCTCCTAAGCAACCAGCAATAGGCTCATCCAAGTCAGCCAAATTTTACGCCTATGATATATCCAAAACAGAGAAGATATTTGATTGCCTCATGGCAGATAAAATGATCAAGCTACCTCCTGGACAGAATTCCTCCTCCTGAAGAAATCTAGAAGAAAACCTACTGTAAGTGCCACAATTCTTGGATTCATTTTGCTTGGAATGTGGACACAATTTATTCAATCAGAGACAAACTTTTTCGAAAAAATGAAGGTTCATCCCAACTCCAGAAGCGACAAAAGGCTCATTCCCAGAAGTCAAAAGCTTGAAGCTCGGGTTCAGCTTCGGGGGGGGGGAGTTTAATGCAAAAATGGTAAACCCAGAAGGTTCTAGCCAATTTTGGTTGGCTAGTAGTGGAAAAGGGATCAAGGGAGCCATAAGATTCGATTGTAGACTAGTCCATCATCGTTCATCTCAACCTAGGTATATGATGGTCAAACCTCCTGCTTCTTCTATCAATGTTTCGGTAAAGGTCTAGCATCCAAAGGGTCAACCCACCCTCACCAAAACTTAGAAAAGAATGTTACAAAAGAAACGATAGAGAGAGAGTAATACTGTCAAGCATCCTCAACAACCATTTGATGAGTCTGCCCAGTTCCCATCTAGGACGTCTATTGAAAAAGGCGTTCAGTTCATTATTGGTGACTTTTTATGCTTAGCCTTAGGAAGAATTGATTATCATTCACTTTTCAGGCAAGCGACTCAATATCTAGCAGAGGAAGTGCAAGTTCAATAGAAGAGTTCATACCAATAGGAAACTCAGAAGAAATACACTATTGACTCAAACAGGATAACATTTCTAAGCCATCAGCCTATTGCACAGCAGGAACAGGGCTCGGGGGGCAAGAATGGAAACTCTTCCACCGAAGATCTCCCCTGTAATATGACTTATATTCTTCCTAGAGATACTGAAAATGTTGAAGCAATCCCAGTAGCAAATCTATCTATCACAGATCAACTAGTAGTTGCTAGTATCGTGAAATAGCCAATCAAAGAACATAACCAAAAGTCAATCAAAGATGAGTCCTAGAGGAATTCTCTGGAGAAATCTTGAGGGAACGAGCCAATGGTGGTCATGTAAGAGGAAACTTCTGAAAATTCAGAAAATGAGGCAGAATACTGTGTTATGCTTGAAAAGCCTACACTCAACATGATTCAGCACTTCCGGCCCATCTATCTTTCAAGACATATGGATGAAATACTAGTTAACAAGCTCTTTGTGGATAAGGGATCAATAGCAAATCTTATGCCTCAGTCTATCATACTCAAGATTGGTAGGCAAGAGTCTGAATTGGTTTCTACTAATGTTACTATATCAGACTTTTCGAGAGGTATATTTATAGATTCGGGAATTCTAGCTATAAATCTCACTATTGGAAATAAGACCATGACCACTCCGTTCTTTGTGATTAATTCACGTTCTTTGTACAACCTCCTGTTGGGGAGAGACTGAATACATTCCTACATGGAAGTTCCATCCTCTTTACACTAGTGTGTGGTATTTTGGAACGAGAATGACATAGAAGTGATCAAGGCAGACAAGAATCAATTTTTAGCGTCAATAAATTGTGTAGAAGCCATGTTTTATGATGAAGACATTGTCAATCTCAAAGTTACACGCTACGACAAGCAAGACAGACCCAAATCACTTACCTTCAACAAAGATTCATCCTTGGAAGAGGTAAAATCTAGCTACACTCAAGTTTTCGACCCTTTAATGACCAAAATTTGTAGGCCGATTACCCCTGTCATCCAAGTTAAGACCACCGAAAAAAGTTGAATAGGCTCAGGCCTAGAAGGTCACCATGCAGAAGATGACCTCTTATTTAGCAGAAAAATGTTTGGAGAGTTTTTTTCCAAGTTGACACCCAAGTAAATGCAACAGAATTGGTCTTTAAAGAGGACCAACCACAATATCATGTTGTCCAGATAGAGGAACTTGAAGTAACTTTAGTAAAGCTAGACGTCTTGAAAGCTGACATTCAAGATCCTTTGCAGGAGATTAATCATGGAACAAAAGAATCTCCATGATCATTGTTCATCAGTCAGCTCCTGCCCCCAGACATTGAGAAAGAGATGATTCAATTACTTGAAGAGTTTCAAGACTGTTTTGCATGGGAATAAAAGGAGATATCAGGCCTTTTCAGGGAGTTTGTGGAGCATCGGTTACCAATCAAGGAAGGCTACAGAGTGCACAAGCAGCCCTCCTAGAAGGATGTCAAATAAGGTGACATTGGTGGTCAAAAATGAGTTAGAAAAGCTTCTCATGGTTGGGTTCTATAAAAATGTAAGGTACGTAGAATGCTTATCTAACATCATCCCTGTAGTGAAGAAGAATGGGAAGATCAGAGTCTGCATTGACTTTCGAAATCTAAATCTCGCTACACCGAAAGACGAGTATCCTATGCCTATAGCAGACATGTTGGTGGATCGTGTAGCAAAACATTAAATTCTATCCTTCATGGATGGACACTCAGGTCACAACCATATTTTTATTCGGTAGAATACGCATCCAAAACAGCATTCAGGTGCCCAGGTGCCTTTGGGGCATTTGAATAGGTGGTGATGTCATTCGGCCTTAAGAATGCAAGATCTACATATCTAACGGCCATGAATTTTATTTTTCATGACATGCTGAGTCGATTCATGGAAATCTACATTGATGATGTGGTAGTCAATCTCCTTGTCACAAGGAACACCTTACAAATCTCATGCAAGCATTAGCCAGAATGCAAAAAATACAAATTAAAGATGAATCACTTGAAGTGTGCCTTTGGAGTTTCAGTAGGAAACTTCTTAGGGTTTATGGTTCAACAAAGGGGCATTGATGTTAACAAGAACAAAGCTAGGGCTATTCTTGAAGCACAACCTTCTAGCAACAAGAAAGAACTCCAAAGATTCCTCGGACAGATCAACTTCCTAAGAAGATTCATCTCCAATCTTGCTGGAAAAGTCCAGGTATTCTCGGAGCTCCTAAAGCTGAAACAAGAAATAGGATTCATTTGGAAGGCGAGATATCAGTAAACATTCCAGAAGATCAAATAGTATCTACGAATACTTCCTATCCTTTCTCCTCCTATGCCCAGGAAGGCTTCGAAGCTTTATATCTCAGCATCAGAAGGTTCAATTGGTTGTCTCTTAGCTCAAGACAACGAGAGTGGTAAAGAGCAAGCAGTACTATCTCAACAGGCTTTTATCTCCTACAGAACAGAGATACTCTCCCATCGAGAAGCTTTGCTTGAATCTATCTTTGCTGCTACCAAGCTCAGACACTACATGTTACCAGTTATAATTTTGTTCCTGTGCAAGACTGACCTCATCAAATACTTGTTGTCCAGACCGATCATTAGGGGAAGAATTGGTAAATGGTCTATTGCCTTGATAGAGTTTTCTTTCCAATATGTATCTTAGAAGGCAGTGAAAGGACAAGCGCTCCTAGACTTTCTTGCTGATCATCCTTGTCTATACATTGAAGAAATAGAGTTTTCGGAGTTAAGGATGTTCTCCATATCATGTACTCCTTGGACTCTCCTGTTTGATGGATCCAGAATAGACTTTTAGTCAGGATGTGGTATTATTATAATTTCTCTAGAAGGTCATAAAACTCTTCTATCCTTTCAAATTGATTTTGATTTTACTAACAACCAGACAGAGTATGAAGCAGTTATCATTGGATTGGAGATCATTAGAGAGCTAGGCGCACGAACCATCGAAATCATTAGGGATTCTCAATTGGTGATCAATCACTTGGGAGGCACCTACAAATGTCATAGTCTAGACCTTGCACCCTACTCTATGGCGGCCAACTAGCTTTTAGAATACTTTGACGATGCAATTGTATCTCATGTTCCAAGGAGGTTCACGATTCCTCAAGGTGCTTTTGACAAAACCATCACAGTACAGAGGAGACAATTACCTTATGTCAAAATAAGGGCACTTGCTGTTCTAGAAGAGTTTCATATGGAGATTTCAGAAACAGATTGGAGACATCATTTGATTTAGCTCCTGAAGTATCCAAACCTAATGACAGATCAAAAGGTGAGTGTCGTCAACTACATGCTAATGGATGAAGAACTCTATAAGAAGAGCCTAGAAGAATTACTCTTGAGATGTCAGAGTCAGAAGGAATCTATTAAGATCATGGCGAAAGTACAAGAAGGAGTTTGCGGACCTCATCAAGCAGGTAGAAAAATGAGATGGCTCATCAGAAGGTATGGATACAATTGGCATTCTATCCTAGCAGAAGGTATGCCAGCCTTGTTAGATACATGGACATATTCAATATGCACCAACTACTACCATGCAAGCAGTTATGAAACCATGGCCATTAAGGGGATGGGCTATGGATCTCATTTGAAAAATCTTCTTTCCTTCTAACATAGGATATCATTTCATCATAGTACCAACGGATTACTTCACCAAATGGTTAGAGGCCTTTCCACTCAAATCCGTTATTCAGCTTCTTTAGAGATCAAGGAAAACATCATTCATAGATTTGGTCTTCCCAACACATCGTGGTAGACCGAGGCACAGTCTTCTTTGGAGATCGAATAAAAACTTTTGCCTTGAAATATGATTTTGAATTTCACATTGTATACCATATTATACTTAAAGCAATGGCCAAGCAAAGTCTACTAAGAAAGTGTTGAAGAACATTTTTGAAAGAATGGTGGCAAATAGGCCAAGGGCTTGGCATGAGGCTCTTTCAGAAGCTATTTGGGCCTATGGGACATTAAAAAGGATGGCAACAAGAGCTCTACCATTTGTGTTAACTTATGGGCAGGATACAATTCTTCCTATGGTGATCGCAATTAAATCGACAAGGGTAGACTTGTAGTATAAATTATCAGACCATGATGATAAAATTAGAAGATCTTGATGAAGTCAGACTTGCTACTTATGATCTTCTTCAAGTTCATAAGCAAAAGGCTATGAAAGCTTACAACATAAGAGTACAAGAAACGACACTTGCCGTTACAGACTTGGTCTGGAAAGCTGTTATCCCTATTGGTTAAAGAGACTCAATATTTGGTAAATGGTCACCATCCTGGGAAAGACACTATCAGGTAACAAAAGTGAAGAAAGAAGGTGTTTACTGGTTATAAGATTTGGACGGGACCCAACACAAACACCTATGAATGGGAAGTATCTCAAAAGGTATTATCCTACTCTATGGGAACCTATGGATAAGTCCGTTTTGTGCTAACCTTCTTCCCTATAGAAAGAGAAAAAAATACCCTTGTCGAAAATAAAACCCTATCCATTCCACCCTATCCATAATAAAATCATATTATTTAGGAAGCCAAACCAGTATCCAAATTATTCTACCCCTTACCATTCAGAAAAAGTCAGAAAATATCCAAATACACCACTAGAAAAGCCCATAAAACATAGAACATAAAAATCTATAAGGTTACCAAGAGCATTCAAGTGAACCTCATTGGAAACCTGGAGAAAACATAAACAGGGTAGAAAAAATCATCAAAGTTCAACAATTTATCAGAATCAAGGATTATCTAAGGGAGCAGCACCTCCATAGGCATCCTTAGCAACAACTTCATCACAACCCATCAGCACGATAGCAGTAGTAGAGACTTCTTCCAAAGTGATATTCAATTCAATAAATATATCCTTTAGCTAATCCCACTTGGAGATAGCAGTTGTTATGCAAATTCACAAGTGTATAAATCGCTCAACTAATAGAGTGAAAGAATAAAGTGTCAAACCCATGAGGACTATTCACCTATTGAGTACTGAAATTATTCTAATCCTAAATTATCTGAAGAAGTAGAAAGTGATTGTTTTTGTGAAATTAAACTAAACTAAATTATGCTAACAAGAACACGGCATCAAGGATTTAATCAGATTATGAAACACTAAGGCAAACGATTCACCTAACCAATCCAATTCGAATATCATGACCATGCTATTAAACCATTATCAATCCTTATTGACGGTAAAATACCCTAACATATCCAACACTCTCTCTCGAGTATAATTGAAATTACCCACACACAATAACCCATGATATCTCTATGTGAATTTAAAAGTATGAGAGCACATTAAGTTTTATGGTATTTCATAGCAAACTCGCACAAATCATGTTGGCACATCGCTATCTTCTATTCAATTCATGACATATATCACAAGAGTATGCAACATGCATCCTCTCTCGATTCAACATGCACAACAATTCATTCGAATGGTGATCGAACATTCAAAAGCACTAAGCACAATGATATATACTCAACAAGATTGATAATCAATTCAATAATATAAATCAATAATCTGGATCATCATGGTTTGGCTACATTGTTGACTTAGCAAAAAGATTTAGTTCATGCTATATTCAAAGGTCCCACAAGAAAATAGCAAAAGAAGACTGAACTAAGGGAGATAGAAAGAAAAACTAGTTCAAAGTGAGCTTCAATCCAATCTTCGCTTCTTCTCCAAAGATCCTTCGTTTGATAAATCCCTTTCAACCCAAACCCTAGCAATGGTGAAAGAAAGGTTTATAGTGGAAGAAGACATAGAGGAGAAAACATCTCCATTTCATTCAACATATCAAGATTGATTTTACAAACCGACTTTTACACTTATATAAAAGCTAGTATCAGCTATACTATGTATCTTTACCAAAGTAACCTTAGGATCCCATCAATTACTTCCCCTTTGACAAATTCCTTATCCACAAGGAAAAATAATACAACTAAAATGAATCTGAAGCAAGACAATTGATGCATCAATAGTAAGGTAAACAAGTATTGAAGCACAATTAGCAAGGTAAACAAGTATCATCAATACTTCCTTAACTGCATCAGATATAAATGCACTCCTATGTCCATCAGAAGCATCATAAAGCGATAAGTCAATGAAGTCATCAAACTTATGGGAAACATCACATAACATTGCATTATTGCTCCCACTAGTAGTGCGACTTGGTTGTAGTGCCTCAAATTCCATATTTAAAATGGTAGTATTTTGTTTTGGTGTACCCAGAGATGAAACAATAGACCAAAGATTTTTGGAATAGACCAGAGATGAAACAATAGATGCCAGAATTTGTTCATGGTAGATATTAAACTTATTTGTGGCATCCATGGAATACTCTTCTGTATAGTAAATCTCATTGATCATTTCCATGTCCACCCAATAATATTCTCGAATGTGGAATGACAGTGCACTGAGTCTATTATTTGTAGCCATCATCAAATTTTTAGAACCATCATTTACAGCAATCGTCTCACGAGAGCACCGTACAGCAAAGTAATTGTTATCAGGAGGCACATGTTTCACTTTAAAGCTTGTAGGCATCAATCCCTGCCCTGGACTATAGCATTCCACTGTTTTCCCCCAACTCTGCAATTGTAGTGTGTGGAGTAGGAAATTCCTCACAATCTCTCCTTCTCCTCTAAGCAAGAAGGCAAGGGCTAAAGGCACAAAATCAAGAATAAAGGCCTTATCATAATTCAAGGGTTGTTTATCTGCAGGATCATTTGTAGCCACAGTTCCCATAAGCCTCCCACAATACCTAACAACTATATCATTCAACAATCTCCAACCCTCCTTCTCAAGTTTAATCTCCTCCCTTTTAGGACTAACCATCTTGGTTCTCCCTTTCATAATTGAACTAACTGATTCTATCACATTAACCACTATCCAAATCCCAAGTGGATAATCTTTTGCATCCTCTAATACCATTAAAGAAATACTAGTACTACTTCTATGTCTTCCAAGAAAAATAATCTCTTTATCAATAAAATTTTTAAAGCTTTGATCAAACCGTACATCAATGTGATAACTA
The DNA here is from genome assembly GCF_013401445.1 of Tripterygium wilfordii. NCBI lineage: Eukaryota > Viridiplantae > Streptophyta > Magnoliopsida > Celastrales > Celastraceae > Tripterygium > Tripterygium wilfordii. The sequence goes on from NC_052250.1 coordinate 4,780,308, forward strand.
TGGTTAAACCATGTAATAATGTCAATTCCCAAGTATGGTTGCTGTATATTGCTTTGTGACTTAAGAGAGTACAGACTTAATGTAATACCCGTACCTTAGAGTCCTTGTATGAATGAAACATGACGAGTATATATTCATTTGAGCTGGATAGACATGTTTGAAGTAAAATTTAAGGGTAAAAATCATTAGAAATTAATATCGAGTGAATCGGGGTTGTACTAAGGGTTTTTAAGCTGAGTATATGGGTAACAGTATATCAGTCCAAACGATCATGAAATTCAGTACAGGTGTCCAACTCTGATCGATCAGAGTTGATGTCCGATCGATCGAAACTCAGCTTGGGAAGAATTGCATAAGCCAACTTCGATCAATAGGGAGCAGGCCCGATTGATCGAACAATCCCAGTACACGTGAGACTGAGTTCTTAAAATACTCATTTTACAAAAAATTTCCTCCCTCCCATCAATCCAAGATAATCAACCACGGTAAGATTGTCATCTTTCAAGTTGTTTCAAGTTGGATTCATGACTTCTCTCTCTAGATTACATATTCTTAAATTCATCTCTTTATCCTAATCTTTCAAGGTTCGAATCCAAACTCAAATCCATGAGTTCCTACATCGTTTGAGGCCTAAAGGAAGCTTGAATCCCTTCCTTTGACTTGTTTATACAACCTTGGTAAGTCTCTTTAAACCTAAAAGCTAGTATTTAGAAATTGGGTGATTTGGGATTCTAGGGTTTTATGGGTTTTATAGATTTGGGGGATAATCTTTAAATTAGATGAAATTAGTGTTTTAGTATGTTGATTTAGATTTGTTTATGATTGTGTTTATAGGTTCTATTGTTGATTGGAGTAGCAAGCTTGAATATGTGAAGTTCAAGAACTTGGAAAGTCTTGGGTAAGAAAAGATAATGGTTTCTTGAGTTATTGGGTTAATTTGTGTTAGATATATGAAATTGAAGTTGTTGTATATTGATTGGAGGATGGACTTACTGAATAATAGGTTGATTTGAGGCCGGAGAATTCAAGGTTGAGTATTGGCTTACATAACTAATTTTTGGAGTGCGAGGTAGAGAAATTTCACCCCTTTGCTAAGCACATTTATCTTTTCCCATTGTTCATTATAATTTTGTTCACGTCTTAATTACACCTCAGGGAGAGCAACCCCATTTTATGATTTCTTTGTTGTATAACTTGAGTTATATTGCATACCCTACTTATTCAATCTTCTGTTTAGCATGAATTATTCTTGAACATGCATCATGTAATACCTTATTGCATAGCCATGTTAGACATGCATTGTAGTTGCATGATAGATGTTGGGTATTGACCCGTACATCTCCTAGGTTTGTTTGATGTTAAATGTGCATGAATGTCATGTGGATTGCTGTTGGGTTGTTCAGGATTTTGATAACTCTAGGAATACTAATGGGCCAAGTCAGGATTCCATATGTGCTTGAAGCACCATGCGATGATGTCTTTGGTTGTTTAGGGTCCCAATGTGTATAGGGATGCTGATGGGCCAAGTTAGGATCCCGCATGGTGTTGTTATCTACTTGTGTTTTGGTGTACATGATGTTAGCTATCATATTATTGCATTTGTGCCTTTCTTTAATATTTTAGCCGTAATGTTGATTATTCATTCTTTATTATTCCCAATTGGGCCTTTCACTTACCATTTTCTTTCTTATTCCCTCCTCGCAGGTGAGTCTAGTTATGGTACCAGGGTTGCGGATCAGGAGAAGCGTGTGTGACATGGATAGGCGCCTAGAGAGTCATACGACTAGATGGTTCTAGTATTTGATTATGTTATTAGTATTTTGTCATATTTGTTTTCCTTCGTTGAGACTTGCTATTTGATACATCAATTTGATGGTTGGTTGGACGGTTGGGAGGGTGCTCCATGTGATCGGGACTCCCAGATCGGGTTTGTGGACTTCTTGTCTTGATTTTGATTATGCTTGCAGGGTTCCCCCCTTGCATTGGCTTCTTGACTATACATGTTATTATGTGTGGAGGATTTATATATGATGATATATATTGTCAGGTAGCATGAGGCCTTGTATAGATTTGAGAAGTTATTTATGATATGAATTGTTAGGTGGCCTAAGGCCCTGCCTAGGTTTGAGTATGTATTTTCTGATATTTGTTGCACATTGACTTCAGGATGGCATTCCCTGAAATATGGGGAGGTGTTGCCGGATTTTTCCGATGATTTGACAAATTAACTAAATAATAGTAGTTATATAAGATGCTACCAAAAGTAACGCGTTTCGGGTCAGAGCGTTACACTTAACTTCTCTGTAGCCTTTTCTTTTCCAAGGATATTGAGTTTATGAACATTGTTTCCAAACTCATTCTCCTTAATATCACCTTTGCATAACCTATTTCCACCGGCCTTATCAGTAAAATTAGAGTTTCTTCATTTACAATCAAAAAAATATGATTCTCTTCAAGTAATCTAACATCAATATTTTCATTTGATATTTTATACCTACCTCTAAACTCCATCGCATCAGGTATAGCATGATAGTAGATATTAAGAACCTGACCAATACAATCACTTGTCGAATTGACCTCATTTCCTAACCAAAAGGATCTAAATAAGGCACCCGTACTGACAACTTGTGATAACCCTCTTCCCAAAACATAATCACTAGTGGGAGAACAAGAGGTATCAAATAAGCATCCATTGTAATCCTTAAATCGCACTATAGATTCAAACTTGTCAAAAAATATGTCAACCATAATTTGGGCACATCCTCCTAAATCAAAGATCCTGGTATTCTCCACTCCATTATTGCCAAAAATTTTCAGCAAGAAGAATAACTCTTCCCTTCCTCTAAGAAGGTCACCAATCAATATCTTGTTCAAACCAATTGCATGATAGTAGATATCAAGAACCTTACCAATACAATCACTTGTCGAATTGACCTCATTTCCCAACCAAAAGGATCTAAATATGGCACCCATACTGACAACTTGTGATAACCCTCTTCCCAAAACATAATCACTAGTGGGAGAACAAGAGGTATCAAATAAGCATCCATTGTAATCCTTAATTTGCACTATAGATTCAAACTTGTCGAAAAATATGTCAACCATAATTTGGGCACATCCTCCTAAATCAAAGATCCTGGTATTCTCCACTCCATTATTGCCTAAAATCTTCAGCAAGAAGAATAACTCTTCCCTTCCTCTAAGAAGGTCACCAATCAATATCTTGTTCAAACCAATTGCGGGTATCAGGAAAGCCACTATAAACTCTGGTGTGCTTCTTCCAACCTTATTTGCACTAGCAATAAATTCAATTTTCTTCTTAGGCTTCCTATTATACCTTCCGCTAATGGCAAACCATGTTTTGTGGTTACCTCTGATGGACCCCCAATAGCAATAGGTATAGGACACGGCATAGAAAATATTTTTCCACTTCTATCAGAAGGGTTAAAATCCTCACTTGCAAGTTCCTCACCTCATCACCTAAGTGTGCTTTTGCAATTATATGCATTATAGGCAAAGAAGTGAATGCAACATTTGATGTTCTTACTGGTCCCTCTTCATTTGATGAATGAATGGTCAACGTCTGTTTTCTTGATGAAGAGTTTCCCTTAGATGATGTCAAAAGTTCATCTCGATCACCATCCTTCTCTAGCAGAGGCAAAGCCATCTCTGTATGTGATACAACTGGTTGAGGCAAGGCATCAAGCACCTTGTGTGCACTTGCAAGAATCTGAGATTTTTTGGATATTTCGAACACATGATGTAGATAATCTTGTGTTGATATACAACTTGATTTGACAGAGGACTACGGTTGAACTCCGTTGCACCAAGAGTCCAATTTTTTCGACAATGAATAGTCGTCTTCAAGATAACCTTGATCATGATTCTTCTGGTGCTCCAGATCGCATTGTAACTCTTTGCAGAACGAATCGAACTTTGATTCGATGATCAAATCAATCCGTTGAAACAAGAATCGAAGTTCATTGAATCGATCCGTTGAATCAAGAAATCCATGCACTGTTTGATGCTCAAAGCAAGGGCGCCATACTGTCGATCCATAAGCACAACATGAATAAAATGATTTGGTGGCTTGCACGAGAAGGGAATAGTAGGTTCCAATGAGGATCAAGAGAGCTCCAATACCAATTGAAAACCCCTTTTAAACCTAACCCTAGCAATGGTGAAAAAAAAGTTTATAGAGGAAAAAGACAGAGAGAACACAGAGGATAAAACATCTCCATTTCATTCGACATATCATGACAGATTTTACAAACCGACTTTTACACTTATATAAAAGCTAGTATAAGCTATACTATGTACTTTTACAATAACCCCAGGATCCTATCATCATCCTTCACAAACTCTTTGGTCTCTCAAAAGCGGTTGTTGTTCAAGTCTCTCCTGATTTTTTTTCTCAAAGGCCCTTTTTATATTAGCTAAAAACTAGGTTAAAAACATGACCCAACCAGTCACCGCTCGAGCACCAGCTTGAGCAGACTTAAATTCAGTGGACGTTTAAGCTTGAGCACCCACTCAAACGGTCTACAGCTACAACTTACTCTATTTCTTCCTCTCTTGATCCAAAAATGCCCAAATATCAATAGTTTACTCCAAAGCTTAGTATAAAACTCAATGCATTACAAAACACAATATACGAGCATGAAATGTACCAAGTTTCATACAAAATCAACAAAAACTTAACTTAGAAGTGAATAAAATACATGAATATTTCATGCTATCAATAGCTTCAATATATACCTTAATGAAAGACTTCTCACTAGTAATAGTAGCTGCTAAACCGTTTGGCTTGGATACCTGAGCATACATAGTCACAGAATCCTTGAGGGTGACAGCGTTCTTCTAAGAAATCCCAGTATGAGTCTTCACATGTAGCTTTACTTCAGCTTGGAGGGTGATGATTCTTTGCTTCAAATCTTCAATGATCTTTTCCTCCTCCTCCTCAACAACCAAAAAATTTTTGTAAACCTTGGATGGACCGATAGAAGGAAAAGTTCTTTTCGAGGATCTCAGCCACTGTCCAACCCTCTACCTTTTGGCCAAAGACCTGATAGTCACAGTTTTTCCAAATTTCTGAATAGTCGCTAAAGTTCTTGTTGACATGACAAAATCAACTTTATGACTATCATTTTCCATAGAGGAGGTCTGAACAAAACCTACAGACGAAATCAATATTCAGTACTTTCAATAGACAAAATGCAGTAGTAACAAATTTTTTAAGTGTATCAGAGTTACCAGAGACATTCAACCCTGTATCAGAAGCTACAACGACTTTTGTAGGTCGGTTGATGGTTAGGTAAACGTTATAGCCGACTTCAAACCAGATCATATTAATTTTGCTTTTTTTGTGTAACCAAACTGAGCATATCGATGATGGACTATTGATTTATTTGTATAATAATATTACTACTATTTTCATATATTATACTAAATTATAAAGTTGGGCTTTTAGCCCAATTCATTTTAATAGGCTAGGCTGGATTTATATAATTGTATATTTATATTAGTATTTTCGTATATGATATTAAAATGTTAATGTTTTCATATATTATATAATTGTTGGTTGGTAGATATTACTGACCAACCGATATTTGGATATCTTAAGAACCATCACCGACCCACATATGATGGGTCGGTTACCATTATGGACCTGACTCTTGTGGGTAAGTTGATGGTTGAATAGCGGTTGACCGATAATACCATCTTATTCCTAGTCCTAATTAGAATCAATAACTCTAGTGACATCTTCTGAAACTTTTTTTTGATAACTGAGAACGATAACACATAAGCTTGTTCTTGAAATATCCTATATGAACCTATACTTAGGCTATCATCCTGCACAACATCTTGTGAAACCTTAAGTAGCAAAAGATTTGCTGCGAGGTCTCCCCAGAGATACCTGATGTTGGTTGCTAAAACTAATTTTAGACACGCAGCGGAAGCTAACTAGGATCGTCTTAGCATATGTATAAATCAAAATTTAACAAACGATGCCCTACGGCCATAGCGTGTTTTTGCCTAACATGCTTCTAAAAATTTATTTGATCTCAAATCTTATTTTAACATGTTAATCAAACACACAAGATCAAGTTTTAATCTTTGTAAATAATCCTAGCATGCTTCTAGGTTTATATCCTAGCAATTATTAAAACAAGATCAAGTACACACAACATGGCATCAAAAAAGTTAGATATTAACCAACCTCTTCAAAATCGAGGTCCTAAGCTTTCTTATTTTCTTGAACGCACGAACCACCGTCTTGATCTTTACCAACTTGGAATGCCTACGTCGTTTCCTTGTTATTCCCCTTGATCTCCTTGCGTACGAGCAAAGCAAAATACACCGATTGGTAGTGAACCAAAAATCACACACACGATTGCACACTATGAAAAAGATCACACGGCCACTAATATTTTTTTTTCTTTTGTGCTTATTTCGGCCGCACTCTTTTTCTTCTCTTTTAGAGAAAGCCAATTGCCGTGTGTTGTATATGAGAAAGTCTTTGTATTTATATGATATTATAATAAGTCCACTAGGTTTTGATTTGTCCAATCCAATTGGAAATTAGAAAACCAAACCTAATTCGGATGTCATTATATGTACAATGACGGCCCCGAATTAACTCCTTGTTTGGCCCGTTATGCCTTGCAATGCAAGTCATGATTTAGTTCTACCTTGGGCCAAACATTCAAGAACTCCAAGCTCAAATATTATTTTGATCCTTAGTCCATTCTTGACTTTAATTTTGATTATTTAAAATATTTATTTTACAATCCAAATCAAAATTCTGAGACTTATTATTTTATCATAAATACACTTACAAGAATTTTGTATATCTTAACAAAAATAATTTCATCTTAGGGTTATCTTTGGAAATCCAAAACCCAATAAAATTATATCTATTTGTCATACAAATTCTATTCTTGTAAATATCCCAATGACCGTTGTGATATGGTGAAATTTGCCGATCTTCATTTAATAGGACGAGAGACTAAAATGAGGCTACCAAGGGGACTCCGCAGGACATACAAATCTAGGCTCCCAAAATATTATTCTTTACCGCCAAGCCCTATGACTAGGAATAATATTTCAATCCAATGTTCGTCTGACACCACCTGAACTATGGATGAACTCCCAGAGATGTACGATACTTACATCGAGGCTTTTCCTTATTAGAAACCTGTCCCTGACCTGTGAGATGTGTACGAATATATCCTCCATGCAACACCCGGTAAGTTGAAGTGAGAGTTTGTGTACTATTAAACACTCCAAAGTCCATATTTCCCCTGAGTTCTCAGTTCCCTTATATCTATCCACTAAGCGTATTAGATTGACCCGTCGATCAATCTAGATGCTAACGCTTGATCCATAACGATCACTCTGCAGAGTTTCCGGGTAGATTAATTTGAACCTCTCAGGTGGGTGCTTACACTTCCGTATCCCGAAAGTACATGAATGACTATTTTGTAGGTATGCTCCCACACCCTAGTGGCATACATCCAATCCATCGAGTATATTGACAATAGTGTGTCTCACTCATTGATGAATCAAAACGCACACGCTATAAGTATGAAAGTGTTGACTTACTCAAGCTTAAGAGATATCGTACTCTCACAGCTATAGGATGAACAACTCATTGATAGTACTTTTCTGGTTGTTCTTTCCTATGTAAGTCCGTCAATGTATGTTTCCTTACATACACCAGTGCACCAATCCGAGACTTCTCTCGAGTGATCAAGACAAACCACTCCCCTATTTGGAGATGTCCATGCACTACAACCTATATCAACAAAGTGCCTAACTTTGTTAATCTGGTTGTGACTAATTTATTTCGGATGTAATAGTAAATCTTGTGTCTGTCTATACTCACACATAAAGTGTATCTGAGTATCCAAGATTACTATAAATAACATCTCTAGACATTGATGGAACATTCATACATAAATGAAAAGACATCTAATACACATAATGCAATATTAAATATTCATCAATAAACCTCAGAACTGTCATACATGGTATGTTTTTAGGACATAATCCCAACACCTGAAACTACCAACCCTCTTCTAAAGCCATTGCAGAATCACCATGAAGTCACACTCATGTTCAACTTCAAACCACTAAATAATTCACGTAATTCTGCCCAAGTATTTCAAGTACTCACAATGATGGAGAAGATGGAGTGTTTTAAGGTTCCAATATGAAGTACATATTCTCCTGATAGAATTTTCCTCTCTCCATGTTCATCAACAACACTTAAATCTTTACAGACATTCACTTCAAATATCATTGGTGCCTCTTCACCTGCATTCAAAAAGACCTTCTCAAATGCTATCAACTGCTTGTGTGGTGACTTGTGCACAGATTCTGGAGGAGTAAAGAACAACAGAACTGAGTGGCCTCCACTTCTGCTTCCAATATTTTTAACTGCCAAGTGAATGACAACTGATGATGAGTGACAAACATGACCTTCTTGTGATCCGACTGACACTTTGTCAGGAGTTTGCGTTAGCTCGTGAGTGAACGTCGTGTAGCTTAGTCCTTCCCCAAATGAATAAACCGTCTCTCCAGTGTAAAACCGATAGGTTCGGCCTGGGTAGCCAGTTGGATCTGATCTCATGTTCATGTTTGTCATTGGTACTTTTTTCAGATATGATTGAGGATACCATGTCATCGGTAATCTTCCGCCTGCAAAGATTTAGGGGTTGTATGACATTAATTCAAGCCTTTTTTTCTAAACTATCAAGTAGATGGTGAAGATACTAATTTCGCTTACTTGGATTATGATACCCAAAAATCACATCAGCTATGGCAGCTCCTCCAGCTTCCCCAGGGTAACCAACCCACAAGATACTTGTAATTTTCTCATTATGTTTTGCAAATGATATGTCCATGCCTCCTCCTGACATTATAACAAGAATCACAGGCCCTTTGGAAACCCTTGCAACTTCTGATACCAGAAATGGTTGCTGTCCGGGAAGCAAAATGTTGACTCTGTCGCGACCCTCTGCCTCAATGGACTGATCAGCACCCATAACAAGCACAGTGGCATCTGCGGATGCTGCCATTCTCTTTGCATCTCCTACATAGGCAGTTTTGCAAGCTACGTTGGAGCAACCGGCTGCATGAGTCGTCATCTCAACCACTGCCTTTAAGCCTTGTAGAGGGCTTGCGTACTTGCATGGTACACCTAGAACAATCATACATCAATAACAAAAATGTCAAGAAAATCGCATCCAAACTATGCGATCTAAACTGAAACGATGTGGGATTTATGTATTGAAACCTTTGTAGTTTCCAATCATTGTTTCTGTGGCCTCGGCATTAGGACCAATCACAGCCAACTTTTTGATGTCAGTGGGAGATAGAGGCAGTGATCCTGCAGTGTTCTTTAGCAACACTATTCCTTGTCTTGCAGCTTTACGGGCCAGATCCTGGTGTTCCGGTGTACATACATTTTCTGGACCAAGATGTCCATAATTTTGCTGCCTAGGATCACCATCAAAGAAGCCAAGTCTCATCAGAGTCGCGAAATTGTTGGAAATTGCCCTGTCGATTCTCAACACACTAACAAGCCCTGCTTTAACTGCAGCTTCAGTGTGTTTGCCAAGGGAAAAACCACAATTAAGGTCTAGCCCTGTTCAAACAGAAACTGTTCAATTACTGAAATAAAATCATATCGATCTTACTTCAAAAAAATGAACTCCAAAAACAAGTGAACAAGGACTAACCTGCTAAAATAGCTTTGGCCGCAGCTTCTTCTTTAGTTCTTGTGTAGTGTTGGGAATTGAAGAACACATCTATTGAATCGCAGTCTGAAACTATATACCCATTGAGGTTCCACTTTCCTCGGATGATCCCGTCGAGAAGGTCAGGGTCTGCACATGTTGGCTTACCATTAACCTGGTTGTATGAGCACATAACACTTGCCACATTCCCATCAATAACACAGCTCTTGAATGGTGGTTGAAATGTATCCTCCATATCTTGCTTTGTAACCTTAAATAACATGAAAAAGAAATGACAGAAGACCTAAAAAACCCATGTAAACACACATAGTTGTAATGTTTTAAATAGTACCACTGCATTGAAGTGGAAACGATCCGTCCTTCTCGGATTTTCTAAATCGTAGGCTGTATAATGTTTACAACAAGCAGCAACCTTGAGCCTGTTTGGGTCGGGGTGGTCGGTTTTTTGCAGACCTTGTACGTAAGCAGAACCATATTTACTTGAAAGAAATGGGTCTTCTCCTGCAGTTTCCTGGCCTCTTCCCCATCTGGGATCTCTGAAAATGTTTACATTTGGTGACCAAAATGTCAGACCTGCTAGCCCCACATTGTACATTGCTCTGGCTTCAGTCGAGACCACCTACAGACTTGCAGAAATTTTACACAAAATTGATCTGCTTGAACTTAATTTTGCAGTACATAATTAATTCTATCTCAAATCAGTTCAAAAATATGTTCTTGTTCATTTCTCCGATAGATTCATGTAGCCGACTCTAAATAGCTTAGAACAAGATTAGAAATGAATGTCGAAAAAGAAATCATGTACCATAGCGTCATTAATTTCCGACATAGATTTATGTAGCTGAGCCCAAATAGTTTGGAATAAGATTCGGATGATGAAGATAAACAGAGTGTCAGAAAGAAAACGAGAGTTTTTTTTTTTTGTAATATTCAAATTGTACCTTCCCGATTTCTTCAAACAAAGAAGTATCAAATGAAGCCGCTGTGAGAATAACCTGAGGGAAGCTGGTGGCGCCAGGGACTACACCCGAGAACTGCGTGCCGGGGCCGAGGTTAGAGACTCCATGTAGAGCCTCGGACCACCACTCATACTTTGGTATTCCAAGCCTACTCACACCCTTTGCACCACTCATCAAGAAACCAACCTTCTCTTTCAATTCCAGCCTGTTCACCAAGTCAGCCACTCTTGCATCAATCCCAAGTGATTTATTGCAAAAATCAAAATAAGCAAATTTCGAATTCTCCTCAACATCACAGGCGAAATCATGCGAGAAAGATTGCACGGGCAAGAGCTCGGGCTCAAAAGTCATCAGAAAACAAGAAAAACAGAGCAAAACAGGGACCTTTGGTCCCTTGTTTTTCAAAACAGATGCCATAAAGGGAGCCGTGAAAGAGAGAAAATGCTCATAATAATGAAAAAAATATCTTTTATTTGGTTTTTTTTTTTTTCAATTTTGGTTTGAGACAAACTATTGGACTGCGAAAAGAATGTGATTCAAATAAATTTAATTCACTAATAATAATGAAAAAAACGTGACATATTAAAAAAAATAAGAATAATATCAATACAAAACAAAGGGCAAAAATATATATTTGATCCCTCAACTATACCCTTAATTTCATTTTTGTCTTTAAATTTTTTTTTCTTAAAATCATCCCTAAACTTTTTTAACTTTTAATGCTAAAAATGCTAAACATTAATGGTTTAAGGATAATATCGTTCACATTTGTCAACGTTTGTCAATTAGGAGTATTCCGATATGCCAAATAGATGTCACATTTGATTTTTCCGGCAACTCTCTCACTTGAAGGACAAAATAGATACATTTCAATAGTTGAAGGGTGAAGTCTTAAGTAAAAAAAGTTTAAGGACGAAAGTTAAACTAAGGATATAGTTGAGGGACTAAATGTTATATTTTGCCCAAAACAAAGCCTATAATGCTCATCAAAGATAATGTTTGGTTTGCTAACAAATCAATGAATATTTGGACATTGGTGATACAATCATATGAAAGAAAACAAAATTTCCCTCTAATCATATGGAACATAAGGATTACCGTAGTAAAATATCATTATCCTCACAGCTAATATGTTACAAAATAAATTCATTATCCTCATGAGAATTAATATAGACAACTGTAGCATGACAAAATAGGGATAGGAACAAAGACTATTACGAATTTACGATTACTCTTAGTGCCTGATGGGTTACCCATTAGCAAACTGCTGCAATATCATTGCCTTGGCTTCTCGTGCATGATCAATTTGAGTACTCAACTTAGCAATATCAACCTGATTATTTGCAGTTTCAAGAGTCAATTGGGTAGATAATTGTTGTTCCAATTGCTTTCAGTTACCTTGTCTCCCGATTTTAGTGAATAGCCCACATCATTCACCACCAACCCCCAATAGGCGGCCCCCAAGAAGAACGAATAATATTTTGACACCCAACATCTGAAACCCATGAGTTTAACATATTGAAAATGCCAACAAGAACACCTCAATTGATACTGATAATCACCCCATCTAACATAAAGATATCAGTGGTCAGATGATGAAATCAAGATAGAATGAACAACATAATGATTTTCTCATGACATCCATGCTTCATAACTTAGAGCCCGATCAAGACTTTCCTTCAAAAAAGCACTATGATTTGATCGTTGATTACTCCACATGAAACGTACACCTTGATACCCCCAAATCCAACAAAGAAGTATCCAAGAGTACACTATTGAAATCATCCATGTACTTCATGTTAGTCATACCTTCTCTGCTAAGGAACAAATGGAATTAAAATCTCCTACACAAAGCTAAGGAGATGAACATGGAGGAGCCAAATAACAAAGGAGATCCCATGTAGCTTGGCGTTGCCATACTACAGGTGGACCATAAAATCCTGTAAGAAACCACTCTTTCTACAGGCCAACATCAAACAACTTCATATGTATATGGTTTCTTGAATAATGCTGAATCTCTAAATTTATTTGAGATTTTCACAAAATCAGTAGCCCTCAACTCTTCCCGTGGGCCATTACACCAAGAATGCTATCAAACACGAGTTTATTTTTAAGAAAATCAACATTATTATGATGAAGCTTTGTTTCCTTACAACTCACGAATTGTTCGGTGATTCCCAAGCCCCTGCCAATTTTCATGCTAACATACCTATTATGCCCGACAGTGCTATTAAGAAGCCTCCTCTTTGGTACCATGGTTAGGGGTACCACTTGATTGTTGAGATTTAAGGCGTTTTGGGAAAAGTAATGTCGGAGAGAATACAATGCAATATGTGCCTCTTTTACTAGCCAAATCCAATGGCATAGGAAAATCAATAGATGGGAGTTGTGGAACAACATTTCGAGCCCTATTCTTCCAGCCCTTCATTGGATTGGCAGATAAAATATTAGGGAATGTTGATGGTTGTATGAACTGAGTAGACGAACCACATACTTCAGAGAGAACCATGGAGCTTCTGACAGTTTTCATGCTAAGGCAATTCAATAGGGCAGTTAATTCCACCCACTTCCAATTACTATTTATACCTAGAGCCAACTGCTTCAACTTGGAGGTTAATTTCCTCAACTTCCATCACATACCTTTTTCCAATATAAATTGCCTCTTCTTTCTTTTATCCAATGGACTTATTTTCACTTCCTCCATTGTCCTCATCATCATTCAATTTCTCCACTACTCCCATCTTCACACTTTCCTTCAGAGTTATAGTTTTTGTCAACTACTTGCCTTGGTAAGGTAGTAATGGATGATACTTGGTCATGCCTATACAATCCCTCACTTAAAGTCTCACATTGATTTACTTACGTTGGAGGATTTGGAAAGGGTTGAGATGAAATTTTCATTTTTCAGTGGAAGTCAACGATTGGGGACTTTGGTTATTTGGCTCCTTATTCCACTCGAAATTTGGATGTTGCCTCCTTACGTTCTCTGAGTAATTGTTACCTTGACTGTTGTTGGGGTAGGGTTTTCTAAAGTTGTTTCCATTCATACCTTGCCCAAAAATTACTTCCTTAGAAGCGGGAATGGCTTGACAATCATCAGTCTTACGTTCCCTACTATCACAAAGTGTACAACCAAGATCCTCACCATTAACCACATTCACCGGTGCCTTAAGTGGCTTAAGGACTAACTTTTTAGTCAACAATGCTAATTTTTTAAGTCATCTGACTCACTCAAAGTGTATTTTCCACCAGTCCCAAGAATCGGGTCATGTCTAGATAATGAAAGAGATTCCCATGAGCGAGATTCCTCCACTAAATTATCAATGAACATAAAAGCCCCATCAACATCTCTTTCATAAAAATCACTTTGCACCATAGTAGACACAAAAATTTTCAAGGAATGAGTCAAAGAACCATGAAAGAAATTCACCAATTTATATTTTCCAAAGTTATGGTGTGGGTACATGAAAAGCAAGTCTTTGAATCTTTCCCATACTTGAAAAAATATTTTGTGTTCTTTACATGTAAAACTCAGGTAAGTGGAAAGTTAAACTAAAACACACAAAAATATATTAATTAGATACTAGAACACCCTAATTAAAAGACATTGGTACTTCAGTTTAGAGGTACAATCATCTCCAGTCACTGGTGATCTCAACACTAGAGGATTATAGAGAGAGGTTTTGATCTTCTCAAATGCATATTGGTAGTTCTCATTCCATTTGTCTGAATCATCCTTCTACACATGCTTGAAAATCAATTCATAAATTATAGTGAACTTCAAAATAAATAGGCAATATAATTTATTCTAAATATAAAGGCCCTGACTTCCTTCTCAGGCCTAAGAGGGCATATCAACGATGATTGCGACTTTGCTTGGATCCATCTCAATTCCCTTCTGGCTGACAATGAAACTCAACAATTTACCTGACTGCGCTCCAAATTCACATTTAGAAGGATTGAGTTTAAGTTGATGCTTTTGTGCTCCAAATGGTTTTCTCAGATGCTCAAGTTCCCCTAGGCACTTGTAACTTTTTTTTGGATGGGTTACTTGGTTGCATTTGCAATCACTAATGATTAGAAAGAGCTCAGTATCCCTCCTTTAGGTGCATCAATATAAGGGTAGTCTATAAGGCTAGACACTAACAAATTCTCCTGGCTTTGCACAATGTACACTTTTTCGCCATGTACGAAGTTAACCATTTGCTGATTGAAGGACAAGATTGCCTTTGCCTCGTGGATCCATCCTCTTCCTAACAAGCAATTGTAGCTCGATCGGATGTCAATTACTATGACTATGATTGAGAAGGGCACTTCTACAATTATGGTTGATTCACCCAAGGCAGACATTCAGAGATGATCCGTTGTCAACTAGGATGCTGGTGCGCTCAAACCCATGCACATGGAGGAGATGTGAAAAGATTGACTATATCATGCTTCTTCGACTAGAATTTCATCATTCGAGAAGGAGATGAGGTTGTAAGCTATGATTTTCCTTGTTGGTTCTGAGACTTAAGCTTTACTCTTTACTGTGTTTGGCTTGGTCTTTGTCTGACCAAGAGTTATTTTGTATTACTAAGTTGACTGCCATGTCATTTGTTTTAATTATTTCTTTTTATCCTTTGTAAGTTGTGTTGCCAGGTAAGCGACTAGGAATATATATCTAGTTTTGTCTTGATCTGGTTGTTGTACTGGAAGTCGTATGAACAAAAAGAATGAAAGCTTGTTTTTGATTTGTTTTTTCTCTTCTTCTTATGTCTTTGTCTGATGTACGAAGATTGAAACTATATTGTGTTCGGATCTGTGCTGTTGAAGGAGTGAAGCTGCTTGTGTACTGATTTGTGTTTGATTGCAGCTTCTCATTTCTCTGTCTCAAGATCAGATCAAGACAAGTTCTGGGTTCTGTGTTGTGACAGTGGTATCGGAGCTTTGTTCTTACGGATCTGTGGTTGGGTAAGTTGAATTGAAGCTCAAAGTAAGTTTCCCTCTCTGTTGTTGGTTGCTATGTCTCAATCTTCACTTCCTCCCCCTCCTGTTTTCAAGGGTGAAAACTATGACTTCTGGGCAGCTAGAATGGAGTCTTTTTTCATGGCTCATGGGTTGTGGCATTTGATTGAGGATGGTTATGATCCAGAATCATTGTCAGCAAACCCTACTGTTCAAGAGCTTAAAGATCACAATGATCTGAAGCTTAAGAACTTTAAAGCTCTTATTTTTTTACATTCTGCTATTGATGAGAAAATATTTCCGAGAATAGTTGATGTAAAAGTGGCTAAAACTGCCTGGAGTAAGCTGCAAGAGGAATTTCAGGGTAGTGTTAGGGTTAGACAACAGAAATTATTAACCCTAAAGAGGGAGTTTGAAATGTTGAAGATGAGAGATTCTGAAACTGTGGGAGACTACTCAGCTAAGCTAAATGAAATTGTCAATCAGATGAAGTTATATGGAGAGGCTATCTCAGACTACAGGGTAGTTGAGAAAATACTAATTAGTTTGCCTGATAGGTTTGAGGCAAAAGTTTCTGCTATTGAAGAATCTTGTGATTTGAGCAAGATGTCTATTTCAGAGTTGTGTAGTAAACTACAAGCTCAGGAGTTGAGATTTTCCAGGAAAACTGAAGAGGCCTCAGAGGGTGCATTTCATATGAAACACAAAGGGAAGCAATCCTCTGGTTTGAAAGATGGCAAGAAAAAATTGTTTGACAAAAGTGGAAAGGGGAAGTCCAAGGAAGATTCTAGTACTAGTGAGCAGTCCAAGTCAGGTCAGGGCAGATTTCC
The DNA here is from genome assembly GCF_013401445.1 of Tripterygium wilfordii. Classification (NCBI taxonomy): domain Eukaryota; kingdom Viridiplantae; phylum Streptophyta; class Magnoliopsida; order Celastrales; family Celastraceae; genus Tripterygium; species Tripterygium wilfordii. Next base: position 4,796,808 of record NC_052250.1, read on the forward strand.
ACCTTGTCCTCACTGTAACAAGACCAATCATGCAGAGAAATCTTGTTGGCAGAAGTATGGGAGGCCTCAATGCAGGTTTTGTAAGAAATTGGGGCATATCGAGAAGTATTGTAGAGACAAACAGAATCAAGGGCAATATGGTGGTTCTGGAGGTTCTGGTGTTTCACATGAGGCACATTTCTCAAATGTTCAAAAGCAAGCAGGGCAGGATCACTTGTTTATGGCAGTGAGTAGTTCACATACTACTGCTGAGGGTTCTTGGCTCATTGATAGTGGTTGTACCAGTCATATGGCCAAGGACATTAACATGTTTTCTTCTCTGGATAGAAATGTCAGAACAAAGGTGATGTTGGGTAATGGTGATGTGGTGCAAGCTGAAGGCAAGGGTTCTGTGGCTTTGAGTACTAAGCAAGGTACTAAATTTATTTCAGATGTGTTGTTAGTACCTCAATTGAACAAAAATTTGCTCTCTGTTGCACAAATGATGAAGAAGGGATATTCTTTGTTTTTTGATGATTTTAGTTGCACTATTACTGCTCCTACTGGTTGTGAGGTTGCTAAGGTGAAGATGGTTGAAAATTCTTTTCCTTTAATTACAAATTCTGTTAGCCATGGTGCTTATGCCATGCAGGGAGATGAGTCTTTGCTATGGCATAGCAGGTATGGACATTTTAATTTGAAGTCTTTGAAGTTAGCTTGTGATCAGAAGATGATCAGGGATATGTCAGTTTCTCATATCAGTGATGAGGTCTGTGGTGCATGTCAGTTTGGGAAGCAACATAGACAGTCATTTCCAGCAAGTTCTTCATGGAGAGCTAGTGAGAAATTGCAGCTGATCCACACTGATGTGTGTGGTCCAATGTCTATTCCTTCTTTGAGTCAGAACAAGTATTTTGTTCTGTTTATTGATGATTTTACAAGAATGACTTGGGTTTACTTTCTCTCAAGTAAATCTCAAGTGTTCTCTGTGTTCAAGAAGTTTAGGAGTATGGTTGAAGCTCAAAGTGGGATGAGAATTAAGAGTATTAGATCTGATAATGGGAAGGAGTATACATCAAATGAGTTTGATAAATTCTGTGAAGACATGGGTATAGCTCACCAATTGACAGTGAGTTATTCACCTCAACAGAATGGAGTGTCTGAGAGGAAGAATAGGACCGTGATGGAAATGGCAAGGTGTATGCTTGCTGAAAAGAAGGTGACAAAGAATTTTTGGGCAGAAGCAGTGTATACTGCTGTGTATCTTCTAAACAGACTTCCTACAAGGTCTGTGAAGGAGATGACACCTATTGAAGCTTGGTTAGGGATTAAACCCTCAGCTAAGCACTTAAAGGTCTTTGGATCTATCTGCTACTCTCATGTTCCTTCTGTTAAAAGGAGCAAGTTGGATCAAAAATCATATTTGGGAATTTTCTTGGGTTATGCATCAAAATCCAAGGGTTATAGGATCTACAATCTGCAAACTGAGAAAATCACAGTAAGTAGGGATGTAATTGTGGATGAAACAGCCTACTGGGATTGGGAGAGTCAAAATATTGTGAAGAATTCAGGGTTACAGCAGCTGCCAGACACAAACAGCAGCAGTGATCCAGTAGCTAAATCTCAGGTTGATAATGCTGATGAGGATGAATCCTCTTCCAAGAAGATGAAGTCTTTGGCAGAGATATATGAGCAGTGTAATGCTGTTATGATAGAACCTTCTAGCTATGCTGAAGCTGAAAAGCATGAAGAGTGGAGGCTTGCTATGAAGGAGGAGTTGGAGATGATTGAAAAAAATTCTACTTGGAATCTCACTCCTAGACCTAGTGACAGAAATGTTATTGGTGTCAAGTGGATATTTAAAACAAAACTAAATCCAGATGGCTCAGTGTTTAAACACAAAGCCAGACTAGTTGTGAAAGGTTATGCACAACAACCAGGGGTGGATTATTCAGATACATTTGCTCCGGTTGCTAGACATGACACTGTGAGACTTCTCATTGCCCTAGCAGCTTATCATGGTTGGAAAATTTTTCATTTAGATGTTAAGTCTGCTTTTTTGAATGGGATTCTGAAGGAAGAGATATATATTGATCAGCCTGAAGGGTATGTTGCAGCTGGAAGTGAAGGGAAAGTTCTCAAGCTCAATAAGGCACTTTATGGCCTAAAACAGGCTCCTAGAGCCTGGTATAGCAGAATTGATTCTTTTCTGCTTGATCAAGGTTTCAGTAGAAGTAAAAATGAAGCTACGTTGTATGTGAAGAATGGTGAGGATCACTTGATTGTGTCCTTATATGTAGATGATTTTCTGGTGACTGGGAGTAATCCAAAGTCTGTGGAGGTCTTTAAAGCTCAAATGAAGGATGAATTTGAGATGTCAGACCTAGGTGGAATGAAGTATTTTCTTGGGATGGAAGTACATCAAAACAGTTCAGGTGTTTTCCTTTCACAAAGGAGATATGCCTTGAACATTTTAAAGAAGTTCAATATGGAGAAGAGCAAGCCAGTTGCTACTCCACTTTCTTTGACAAGTAAATTGTCTTTGAATGATAAAGATGCCAAAACTGATGCTAAGGCATATAGGAGTTTAGTTGGGAGTTTGTTGTACTTGACAGCTACTAGGCCTGATTTGATGTATGCTGCTAGTTTGTTGTCAAGGTTCATGAATTCTCCAAGTCAAGTTCACCATGGAGCTGCCAAAAGGGTATTGAGATATCTTAGAGGCACTGTAGATCTTGGAATCTATTTTCTGAGAGGAGTTGGTGGTGTTCTTGAAGGTTATGTTGATAGTGACTATGCTGGGAGTGCTACTGATTTTAAAAGCACAACTGGTTTTATTTTTTCATATGGTTCAGGTGCTGTTTCATGGAACTCCAAGAAGCAAGAGATCACAGCACAATCAACAGCAGAAGCTGAGTATATAGCTGCTGCTGCTGCTTCAAATCATAATATGTGGTTAAGGAAGCTTCTGTCAGACTTGGGGCATGTTCAAGATGAAGCTACTGTGTGTTGGTGTGATAGTAAATCAGCCATTGCTATAGCTGATAATCCAGTTCAGTTTGGCAAGACTAAGCACATGAATGTCAAGTTTCATGCTGTCAGAGAAGCTCAGGAACTTGGTTCTATTCAGATGGTGCATTGCAAGTCTGAGGAACAAATTGCTGATATATTTACAAAAGCTTTGCCTAAGGGTCAGTTTGAATTTCTGAGGAGTTTAATGGGCATGTCCAAGCTTAGTCTCAAGGAGGAGTTTGTTGGTTCTGAGACTTAAGCTTTACTCTTTACTGTGTTTGGCTTGGTCTTTGTCTGACCAAGAGTTATTTTGTATTACTAAGTTGACTGCCATGTCATTTGTTTTAATTATTTCTTTTTATCCTTTGTAAGTTGTGTTGCCAGGTAAGCGACTAGGAATATATATCTAGTTTTGTCTTGATCTGGTTGTTGTACTGGAAGTCGTATGAACAAAAAGAATGAAAGCTTGTTTTTGATTTGTTTTTTCTCTTCTTCTTATGTCTTTGTCTGATGTACGAAGATTGAAACTATATTGTGTTCGGATCTGTGCTGTTGAAGGAGTGAAGCTGCTTGTGTACTGATTTGTGTTTGATTGCAGCTTCTCATTTCTCTGTCTCAAGATCAGATCAAGACAAGTTCTGGGTTCTGTGTTGTGACATTCCTGACCAATCCTCAAACGAAGTCACCATTATCTTCTCTGACACGTATGCCTCTTTGAAAATTTTTAGCTAAACCATTTTATGTTCCTTCAACGTCCTGATCAAATACAATATGGAGATCTTTGTAGAGGTCTTCTTCAGTTGATTAGCCACATAATATTCACTTTGGTTGATGATTCTCACGAATGTCTCGATCTCGTCTTGAGTCAATACTTTGAGTCCCAATTTCTGTCAACTGTCCTGACTCTGCTAATTCTTATATGATCTTGTCCTTTCCTTTTCTCGTCCCTCTTTAATCATTCTCTTATTTCTCAAACTCCTCCCCTTTCTCCACCTTCTTCTATTCTTTTGCTTCTTGTTTTTTCTCTCCTCTTTTCTCTTTTTCTGTCTTCACAGTTCAACTTCTTTGCTCTAGTCCTACTGGTCTGCCTAGGACTCTGAACATATGTGGGTGCATCGTACCTTCCCGTCCATGTGAAACCATTAAGACTTGTTATGCTCCCAACTTGCTTTGTTTGGTAGTTCCACGGGACTTCGCGGTTGTTTATAGGTGGATGTGAAGTAGGGGGCCAAATGACTATTGGTTCGCAAGTTGGTTCTGGCCTCTAAGGTTCTATTATAAATAATCCCTCATGAATATTTACTATCCCGAATTGCAATCTCTATCAATTCAGGGCCCCTTATCTCGGTGATTGGATAGAAGATTGTCATTAACATTAGGCTTGGCAAGCTGCCTGAAGTCTAGTCATCCATTCTTGAATAATTCTTGGACTTTTTCTTCAGGCTCAGACATTGATATGTCTAATGCCAGACCATATTTCTATGGTAATGGCATTGGGCATTAGGTTCATATCCTTGGCTGAAAAGGAGTTCAGGAATGTGCCTTTGAGAGGAAATTTCTCTAGAATCTAGAAGTTTTCAGTGTATGAGATGGGGATGAGGATAAAATATTCAAGTTCTATCCTATGCCTGGGGTGGCTGTTCCGAAAGTTAGGTTAGGGTGGTTGCAGTTGAGGGACGGATGTATGTGAACTTGCGGATAGCGTTTGTAGGATAGTGGTGGTTGTATTTGGTTTATAGTTTGGGACGGTCTGGATGGAACAGGAATAGGAAACTTCCACCAATTACCTAGTATACCTCTCCATCCTTTTCCTTTCTTGTTGTACTCTTTCTGGCTCCATTAGTCATGCTGCTATTCTTTTTCTAATGTTCTACTCGCTCGTCCGTTTTAATCACATCGAAGAGGTTATTATAGCTTCTCGACATTATACTTGAGATTTAGGGATAGTGTCTAGGAAAATAGACATTAGCTGGGACTCAGAGCATAATCTCTAAAGCTTCGATCCTTTTTTGCTCTCGCGTGCATTTGATGATGGAAGGATGGAGTGAAATCCTGTGCATACTTGTACTTCTTTGATAAACCCCTTTGCGAGGTTGTCCCATGTCTTGGTAATGTGGGTTTCTAGTGAACCATTACTTTGAGGCATTTTCAAACCTGTCCTGGAAGAAATGGATCAACATATGTTCATTGTCCAAATAGGGATGTATACTCTTGTAGTACATTGCTAGCTGCTCTCGGGGAGGTCTCTTCCCACATAGATCATACATTTCGAAAGCTTGAACTTCGGTGGGATCTAGACCCCCTCCACTAAGCAAGTGCTTTCGAATTCAAAGAACCATACGAGTCAGCCTTTTCTGTCATATTCATTCGGCTTTGAAACTTCTTGATAAGTTTGGATTGCTCATCATTAGTACTTTTTGTGTGTTCGACAGAATGAGTGAGTTGGACAACTTATGTTGTCTTAACAGAGGATTTGATATAAGGGATGCTCGGATTATATTGAACTTGAGGTGGTGGATCATTGAAAATTGTTTGTATCACAATCAGAACTACCCGATATCTAGCATGGTCGATTTTCCTTTCACCAGCACAACTATCTGCTCTTTTAATTCTACCAAATCTCTGCCCTAACTTTCTTGAGCTGCCATGTCTACACCAAATCATCCTCTCAGTTCTCACTATTATCCCCCATTATGTCCTCCTGGGATTTAGTCTTCGATGTAATGGTGATTTATGGATGCAAATAAATATGTATAGAAAAGCTAAAGAAAAACATAAAAACTATATGAAGTGAAAAACATCAGTAATAACAAATCATGTTGAATAAGAAAGTGTAGAACCCTAATTTCTCAAAGTAAGATGATTTGACACTCTCGAGATGGAATATAGTTCTTTCTCAATAATCCCAACTACAGTAGTTGTCATAAACAGGTTCATGACGCGGAGGCGTACCCTAAAAAGTCATCACAACTCATCTGTGTAAATTCAGAAATCGCAACAAATTGAATTTTATAGATGCAATTGGATATCATATTGTTAAGGCATTTTCCCTATTCATTTGAGAGATATATGGAGGTCTGGGGTCTAGTTATGTGCGAAGAAGGCATTAAGCATCCTCTTACATCTATCCAAATAGAATAGTTAACATAGAAGATCTGGGGAGTCCGTTACCTTGTCATTGCTGAAAAAGAATATACATATTTACTTATGAAATTTGGATGTCGCATCCATTAAAATATTGATATGGATCATCGGACTCAATGTTCCACTCTAAGTATGTACATTCCTATATGAAGGAAGCACTTTGACTACCGAGTGCTGGCATAGTACCTTTTATTATATGGATAATTTTACAAAGGATGCATGAAACAAGTACGTGATCAGGTGACGGTGTAATACCTAAATTTTGTCTAGGTTGATTTCACTTAATATTAATTTTCTTTTCTTTACATATATATGTATATTAGTATATATATATTATGTGATTTATATGGATTCAATTTATACATTTAACTTTTCTCTTAAGCAAACTCAAAAACAAAAGCATGTCCAAAACTCAATTCATTACTAGCCCAACCTATTTTGTCCTAACCCAAAGCCCAACTAATTCAATCCTACACAAATCCCAACTAATCCAACCCAAATCCCAATTAATTCAACCCAACCCATAAGTTCATAAACCATAACCCAACAAATAAAACCCATAAAGACCACAAGCCCACCAACTCATAACCTAAAAACCCTAAGACTAAGAGAAAGGGGGCTGGGTACAAAAGGGGGGCTACAAAGGGGAAAAGGGAAAAAACCAAAAACAAGGGGGGCGAGGCAGTAGTAAGAGAAGAAGAGATGAAAAAGAAAGTGAAGGCTGGATGGAGAAACATAGAAGAAAAAGAGAGTTTTTGGTGGCGTGGGAGTGAAAAGAAAAGAAGAAAAAGAAGAGAGAAAGAAAGGGAGAGAAGGGGAGAAAAAGAAAGGAGAGAAGAAGAAGAGGAAGGGAAAGAGGTGAAGAACACTATTGTTTGTTTTCTTTTATTTTTTATGTTGCTTTTTTGCTTCTGTAAAACTCATCTCAAGTTGATTTCATTTTTTTCCAAAACTAGTAACTTTTTCTCATCTACCTAAAATTTGGATTTCTTCATTTGTCCTATTGGAATTATTTCTCTGGTTGAGTGTTCTTTGATAGAAAAAAGGGCTTCCTTCTTCTTTGTCAAACAGTGACCGAATGGGTTACAACCCTCTTGAGCTTTTCCCATTCAAAAGGGGATAACTACTTCGGTGCCCTATTACACTACTTGGGTGGACAATTTTCTTTCGAAAACTCTCTATTTCACTTAGACATTAATTTTTGCTTGGTGTTTTCTCTTTTTCTTTGTTGGACATTTAGTGTTTTTTGTCGTTTCCTTGCAAAGAATCTCGTTTTTCTTTGCTCTTTGAAATTTGCCACTACGTGTTACGTTTTGCAGAGGAGGAAAGATACGGAATGATTGGGCTGGGTTTAGGTCAAACCAAATCTTTGTTTTGGGCTCAAATTCTTTTGCTGGATTAAATCTTTCTTTAAGCTCCATTTTCTTTGTTGGGCCAAATTGGTCTAAAGGCTCAATTTTTTTTTCTGGATTGATTTGGTCTTGAGCTTAAATTTCTTTGTTGGGCCGAATTGGTTTTAGGCCCATATTTTCTTATGGGCCAGTATTTGTATTTCTCGGTTTAATTTCTTTTTTCGGCCAACATTCGATTTATTGAGTTTACTTTCTTTTTCTTTGGGCCAATAACAAACTCAAGCCCAACACAAGCAGCCCGGACAAAGCAATAATAACTCTCTAAGCCCAGCAAGTTTAAGTCTCAGGTTATCTACGACCGTTGTATCTAACGGATATATCTTGTACATTCTGACACTACATCTCAGTAGTGCTCAGTCTAGCTTAGACTAGTCATCTGGTATTGTATATAACTAAGTGTAACAGGTTGTTGAATCTTAATAAAAATAATATCTCAAAACTTCTTTATGGTATCGAAGCCCAAAGATTTCGACGATTCAACAAGCTCTTCTTCCATGGCCAACCCTCTCCCACTTAGTACTACTGTCATTGTCCCTATTCCGGGATCATCTTCCTCCGTCACCGTTCATATCATCTCACCAATTGCTCTCGAACTCACTCCTTAAGATTTATCTCATGGAGACTCCAAATCCTATCTCTATTATGTGCCTATAAATTGGTCGGATATGTGGATGGCACCCACCTCTGTCCTCCCAAACCTACTAATGCAACCACTGATGACACTGTTGCAAAACTCTACCATGCTTGGAAGAGCCAGGACAAATTTATTATTCATGCTATTGTTGCTTCTATTGATGGAGCTATGTTACCTCTCATAGGTGATATATCCACCAGTGTTGCCGCTTGGGATAAGACGCATAAACTGTATGCTAACTCCTCCCGATCTCATGTTCTCCAGCTCAAATTGTAGATCTTACGCTGCCAAAAGGGAGCCAAAAACGTTACTGATTTTCTTCATGATGTGAAAGGTCTTGCAGACGAACTAGCCCTCATTGACCAACCCATCCCCTCTGATGACCTCACTTTGTATATTCTAGATGGATTGGGGCATGAATACACGGGCATTGTTTGGTCAATTTGCACTCGCGAAAACCCCTTTAGTTTAGAGGAACTCCGGGATGTTTTTGTTGCCCAAGAAAGGTTTCTTTCCCGTCTTGTCTCACAACAGCAGCAACAACTCACCACTACCAACTTTCATCAACGTCAGGCTAGTTCTTCCACTCAAAACTCACAGGGCCATGGAGGCAACTCAAATCATTCCAACTGGCACAACAATAGTCACCACAAATCCAACAACAATTGGCAAGGCAACAGGCCAACCCATGGTGGACGTGGTTGCAGCTCCAACCACATTGTTTGTCAACTCTGTGATAAGCCTGGCCATCCAACAAACCGCTGTCGAAAATTCAAGGTGTTCAGTAATCAAACTCAACCCCACACAGTAAACTATGCAACTTCCTCTCAGCACACTCACTCTGTGACTCAACCCATTCAATCATAGCTTATTGACTCTGGGGCTAGCAATAACTTAACGAACGACCTCACAAATTTGTCCAATTCAATCTGAATATGACGATACCGATAAGGTTCATATTGGAGATGGATTAGGTTTGCCTATCACTCATATTGGCACCACTCAATTACACACAAGCTCACGACCTATCATGGTCAAAAACACTCTATGCGTTCCCTTAACTCATAAAAATCTTATCTCAGTTCATGAGCTTACAAAACATAATCAAATTTATATTGAATTTTTTCCACTTCATTGCAATATTAAGGATCAAGGTACGGGGCAAATTCTAGTCATGGGTCATTGTGTTGATGGGGTCTATCACTTGGAGCAAAAACCGATTCACTGTATGGCTACCTCTGCCACATCTCAAGGCAACACCAACTCTGTGCACGGGTGGCATGATCACCTGGGCCATACTACTACATCTCTCTTTTCCTATACTTCGTGCCACATTAATAAAAATCACAAGCAACCTTTTGGTCAATCTAGTGTTAGTAGCTCATCTATTCAAATTATATACAGTGACGTATGGGGATCAGCTCCCACCACCTCTATTGATGGCTATACATACTATATCGTATTTGTTGACCACTTTTCCAAATACACCTGGCTGTACCCTCTCTACACCTAATCACCTACCCACACCCTCACAGTTGACTCCATAACCTTCCAATCCTGCTTCCCTAGTTATACTACAATCTCCTAAACTCACCTCACCTTTCATGACCTCTACTGACACACCTACCACCCATCTACCCTCTTCATCTATAACTGGCCTTTCACCTTACAATTTATCTCCCATCCCATCACCTTACCCGCTTATAAGTGCTCTACCTCCCTCACACTTTCATCTCATCAAATGACCACACGATCCAAAAGTAATATTTTTAAGCCTAAATCTCTGAATGATATGACCATACATCCTCTACCACCTACCCATGAACCCAAGTTAGTCGCACAGGCTCTCACACAACCTCACTAGCTCTCTGCCAAGCAAAGTGAATTTAGTGCTCTCCAACAACATCACACATGGACCCTAATCCCTCATTCCCCCAATATCACTCCAATCGGGTCCAAGTGGTTATTCCGCATCAAACAACACCCTGATAGCATCGTAGCGTGCTATAAGGCCCGCCTAATTGCCCAAGGCTATGCTCAACGCCTTGGCATCGACTTTGGAAATACTTTCAACCCTATTATTAAACCTGCAAAGATCGTATTGTTTTATCTATTACAGTGTCACTTCAATAGCCTCTCCAGCACCTTGACGTCAACAGTGCGTTTCTCTATGGCACTCTCCAAAAAGCTATCTATGTGCGCCAACCAAAAGGGTTTAAGGATCCACAACACCCCACCTATCTCTGCAAATTGCACAAATCCATTTACGGCTTGGTACACAGCCCTATGTACTAGTCTCTTAGACATGGGGTTTCACATTTCTCTTGCTAATAGCCAACTATTTATCCTTCAAGAGCATACTGACCTGATGTATATACTAGTCTACGTAGATAACTTAATTGTTACTCACTCTAATTATGCTCTTCTCCACAGGGTCACTGTTGCATTGGCTTCCAAGTTCTCTCTCAAAGACCTTGGCGATTTATCTTATTTTCATGGAGTAGAGGTCACATGCACCAGCAAAGGTCTCTTTTTATCCCAACAAAAATACAGGCGCGACATACTTACTAGAATCGACATGGATTGAGTCAAGCCAATCAATACTCCTTTCCCTATGCATCTCAACACTGCCACCACAGACGGCACACCCTTCACAAACCCTACTTCATATCGTCAGATAGTTGGCAGTGATGTAATAATTCTCGCAAGTGCACAAGAGTCCACGAATAGCACAGTGTATGTAAGTACGAGGTCGATCCCACAGAGACTAGTCTAATCTAATTATGATACCTAACTTAATGAATGATTGAGAAAAGATAGTAGAATGAAGAGTGATTGTTGTAAAGAAAATAAGCAAGTAAAGAAATTAAATTCAGATTTTTGTATCCAATAAGAGAAGAAGACTAGCGTAATGATTTCACCAAGCAATCCAATTACAAGTTATAAAGATCAAGCATACAAAATCAATTCCAATTCAAGGGTTGATTCTTTTTTAAATATGCTGGTTCTGTCGTTCGTGGCGTGAACAAATATTATCAACAATGGATTAATCCCGTTCGATTCGCTGTTGTTAACCCAAGGATAATAACTCATTACGATCTAAAGAACTATAACAACCAATCAATCCCCTAAACCTTGTTCATGGAAGTCAATAATTGATTTCTTTAATTGTGGTTCCACTAAGACACGTGAATTCTGTTCGTTCCTTAGTCCTAGCTAGATGAGGCTAGTTGAGCATTCAATTGGTGATCAAGCAATCAAATAAACAATACACTATAAGCATGGAAATTAAAGACAGGAATCATTGACCCAAAATTGTATACTTGTAAAATAGAATCAACTTGTAATTGTCATGCTGGGCTACATCACACCCTAGCAAAGAGATTTAGCTACTCCTACTAGAACAACACAAGAAAACTATATATGAGGAAGCCATGAACCAAGAACAAGAACAAAGAGAAAAGCTAGAGACAAGAACAAGAACAAAACCTAGAGAATGTGGCTCTCCAACTCCCTTCATTGTTGCACGAGCTTCTCTTTATATAGCGACTAGGACTTCCTTCAATTGATGCATATTCCAATTCACACTCTTATTCGAGTTCCTACTTTTCTTCACGTACGTATCTCCTTTCACACTCTTTCAAGTCCTTCTCCTTTTTTGACTAGTTTTCTTTCCAATGATTTGTTCTTTTCCAATTCTAGTCAAACTACTTCCTTTTCTTACTTGACTTCCCCGTCTCCCTTGTGTGTCAAGTAACTTCCTTTGTATGTGTAGTTCTGTTTGAGTTTTGGATCCTTTTCATTCCCTTTTTGGTTGTCACTTCTCTTCTTTGTTTATTTCCATCATGCAATCAAGAGTTCAATGTCCTCCCATAGATTCGGCTGTCTCCAATTCAATAGCTAAGCTCCTCTTCTTATTGGATTCCAATTGATGGGCTAAGTAAGGTTTGACTTATGGGCTCTAATAATTAAATTAGGCCTTTTATTCCATCTTTTGCATTAAAACCTGTAAAACCGAAACCAAAAATAAATTATGCAATATCCATCCTCATTCTAATAAATAGAGACAAAAATAAGTGTAAAGTGAGGTATAAAAATATGTAAAATATCATGTTATCAGGTATCCTTCAATATTTGAGTCTAACTCGTCTCGATGTCTGCTTCGCTGTCAACCTCCTTGCTCAATTCATGCACAACCCATGGACACTCATCTTGTTTTACTGAAGAGAGTCCTCATATATCTAAAAGACACCTATAATTTCGGCATTAAAATCACCAAGTCCTCTAAACTTCTCCTTCAAGCATTCTTTGACTCGGACTAGGTTGGTCACCCCGATGATAAAATCATCCACCTCTGCCTACATAGTATTCCTTGGCCCCAACCCTATCTCATGGCGCTCCCAAAAGCAAAGGGCAGTGTCACTATCATCCACTGAAGCAGCATATTGTGCACTCGTGTCACTACATCTGAATTCATCTAGATTAAACATTTTCTTAAGGAACTCCGCTGGGCAGTCACATATGCTCCTACGATCTATTGCGATAATCAAGGGGCGACCTATCTAAGTCTTAACCCAGTTCGCCATTCACGTATGAAACACATTGTCGTTGATCTCCATTTCGTTCGATCCCATGTCAATCACGGCACCATCAAGGTCCGTAAAATTGCTACACAAGATCAATTGGCAGACCTCCTAACCAAGTCTCTCATGAAACTCCCTTTGGTCGTCTACGGTCCAAGATTGAAGTCCTTGATGGGCCACCAATCTTGAGGCAAGGTAATAAGAATAAGGCCTAAACAAACTCAGGCCCAAAACAAGCAGCCCAGACAAAGCAACCATAACTCTCTAAGCCCAGCAAGTTTAAGTCTCAGGTTATCTATGACTGTTGTATCTAACGGATATATCTTGTACATTGTGACACTACATCTCAGTAGTGCTCAGTCTAGCTCAGACTAGTCATCTAGTATTGTGTATAACTAAGTGTAACCAGTTGTTGAATCTTAATGAAAATAATATCTCAAAACTTCTTTATTTACCACCCACTCAAGAAAAATGATTTTAATCTTAATGATTATTGCCAAATTTGAAAGTGAGACAAAACATAAATTTTCACAAAAGGTATGGTAAGCTTCTTCTTCGTGGTATTATGTACCTATGTAGGAGGTGTTTCCAAAAATAAATTTTCAAAAATACCTTTTTACAGAAGTTATATAAGCTTCTTTTTCGTAGTATTTTGTAGGAGTTTTCAAAATATTTTCAATAAATTTCAAAAAAAATCAAAAGTTACATTAACCGTTATTTAAGTGTTAGTAACCGCGCAAGTGGGTATTGTGGGGTGCTAACACCTTCCACACACTCAATCGATCCCCGAACCCAATTTTTCAATTATAGATGGTATTTTAAAAGGTGGTTAATTGCACTTCCAAAACAATTGGTAGCAACTTCCTGTTTTTTAATAAGTCCATCTGCGTCGCGAATTTAGTTGCGATAGATAGAATAGGGAACGCGGACAAGAGTATATTGTGTGAAACTCCGCCTATTTCAGAGTAAGCAAATAGGGGACACAGACATAAGCATGTCACATGAAACACTATCTATTTATGAGCGCTCAAATAGAGGACATGGACATAAATATGTCCCATGAAACAATACCTATTTATGAGTGAGCAAATAAGGAACACATGCAGAAGTATGTCAGATGACACACTGTCTATTTTTGAGTGAGCAAATACGTGACAAGGACAAAAGTATGTCGCAAGAAACACTGCATATTTCTAAGTGAATATCACACGAGTACAACCTTTACCATTTTCGTTCATTGATTCTAATGGCAGCATGGATGTCTCATTGATCGTGATTTAAGGAAAGAGATAAAAGGACTCTTAGAAAAGATGATAATGCATGGGAAAAGCTCCCAGAGATATATGTCAGCAAGATGTGCTCCCAGGGTGTTATTCCAGTATCTATGCATGTGTTTCGAGAAGGTTTTTCATGACTTGATAGGTTGAAAGGGACGATTCAGAAATGAAAAAGTTGCAGAGTTTCCTCCGATTCCTATTTCCATGCAGATATCAAGTGGTCATCACAATATTTTATTTTTTCTTTTGTCTAAAGAATTACATCTTGTCAGTAAGAGCAATATACCTAAGTATGGATCTGGCTAGTTTGAGTGTGTAGTATTGATAGCAATTTTTGATCGCTTAAAATAGCAAACAAAAATCTCAAATTAAGATACTCGCAAGCGCACAAGAGCGTAATAGAATAGGTTATGTAAGAACAAGGTCGAACCACAAGGATTGGACAAACAATACAATTAACTATTATATTAAACTTAGCAAAAGAAACAATTATTGTGAGATGGTTGATTGTAGATAGCAGGTAATGAAATTAAATAACTAAGCAAAGAAAACACAAACTTGTTGATTTTGGTTGAGAAAGGAAATTTATGAAAGCACTAGGACAATGAATCCATCTTAATAATCTTCTTTAGTTGTTGATTACCTCACCTTTAATCCACTCAATCGATGTTCTTGGTGAATCACCTAAAACATGAATTACCTATGGTATGTAGGCTAATTCGTTTATCTTAACATGCAATTTGGTTATGATATCTAACTCAAATATGAACATGCAAGATGTCCTTAAGTTCAATAATTCACTAACATGTCATGTAAACCCTAGGAGTATGGTATCTACCCTAGGCATTCCCATTTCTTAATCACAAGAAGCTGGACCCAAACTCCGTATTGTATCTACGTGAGCTTGCATTAAATTACTTAATTGAGAACTTAGTTGGTGGCCAATCATCCAAGCAATCAAACAAGTATATAGCACGGTGATTAGAAATCCAACATCAAAAGTGCAATCAAAGATAAGAGCAATAAACAAACTAGAGAATCATATTAAGACTTCATCACGCCCTAGCAAAAATGTTTAGTTACACATAAGCATGAATGAAAACCACAAGAAAAGTTTGAGAACACCCTAGAAAAGTCGACTGAATGTCCGAGTGTTGAACGTGTGTGAGAATCTATGAATTCCTCCTTAACTAACCTCTTTCCAACCCTAAACTTCCTCTAAAATGAATACTAAAACTCCAAGGAAACCTCATGGCAACCCCTGGTTTCCAAAACAATAAACCCAACAAAAAGGAAAGAGGTTGACTTCTTCTTTGATTAGGAAACTAGGCTGCTCGATGTCTCAAATGTTTTTCCCATGTTCCGCCCTTCAGACAAATCTCCAAAAATATGTAAATTGAAGCTTGATATCTTAGCTTTTCAGGGCTATCTCACAAGTCTCTATCAAAAATTCTGTGGAATCTTCTAGACCCACTTCTTCACAGGTAGCGTAGTTCTGCCAAAATCACATTTCAGCTCAACTTGTCTCCAAATTTTGGGTTAATTTGCTTCCCCGAAAATTCTTGAAATATTCTCCAAAATTCTTCAAGGTCTTAGCTACATTCACCATTTGACGGTTCTTCAAAATACTCAAAATCGATCGTTTTCCATAAAAACTCATCCAAGTGCTCGAGAAAACTGAAAATGAAAAACAAAATAATAAATCCTTTTTAAAGCCAATCCTCTAACAAAAACCAAGTTTAGAGAGTACTAAAATGAAAGAATATATGAACTTATCAAGTCTTATCGTTGCTCTCCCTTTCTCTCCCAGTCTTTTTTATGATATCCAATTTCTTTCTATATTCCTTCTTCCCCCAATCATTTTCTTTATCTTCTCCCTGTTTCTATCCAAAAAGTCTCTCATCTTTCTAGGATACCTTTGCTTATATTCTTTCTACTCCCTATCTTGTCACCATTTTTTGCTTTCCCACCTTTCGGGTATTACTGTCTTCCGCTTACACTGATTTGGTGAACTAAACTATGGTGCCTATACTTGCCTTGGTCCAAAAACATCCTCTTTGTTCTTTGCCACCATGCTTCTATCAGGCAGTGCCTGCCTTAAGTTATTGTTCCTGATCAGTTGTCTTTTCTCTTGGCCGACTGATCACGTGACTGAGTGCCAACTTTGATGCTCGATTTGACCTATAAAATGTTCGAATATCCAAATATGTATGATGCACAAATATGTGGATATTTGAGTTTTCTTTTGAACACCATAAAAATTGTATCAATCAAATCTCAAATGAGTGAGTTATGGCTATTCGAATACACTGACCTTGAACACACTAATGTCAAAAAATACGGCTCCGATTCGTAAACTTTGAACCTATATTTGACCCCCCCTAAACTATTCGAATTTCCAAACGAATATTAGACAAAAATCTGTGCTCTGTGGGTCTTCGAGTCTTCTTTTGAATGCCACAAAAATCTTCTCAATCAAAACTCAAACAACTGAGTTATGACTGTCCGATCATACTGATGTCGACCATACTAATATCATAACCACAGCTTCAATCCACACACTCATTTCAAGAAGCAAGTTCTTGATGCAGATCGGCTTGCTCATGCATATGTGGAGAGACTTGAACGTGCAGGAAGGATATGACTTGCAGATTACGTATTACTATTAAATAGCCTACTTATTATAATTATTACTATTTGTTTTGTTATTTCACTTACCACGTGTTTGCGTTGTTTTGGTTGTTTCCTTAAGGATATTTTGGGGTTGTGTTTTGGTAGTATTTAAAAGGTTGTAACCCTATTATTCGGGGAGGTTTTTTGATTGAATAAAATTAAGAGACGACTAGTCTTTTCCAACTCTTAGTATTCGTTAGAATCAACAAGGTTGAAGCCTTGCAATCTGGTATTCGTGCGCGAATCAATAGGTTCGAGTAGAGACTTCTTCTCACTACGCTGCCCTGCATTAGTTGGTATCAGAGCTTTGCTCGGTTCCTTCTGAATACCGCCAAGAAGACGTGCCGGTAGGGAGGTGCCTGTGGAAGATGTCTATCACCGAGATGACATGATCCGAATGCATCAACAACTAGACACAGTAACCCAACAATTGGTTGCTGTGACGACCATGCTCACCCAACAGAATCATTGTCAACCTCGGGGTAGGAATCAACAAGAGGGACTAGTACCCATGGATGGGGACGGATCAGAAGATAGTGGTGATTGGGAGAACCCGTTTGTTCTGCCGCACTGGCAAGGACACAGGCCTGAGAATATCCTTGACTCGCGAAAGTGGGAGAGTGGATTAAAAATTGACATCCCAGAGTTTGAAGGGGGATTACGGGCAGAAGATTTTTTAGATTGGGTCAATGTTGTAGAGGAAGTCCTCAAGTTCAAAGAAGTGCCCGAGACTAGAAAGGTCTCACTGGTGTCTACCAGGTTCCGAGGGCGTGCATCAGCGTGGTGGCAGCAGTTGAAATTAACCCGGACTCGGCAAGGCAAGTCAAAAATTGAGTCATGGGAGAAGCTTAAGAAACGCGTTTTTTACCTAAATGACACTCTGACCTGTAATATGTCTCAATATAACACTCGAGTGAAAATATTTGCCAAAATAGCTCTACACGCCACTGTCAGTGGCGTGTTCTTTGTATGGTTTTGGACGATCACGCCATCAGGGATGGCGTGATCTGATTTGTACTGGTCACTCCATTGGCAATGGAGTGACCAATACAAATTTTGATTCACGCCAACATTGTTGGCGTGATCATAATATTTATGATGATCACGCCAACAACGTTGGCGTGATCATCGATTTCTCTTCGATCACGCCAACCATGTTGGCGTGATCAACAAACATAGGGAAAAAGGGGGAAAAAAACCAACATACCAAAAATATATATAGATACATATCCAGAAATCCATATCTAGTAGCAAAATATTTGATCAAATACGAACTATCCATCATAAAGACATAGGAAAAATAAACATATAAATAGTTATATGGTTCAAGCAAACTGGAGAAATCATCTAGTACTGTACCTACTCCATTCAGCAGGAGTAGTGGATGGACCAACATCATCTAGCGTCAACTGGGATGGATGCATGGTAAAGTCAGTTGCTCGGGAAATGTGACCACGTCTGTGTGATTGACCAAGAGGATATCTACCACCATGCTGGGGCGTAGCTTGAACATCGGAGCCTATAACTTCTTCAAATCGATGCCCCTCACCAACCTCGTCTAGAATATCACGACAATTTCCCAACCAATTATTTGCAATGGCAGCAGTAGACTCATTAAGAGCATCACGCAATGCAGAAACAACTTTTTTTGCTCCCTCTAATGCCAAAGCAGCCTGCATTAATGTTTATTACATTACAATATAATATAACTTACATAAATAAAATATGAAAATGTCGGCATACTTACCACTCGTCGTATCCGACTCCCCCGTTGCGCATAATCCAAATTTGTTTGTGGCCTCTCAGTCGATGGAGCACTAATAATCCGTCGGGTGATCGAGTAATACCAATGCATATACTCGCCAATACTCGTGCGAGGGAATCGCTCCTGCGCGATATGAGATAGTCTATCATCCCAATATGCCAACCATGTAGCGTTTTTGACCACCCAATCGACATTATCCCGCCCTCTCCTATTTAGATTATGTAAAGTATCATTCGTATCCACTGGAGTCGGTATATGCTGTGATATACCAAATTGTCTCATAACGCGATCTGGGAATTGAAACTCCACAATCTCAAAGCAAATCAAATCAAAGGCACTACAGCTCTCCAGATTCTGCTACCATCAATACATATTACTGGTGCATCTGCCAATCTCCCTGGTGTATAAGGCATCCACTGTACCTGGTTAGGTTCTTGCTGATCCAGCTCATCTCTAGCAAATATAAGGACTTGCTTTGGATTTCTTCTATATGTACGTCGTCCACGCCAACTACAAATATGCAAAAATAAGAATTAGCAAAATGTTAGCTACAATATTTCACAAAATGTTAGCTACTTTATACACATATTTTTTTAAAAATTACCTGGCACCAAGTGGACGAGGTGGCTCGTCTGGACCAAATATAGGTGGTGCACCAGTATGCATTTGTGGTCGACAAACATGCAACCTCTCCCACGACCATAACTGGAAAAAAATTTATATAATATAAAAAAAAACATATGCTTTTTATTGTTATAATTAAATTTCAATAAAGTAATGTTACCTGACGTAATAGGCTACAACCACCTATCGTACGAGTAGAACTCAAACATCCTCGGCAAAGATTGCGATATAAGCATGCAAGTACTGCTCCCACCCTTCAGAACACTATTAAAGATTTCAGACATATTTGTAGTCATGTTACCGTATCTGTGGCCATCATCATATGCTTTACTCCAATTTTCTTTCCCGGCACTGTTTAGGTACTCCCACGCAGCAATGTTCAAATCCTTAACACGCGACATCCAGAAGTCCAATTTTTCCTTAGATTCTTCGTTAGCCATTGTGACAACCGCTTGTTTCAAATCTTTATCTTTAAAATGGGTGTTGAAATTACTCACAAAATGTCTCGAGCAATACCTGTGATAAGCAAATGGTTCTGGCCAACCATCACGCATTGCTGCCAAAATACCAATGTGTCGATCAGACAACACACAAATGCCTCTTCGATCGGTAACATAAGAACGAATGCATGCTATGAACCATCCCCAATTATCAGCACTTTCTTCGTCTACAATAGCAAAGCACAACGGGAAAAGGCCATTATCTGCATCATACACAACCGCGATCAACAATTTGCCTTTGTATTTTCCATACAAATGTGTGCCATCAATACTTATCAAAGGACGACAGGATTGAAAGCCGACTATAGAAGGCCAAAATGCCCAGAATACACGACCAAACGTAGCCCGATTGCTGACAATGTCCTTATAGTTAAAATTAACCACCGACCCTGGATTTATAATCTCTCTCACCTCTCTTGTTGATCTCACACGGGTGTGGGTGTGCACATACACCACCTTCACGGATCGGCAGTCCGGCAGGGTGTGCTGGCTACTCCATGGATCAGAGTTGCTGCAGCCGATCGTTGGTGGTGCTTCTCTCACTGGTCGGAGGCTTGCTGCAGCTTGTGTGTGGTACAGGTGGGGAGGAGAAAACGGGAGAGAAGATGATTTAGTGTGTGGCTGGGGTTGATCCCGTGTGTTGGTGAGAAGATATTAACTAGTCACGCCGTTACTAACGGCGTGACTAGTTTTTTTTTTTTGTTTTGTTAAGGTCACGCCAACCTTTACAAAGTGTGTTTTTTTTTTTATATAAAATGGTCACGCCAATCTTGTTGACCTTTATAAAGCAAACAATCACGCCAACTACGTTGGCGTGATTGGTTTTTATATACTCACGCCATTGTCAGTGGCGTGTATGGCTATTTTGACAAATATTTTCACTCGGGTGTTATATTGAGACATATTACATGTCAGAGTGTCATTTAGGTAAAAAACTCGAAACACATGTGTGGTACCTTTTTACCTCATAACTACTCCCGCACGCTATATCAACAATTGCAAAATTTGAAGATGGGCTCCCGATCCAATGATGATTACACAAAGGAGTTCTACCAATTGGTGGCACGTAACGACCTTCATGAATCAGATGAACAGTTGGTGTCCCGTTATGTGGGAGGCATGAGCATACAGTACCAAGATGTTATCAATATGTTTGATATGTATTCTGTGTCCGAAGCTTATCAAAGAGTGAAACAGTTAGAACAGCAGACTAATCGTAAGAGTGGAAGAACTTCCTGGGCCATGAGTAATAATACCCCGGGAGGACATACGGCTTCAAATAGCAAACAGGCTACCAAACTACCCGTGGTGATTGGACCACCAACAGGTAACCAGAGCAATCGTCCCAACCGTAATATGCGTTGTTTCAAGTGTGGTGAGATGGGACATCGCATGGTTGATTGTCAAAAGAAAATGGGAAAGAGTTTACCGGTGGAATTTGAGGAATTTTTGGAAGCACGCGAGCCACAATTCGACACTGAACCAGAGATGGTGGTAGACCCCCCCGAGGAAGTAGTCGTCAGTGATCAAGGACCACTACTGGTTATCCGAAGGGCGTGCTATACACAGAGAGTTGTCGAAGGGGATGAGTGGTTACGGAGTAACGTCTTTCAATCTACGTGTACAATTGGGGGAAAGGTGTGTCGATTCATTATTGACTCGGGTAGTTGCGAGAATGTTATTTCGGAAGAAGCGGTGCGAAAGCTAGAGCTGAAAACTGAGGACCACCCAAAGCCATACAAGAAAGGAAACGAAGTGACTGTGACGAAACGATGTCATGTGGCATTCTCGGTTGGCTCAATGTATCAAGATCGTGTATGGTGCGATGTCATAACAATGGATGCATGTCACCTACTTTTGGGAAGACCATGGCAATTTGATAGACAGGTGTTGCATGATGGGCGGCGTAATACCTATGCATTCATCTTTGCATCTACCAAAATTATTCTAATGCCCATTAAAGAGGAGGACTTGACAAACAACAGTACTACCAAAGAAAATCCGAACCTATTGTCTTTGGTAAAGTTTGAAGGTGCGTTAGCTGAGGCTGGTGTGGTCTATGTGTTAGTAGCAAAGGAGGTTAAAAAGGGTATTGTGATCCCAGCTTCAGTCCAAGCACTACTTGATGAGTTTGTGGATTTATTTCCCGAAACATTACCCAACACTCTACCTAATAACCAACAAGGTCAAGCAACCATGATCAACTATGCTATGCTACATACGTGTGAAGATAAAAGGAGTTACAAGGTGGATAGGAGAGATAAGGAAGTCACACCTATAGACAATTCAAACAAACTTAGTAAATGGATTGGCTCAAGCAAGACTCACCCATGTCAAGTGATAGCTTCGTCTCAACAAAATGGTTCAGATAAGGAGGAAGACCTTGATCAAATACTATCTTCGGTTGAGACACGGTCATCACACTCAAAGCGCTCAAACAAATCAAGTGATAAGACTAGCAATATCAACAAGTCTCACTACACGCATGGGATCATCCAGTATATTGAACCAACTCTATCCTTGTGTGTTGTCTCTTAACGTGATAGACTTGCTATCTCATAAAGGATCTATCTCATGAAAGTCTGTTAAAGTACTGTGTATATAGTGAGCGATTGTATAAGCTTAGAAATTAACGTTGATCATTAATAAAATTCATTTTGAAGTTTATCTTTGTTACTCTCATACAGCTTATTCTTTTTTTCTTCTTGGTATCAGAGGAGTGATCTTCTTCCTCACACGATCTTCAATTATTATTATTTTTTTCTCATACCAAACACCAATTCACACAGCCAAACAAACGTATCAGACATGGCTACCCACAATCTCAATATCAGCAATTTCATTACTCAACACTTAGATTCCTCCAACTATCCAGACTGGAGAGAAAAAGCTTTGGCCCTAGCAGAGAGCCAAGAGCTTGTTGATCATCTTACAAGCGATGGACCACCACAAACAATCACAGTCAAAAAAACTTCAGTCAAAGAGCATGGAAACACTGAAGAATCAATCACCACACAAGAATCCAATCCAGAATTCGCCACATGGAAAAAAGCTGACCGTACTCTACGAGGTTGGCTCATTGCAACTCTCACCAAGGAAGCCCTTGGACTGGTTATAGGGCAGGAAACCAGTCGCTCTGTATGGACATCCTTAAAAAATGCGTATGCACAAGATTCTCAGGAACGTGAGTTCTCATTACGTCATCAGTTGTCATTTCTTCGTAAGAGTGAGTCCACACCAACCTCAGAACACATTCAATCCTTTAAGTCAATATGTGACAGTCTCACAGCAATTGGCAAGCCGGTTCCTGACTCTGACAAGGTCTTCTACTTACTTACAAGTTTGGGACCAAACTATAGACAATTTGTCACGTCTTTGATGAGGCCACCACGCCCAACTTATGCAGAACTAGTCTCACAATTACAATGCCACGATCAGTGGAATGCGTTGGTACCTGAAAACAATGTAAGTACCCTAGATCCATTAAATGGCTCAAATGCATCTTATGCTTTTATTGGACAGAAACAACAAGGCAAACATTTTGGAAGACAAACACGTGGAGAAAAAAACTTGTCCTCACCAATTACAAGCAATGGCCGTGGCTTCCAAGCCCAAGGAGGACAACATGGAAATCATACTTCACATATCAACAACGGATCCCGCAGACCAGCTCCTCCAGGATGTCGACGTATGACTCCCAATGAAAGAGAAATGTATCTGAATGAGGTATGTACTCACTGCAAAGGAGTGGGTCACATTGCCAAAATCTGTTGGTGGCTCCAACGTGCAAAACAACAACAGCCAGAGGAAATTCCGCATGCACTTGCTGCACTCACGCTTGACAACACCATTTCAGAAACAGAATGGACAGCTGACACAGGTGCATCAAACCACATGACAGGTAATAAAAATTTGTTGAAAAATTGTCATCAATATCATGGTTTTGATAACGTGTTTGTAGGAGATGGAGCCCCTCTACCAATTAAAGGAATAGGCGAAGCACAAATAAAAGAAAAAAATTTTGACTTAACATTAACGGATGTTCTACATGTCCCAGCTCTAAAGAAAAATTTACTTTCTGTGAGTCAATTAACTTCTCAATTTCCACTAAATCTTGAGTTTTCTAATGATGGGTTTTGTGTTAAGGAACGAGAAACAAGACAACAGGTGATTACAGGAGCACGCAAGGGTGACTTGTATGTTTTACACAACCCGCCAGAGGCTCATTTTTCGAATCGATTTAAGTCTGGGACACCAGATTTATGGCATCAAAGATTGGGTCACCCCCAAGTGGGTACTTTGCTTTTGCTTAAAAATAAAGGGTTCATTAATGTTCTAGGTTTCAATAAATCACATTTGTTTTGTGATAGCTGTCAGCTAGGGAAGCTTAGTAAGCTACCTTTTAGTTGTTCTAAACATTCACACACTGATATATTTGAGAAAAGTTTTTGTGATTTGTGGGGTCCCGCACCTGTAACATCTTTGGGTAATTTTTCGATATTATGCATGCTTAGTAGATGATTTTTCTCGATATACATGGATAATTCCTCTCAAGACAAAAAATGACTTTGTTGATGCTTACTTTGCCTTTGAAAAATATATTGAGCGTCAATTTAACAAAAAAATCCGGATTTTTCACTCGGATGGTGGTGGTGAATTTGTTAACAATAAATTAGGATCTCATTTTAGATCAAAGGGAATTATCCATCATCTATCATGCCCATATACCCCTGAGCAATCCGGAATGGTTGAACGACGACACCGCACAATAAGGGAGCTTGCCATGACAATGCTCTTTCATAGTGGTCTTCCTTTAAATCTTTGGGTTGAGGCTTTCAGCACAGCTACATTTTTTATCAATAGATTGCCCTCATCTGGTATAAATTTCCAAACTCCATATTTTAAATTGCTTGGTACTCATCCGGATTACTCATCTCTTCGTGTATTTGGCTCCAAGTGTTTTCCATACACTTGGGATAGAAAAATGAACAAGTTTGATCCTAAGAGTATTCTTTGTGTTTTTGTAGGGTACAACTTACAACACAAGGGATACAAATGCTACCATCCTCCAAGTAAAAATTTTTTGATCTCACGTCATGTTGTATTTGATGAATCTTGCTTCCCTTACAAAAACAAAGGCCTCACCTATCCACCACCATCTCCATCTCGGATAGACTTCATTTTTGATAACTGGTTGCATGACTTATCTTCCGAGAATCCTCATACAATTGCTACATCACCTTATTCTTCTCCATTACATCTCTCGGCATCTCACACACCAGCTAACTCACACCAGCCAACTGCAGCCAAACCAGTCGACTCCCATACACTGTCTGCAGCAGACCCGTTAGTCACTTCATCACTTGAGGCACCAGCCGCAACACAAGCAGCAGAAACACTTGAAGAGTATGATGCCCATACACCCGAACATGCGCCCATACCAGCTGCAGCAGAAGCAATTGAACAGCATGATGCACACCTACCAACTGTACCTCGGGCATTGGAAGATATACCTGATGATGTTGCAATTGCTCATGTGCCTACTCCACCTGTTCAATTTCTACAGCCACGGGCATTGGAAGATTCATGTCCAACAATGCCATCATCATCAGCGCTGTCTATCCAGGAGTTTTCTATACCCGTGTCTTCTGATTCCAATATGCCATCTTCTGTTGATGACACTAACTTTGTCTCCTCTCCATTGCAGCTACAAGAAGAATCTCAGCCACGTCATTCAATGATAACCCGTGCAAGAGATGGCATCTTCAAACCAAATCCCAAGTATGCTTTGAATGTTACTACTTTAAATATACCAAGGGAACCAACCTCTGTTCGATCTGCACTTACTCATGATGGTTGGCGTCAAGCCATGACCGAGGAACTACGTGCGCTGCATGATAATGGTACCTGGACATTAGTACCCCGCACACCTAAATTGCATGTGATTGGCTCTAAATGGGTATTCAAAGCCAAACTAAAGGCTGATGGGACACTAGACAGACTCAAGGCTCGTCTAGTTGCCAAAGGATATCATCAAGTTGATGGGATAGACTTCACAGAAACTTTTTCACCCGTCATTAAACCAGGAACCATTCGAATGGTAATTACTGTTGCTCTAGTTCGGAATTGGCAAATTCGGCAATTAGACGTTAAAAATGCTTTCCTACATGGCTATATCACTGAGGACATCTACATGGACCAACCTCCTGGAATGAAGGACCCCCAACACCCTAATCATGTTTGCAAACTCAACAAGGCACTCTATGGACTCAAACAAGCACCACGGGCTTGGTTTGACCGTTTCAGTACTTTTCTATGTCACTTTGGTTTTCATTGCAGCTTGGTGGATCCTTCACTTTTTATCTTTAACTCTGGCAATGATATACTAATCCTGCTTCTTTATGTTGATGATATGCTTCTCACAGGTTCCAGTATCCAGTTGATTGATAGATTCATCAATATTCTCAGCAAAGAATTTGCCATGAAGGATCTTGGCCCTCTACATCATTTTTTAGGGGTTGAAGTCACTCAAACTAGCTTCGGGTTACACCTTTCACAAACTCATTATGCTCTAACTATTCTAGAGAAAACTAGTATGAGTGAGTGCAAACCAATGACTACCCCGATTGAATCCAAAACCAAAGATCCTGTCAAAACCGTAGCCATTGATGACCCTTCTTTCTTCCGTAGCATTGTAGGTGCATTACAATATTTAACACTTACCCGCCCAGACATTTCATACAGTGTTAACTACATCTCACAATTTATGCATGCACCAACGGAAACACATCTAAAAATGGCACGTCGTATTCTTCGCTATATAAAAGGAACCATACATCTTGGTTTACATTTTATCTCCAACACTACACTTGATCTCTATGTTTTTTCTGATGCAGACTGGGCAGGGTGTCCTTCCACACGCCGATCAACAACCGGGTATTGCACATATCTTGGCAGCAATCTAATTTCTTGGTGTTCAAAAAAACAAAAAAATGTTGCTCGATCAAGTACGGAAGCTGAGTATAGAGCTATGGCTCATGCTACTGCAGAACTCACCTGGCTTACTTTCCTCATGAAAGATCTTTGTGTTCCTGTGTGTTCCACTCCAGTCTTACACTGTGACAATTTGAGTGCCCTTTATATGACTATCAACCCGGTCTTCCATGCACGAACGAAGCACATTGAGCTGGACTATCATTTTGTACGTGAGCGAGTTGCGCTTGGCCAACTCATTACTAAGTATGTTCCAACCACTGACCAAGTAGCAGAAATCTTCACCAAACCGATGTCCAAGGCCACCCTTTTTTACTTTCGACCCAAACTATGTCTCAAGCCTCGCCATGGTTTGCGGGAGGGTAATAACCAACAAGGTCAAGCAACCATGATCAACTATGCTATGCTACATACGTGTGAAGATAAAAGGAGTTACAAGGTGGATAGGAGAGATAAGGAAGTCATAGGTATAGACAATTCAAACAAACTTAGTAAATGGATTGGCTCAAGCAAGACTCACCCATGTCAAGTGATAGCTTCATCTCAACAAAATGGTTCAGATAAGGAGGAAGACCTTGATCAAATACTATCTTCGGTTGAGACACGGTCATCACACTCAAAGCGCTCAAACAAATCAAGTGATAAGACTAGCAATATCAACAAGTCTCACTACACGCATGGGATCATCCAGTATATTGAACCAACTCTATCCTTGTGTGTTGTCTCTTAACGTGATAGACTTGCTATCTCATAAAGGATCTATCTCATGAAAGTCTGTTAAAGTACTGTGTATATAGTGAGCAATTGTATAAGCTTAGAAGTTAACGTTGATCATTAATAAAATTCATTTTGAAGTTTATCTCTGTTACTCTCATACAGCTTATTCTTTTTTTCTTCTCTACCACCTCTACGAGACATCCAACATCACATTGACCTAGTACCTAGCGCAACCCTCCCAAATTGACCCCACTATCGAATGAGCCCTCGGGAACATGAGGAACTTCGACGGCAAGTAGAGGATTTATTGGCTAAAGGACATCTCAGAGAGAGTTTGAGCCCTTGTTCCGTTCCTACACTATTGACCCCGAAGAAAGATGGAATGTGAAGAATGTGTGTTGATAGTAGAGCCATTAACAAGATTACTGTGTGTTACAGATTTCCTATTCCTCGGTTAGATGATTTATTAG
Source organism: Tripterygium wilfordii (assembly GCF_013401445.1). NCBI lineage: Eukaryota > Viridiplantae > Streptophyta > Magnoliopsida > Celastrales > Celastraceae > Tripterygium > Tripterygium wilfordii. The sequence continues at coordinate 4,824,591 of NC_052250.1, forward strand.
AGGTGCGGCTATATTCAGTAAATTGGATTTGAAGAGTGGCTATCATCCGATCCAGATACGGCCAGGGGGTGAATGGAAGATGGCTTTCAAAACAAAGGAAGGTCTTTATGAATGGCTGGTTATGCCCTTCGGATTGTCCAATGCCCCGAGCACCTTCATGCGTTTTATAAATCAGATTTTGCGGCCCTTTCTTGGTAAATGTGTTGTTGTTTATTTCAATGATATATTGATTTACAGTGCTGATCATGATTCACATCTTCAACACCTACAGGGAGGTCCTTACTGTACTGCGCAAGGAACGATTATTTGCAGCACTTAGTAAATGCTCGTTCATGGTCAGTCATGTGTTGTTTTTGGGTTATATTGTCTAGGCCGAGGGCATTGCGGTGGATGAATCGAAGATTGCGGCTATTCGCCAATGGCTAGAACCAAAGTCCCTGTTTGATGTTCGGAGTTTCCATGGTCTAGCCTCTTTTTATCGACGCTTTATCGCCCACTTTAGTACCATCATGGCTCCTATCACAGATTACCTGAAAATTGGGAAGTTTGTGTGGACTACTGAAGCTTCGGCTGCTTTCCATAAAGTGCAACTGGTCCTCACTAGTGCACCAGTTCTTGTATTGCCCAACTTCTCCAAACCTTTCGAATTACATTGTGATGCCTCAAAGGTAGGCATTGGGGCAGTATTGAGCCAAAACAGTCGAGCTGTGGCATTTTTTAGTGAGAAATTGGCTACCGCCAAACTGAACTATAATGTGTATGATGTGGAGTTTTATGCCATCATCTATGCCTTGCAACATTGGTACAGTTACTTAATTAATAATGAGTTTGTGTTGTATTCTGATCACGAGGCACTTAAACATATAAATAGCCAAACCAAGCTATCTTCACGGCATGCAAACTGGGCCTCTTATCTTCAGCAATTTTCTTTTGTGGTGAAGCATACATCGGGAGCCCAAAACCGCGTGGCTGATGCCCTCAGCAGACGTGCTTCGCTGCTGACCATGATGCAGACCCAGGTACTTGGATTTGAATCCATACGTGAGTTATTGCTTACTGACCCATTCTTTGCAGACGTTCTCCGCAAGGTGGCATACAAAGAGCCTTCAGAATATCATGTACACGATGGGTACCTATTCCACGATAACCAGTTGTGCATCCCTGATTCTAGCCTGCGACTACAGATCATTCGTCAGTTGCATAATGAATGCCATGTAGGTCGAGACAAGACTTTTGAATTAATTGCAACCTCATACTTTTGGCTGTCAATGAGGCGCGAGATTTATGGCTTTGTGGCCTGTTGTCGGATTTGTCAAGTGTCAAAAGAGGCTGCATCCAATGCCAGGTTGTACATGCCTCTTCCTATTCCTTCTTAGCCATGGACAAATTTAAGTATGGATTTTGTGCTAGGTTTACCGTGCACACAACGTGGTCATGATTCCATTTATGTGGTCGTGATCGCTTTTCAAAGATGGCCCACTTTTTGCCATGTAAAATGACAACCGATGCTAGCCATGTGGCGGATATATTCTTTCGTGAAGCTTATTGTCTCCATGGTCTTCCACTTAGCATCGTCTCTGATAGGGATACACGCTTTCTGAGTCATTTTTGGATGAGCCTCTGGAGGTTATCACACATCAATCTCAGCTTCAGCAGTGCCTATCACCCCCAAACTAATGGCCAAATTGAAGTCGTTAATCGTTCATTGGGGAATTTGCTACGTAGTTTGGTGGGTGACCACTTGAAATCTTGGGATCATAAGCTCAGTCGGGCTGAATTTGCCTATAACCATTCAATGAACCGGAGTACTGGTTTTAGTCCTTTTCATATTGTCTATGGTGTCATTCCCCGGACCCCTATAGACCTTGCGGCTGTTCCAGACTTCCACCGTCCAAATGGTAAAGCTGCTGATTTTATTTCTAATCTTGCACAGCTTCATCAGGTGACTCAACAACGCCTTCTTGAGGCTACTTCGAAGTACAAGCACACAGCGGACAAAAAAGTAGATTGGTGGAATTCGAGGTTGGTGACTTTGTGTGGGCTATTTTGACTAAAGATCGGTTTTCCGCTGGAGATTATAACAAACTTTCCGCCCGTAAGATTGGGCCTGTGGAGATTATTGAGAAGATTAATCCCAATGCCTATCGTCTTCAACTGCCCAGCCATATCAAGACGGCTGATGTGTTCAATGTGAAGCATCTTGTTTCCGTCCACGATGTGTCTTCTGATGATGACTTGCTATCCCATTCGAGGACGAATGTCCACCCACCTGGGGAGGATGATGCAGATCGACTTGCTCATGCATATGTGGAGAGACTTGAACGTGTAGGAAGGATATGACATGCAGATTACGTATTACTATTAAATAGCCTACTTATTATAATTATTACTATTTGTTTTGTTATTTCACTTACCACGTGTTTGCGTTGTTTTGGTTGTTTCCTTAAGGATATTTTGGGGTTGTGCTTTGGTAGTATTTAAAGGGTAGTAACCCTATTATTCGGGGAGTTTTTTTGATTGAATAAAATTAAGAGATGGTTAGTCTTTTCCAACTTTTGGTATTCATTAGAATCAACAAGGTTGAAGCTTTGTAATCTGGTATTCGTGCGCGAATCAACAGGTTCAAGTAGAGACTTCTTCTCACTACGCTGCCCTGCATCAGTTCTCCACTTCTCCTTATATACTATATATTTTTCTCTATGTAAGACCTCCTTAATCCTTGTTCTAAAATGTCATGCGCAGCACAAGGCCGGACGTTAGTAAAACGTGGAGTTCTAACGGAACAATTACTTTTTTTTATAGAGACTCCGTTTTTTGACTTTGTGACTTAATCTTGCTGGCATATTATATATATCATGATCCATCACTTAAGCCGATAACGACACATTGTCACATCTCATTCTTACATATTTTATTCGTTTTTAGTTCATGAAAAAAATAATTCAATTGTGAAGTATTAATTGAAATCGAAATTAATTGTAGCCAATCCTAATGCAGATTTTACACTGCTATTTCATCTTGTAGCTCAATCTATATAAACTGGAGCCGACAAACCCAGAACCAGATGCTGCAACCATGGAGTACTCAATTACCACCATTGGAGCTGCCACACTTGTGTTTGTGGTGTTAATGTACTGTTTATACTCTTCTTCAAGAAAGGATTCCGAAAAACGACAACCACCACAAGCCGGCGGCGCATTGCCATTCATCGGCCACCTTCATCTCTTAGTTGGGTCCAAACCAGCACACGTTGCTTTAGGAGACATGGCGGACAAGTACGGTCCGATATTCACATTCAAGCTAGGCGTACACCGTGCCATTATCGTTAGCAACTTCGAGGTCGCTAAAGAGTGCTTCACCACCAACGACAAGGTTTTCGCCGACCGGCCGATAATTCTAGCCTCCGAAGTCATGTGCTACGATCTGGCCATGTTCGGGTTCAGCTCATACGGTCCTTACTGGCGCCACATCCGCAAGATAGCAACGGTCGAGCTTCTCTCTAACCACCGCCTCGAGATGCTCAAACACGTGAGGGAATCCGAAGTGAACGCATCGATAAAAGAGATTTGCGAGATCTCGGAAAACAAAAATCCAATTGAAATGAAGAGATGGTTGGGAGATTTGAATCTGAACTTGATTTGCAGGATGATTTCGGGGACGAGTTATGCGGGCGGGGCGAGGAGGACGAAGGATGAGAAGGAAGACAAGAAGCGGTGTGAGGAGGCGGTGAGGGCGTTTATTGAGCTGGCGGGGACATTCGCGGTGGCGGATGCGCTGCCTTATCTGAGAAGGTTTGATTTGGGAGGAACTGAGAAGGCCATGAAAAGGACTGCGGAAGATCTGGATCAGATTCTTCAAGGTTGGTTGGATGAACATAAGAAGAAGAAGAAGATGGGGATTTCTGGGGAGGACTTTATGGATGTGATGTTATCAATTTGTGATGATGAGGCAACTGAGCTTCACAGTTATGATTCAGACACCATCATCAAGGCCACTTGCTTGGTATGCATATCTTTTTTCCACTGCATTTCCCTTCTTTTCCTCTTTTTTTTTTTTTTTTGTGAAAATTACTGTTAAAAGGTTCTCTTAATTAATTTGTAAGTAACAAAATTTGCGTTTTTTCAATCGATAATCCATGGCTGTTATGATGGCTTTAAAGCATGGAAATTTTTTTAAAAAAATTTCTAAAATAATTTACTTATGTTTATGATATCTTTAAAGTTTGGAGTATACTAACTTGTCTTTAACGAGTTGAACTTTCGTTTTGACATTTGTTAACGAGCCGAGTCCCAACTCAACTTTTTTAGGCCTTATTAAGCCCAAACTTAAATCGAATTCTATGAAAATTTGGCGAGCTCAAGTTGGATACTGCGAAACCGGCTTAACTTATATCGAACCATGTAAAAATTTTGCCAGCTAAACTTGGACAATGTTATGAACAAGAGTTCCACATCGGTTGGAGTGACTGCACCATGTAATTTATTAAACCAAGTCCATCCCCTTACTTACAACAAGACATTTTCCTAAACTAAGTGAGTTAGACTTTGACACACTAGTAGTTGGGTTTTGCTCAATGAGTTTGTGGCTTCGGCTTATAGTAGCTGGGTTTGGGAGGAATAAATCCGTGCGAACCCGATGTATTCTCGGAAACAGGACAATCCAAACCAAATAATATTGTTGACATGTATGGGAGAGTAGAATTCTGGTAGACACTGTAAAACCAATTCGACTCGGCCAGTTTACACTCATTTACACTTACCTAAAATTGATGTACTTTAATTTCAAAACTTAATTTTCTGAAGTATTTACCTTTTATTTTGGAAGAATTTAATCATCCCCACCCGGCCAATTTTCACCCATTTTCACATACTTTAAATTGAGGTACTTGAATTTACACCCATTCATCTTGGTGGATTGTTTATGGTTGCAGAATCTAGTGTTAGCAGGAGCAGACACCGCTACCGTAGCTCTGACTTGGGCTTTATGTTTGTTACTCAACAATCTTGATGTCCTAAAGAAAGCCCAAGAAGAACTAGACACCCATGTTGGCAGAGGAAGGCAAGTCCAGGAATCAGACATTGAGAACTTGGTGTATCTACAAGCAATCCTCAAAGAAACCCTGCGCATATACCCTCCAACGCCACTCAACGCGCTGCATATATCGTCGAAAGATTGCTCCGTCAGCGGCTACCACGTCCCTAAAGGCACTCGTTTGTTCGTCAACATAGGAAAGATTCATCGCGATTCAAATGTATGGGCGGATCCTGATGAATTCCGACCGGAGAGATTCCTGACAACGCATAAGGATTTTGATGTTCGAGGGCAACATCACGAGCTTGTACCGTTTGGTGCAGGTCGAAGAATGTGTCCTGGAATCTCATTTGCCCTTCAGGTTATGTTGTTTACTTTTGCGAAGTTGCTTCATGGGTTTGAAATTGCGAGCGCAGATGGTGAACCAATCGACATGACCGGAAGTCCGGGATTAACCAACCTCAAAGCTACTCCACTTGAACTCATGCTTTCGCCTCGCCTCCCTACCCACCTTTATAATTGAACAAGATTTGTTGCCACTTGTCATTTGTGTTTCTTTTGTTATGTCACTTGATTTATTTGTTCTTAAGCATTTTTAACATGGTCATTGCTGTCCTCGAAAGTTAATGCACAGAAAGTTCAATTCAAATATTCTACCAAAAAAAATTGGAGTCTTTTCAGTGTTCAAAATGTTATAGAAGTTAATAGAGATACAAACGTTGAAAAATAACGTATGAATGAGAATGTTTGAATGAGGTTGGTGATGTATTTGTCTAAGTACCATCTCACTTTGTGATTTTTTTTCAGTAGGGAAGAACTTTACCGTATAGCTCTGGAAGTGGCTAGGACCGCCCCTGTGCATGCAAGTACGAGGCAAATTCCATAGATAAAGATTTAATTTAATTTAATTATTCTGCTTAACCAAACAATTAATTTGAATGAGAAAAGAGAATCGAAGAATAATATATGAAAATAATTGACGAAACTAACTAAATTAGCAGATGAACATTATTTGCACCTCGTTTTTTATTAAGTACACCCCATTAACCCTTTAAAAATACACTAGAGTGGAGTGTACTTAGTAAAAAATGGGGTGCAAACAATGTTCATCAATTAACAAGAATTTAAATTCATAATTCGGTATCAATATGAGCAAAAAACTAGGGTAGTGATTTCACCAGGCAATCCTATCACAAACATCAATTAACAAACACACAATTATAGTTTCAATTTAAGGGTTCATTTTTTCTTGAATATCTTGGTTCGTTCGTTCATGGTGCCAATAAATATCCGTAAGTAACGGATTATTAATCCTGTTTGTTTACGGTCATTAATCCAAAGCTAATGACTCAATAAAATCTAAAGAACTATGCAATCAATCAATCCCTTCAACTATGTTCTGAGAATTCGACAATTGATTTCCTTAATTTCAATTCCACTAAGACATGTGAATTATGTTCGTTCCTTGGTCTTAGGTAAATGAGTCTATATGCTTATTCAATTGATAGCTAATCAATCAAACAAACAATGAAATTTACGCATAGAAATTAGAAACAAGAATCATTGAACTATAATCATATGTGCCATTATGATTTAAACTTGTCATAGACCATATTGTCCTCAAGTTCCCAGAATTTAAACTTGAAAGATTAAACACTTGTGAGAGAGTGTTTGAGCTAACTTGTTTCAATAGTTTAGGTATCTGTGTTGTGGATTAGGTGCTCAATTTTGTATTGGGATACCACGACCTAAAGATCCATACAACTCACGCTTAAATAGGTAATATACTTTTCACTGCGTATATGTACTATAAATTTACATTGGTATCGGAGCATAGTGGTCGCAATCGCGTGCAAAATACCTATAAAAATGATATTAGTATGCATGTTCAGGATTTTTTTCGTTTAAAGACCTAAAATATGCATGTTTTTGGTTGATTCGTTGTATTTGATTTGAATGGATCCGGATTTGCATAAAAATTTGTATGTGGGTTCTTATACATATTTAAAATAAGCCCTGAAAATTTCGTGATGTAATATGCTTTGAAGAGGCCGACCTTAGCAATAGTGACCCGAAACTTGTTTTACACACAACTTTTTACACAGATAAAATTAGATTCGATTTTTATATGTATAGAAAACTTATTAAATTTTCTTTTCAACGATATATTATTTGTCAAATTTGGATTAGTGATTTAAAAGTTATGGCATTTCAAAGTTTAATGCACTAGATTGAATTTTTTTATTGTTTTACACCAGAGTGTCTATTTTAGATTTGGCTATAAAATACATGTTTTTAAATTTGTTTAAACTCTTACACGTTTTTCTAAAAATACTTATGTTTTAAAATATTGTTTTTGAGACTATTTAAGCTAGGGGTTGATGTTTGGTTGAGATTTGACTCCTAAATTGAACATTTTATTTGCCAGGCACATAAAGAATACTAAAATTGGATTTTTGGTACAATTGGAAAGTGCATTTTTGGCTGAATTAGTTACTTGATTGATGCCTAATTTAATGCTTGTTTTACAATATGTATAAGCCAGATTATGATGAGCCACTCAATGTTAAGCCTTTAGCATGGGGAGGATATTATGGAGCAAACTCCACCTCATCATCTTATTTAGATGATGAACTAGACGAAGAGATTGATTTTAATAGTGGTTTTGATAGTGATGGCTCAGTTAGATCAGTCATAAACATTGAGTCGGATCCTAAAATCATCGATCTAACTTTGGTTGAGGACATCTCGGATGGGGCCATGCATGATGGGAAGACCAAACAAAAGACACTCCAACACCGTTGAGCTAAAGTCTAAATGATAGCCCTCATATTAAAGTTATCATTATTTTCAGTTTGGTGGAAGATTAATCAAGTCCCATACACGATTTTGTTCCATTGACTCCATCTCCTCTTTCATTGCATACATCCATTCCTCAGATCTAGCACTGGAAAGAGTGTCTTTAATAGACTTTGGCTCATCCTCAGTATTTATGAACTTTGGAGTGTTTGATAGTACACAAATTCTCACTCCAACTTGCCGGGTGTTGCATAGAGGATATATTCGTACGCATCTCACAGGTTAGGGACAGGTTTCCAATAAGGAAAAGCCTCGATGTAAGAATCGTACATCTCTAGGAGTTCATTCATAGTTCGGGTGGTGTCAGATCAACATTGGATTGAAATATTATTCCTAGTCATAGGGCTTGGTGGCAAACAATAATATTTCGGGAGTCTAGATTTGTATGTTTTGCGGAGTCCCCTTGGAAGCCCTATTTTAGTCTCTCGTCCTATTAAAGGAAGATCATCAAATTACACAATATCACAACGGTTATTGAGATATTTCAATGATAGAATTTGTATAACAAATAGATATAATTTTATTGGGTTTTGGTTTTCCAAAGACAACCCTAAGATAAAATTATTTTTGTTAAGATATACAAAATTCTTGTATGTTTCTGGGGCGGCTGACATGGACGAGCCAATGTTGGATGCAGAGTCTTAAGATAATCTGAAGGATTTATTGATTTCAGTGATGATCCTTATCATTTTAGGGCGCATCTAGGATTATTGGAAAGCAATTTTATTTTTAGCCATTTAATTCATTTTAGACTTTTCATAATTTTTATTGTGTTGGATATTGTTTTTTGATAATTCCTATATTGTTCTATTTAAGTTGGAATAATACGATGGAAGTATGCTATTTAAAATTAATTATATACAAGTATATATATATATATTTTTTTTTTCTTAACAAATGTTATACTATATAGTACGTCTGGCTTGAAATATGAAACAATATTGTATGACAATACATGTTGTACTTAAATCTAAATGTGAATTATTTTCTTTGACAAGAGTAATGGCGGCTTCCAATGGTATTCTCGCTAACTTGAACAAGGGTGTGATAAACTGACTAACAAGAACTACGACATTTGGCGTCATAAAATTGTATATTTGCTTGAGCAAGATATTCATGAAATTGTGACACAACCAATGGTGGAACTTGCACAAGGTACCACCACGCAACATAGGCAGGACCAGGAAGCTTATTCAGCTTACAAGCACAAGGATCGCATTGCTCGTATTTTGATGCTAAGTAGCATTTGAAATGACATGATGCTCCGTTTTGAGAAGCATAGGTTGGCTAAGGCAGTATGGGATGCTGTGAAGCTACAATATGGGGGTAACACTACCACCAGATTATGCCAACTCACCCTAAACTTTGAAAGGTTTGTGAAGCTCCCATATACAATAATGAGGTAGCATCTAACCATGATGGCTAACATGATTAGCAAGTTGGAGGAGGTTGGGCACGTTCTGACAAATGAGCAACAAATGCAAGCTGTGATTAGATCCTTGCCACCCTCATGGGAACATAAGAGGGTAACCCTACCCACAATGAAAACAATGTCGCTTTTGATGATGTTTCCAGACATGTGGAGCTGGAAAAGGATCATTTTCTAACTTATAAGCCCAATTCTGAGGCAAATGTGGCCCAGTCCAATAAACGTAAAGGAGGCTATAAGGGTAAGGGCAAAGGCTTAAAGAAAGCCAAGTATGATGTGAAAGGCCCAAACAACCCAAGCCACAAACGTGGCATGCGTGGTGGAAAGCAGAAAGACAACGCAGAAATGACTTGCTTTAAATGTGGCAAGCTAGGTCACTTCGCTCGTGAATGTCCCGAGGTGAAGGTGAGTAATGACCATTATATTCTTTCTCAATTATTTTGTTACTAATAGTTTGATGTTGGCTAAAATTGTTCATTATTGGACTGTAGACTAGTAGCAAAGACCACATAGCTTGGGATAGATCGGCCTTTGTAGATTATTATCTCGTTCCGAAGGAGAGCCGTAAGATTTACATGAGAAATGACACTTATGCTGAAGTGCTAGGGATCGGTACTTGTAAACTGGAACTGCAAGGAGCATGTACCCTTTGCATTCATGATGTCTTATATGTCGAAATGACACTTATGCTGAAGTGCTAGGGATCGGTACTTGTAAGCTGGAACTGCAAGGAGGATGCACCCTTTACATTCATGATGTTTTATATGTCGAAATGACACTTATGCTGAAGTGGTAGGAATTGATCCTTACAAACTGGAACTGCAAGGAGGACGCACCTTTTACATCCTTGATGTCTTATATGCCCCTAAAGTCAGACAAAATCTACTCTCTGTTCTAGTTCTTCTAAATTTGGGTTTTTTTTTTCTTTTTAAGGTTGGTTGTGTTAAGTTTTTCCTGAACAAAGTATTTTATTGTTCTAGTTTTTTACTTAATGGGTTAATGGTTTTGGACACTATTAATAATGCGAATGATAATTCGGCATCTTTTGTTGCTACATCTACTCATGTTTCTGATAATAGTATGTTATGGCATGCTAGATTAGGACACATTGGGCAAGATAGACTTAATCATCTAGCTAAACAAGGCATATTGGGCCCATTAGCCAAATGTAATTTGCCAACATGTGAAAATTATTTGGTTAGAAAAGTAACAAGATTGTCCTTTGAAAAAACAAAAAGAGCTGATTTTCCATTACAATTAATTTATTCTGATTTATGTGGCCCAATGGATGTGAGGGCAAGACAAGGTGCCACATATTTTATCACTTTATAGATGATTACACGCGATATGGTCATATCTATTTGATCTCTCATAAATCTAAAGTATTGGAATGCTTCACTAAATATGTGAAAATGATTAAGAATCAATTAGATAAGAGCATAAAGGCTTTAAGGACTGATCATGGAGGAGAGTATCTATCTGAACAATTTAAGGAATTATATGAAGAAAAGGTATAGCTAGACAGCTAACTGTTCCCTATACCCCGCAACAAAATGGTGTTGCCAAAAAAGAGGAGCATGACCATTTTGGACATGGTTAGATCAATAATGGCACAAGCAAATCTACCAATTTCATATTGGGGAGATGCATCGTTAACTGCGGCCTGTGTACTTAATCGTGTGCCATCGAAATCTATCACACCAACACCTTATGAATTATGGACAAGTGAAAAGCCCAAATTGGGACATTTGCATCCTTGGGGTGTTGCTGCCTACATTCATATGCCTACTTCAAAATTTGGAAAGTTGGGGGCCTGAGGAAAGAAATGTATCTTTATAAGGTACCTTGAAAATTCCAAGGGTTATGTTTTCATTGGTGAAGACAATGATGGTAGGGTGACGGAGATTGAGTCACGAGATGTCACATTCTTAGAAAATGAATTCCCTACTCAAGGGGAGGCTAGGAAGGTTTTTTGGTTCTATGAAACTGAAGATACTAATAATGGCATAAATAGTTGCCTAATTGAGAAAAATGAGGAAATACCTCAACCTCTCGGGGACAATGAGAGCAACATTATACCTGAAGATGTTCAAGATGAGCATAATCAGGTTAAATATCAACCTCATAGGACTATGCGTGAACGTGTCCCTCATCATTGGTTTAAGATTAAAGGCGAGGCATTCATGATAGCTCCACTATATACTGAGGATGAGCCAAAGTCTATTAAAGATGCTCTCTCTAGTGCTATATCTAGGAAATGAATGGATGTAATGAAAGAAGAGATGGAGTCAATGGAACAAAACCATGTCTGGGACTTGGTTAATCTTCCACCGAACCGGGAAGCTATTGGAAATAAATGGATTCTCAAAAATCAAGCATAAGGTTGATGTGACCATAGATTGATATAAGGCTAGATTAGTAGCAAAGGGCTATAATTAAAAGTGGGAATCGACTATGAAGAGACTTTCTCATCGGTTGTGAGGTTTGCCTTGATTCGCCTTATCCTGGCGATTGTCCCACATATGCTATATGGATCAATCCTTTGGTTTTGAAGTCACATGTTAAGTCCCTAGAATTATGTAGGATGTCATTGTTTATTATGATGATCCATTATTTTCACAGATTCATAAGTTTGAATTTTTTTTAGAATGTTATTCAAATTTATCACTTTATGGATTTGTGAAAAAGTAAGTATAATATTGTCAGTATATCAATAGGAAAGATTGACTCACTCACATGAGCAATCACCTTTGTCATAGTGGGAGCGAATAAAGATGAGATAAAGTTGAACCTAGACACTGGAAGTGACTAGTGCGCTATAGAGTGATCAAGATTCAAATATAGATGGCCTAAGTAAATACTAAGATGAGATTTTTTTTTAAAAGGAATTAACATGATAGGTTCAAAATTTATCATGAGCCAATAAATATAGGCAATGATGAAATTCTTTTGGCACTGGTAATAGTGAGAAAATTTTGAAATTTCAAGTTGGGCGCTAAAGGAAGTAGGTGGCTAAACTTAGACTTGTATGGTGTAATTTAAGAGTTGACATACACTCTTGGCTCAAAATGAATAAGAGAAACTCCGTCACGACATGCATTTCATACTACATGTGCTAGTGATCAATTGGAAGACGAGTGAATTCATCTCTACTTCCTAATCATGTGAGTTCCAAGATTTCTTACTCTAAATAAATCTATAAATGTACCCTTAGTTGACTTCTGACTATGTCATGAAGCTATGAAACATTGGAAGTGATACATGTCCATAATATAGACATCCATAATTGTCCATACTTAGGTGGCATTCCACCTAGACCAATCCAACTAGGAAGCCGAGGAGAGCTCGCTCATCCTACATTGGCTTCAAGTGGATGCCCCCACCCATCATTGTGGCTTATTATAATGTGAATGTAATTAATTACACTGTCAATGTAAAAAGTCACTGATGAGTGAACTTTGCATTTGCTATCCAACATGTATAAATTTCACCCAAATTTATAATAGATAAAGGATACTGGCCTGTATAACACCAAAAAAAACATAAATTCTTCACCAAGGTCATCAATGAGTACAACAATGAATCAAATTATTTTCAAATCAAAGAATATTGTTTTCTATCAAATAACAAAAAAGACAACCAAAGAGTGATATGACAATTACGAGACGATGAAACCTAACTCTGCTTCCTCTTCTTCTGCCACCAATGTCGTTATAACCCCTACACTTCATCAAAGTCTTAAGATCCATATCCTTCATACGTGGCTATCACCACCCCATCGGTCTCCATCACTAGTCCAGATCTACATCGCCTCCAGCGCTAGTCCCTCCTACAAGCCACCCAGCCACTACCTGTCAACCCACTCCAAGTCTGCATATCACCAAAGCCACCCATAGGGATAGACAGAGAGAAAGAGGGTTGGGGGAGAGATAGAGGGAAAATAAAATGAGAGGAGGGGAGAGATGGGGTGAGAGAGAGAAAGAATTAGAGAGGTGGAGAATGAAAGAGATAATGACAAGAGAGATGAGAGAGAGGCGGGAATCTTGGTAGGGTTTTGTGTCTTACCTTTTTTTATTTATTCTTTTTTAATATAGGTGGCATGCTTACCTAGATTATGGATCATTATGTATAGAAATATTATGGACATAAGGAGTTTTTGATGAAACAATGATCACTACTTTAACATGTATCTAATGGTCATGTAATGATATGACCTAATAGATCATAGTTAGGAAAGTGAATTGTTTTCACATATAAATGATATCAGGGCTTAAGGAAAAACTGTTGTGGATTACACTAGTTGCTTATATTCACTGGCACTAGGAAATGATGTCTAGTAGGATAACATTGTGAATACATGTAATTAAACTAGTTGACAAGCATAAGGACTCTTTGAGAGATTGAGTAACGCTTGGTCCAGGTGTAACCAAACAAGTTTTGGGTATGAAAATGACATGCCTTTTGACAGAAAGAAACAAGTGCCTAAAAAGATATTACTCAAATCCAGAAGAGAGGAGAATGGTTAATATTGAATATGCTATATTTTCTGGTGTTACGGATGCTTTTCAAAATCATGATTCTATAAATGATAGAGCGAAGATGGATGGATGCAAAATCTTGGTGGTTAGTTCATGGAGTCCATGCACCAATACTACAAAATTTGGCCTTAAAGTTATTTGGCCAACCTTGCTCCCCATGACTATGAATAAAATTACATCGCAACGTGCCCAAGACCTAGTAATTGTTCATAGTAACCTTGGTCTTTTGGCAAGTAGAAGTCCTCAATGCCACCAAGGAGAAGAGTAAAACGTGCAATGTTAGTGGTTATGCTTTTGATTATGTTAATGATGTTGGAATGCTTGGTGTTGCTTGTTTGTCTCTTGATGAGCCAGAAATGGAGGTGATGATAATTGATGAAGAAGAATCATATGAAAATGAGGAGCATGAAATAGAGGTGCGCAATCTTTTCTTTTCTTTTTTCTTTTATCTTTTCTATTTATACCACTTATGTTGATAATTGTCTTCACTCTTCACTTCAGGAATCCACTTGATATTTATTCATCTCTTGCAATGATGATGAAGATGAAGCAAAAAAGCAACAAAATTTTAGGATCTTCATTGATTTTGTTTTTGGAGTTTATTGTAATATTGGTACAATAGACAAGTATTTGCTTATGTTTATTTCTAATATATGACATATATTTTATATATATATATATATATATATATATATATATATATATATATATTTATTTATTTATTTATGTATCCGTGTTCTTGTTGTGTCTGTGTCCATATCTATGATTCCTAGGTTCTTGAAAATCAAAACAAAGAAAATATTTGTAATATTCATGGTTATTTTTAACAAAGATATAAAACTAAATCCAAATTGAGGTATAAACATGAGTAAAATATGTCACTATCACTTATCCATACTATGAAAAGCGACTTAGTTATGATGTATTTGTGTGAAAAAGAAAAGAGAATGACAAGAAAGAAAGAAAAAAAAAAAGAAAAATTCTATAAAAGTTAGTCCTAGTGTGTTGAAAGTTGGAGAAGTAGAATGTATATGTGGGGGTGCATTGAAAACTGGTAATAAAATGAGAATGTAGCTCATAATAGAACTTAACCTTGTGATTTGTTACTTAGATAAAAAAAATTCCTACCTTCTCCCTTAATCACATTACAACCCATTTACCTAGGGATGAATTTGATTCGATGGTAATCCAATGAGTTGATAAATGCTATAGTTGCTCTTGTAGGTAATTTCCTTCCACAAAGCTATGTCCATCCTAAATTGTCTTTCGTAAAGTTGTGTATTTTATTCAATTGTGTAAGTCATTTATCTATCACAATCTTTTCATGTTTGTGTTTGCAATTTGGGATTGGGATTTCCGAACACCAAAGGATCCATAACAAGGTTGTCTTGTGTGAATTTACAAAGTTGGCTTGTTTAATTGTACCTACATTTTCATAGTATAAAATTATTCTTGATCATCTTCGAGGGGGTTAACATTAGTCATCTAATGATTTTGTATGTGTTAACTAGTGGAGAATTGGGAGATTAGCTTTATCTCTTGTTTATTTGAACTCAAGAATCTTTAGTTGTGCTTTCAAAGTAAGTGTGGATCGATTGGCAAGTGTTCGTGGGTATCATTATGAGGGTGACATAGGGGTTAAAGGGCTTGTTCATAAGCTAAATGCAACCGTGATGCCTACGAAAATGAGTTAGATTATATTAGTAAGATTATATTTGTTTAGATTGTGTTTGCATTCGTAACGACTAGCAACGTATAAGTTGGGTGGTGTGATTGGACCTCTAAATTAAGTTTTCAATGTCTTTTAATTAGGATGTTTTAGTGCTTAGTTAATATATTTTAGTTTGATTTTACACTCATAAGTGTTTTCCTTTGATTTTGTAGAAACCATACTTAAACTGGATGAGGTGTAACATTTGGAGCTATTTCTACATCAGTTTGGTGGAGTCAGAAACAACACCTGTCCAAACACCCTACCTGTCAGATAGGTCAAACATTACAAGAAAATCATATAAACAAAGAGTTGTCCGGACAGTCTATGGAGGTCTTCGAACAATTGGGTTTCAAGAAGACATAAAGAACTCCAGATGTAGCCCATAATAGAGTCAGAGAGGAAGCTGTCCGAATACCTTGGCTAGCTTCCAATTTTAGACATATTCAAATATGTTCAGACAACCCCTTAAGCTGTCTAGATAGGTGCTTGCAACCTACACTCTGAAAATAGATTTGTTAAGGGATTTTTAGGCATTAAATGTTTGTAACCAATTGGGATGATTTTGTAATGGTAGATATGTATTTTTGACTATAAAAAAGGGGTTAAAACCCTATTCTAAGGGTTGTCTTTCATACATTCTATAAGCCTCCGTAGCAGTCCATTAGTTTAGGTAAGTTTCTCTCTAGATTTCTTTATTTTTCTTATTTTCTCTATTTGATTTTGTGTAAACACTTATTTAGATGACAATAATATCACCAATTTCATGAGTGGCTAGTTTGTTTATCTAGTCTCTAATATTGATTGGCGGATGTGATGTTCGATTGGCCAAGGTATGTTACTAGAATCATGGTTTTGATTTATCTCTTGTGATTTTGTGATAGTTATGCTTTAGGTATATGTAAACAAATATGCTATTGTTTTGATTTCTATTCTGGGAGTGTGAATCTTGTTCGACAGCTAAGCTAAGCCCTAAGGGGAACACTAATTCATAATGTGGTATATTGTATTCTAAGCATTCATTAATAGTCTAGAAATTGAATTTGGCATGTTTGTATGAAAGTCTTGAACACCCCAATGCATGATTTCCCTAATTGCTTGAGCTTATTGCATAATCATCAATTGTGTGAGTTGATTATTGGTTATTGTGGAATTTATGGAATGAATATGCTAGAGTTATGTTAAATTGATGATTGAGTGTGGAACTAGGGTGTTAGCAAAGCCAAACCGTGCTGGTAACATTAATGCATAAGATTAGGTGACTAGCCATAAACTTTCATCATATATCGATGAGTCCGATGACCTCCATATTTGTATTGAAATCTTTATGCCCAATCTCCATTGCACTTGCTTGATATCACACAATTTTATTGTGCATGGTTGCGTGCTGATGATATCAAAATACCCTCCAATAAAATACTAACACGTGTCTGGAACACAGGAAGCTATACTGGGGATCACCTAGGTTACACCTGGTGCCACCTCTATTCATGGCTTCTCGGTAACTAAAGAGTTACTATGGATTGATCGATAAATCACCATGATTACAAATACGGAGTGCGTTTGTAGCTCCCATGATCTCCAAAGAGTGGTTGTAACCGTAAAGGAGCAATTAAAATCAAGAAGCAACAGTTATTCAAGGAACATATAAAAGGGAAATTCCCACTCAGGTAAAGGGACTTCTTCACCTTTTTAATTACTCCAAGAGGGAAAGCTCAATATACCGAGCAATCTCTTTAAATTCACTTTATCATAGAACTAACTTGAGTCTCGGAGTGATTCCCTTGAGAAACACCTCGGGGACCCTTTAGCTCACATTTGTTACACATGCAAAGAATACCAACTTACTTTATCCTTTGTCTGGCTAACAGGGACATATGATAACACATATTTATGCACATTTTACATCCCTTATTCCTATACTTTGCACTAGTTTCCTTTGTGAAATTGGTTGTTTTGATGTGTTTTGTGTAAGTTTTGAAGGAATACGTCCCTAATGGTGATTGAGAGCTAAAGAGGCAAAAATATGGTGAAATAAGAAAAGATGAATATGTTCACAATTTTGAAGCCAAGTCAGGTTCCTAAACAGATTCGTCAATTTCACGGAATAAACTGGACGTGCTCAGGAGGAATTGGACAACAAGTGATATACCGTTGGAAAGATCTAGAAGTCTAGTTTCCATAGAATTTTACGGTTCGTGATTTGGAGTTCCCTAGAGGAAGTTGCATCAGTTTTAGCATCAGTGGTTCAGTGCAGAAATTATATACGAAATTAGAAGATTTGATACCTCAAGTTACCATTCTTGGTACTCAAGACAAGGAACAAATCTTGGGAGATTACGGGGCACTCGAATCATGTGTTAGAAGTCAATGACAACTCTCTCAATCAATTAAGTTCAGTTTCCATAAGGAGAAGTGCATCGAAAGTCGAGTTCTGTATCAATTAGGAGAATCACTTCCTTATGGTAATTGGACTTAATTCCTATTTTGTCTCAAAAGTCTCAGTCGTGCCCTATTGTGAAACTATAAGAGGGATGTAAAAGTCATCAAAGAACAGACGGACGGAGGAAAGAACGGACGGAGGACGCAAAGAGAAGGTGAAATCGGCAGCAAGCAAGCGGAGATCTACTACTTGATTGTCTCTTTCTCTTTTGTGTTTTAGTGTTCAAAACAGATGATGAGTGGCTAGTTTTCCTTCAGTTAAGGGGCTGGTTGAAGCCCGAACATGATTGTATTGATGCTTCGTTAATCTTTAATCTTATTTCTTGATATCGAATGAAAATCTTTTCACTATATTACTTGTTGATGAAATCTGAGATATGTTTCTTTGAGTGCACGCTTAGATGCATGTCTTAGAATTCTATTGCTAGGACAATATGATTGATCGCCCATATCTTCATAAAGTCTCAAGTAGCCAATGAATAAGATAGCTCATATTCATGTGAATCGATTTCTAGGTTATGTAAGATGCATGCCACATCTTGTGAATTTAGTGATGTTTGCTTTCTTTGTGCTTAATGATTCTTGAGTGTTGAATCTATGAACATGCCATTCTAGATTGCATCTTAAGAACTAAGTTAAGGAGTACATGCCATGCACTTGACATACTAATTAAGAGAAAGCAATAACATGCCATTGTTTTATCTTAAACATCGTCATTCGTGAATCAAGAATTACAGTTGAAGATTGCAGCAGTACATGATTGTTAGTGGTGGATAGCTTTCCCTTGACTATTTCTCTTATAAGAATCAAAAACGTTTCCTACTTCGTATTGATTATTCTAAGTTAGTCGTGTAGCTCGAGTCACAATACTGTTTAGCTCGAATCACAATTAGATTTGACTTGCAATTACATTCCAATCCTCTGCGGGAGATACCCTTGCTTCTCACTGTACTCAACAACGTTTTTCTTAAGTTGCAAGGATTAAATTGACTTATTTTTCAGCACCTATTTTGGTGTTCGAAAATAGCTGAACAATTTTTGGCGCCGTTGCCGGGGATTGTTTTATTTAATTGCAAATTGATTTTCTTTTTGTTTCTCTTTTCAGTGTATGCACACTCGAAGTTCTCAAGGAAAGGACCTTGTTTACAATCCAGAGATTGAACGCACTGCTCGTCTACACCGTAAAGAAGCAGCCCAACGCCGAATTACGGAATTCACATCCTCTCAGTCACTACCACTATTGCCACGATCTAGTTCGGACGAAGAGGAAGAGCAGCATATTTTTGAGGATAACGCAATGGCTGAAGAGGAGAAACCACTCAAGGCTTCTTTTGTCCCTACAAATCTAGCTCAGCCGTCATGCATTGCCTTTACTCCCACTGCGGCATCTACATATAGCATATCTCCTCAATTGATCAATTCTGTACCACACTTTTATGGAAAGTCGATGGAGGATCCGAACATGCACCTTCGGGAATTCTATGATCTGTGTAGGACACAGAACATCCAACACCTAAATGCCGAGGGACTCAGGTTAATTCTTTTTCCCTTTTCTCTAAAGGATGATGCTAAGTGGTGGTTAAATTCCTTGCCAGCAGGATCTATTACCACATGGGATCAGCTGGCTACCAAGTTCATCACAAAGTATTTCCCTGCTCAGAAAACAAGGCAATTGAGAAAGGAGATAAATGCCTTCCAACAGAAAGATGGAGATTCTTTTCATGAAGCATGGGTGCATTTCAATGAGTTGCTTCGCAAGTGTCCTCATCATGGTTTTTCCAAAGATGACCAAGCTCAATCCTTTTATGAAGGCTTGAACGATGCCAACAAAGTCTTAGTGGACTCAGCATGTGGGGGAGCTTTCATGAATAAAACAAGTAATGAGGCTTTTCAAATATTTGAGACTTTAAGTGAAAATTCTCAGCAATTCTCTACTGGAGGAAGGCAAGGATCAAGGAGTAGGAGTGTTTATGAAGTAAATGTTCGAGATGGATCTTCCTCACAAATAACAGCTATTGAAAATAAATTAGACATGCTAATGAAGACCATACTCTCAATAAGACAAGCTACTCAAAGTGAGGTATGTGCTAAATGTTTCAATATTGATCATACAACTGAAACTTGTCACATGTATTCTACAGAGCTGGAGCAAGCTAACTATGCGGCACAAAGGTCAAGGTATAACCCTTACTCCAATACTTATAATCCGGGTTGGCATGACCATCCAAACTTAAGATGGAGTAACAATGACAATGTCCAACAAGCAATTACTGCACCTCAAGGCTCGAGCCAAGGACAGATAGCTCGAGCTATGAATCCTCCAGCACCTTTGCAACGTGCACCTGGTAAGTCACTTGAAGATTTGGTTATGACTATGGTTGATAGCACTAATTCCTTTATACAGAAAGCAGATAGTCGTTTCCAAAAGCAAGATAAGGCTATAGAGAACCTTGAGAGACAAATGAGTCAAGTTGTGACTGTTCTTTCTCAAAGGGAACCGGGTAAACTCCCTAGCCAAACCGAAATTAATCCTAAAGGAGTAAACCCTGAACAAGCAGCAGCTGTGACTTTGAGGAGTGGAAAGCACGTTCTGGACAAGCCAATGTTGAATAACAAAGGAAAGAATGATGTGGTAGAGGAGGAGGACAAAAGGGACACAATTCTTGGGCAAAAGGAGATGGAAAAAAATATTGAGGAGAAGCAAATAACCGACCATCAGGTAACCAATGCTTCAAATTCGTATACTGTGCCCATTCCTTTCCCTCGCAGGTTCATGAAAACCAAGAAGGAGCAACACGATAAAGATATCTTGGATACCTTTCGTAAGGTCCAAGTAAACATCCCTCTCTTGGATGCTATAAAACAGATTCCCAAGTATGCGAAATTTCTTAAGGAGCTTTGCACTAACAAGAGGAGATTTGAAGAACATGAAACAGTAGCTCTGAGTAAGGAGGTGTCAGCTGTGCTCCAACGTAAACTACCTCCCAAATTGAAAGACCATGGAAGCTTTACCATACCGTGTACCATCGGTGAAAAAAGGTTTGAAAAAGCCTTACTTGATTTAGGTGCTTCTATAAATTTAATGCCTTTTTCTGTTTATGAAGCACTTGATCTAGGTGAGCTCCAAGAGACTAGTGTGGCTATTCAACTTGCGGATAGATCACTTAGACGACCAAGAGGTTTGTTGAAAGATGTTTTGGTACGTGTGAATGAATTGATCTTTCCGGCCGACTTCTTTGTGTTGGAGATGGAAGAAGCTGTTATGCCGGTCTCCTTACCCCTCATACTTGGCCGGCCCTTCATGAGAACTGCGCGTACCAAGATTGATGTCTATGAAGGAACCTTGTCCATGGAAATTCAAGGAGAAAAAATTGGCTTTAGAATTTTCGAAGCAATGAGGTATCCTTGTGATGATCAATCTTGTTTTTCTATTGATACTTTTGATTATTTGGTGCAAGATACATTCAATACAAGCATGGGTGAAGACTCTTTAAAAACTGTGCTGGAATTGGGTTTATTACCATGCCAACAATCAGCCATCACAATGACCAACCAAGAAGCTATTTGGTGTGAAGAATTGGAGACTTCGGTGGCTGCCCTTGAAGCTTTGCCACGGGTACAAGGTAAGTATTATTCTCCTTTTATTTCTCTTCCAATTTCTAATGAAAAACTTGTACCTTCTGTGATTGAGGCACCAAAATTGGAGCTTAAACAGCTACCAGACCATCTACAATATGCATACTTGGGAGACAATGAGACACTACCAGTTATTATCGCAGCTAACCTTTCGGTAGAGGATAAAGATAAGCTGATTCGAGTTCTCAGAGAGCATAAAACAGCAATTGGCTGGAGTATAGCAGATATCAAGGGCATAAGCCCAACCACATGCATGCATAGAATACTTCTTGAGGAAGGATCAAAACCTACAAGAGAATCCCAACGTCGATTGAACCCTCCTATGATGGAAGTGGTAAAGAAAGAAGTTCTCAAACTTCTTGATGTCGGTATGATATACCCTATCTCTGACAGTAAATGGGTGAGTCCTGTACAAGTTGTGCCCAAACGATCTGGAATAACAGTTGTCAAGAACAAGGACAATGAACTAGTGCCTCAACGTTTGCAAACGGGCTGGAGAGTGTGCATCGACTATCGTAAGCTCAACAATACTACACGTAAGGATCACTTTCCTTTACCTTTTATTGATCAGATGCTTGAGCGTCTTGCAGGTTATGCATATTATTGTTTCTTGGATGGCTACTCGGGCTACAACCAAATTGCCATAGCTCCGGAAGATCAAGAGAAGACGACATTCACTTGTCCCTTCGAAACATTTGCGTATAGGAGGATGCCTTTCGGTTTATGCAACGCGCCTGCCACATTTCAACGTTGTATGATGAGCATATTTTCTGACATGGTCGAAAAAATTATTGAGGTATTCATGGATGATTTTTCAGTTTTCGGTAATTCTTTTGACCATTGTCTTCATAATTTGTCGCTTGTTTTAAAACGTTGTCAAGAAACTCACCTTGTACTTAATTGGGAGAAGTGTCACTTCATGGTAACACAAGGCATAGTTTTAGGCCATATTATATCTCTTAAGGGTATTGAAGTTGATAAAGCAAAGATAGATCTTGTTCGTTCTTTACCACCCCCTACATGTGTGAGGGAGGTTCGTTCTTTTCTTGGTCATGCAGGTTTCTATCGACGCTTCATCAAGGATTTCTCAAAGATTACAAGGCCTCTTTGCCGCCTACTTCAAAAAGAAGTGGAATTTGAGTTCAATGAAGAATGCAAAGTGGTGTTTGACAAGCTTAAGGGAATGTTAACGACAGCCCTTATCATTGTGCCACCAGATTGGAGCCTTCCATTTGAATTAATGTGCGATGCAAGTGACTACGCAGTGGGCGCTGTTTTGGGACAACGAGTAAACAAGCTGCCTCACGTTATCTACTATGCATCTCGGACTCTCAATGAGGCTCAAGTCAATTATACCACCACAGAGAAGGAGCTACTTGCTGTTGTTTTCGCTTTAGATAAATTTCGATCATATCTTATAGGCACTAAAGTGATTGTTTTTTCTGACCATGCAGCATTAAAATATCTTCTCACAAAAAAGGATGCTAAGCCTAGACTGATTCGATGGATGCTCTTGCTTCAAGAGTTTGATATTGAAATCAAAGACAAGAAGGGGTGTGAGAATGTTGTGGCGGATCATCTCAGCCGCATGACACATACTCGAACTTGGGAAGGTGAGGTTTTACCCTTACAAGAACAATTTCCTGATGAACAAATTTTTGCTATGCAGGTTGCGGATCCTTGGTATGCGGATATCATCAATTATGTTGTTACCAAGAAGATTCCAGCGGACTTCACTAGAGCACAAAAGGATAGACTTGTCACGATGGCAAAGTACTATGTGTGGGATGATCCATATTTATGGAAGCAATGCCCGGATCAAGTGATAAGAAGGTGTGTACCTGAAAGTGAGTTTGATTCTATTCTAACTTTCTGTCACTCTTATGCATGTGGAGGCCACTATGGAGCTAAGAGGACAACTCTTAAAGTACTTGAGAGTGGTTTTTATTGGCCATCATTGTTCAAGGATGCATATCATTTTTGTAAGACTTGTGATCGTTGTCAAAGGACAGGTAATATTGGGCCAAGAAATCAAATGCCACTAAACCCATTCAATATTGTTGAAATCTTTGATGTTTGGGGCATTGATTTCATGGGTCCCTTTCCTTCTTCTCATGGATTCCTTTATATACTTCTCGCTGTAGATTATGTTTCTAAGTGGGTGGAGGCACAGGCCACTCGAACTAATGATTCTAAAGTTGTTCTCAGTTTTCTTCGAGCTAAAATCTTTTCAAGGTTTGGTACGCCTCGAGCTATTGTCAGCGATGGAGGAACTCATTTTTGTAACAGATCTTTTGAAGCTTTGTTGAAGAAGTATAATATCACTCACAAAGTGTCTACACCATACCACCCTCAAACGAATGGTCAAGCAGAAGTTTCGAATAGAGAGATTAAACACATTCTAGAAAGAACCGTCAATACAAACCGAAAAGATTGGAGTGATAGGTTGGACGATGCTTTATCGGCATATAGAACTGCCTACAAGACCCCCATTGGCATGAGTCCTTTTCGGTTACTATATGGGAAGTCATGCCATCTTCCAGTGGAGCTTGAACACCGTGCTTATTGGGCCATCAAGAAGTTCAATTTTGATATGAGGTTGGCGGGTGATCATAGACGTCTTCAGTTGAACGAACTTGACGAGTTAAGGACTGAAGCATATGAGAATTCTCGAATTTACAAGGAGAAGACGAAGGCGTTTCATGATAAGCTAATTGCCAAGAAGACCTTTGAAGTTGGCCAGAAAGTTCTTCTCTTTGATTCTCGACTTAAGTTGTTTCCGGGAAAACTTCGCTCTCGTTGGTGTGGACCATTTGTTGTTACTAATGTTTTCTCTCATGGTGCAGTTGAAATTCAGAATCCAAAAACAGGGAGCACTTTTAAGGTGAATGGGCATCGGCTTAAGCCATACCTTGAGTTGGTCACAGAGCGGTTGGTGGAGAATGTACCTCTCCATGACCCTGATGTTAGTGCATGATTTGTGGTTTCGTCTGGCTGAAGACGTTAACTCAAGCGCTACTTGGGAGGCAACCCAACAAGGGAGAAGAAGGCTACACTCTCGTAACTTTTCTTTTCTTTTCAGTTTTAATTTCTAATAGTTAGTTGTGTTTCCCTCTTTCCATGCTTGGCTTAGCTTGTTCTGTGTTTTAATTTCTTAACATTGGGACAATGTTTAGTTTAGGTTTGGGGGTGCGGGAAATGTTTAGAGTCAAGGTTTAGAGTCAGTCAAAAAAAAAAATAAAAAAAAAACTGTTTTGAAACCTTGAGTTGAAGTGCTACTTTTGCTTACTAATGGAGATGTATATGGTGTGCATTGATCAATAATCTTTGACTGAGAGAGTGTCACGTAGGGATTGCATCATAGATGATTCATTTAATTGTGTTGTGCTCTTAATATCTTGGTGGACAAGGATGCCATAGCAGAATGAACTGTGGAAAAATAGTGGAGACTACCTTGTGAGATTTTTGAGCCTATACTGATTTTTTCTGAGAGATGCATTGTTATTTCTATTCTTAAACACTCTCAACTTCATCGTTTAGATTGATCTCACTAGGCCTTGCATTGGATACTAAAGAACTAATCTCTATACAGATATCATGATGCTTGCCTTTGCTTTTGAGTTGAATGAACCCTGAAAGATGAAGTTAGGCTATGTGTGTCTTACCCTTGTTAAACCTTTTGAATTCATTACCCTTTGTGTGCGCCGTTTACCCTGTTGAAACCAAACACTTAAGCCTTTTCTTTCATTACCCTCAACTTATCCAGCTTGCCCTGTTCTGAACCTACCCTGTAGCTTGAGCTATGTTAAGGTAATCTTGTAGAAATTCGAGGTTGAGCTGGAAATAAAAGAAAAAAAAATATGGTGTGTACCGAGGCAGATTGTGCTTTGATTGGAAGAAAGAAATATGTTGTAATGAAAAAAAAAAAAAAAAAAAAACGAAATTGGAGTTGAGAAGAATATGAGCTCACAAATTAAGGAAAAATCATTTGAGCTCCCAAGTGAAAAAAAAAAAAAAAAAAAAGAAGAAAAAGAAAAAGAGGGCACTGAAGGCCTGGACACCAATTACAAAGTTTATAAGCGGGCCAACCTATTGTACTTCATGAATGCAAGACTTTAGTATAGCTCAAGCTCTGATCCCTTTGTATTTCTTTCTTTCCTACCCATAAGCCTTACCTTACGTTACAACCATAACAAAAGACCTAACTGATTTTTGGGTGAATTTCTCTTGGAAGTGAAGATAAGTGTTATGGTTTATATGTGCTCTTAGTATCTGATTTCTTTCGTGAGATCTTCTTTCTATAAATGTGCTTCATTGTCATCTATTCATACGTGGAATATCCTTACCTATTTCACATAACTTCCGCCACGTATGCTTGTGAGAGATTTCAAGCCCTAGGTTCTGAGTGAACTAAAAGAAAAGGAGAGGAAGTTATCATGTGAGGTATAGAGTCGAGGCGAATTTATTCCATGGCATTCGGGTATGGTGTTTCTTTAAGCTTGGATTTTATGAGTATCTGCATTAGTCTATACATTGTGATGTATTTCCTTATAGTGGCATGATCTTAGTTCATTGAGTACGATTGACACACATTGGTTTCTATTAGTTTGTTTAAAGGATGCCCTTTTACAATTTTGGTTTCATAAATGTTTGTGGGTATCGTTCTAGTAAACCCTCAGGAGACACAACTCCTCCTACTAGGGACACCTAGAGGTTTAAAGGCTTGTGACACACGCTAAGTGTCATCGTGTTTCCCTACGAAAGTGGCCTAGGTTATTATTTATCTTTTGTTTACCATTTTGCTCGGGGACTAGCAAAAGTTGAGGTTTGGGGGTATTTGATAACACATATTTATGCACATTTTACATCCCTTATTCCTATACTTTGCACTAGTTTCCTTTGTGAAATTGGTTGTTTTGATGTGTTTTGTGTAAGTTTTGAAGAAATACGTCCCTAATGGTGATTGAGAGCTAAAGAGGCAAAAATATGGTGAAATAAGAAAAGATGAATATGTTCACAATTTTGAAGCCAAGTTAGGTTCCTAAACAGATTCGTCAATTTCACGGAATAAACTGGACGTGCTCAGGAGGAATTGGACAACAAGTGATATACCGTTGGAAAGATCTAGAAGTCTAGTTTCCATAGAATTTTACGGTTCGTGATTTGGAGTTCCCTAGAGGAAGTTGCATCAGTTTTAGCATCAGTGGTTCAGTGCAGAAATTATATACGAAATTAGAAGATTTGATACCTCAAGTTACCATTCTTGGTACTCAAGACAAGGAACAAATCTTGGGAGATTACGGGGCACTCGAATCATGTGTTAGAAGTCAATGACAACTCTCTCAATCAATTAAGTTCAGTTTCCATAAGGAGAAGTGCATCGAAAGTCGAGTTCTGTATCAATTAGGAGAATCACTTCCTTATGGTAATTGGACTTAATTCCTATTTTGTCTCAAAAGTCTCAGTCGTGCCCTATTGTGAAACTATAAAAGGGATGTAAAAGTCATCAAAGAACAGACGGACGGAGGAAAGAACGGACGGAGGACGCAAAGAGAAGGTGAAATCGGCAGCAAGCAAGCGGAGATCTACTACTTGATTGTCTCTTTCTCTTTTGTGTTTTAGTGTTCAAAACAGATGATGAGTGGCTAGTTTTCCTTCAGTTAAGGGGCTGGTTGAAGCCCGAACATGATTGTATTGATGCTTCGTTAATCTTTAATCTTATTTCTTGATATCGAATGAAAATCTTTTCACTATATTACTTGTTGATGAAATCTGAGATATGTTTCTTTGAGTGCACGCTTAGATGCATGTCTTAGAATTCTATTGCTAGGACAATATGATTGATCGCCCATATCTTCATAAAGTCTCAAGTAGCCAATGAATAAGATAGCTCATATTCATGTGAATCGATTTCTAGGTTATGTAAGATGCATGCCACATCTTGTGAATTTAGTGATGTTTGCTTTCTTTGTGCTTAATGATTCTTGAGTGTTGAATCTATGAACATGCCATTCTAGATTGCATCTTAAGAACTAAGTTAAGGAGTACATGCCATGCACTTGACATACTAATTAAGAGAAAGCAATAAGATAAAATCAACATGCCATTGTTTTATCTTAAACATCGTCATTCGTGAATCAAGAATTACAGTTGAAGATTGCAGCAGTACATGATTGTTAGTGGTGGATAGCTTTCCCTTGACTATTTCTCTTATAAGAATCAAAAACGTTTCCTACTTCTTATTGATTATTCTAAGTTTGTCGTGTAGCTCGAGTCACAATACTGTTTAGCTCGAATCACAATTAGATTTGACTTGCAATTACATTCCAATCCTCTGCGGGAGATACCCTTGCTTCTCACTGTACTCAACAACGTTTTTCTTAAGTTGCAAGGATTAAATTGACTTATTTTTCAGCACCTATTTTGGTGTTCGAAAATAGCTGAACAACACACGAATCAAGAAGTCAAGTTACCCGATTATCATCACGTGTGTTTGCAATATTACTTTGAACATGAGAATTGAATATCTATCGCGCAGGATTATAAGCTAGAGTTTTATTTACTTAATTGTTTGATTAAATCTTGTTTTAGTTTGGATACTATCTTTCATGCTACATAGTCATTTGACCCCTTCTTACTTTCTTATATTATATTTGTTATTTTTTTTAAACTTTATTTGTTAGTTGTTTACATTCCATTCACAAAAAATTACATTAACTTTTTTTGTGGATTCGACTCTGGACATCCGAAATTAATATTCATTGACTATAAGAAGTCCACCCAATATTTGGTCTCCATCACTCCTAAAACGACCGTGAAATGTTGCGGTTCGCCAAATACTTTTCACACGTACTGTTGCAGACCTGCGGTGTTGACCCACTGATGAGTATCCCACATCGAAAAAATAGGGCTACCAACTATAGTTTATAAGGATCCAAGACACCCTCACCTAGTAAGCCGGTTTTCTGGGTTGTAGTTCTACCTTGGGCCTTATGGGCCGGTGTGGGTTTTCATCATTGGTGCTTTCATTGAGAGAGTCGCGTTTGCGGAGAGGGCTGCCGTCTGAAGGGCGAGCGGAGCCGCCAGGTGAGCGTAGCCACCGTGGACGTCGGCTGTCCAAGGGGGTGGTTTGATGAGTATCCCACATCGAAAAAATAGGGCAACCAACTCTAGTTTATAAGGATCCAAGGCACTCTCACCTGGTAAGCCGATTTTTTGGGTTGTAGTTCTACCACCAACTCTAGTTTATAAGGATCCAAGGCACCCTCACCTGGTAAACCGGTTTTTTGGGTTATAGTTATACCTTGTACCTTATAGGCTGGTGTGAGTTTTCATCACCACATTTGGCACCCAATAACACCAAAACCGTGTTTCATCCCACCGTCCAAATATCCAAATACTCTCATGAATCATGACCGACAAAATATGTGTTGTCAATCATACATATACCCGAGCCCAAAAAACATAAAGCAAACACCGGAAACCCGATAAGGCGAAAACACTAGACTTTTGACATTTTAGCAAGAAAGAGGATGAGCGAAGATGACAAGAACAGAGGGGTTGCAGTGGTGGTAGATCACCACCATCAACAGCATCATCATCACCATCACGACGAACCACCGCCACCTCCTCCTCAATACGGCACTTTCCAAGGAGTGGCCAACTATCCGCCGCCGGCCATAGGCTTCCCTCAACCAGTTCCTCCTCCTGGTGCTGGGGCCCACGGATCATCTGCTCCTCCCCCTCAATACTACACTCAGGGCTACCAGACCGTTCCAGGTATCATCTGCTTTTATCAACTACGATGATATTAGGATGGAAATCAGTAGATTCTAATTCGTATTTTTATTTGCCAAGACGAGAACGTAGCGAGATCGGCTTTGTTAAGTCACCGTTTACGTTGCACCGAGATTCCTTATGTCCTTTTCATTTCTATCAATTTCTCTTGTGTATTCCAAATTGATGGAGAATATATGAGTTACTCAATTGATGTTTGAAAATCCCAATTGATTGAGCTTTCTTTGTTTTTCACATAAACAAAAATACAATTATTGGAAACTTATGCAACTGATTGTATGTATTTATGGGGGTTATTCTTTCAGGTTATGCTGTTGCTGAAGGAAGACCTGCCAGGGAACGCCGGCTTCCGTGCTGTGGTATTGGTCTTGGCTGGTGCTTGTAAGTAATCATAATTTATCAAATGCTATATAGATTGACAGATGCTATTAATTTGGACATTTGGGTATAACATAATACCTTCTGTTGTTGATTATATACCTTCCTTGATCACTCCCCATGCTGACAAAACTAAAAATGAAAATAAGTCCAGATCCATTGATATGCCAATAAGAAAAGTAGTTCGTGCTAGCTGTTCAAGAAATTCTGACTAAGAGATGAGCGAAGGTCACAAGTGGGCAATTTATACTTTGACTATAGTGATACTTTAAAACAAGATTGTTTAAAGTTTAAACTGATGGCAGCTGCCCGCCTTACTAAAGAGATACTACTGATATGCTAAAACAATTTGGTATAACATCATGGCCATTTGATAAATAAATTCACATGGAATTTGATAAATAAGTTCAGATGGGATTGGCTTATAAAAATCGTAATAGAAGTTTGTGTCTGTCTACTACCCTACTCTAATTTCCAGTCATGGTATGCCTCAAAGAGTGCTTGACATTGGGGATTTAAATTTCGCCTAACCTTATTGCATTCACATCTACTCGAGGTTCCAGATTTTGGAATCTCATATTTTCTGCTTTTGTATGTTGTTGCACTAATGCAAATGTATGGTTGAGAGGTGATTCAAAAGGTTATTCCTTGACTATGTGCTAGATTAGTTTGACAAAAAACAAGTGGTGGCACCGTGGCAGGCTGTTTAAAATGAAAAAGAAATTTGTAGATGGGAAAAGGTTGGTGAAATCCTAGAGATTGTATGGATCGCTAGGATTTTGGAGTTGTTGTGCCAAGGACAAAAAGAAGGGGGTTTTATGAGCTCCTCCAAATAAAGACTGCATGAGATTAGTAAAAAGCAGGATTAGTGAACATTAAATTGTGCTCTCTATCTTTAGATCATGATAATCAACCCATTGTATATGACATTAGTTCCATTTGGACATATTATATATATTTTGTTGATTCATTATTATTGATGCTGACAGATATCTGCTTCTTTCAGGTTCATTATTGGCTTTTTCCTGGGTGCCATCCCGTGGTATATTGGGTTATTTGTCCTTATGTGTGGGAGGATAGACCATCGAGAAAAACCAGGATATATTGCTTGCACAATTGCTGTAAGTTACTCATTACTACCATTTCTTTGTAATTTGGAGAATGGTGTGCTGCACCATAATTTCTCTAGTAGTAGTTTTGTTTTTAAGTTTCTGTTTTATAGTGTAGTTAACAGTGGCACTTAACCCTGATATAATTTAGAGACGAACTGGGTCTATCTGCACTGTACTGTCCACTTACCAGGATAAATGTTAATTTTGAAAAGAAAACCATATCTAGTACATCCATTAATTTTCTCTCACTAAAATTGCTTTATCCTGTGTCCCAAAGATTGAGTCTCTATCTAACTATCTAAAACTGATGAAAAAACTGGTGATTCAATACCTTTGATTTGTTCTCTTATTCCTCATTAACTAGAATGAATCACCAATTCAACGCGCACCTCTCTCTTTTTCTGCTAATTTGCCAGGATGCAAAGTTAAGCCCTTAAGAGTTGAACACTCTGGCCTATAACCTTGTAGCGAAAGTAAGATGTAAAAGAAGATGACTGCTTGCTTTCCCTTCTTGCAAAAGACAACATGTTGTTCTTCTTCACACATCGGGTGTCTCTTTTTCTCAATAAATTTCCATGGTTAACATGCACCCAAGAGGCCTTATAAGCTGTAAACTAATTGGAAATGTATGCTTTGATTTTATTTTCCATGGAAACTCATTTTTGCAAGAGTCCCATAATTAGATATATTTTTAAATTATCTCTTTTTTATGCCTTCTGCTTGAAGTCTATCGTCCAAGTTGATTACACCCGAAATTTTTTATGAAGAGGATAAAATGTTGGTGATCTCCCAATTCTTTGTCCAATAAAAGTAAATGCCCAAATAGTTCCCCCACTACTAACCCTACTGTTGTCACATATCAAAGCATTGTTATTTCTTCCAGAACAAATAAATCGAGAAATATAATTTCCAAAATAGTCTCACCAACCAGATAGGCATGCCAAAAAATATCTTCATGTTAATGGGTAGCAATGTTCTCACGTTTGTGTAACTCTTATCCCAACTCTCACCCGATAAGCGTGTGTATTTAATCTCAAATTTCCATCCACAACTTATTCTGCCACTACAGCTCTTCTTCGAAGGTGAGATATCAAGAGCAAATCTCCAAAATCACTTACTCAGAATTGATTTATTGAATAACTTAAGTTATTTAATATTTAAATCACATCTAGTTCTAGGAAGCTTTACTAATCCCAATTGGCCGCTGATAATTCAGTTCTTTAGTTCTTTGTTAAGATCACCTTGCTGGAACTGCCTTTTGGACAGTTTCAGTCTTCTAGAAACTATTAGCTAAATGGGAGAGAGAGATGTGGAAAGATTAGATGTAGGCTCTTGGTGACTGATTCTACCTCTTGACATTTTTTTTCCATTCTTCCATTCCCTTTATCTTTCAACAATGGGATTCTATACATTATTATTTTAAATTTATTTCAAGGAGCCCAACATTATTTTACCAAATTTACTAAGGAATGAACTGGCTCAACGAGCTTGAGCTTGGGCTTGGGTTCGGTTTGCGAGCCAATCCCAGGTTTGGATTTTTCAGGCCCTAATGAGCTTGGGCCAACTATAAAAGCAACGAGCCGAGCCTAGGGCTTGTGAAAGCCCGGCTCAGTCCGGCCTGCTTTCATTCCTAGTGGAGTCAAGCCTTAGATGCCAAAGGATTTAAACTAAGTAGGACTAAAACATTCATGAAATGTTAAATTTAGTAAGATCATACAAGGGAATGAACAAATTATTGAATTAGATGGGAGAGAAGTAACAAAAAGTAAATTTTTAAAATATGTTGGCTCGATTTTCCTAGATGACGTACACATTAGTAAAGACATAGCTAATACGATTAAAAATGGGAGGATGAGTGCATCCGGGGTTTTATATGACTATAGGATTCCTTTAAGGTCGAAGGAAAAATTCTACAGGTCAGCTATATCACTAGCGATGATGTCTGGTTTTGAGGGTTGGACTATTAAAACACAATATATCAAAAAAATGCATGTAGCAAAAATGCAAATGTTTTGTTGGATGTGTGGCTACACAAGGGAAGATAGGATAAAAAAATGAGATTATTAGATTTAAAATACGAGTGGCACAAACTGAAGAAAAGTTGCGAGGAAGTCGTTTAAGATAGTATAAGAATGTACAAAGTAGAGATACAGATGCAGCGGTGAGGACAATCGAGCAAATGAGTATAGGAGAGGGTAGGCAGTGAAGAAGACCTAAAAAGACATTACTTGGAGTGGTAAGAAAGGATATGGATTCAATAGCAGTGGATCAAGTATGATCCTAAATAGAAATGAATGGCGAAAATGAATACAAGTAATGAATTTCCATTGATTTTCTCAAAGACTTGTATAGTAGACCCCACACTTTTTGGGATAAAGGCTCGGATGATGAGGACAACGCGTATATACTAGATAACATAAAAATAAACAAAATAACATCACATAAAGATTTAAATGCATGTTTAAAATGGTCATGAAAATTATTAAAAGCCTAACATTCTAGAATTGGAGCTTCTCTTGTTTCTTTGTTGGACAGTATCATCTTTTTGGACTAATTGATGTTTAGTTTGTTTTAAAGGAACATCATAAGAGCAAATCAATGTGTTTTGAGGTAGTGTAGTTGAATTGAAGATGTATTTAACTTATTTTAAAGAAACATATCTGTGTAAAACTGCATGTTTTGATGCAGGCTTGTCATTTTGAGTTGATAAAATATAAAATAAGAAAGTATGAAACATGCCTTGAACCATCAGCCTTTGGTGCTTGGACAATATCCATCCCTTTTCGTACTGAACTATGAATTCCTACTTTGTTTTCCTCGTTTCTCATATTTGACTGCAAATTTGAGCCTCCAGCTTCTTCTTAACATCTACAACCATGCATTTAGTTAATGTTTAGACGTGCCACTGCTCATCTTCAATTCTCCTTTTTCAGTCTCCTCAAATATAACATAAACTATACCATTCATTCCAACTCATCTGTCACATCCTCTACTGGAGGAACATGGCTTCTGGGTGTAAAATCTCCTTTGGCACTTGGTCTATCACACTTGTTACCTGTACATAAAGATGGTCATTGACAATGTACTTGTGTTGATTCCAACAGCTGATCAATGATTATCTTAAACTTACTCACAACCATGAAGTGGGAACCGATGTCCAGCACAACCATTTTATGTCATGGAACCCATACTCTCTTCAAGTGATTTTCATAAGCTTCCTCTTCTTCCCTGTCATTGTCTTCCCTCAAGTTGGGAACCACTTTCTTGAAGAGAGTTCTCCTTCAGGACCCTATCTCCTATATCACTGTCAGTTCTAGCTTCTCCAAAAGCTTCCTCAAAACTGTAGGTATGTACACTGAGTTGGCCTTTTCAAAAGCATAGAAGACAAGTTAGGTTTTCTCTTGATAGCAAATGGATTTGGTTCTTGGGAATTTGTGGGTCCTGGATGTCTCATAAAGCTACTGAACTTCTCTATAGAACCATCTAATTTAACCATATCTTTGTTAAAGCTCCTGAAAAACGATAGAGTAACCATTTCGGTTCTTGGCTTTGAAATTTAGTTCTCCATTCAACCCTTCAAAAGATGATGTTTGAATTTCACCACTTTCTGACCCTTAAAGGCCTTGCTTGTTTCTTTATGTTAATGCATTTTGAGGTGCTAAAGCTCATGTGCATATTATATTTATATCTTTCTGCAGTCCTCATTCCCACTTCTCTCTTAATCATCTAATTTAACCATATTTTTGTTGAAGCTCTTGAAAAATGATAAACCACCTGAACCATTTAGGTTCTTGGCTCTGAATTTTGTGGTCCATTCAAATTCTTAAAAAAAAATGATGTTTGAATTTCACCACTTTCTGATCCTTAAGGGCCTTGCTCGCTTCTTGATGTTAATGCATTTTGAGGTGCTAAACTTCATGTGCATCATATTATAGCTCAATCTTTCTGTGGACTCCCTCATTCCTACTTCTCTCTTTGCACTGGGAATTATTCCAGCCATTCTATCACCAATCTATGGGCTTTGTGTTTGAATATTTCTTTCAGACCATCAATTATTTGACTACTGTGATTAAGATGGAAGCCACAGTTTGGACATTCAACAATGACGTTACAACATATGGTCATGGCAGTCCTTTCCTTATCCATCGAAAAAGCTATATGACTTTTCTTGACTTTGCAATTTATTTTTTAACTTTGATGGATCCACCAATGCTAGAATGCTCCTTGTCGGACACTCTAGCTCAAATTATCTGACCACCCTCCTCTTCATCCCCCCGGCGAACTCATCAGTTTCAAGCCACTTCTTGGTAGTATCCCACATCCTGATTTTTTATTTTACTTGTCCTAGTGATTTGCTTCACTGCAACCTGACCATCATAAATTTAAATCTTGACTTCATGGGGGCTTCTTCCTGACCATTTCCGGTTTTCCACTGTATTCAAAATTGATATCTAATGTAAATACTTCCCATGGTTGCCTTCATCTCGCTCTTGCCTCCACTGTGGAAGTCTAGCGCACGGTAGTTGTTTAGCTTCTGCCTTTTTTCGAAAGTTGACCAAAAAAAGAGAAAAAAAAAATCTAAGAGAATGATTAATTCACCTGTTGCTTGAAATAGCATTAACCTTGATAATGGTTTGCTCATCCTCTGAGTTTCAAGCATTAACCTTGATAATGGTTTGCTCATCCTCTGAGTTGAAGTTGCTACCCAGAGCAGGATCTTAGGAGGTTAAATTAAAGAGAAAAAAGTTCAAGAGAGTGGGCAATCTGTAATTTCTCCTGTTTTATATGCATGACATGGAACTTTTCTAATTTTTGTCCACCAGAATGTACAACAATAGTTTTGATATGTTCTGTAGCTCACGCACAGGGGACATGTTTCCCCTTTTTTGTTTCCTCTTGCTGGAATGTTTCAGTAAATCGAATTAAGTTTCTATTGAGCTTTACAAAACAAAATGGTTGAAACAAAATAATATTTGCACATTAAGTGGAAAATTTGTTTTAATATGAGGATTTCTTAGACAATAGATGATAAAAGAAATTATTAATATAACATGTCATGCAAATTTGCTGTTTATGTTATAGAGCTTGTTGGTATGGAGATTGCATATACTTAGTCCCGTTGTAATTCAAACTTATAATATATATTTGAAAATCATTTTTCTAAAGAGGGTGTTCTGGTCGTCTTTGTACTGTTTTTTCTTCTCAAACACTATATATATATATATATATATACACACACACACGTAAAATTGGGTTTGTTAAGTCATATATAAATGTCCCACTTCGTCTAGTATGGGTGAATTGTATGTGCATGTTGATATTTTTGTTTCCAACCATCCAATGTCTGTGTGTGTGAGAGAGAGATAGAGAGAGGGAGTGTGTGTGTGTGTGTGTGATCGGTTACAATAAGTAGTGGCTGAGGTTCGGCATAATAAGTTAATATGAGTTGCAATCATGTGGAGTCCCCGTGCTTAAGTAACAAATTTCAGTTAACAAGTTACCTGTTTTAGGTTTCAAATAATTTATTGGCCGTCTGCCATAGAAGGAAAATGTTACTGAAAATTACTCACTTCATGCCAGCTGAAAATCTTTGGGCATGTTAAATTTTCTTTTCATGCTCAACTTTGAAACTAAATAAATGGTGTCTTAATTGTGTTGTCAAGTGCTGTAAAAATCGATTAAACTTTGAATGCTAGGGTCTGAAAGGTTATGTCTGATCCGGGATCCTGAGCTGGTGATGATTGTAGAAATTGCTATTAGAGTGGTGATGTTTAATGTAGAAATGGTAATGGTGGTTTGTTGTGGTGACAAGATGGTGTTAGTGGAATGGTGATTTTGGCAGCAAATTAGACGTGTTGGTGCTGATAGGGTAGTATTTTTAACGGTGGTGGTGCATATGGTTATCCATAGTCTTAATTCTGATAAACTGGACAAGTTATAGAAAGGTCGATGGACATGACAATAATGTCGGGTCATATTGATGGATTCAGCTTCTCCTTTGTCCATTTTTTCTGTCAATATCATGTGTTTATGGTTTATATTGTTTATCTTTTATTATGTGTACATTTTTTTCACAATGAATTATGTTTTGCACTAATTCTGATACCTATGCCGGTTTCCCCAATTCTCACATATTTATTAATTCTGATGGCACTGCTGTATTATGCAGGCTGTTCTTGCTACAGTCGCAATTATTATTGGTGCAACCAAAGGAGCAGATGAGTGGTAACTCATGTTGATAGTTTCTGCAGTTTGCAATTTGGGATATTCATACGCTTGGATTCGTAGAACTCAGTGAAGTTTGTTTAAGACGACGTGAAAACTATTGAAGACCTTGTTCAGTCTCTTTGATTATATTGTCACAAAATAGCACTGCAAAGCAAATATTTCCCGAGTAGTCTCCTCCCTTGAACTAATACATTACTCTGTATATTTCTGAAGAATTGTGTGATACCAAACATTATACGGATTTATGTCCATTATTATATTTGTTTAAGAGACCTTCTGTGTTTTTTTATTCAAGCAAGTTGAGACAAATCCGATGTATTGAAATTCAGTGTTTTCAAACCTGGAATCCGCTTGATCTGGAGAAGTGTCTGGGTCCTTGGTTGATTTGGACCAGTTTGGACGAACGGTCGGTTGTAGATTGCACCAGTGTTTAGGATGGGAATGACAATGAAATATTAAGTACATAAAAGGAATAGAAATGGAAATGTTATAAAATTGTTCTAATTGGTAGCATTTTGGAACTAGCATAATATGTTGATAAAATTGTCTTGAATTACGTGTCCAAATATGTACTAACATAAATGCTTGTGAAAATGTTCTACCAAACTAGTTCATTATACATTGTTCAACCTTCTTTATGGTAACAAATTAACAAGCCCACGCCAACAGTC
Organism: Tripterygium wilfordii; assembly: GCF_013401445.1. Taxonomy (NCBI): domain Eukaryota; kingdom Viridiplantae; phylum Streptophyta; class Magnoliopsida; order Celastrales; family Celastraceae; genus Tripterygium; species Tripterygium wilfordii. The sequence goes on from NC_052250.1 coordinate 4,862,423, forward strand.
CACTGTTAAGACCCAAAGCAAAAAAATGGCAAAATTAGTACACCACGGCTTACAAGTAAAAGAATTTGGAGCTCATAATTAATCTGAGTAAGAATAACCTGAAAGGTATTACATCGATGAAGCTTGTCAAAATAAAGTAACAATGTCCCAAGAGCTATTACGAGTTTCTTGTTTGGATGGGCAATGTTGTTTTATATGATTTTTTGGACTGATGTATATGTGAGAAACCCCATTAGTGGCAGAAGCACGTACTAGTCATATAAAATCCCATATTTTTGATCGGTATTGTTGATGTATATGTGAAAATGTTCTACCAATCTTGAAATCAAGGGTAATTGGGAATCTAGAAAATATGAGTCTAATTGAAATGAATATAAATTTAAGTGGTGAAATTTAGAAAGATTGGGAGTGTTAAAAAATCATAGAAACCGAACCGACAGTAAAATCGACCGAAATAATCATTGATAACCGACCGATTCGTCAATTTTGACATGTGCTGACCAGCGATTTTGATGACCACACACGACCGTGAACCCGTATTTAGCAATCTTAACCTCTGATGGACAACTCAAAAACCTGTTGGGAAATTTGGCGGTATCGCGTATCCGACCTTGTACGCATCATGTATTTACAAACCCATAATATAATTGATTTTTTACGAACCCGTAATATAATCATTTGGACTATAGTGCACTCATATCGAGCTATGTGTTTGAATTATTTTCGAGTGCATAGGGAATTTATTGAAAGTGCATGGATCATGATATATATTGACTAGATGTTTGTATGGATTGGATTGCGATTGAAAAATTGTATGGGTGATTGTGATAGCCTTGTTGTTGTCGTCTGGCTATTGTGGTGGTTGTGCTAGTTACACACTACCATGAGACGTGATCACTATATGAGATAATATCCCCTTTATGTTACCTACATGATAATACGAGGTATTTGAGCACCACGGCCTCCGATGGTGGTCTGTTCAATCATGGGCTACCTATTGGTTATGACTGATTGTCCAAAGTTGAAGAAACCACAACACAAGGAAAAGAGAAGAAGAATTCTAGAAGACATTCAATTCGACATGGGACTCCTCAAAATCAGAATGCTCTGATGATGAAGACATCAAACCTCTGCCTTATAGCAAAGGAAGAATCTCACTACAATAAAAATGAGGTAAGTGACTCTAACAATGATGATGATCCTAGCTTTGAAGAATTGTTTAATTCATTTCAAGATGTATGCAATCAAAATGATGAATTGATATTTGTAAACAAAACTTTGAAGAAAGAAAAAGCATGCTGTAAAAAGTAAACAAGTCGAGTTTCTAAAAGAAATTAATGAGTTAAAAATTAAATTAGGAGAATTGAATGTTGAATTAATAATGCTTAGAAATAATATATGTGAGATTTTACTTCCTGACAATGCAGCTTTGATTGAAGAATTTGAAAGGTTGAAAAATGAAAATAGAAGGCTTGAAGAATCTTTTTCTTACGTTCAATACCAGTTCTGAGAAGTTGAATCTATTATTGTCAAGTCAAAAATCATTTATTGATAAAATTAATATAGGTTACTGTCTTGTTCAACTAACGGAAACATTGCTAGAGAGGAGCAAATTTGATTTTAATGTAGCATCTGGTACAAAATGTCAAAAATTGTAGATACATAACTGATTTCGGATGCAAGAAATATATTCAAATTTGGATTCCTAAGAGAACATATGTTATTAATGCTTACCATCAAGGACCCAAAAAAGCTTGGGTACCCAAGACAAGGTAATTCTTCTGTAGGTATGTCTCCAGGCAAGCCTCACAAAATGCCATTGGTACCTGAACAATGGATGTTCCAAACACATGACTGGAAAATCAAATATGTTAACTTCATTCAAGGAAAAGAAAAATGAAGGTTGTGTCGCTTTTGGAGAACACTCAAAGGGAAAGATCCTTGGTAAAAGATGTTAGTATTATTTTGTGAGCTGGCACAATTGTTTGGTGTGCAACTCATGTATAGTGTATTTAGGCTAGGGGTGTCCATCGGGTGTGTAGACCCGGAACAACCCGGAGACCCGGCCCGACCCGGTTCTTATCGGACTGGCCCGATGTGATTTTTATCGGGCCGGGTTGAGCCCGGCCCAAATATCAGTTAACAAGGTCGGGTCCCGGGTGATAATTATGTGTTATCGGGTTATCGGGTCACCCGATAACCCGATAACTTATTTAGTTAATTATTACATAATATATATAAAAAAATTACTAATGAAGTCTTAATACTTAATAAATTAATATAATACCATTAAGTCATTAACAGAAGTGAGAAGCCTGACCCATATCAAAAGTAGCTTAAGCTCTTCCGCCTCATCGTCTCTCCACTCCAATATTCATCAACCACCACCTCTACGATTACAAGCACACTCATCGGCCACCGCATCCATTGCATTCTCTGATACTTTGTTGCTTCTAATGATGGAGTTCTGATGTCATTGTCATCTATTATCCTGATTTCAAGAGAAGAATCGCTGGGTCTTAAGGTATTTTTAGGTTTTCTCACACTTTTGGGACTGACTCTCCCTTACTCAGTTACTATCTTCATCACTTGGTCTTTGTCAAACTCGCTCTCTATTACAATTATGCCAGCGCTTGGAACCAGATCGGAGAACATCAATTGTGAGCACTGGGCATCTCGATTTCGCTGGGGAGGGATTGGATTTTGACCTATCGCATAGCAGACGGCTGATTTGCCAACTCTTGTATGATGATTTCCCTTATTCTTAATTGAATTGTTAATTTTCTAATATTGATTCCATGATTTGTTTTATTACTTTGTGTTGTGAAATTACTTTGTTTTATTGCTTTATTGATTTGCTTTATTGCTTTATTGCTTTGTGTTGCCAAATTACTTTGCTTTATTGCTTTATTGATTTGCTTTATTCATTTCAAGTGAATAAATAAACATGTCTGTTAGTATGGATCATCTTTCATTTCTTCTTTTCTTTCTTTTTCGTTTGTGTCTACTAGCTCCCTGTGGACTGATCTTTGATGAAACAAGAAGGTTAGGAATGTTGATGGATTGTTCTTTTAATCATGTATGTTGATCTTCTTGCTTCTTTAGGGAGGATATCAAATACTTTATTGATCATTGAGAATGATGTCCCTGACTGTATAATAACTCTGCTTATACGGCTGAAAGTTATGAATTCTTCAATGAATAATACCAGGTGGTTTCTCTAAAAAAACAACACAAGAGGCCCATGGGTACACTCTAGTATAAAGCTTTGGCTAGCCCATTGAGCCAAGAGCCTTCTCTCATATTTATGCTTTAAACCCATTTGGTATTGCCTAATATTGTCATTAGTGTAAAATTATTGGCATAGGGGCATTTAGGGTATTTGAGACGTGTGTAAGTGTGTGAAGTGTGTGGAAGAGAGTTCTAAAAAAATTAAAAAAACCGACAAATAGTGTGTAGCTCACTCTCTCCCTCTTGTTCTTGGAGAAGTGAAGAATCAAAGAGAAGGTTCACTAGAAAAGTACTCATGACTGAGTTTTTGGCGACTACACCAATAACTCCACAACTACCACAAGCTCCATCAAGCAATGGATATGGAGATATGTTCTTGATTTTGTTCTAAGTGGGTTTGATAAACCTCAATTGTCAAATGGATTCTTGAGAGCTCGATTTGAGTCTAAAAATTGGTATCAGAGCCCAACCTATTTGCTTTTGAGGCTGTTAAACCATGATTGGAATTTATTTTGTGATTTCTAATGTTGGTTTTGCCGGATCGGCCATGGAAATGTGCTTCTTGCTACTACTACGATAGCAAAATTTTTGTAGGTGTCGAGACTCCTCACCAGGGTGTTCGGACAACTTACTCACAAAGGGAGAGTGATGAAATAAGGTTTTTTACAAGGTGTTTTCTCACAATTTATTGATCGTTCCACTACACCATTTGATATTTTTGATTAATAAATTATATGTTTTGATAAAATTGTGGGAAATGTGACATAATTTGAGTGATTTGGTGCTTGCCTATTGTGAGACCAATCATGTCAAGTTGTCGATGAGATAAGTGTGCAATTATCGCATTGACAACTTGACATGATGGATTGTTTATGTGAAATTCATAATTTTCTCCCACGATCCATTGGGATTAATATTAAGATCCATGTGGGCAATTAAATTATCCTATCGATATTTAATTGTTAAATATGATGCTTAGGTTGTTGAGGGATTTTGTTAGATGCCAATAACTGTAAATTCCTTATGACCCTATCGGTGAAAGGTTTGATGCATTTGGTTTTGGTATTTAATAAATTGTCCTTAACTTATGAAAGTCTCTATATTGACCCAAAGACTTATAGATCATTGAGAGTTGAGAAAATAGCAAATATAGCATGACTTTGTTTTACATGCCTCTTGATAATTTGCTTGTTCCTTCTCAGCTATGAGCAATTCTACTGTTTCTCTGCAAATGTCTGATATTATGACGCTGAATGGGACTAATTATAAGAAGTGCTGACACTCTCTCATGATGAATCTAACTTTGATGAAGTTAGATTTTGCCTTCACGTACGATTCCACAGCCTAAGGAACTCATTGATACTCGTACCACTGAGGAGAGAATGAAATTTGAGGAATGAGATTATGCAAACAGGTGTTGCTTGATGATTATGAAAATTTACATGGAGGAATCAGTGCGTGAAAGCTTTCCTCAGTATGCCACTGCCAAAGATTTTCTTGATGTCATAGGAAAGAAATATGCCAAATTCTCAAAGAATGAATTGTTGAATATGCTTCATTCAACACTGTATGATGGCTCTAACTGTGTGAAAGACCATGTCATGAAGATTTCGTGTTATTACCAAAAGCTTAAAGCAATTGTTAAGGATCTTGGAGAAGATTATTTGGTGTGGCATATTATGAGGACTCTCCCTTCACAATTTGATCCAATATGATATAGTTACAATGCTCAAAAAGAGAGATAGACCTTGGATGAAATGACCTCCATATTGACAAAAGAAGAGGATGACATCAAAATGGAAGGTCTCGTCCTATTTCAATGGTGACTAAAATAGAAAGTTTAATTCTAAGAACTCTGATAGCTCTAAGCAATTTAAGGGAAAGGGTTCTGAGGCCAAGGATAGTGTTCAGAATGCTTATTCTACTGCTAATGACTCAAACAATGAAGGCTTTAAAGGCAAATGCTTGTGGTGTCGTATGTCTGGGCATAAGAAGGTAGATTGCAGGAAATTCAAAACTTCACAAGAAAAGAGAGGTAATTCTTCCATAATGGTTTGTATAGAAACTAATGTCATTAATATACCCTTGAATACTTGGTGGTTAGACACTGGTGCTACAATTCATGTCACTAATTCATTGCAGGCACTAATAAGCAAAAGAAGGTCGAGTGATCGAGAAGGGCACGTCTATATGGGTTACGGAACGAAAGTAAAGATTGAATATTTAGGTGTAGTTAAGTTGCATACTATTTTGGGACATAGTCTAGAGTTATATGATGTAGCTTATATTCCTACCATTAGGAGGAATTTAGTTTATGTTCCACTTTTGGACAAGTTTGGATATTGTATTAATTTTGGAGACAGAAAATTCAGCACGTACCGTGACACTGTTTTAATAGGTAATGGATGCTTGTGTGATAATCTATATAAGCTTAATTTGCTTGATGTGTCTATTGCCTCTTCTTCTGTTAGTTCTGTTATTCATGCCTAATGACCTAGATCGAGTGATAACTCCTCTATGTTATGGCATAAGAGATTAGGCCATATATCTAGGCAAAAAATGGAAAATTAGTGAAGGATGACACACTTTCTAATTTTGATTTTGGTGACTTTGATGTTTTTGTAGATTGTATTAAGGATAAATTGACAGCTAAGGTAAGAAAGAGTAAATCGGATAGGTGTGATAGAACTCTTCAATTGATTCACACTGATATTTGTGGACCATTTACTCCAATTGCTTTGGGAGGTTAAAATACTTTATTATGCTTATTGATGACTTTTCCTGTTATAGCCATATTGAACTTCATCGTGAGAAGTCTGATTCCCTAGAAGTTTTTAAAGTCTTTAAGACTAGAGTTGAACTTCAGAAAGAGTAGAAAATCAAGGCTATGAGATCGGATAGAGGTGATGAATTCTATGATAGATATGATGAGACTGGACATAATCCTGGTCCTTTTGCAAAATACCTAATTGAGTGTGACATTGATGCAGTTTGTACAATGTCTGGCACTCCTAAACAGAATGGTGTTGCAGAAAGGAGGAATCGTACCCTTCTTGATATGGTATGGTGTATGTTGGCTCACTCTACTTTACCAGATTTTCTATGGGGTGTGGCACTGAAAATAGCTGCCTATATCTTGAATCAAGTTCCAAGTAAATCTATTCTAAAGACTCCATATGAGTTGTGATAAGGTAAAAAGCCTAGTTTACGTCATTTTCATGTATGGGGTTACAAAGCAGAGGTGAGACCATACAATCCTAATTCAAAGAAACTTGATCCTAAAACCATAAGTGGTTTCTTTATTGGCTATTGCACAGGATCAAGGGGTTCCAGGTTTTATTGTCCATCCCACATCACCATAATTATTGAGCCAGAATGAATTGAGGATGATTTGGTGATGATACAGATCATAGCCAAAGAGAAATGGAATTCAGGGACGATATAGTTCACTACCATGTACTTGTTGCACCTATTTCCCATTTCAGAACCTCCTATTGTTGTGGAATATGAACATACTAATGAGCCTGCTAATCAAGTTGAGCTTGATATTCCAAAAACTAGTGATGGCTCATTGAGGAGATCACAGAGGGCTTGTAGATCAGCTATTCGTGATAATTATATTCTATATCTGTATTAACATGAGTATGACATTATTGTTGCTTCAGATCTAGTTACTTACCAGGAAGTAATGACTAGTTCACAATCCTCTCTCTGGATGAATGTAATGATTGATGAGATGGCATCCATGTCACAGAATGGTGTGTGGGACTTGGTTGAGTTGCCACTTGGCTGTAAACCCATTGGCTGCAAATGGCCAGATTGAAAGATACAAGGCAAGGTTAGTTGTCAAAGGCTTTAGTCAAAGAGAAGGTGTTTTTTTCACCTGTCTCGAGTAAAGATTCATTTCGTATCATTATGGCTATTGTAGCTCATTTTGATCTAGAGTTGCATCAAATGGATGTTAACACTACATTCTTGAATGGAGATTTGTATGAGGATATATATATGGTTCAACCCACTGGTTTTGAGACACAGGGCAAGGAACAACTTATATGTAAACTAAAGAAATCCATTTATGGATTGAAACAGGCATTGAGGCAGTGGTATCTCAAGTTTGACGAGATTGTCACTTCTAATGGTTTTAAGGAGAATCTTGCCGATCAATGTATATATTTGAGGGTTAGTGGGAGCAACTACATATTTTTGGTGTTTATGTCGATGATATACTGCTCCCAACTAATGACACTGACTAGTTGGCCAAGACAAAGGAGATGTTGTCAAACCATTTTGATATGAAAGATCTAGGAGAAGCCTCTTTTGTACTAGGCATTCAAATTCTTCGCGATAGATCTAATGTTATACTCCGATTGTCTCAGAAAACTTATATTCATCGCAGTCTAAGAAGATTCAATATGCAATCTTGTTTTCTTGGGAAAACACCACTTGTGAAAGGTAACAAGTTCTCTAAGGCTCAATGTCCTAAAGATGAGATTGAGAGAGGCGATATGAATTTAATTGCAATCGCACAAGTAATAAAATGATAAGTAAATTATCGTTCCCATGAGGATGTATTGACAGTCAAAATTAATGTGAAACAAGCAACAACTATGTAAATTGGGTGAAAATGATATGTAAACTAAAGAAATCCATTTATGGATTGAAGCAGGCATTGAGGCAGTGGTGTCTCAAGTTTGACGAGATTGTCACTTCTAATGGTTTTGGCAAACCCAACCATCATAGCTGCCGAATGAAACCGAGTGGTGCCCTTCATTTCAGCATCCTTTATAATTATAGACCTAAGAAATCAGTTGTTACAAAAGGAAAACCATGCATATATCAGAGATCTCATATGTAAAAGATCCTTTTGCTAATGTCTCATACCGAATTCCAAAACTAATGGCTATTGATAAACTTAGCCTTAAGAAAAAAAAAATTAGTATGAGCTATGCACAACATCGGGAACAACTCAAAAAACTAATATAGGAGATCTCATATATAAAAGATATTATTGTTAACGTCCAAGACCAAATTCCAATACTAACGGCTATTGATAAACTCAGCTTTTGAAAATGCACAACATGGGGAACAATTCAAAAAACTGAGAGTAGAATGAAACCTGGCAAAACATTATCGTTGAATTCTTGAATGATGCATGCTAATCCAAAAATAAATTACAATCACTTTCATTCGTCTGACTAACATCCTCCACAGCTAAAAGCACACAAGTATCCACATAGAGTGGTTGGTTTTGTTCTTAACTAAACTAAAACAAAGAACAAAAGACCAATTAAGTAAACAAAAATATAATCAAAGATGGAAAGCACTAGGGTACTTAATTTCACCTCACCTATCCAATTCAACTCCCTTGGTCCCTTAATCCCCAATTCCTCTCTCAATAATGACAATCGGTCTCCCTAACATATTCAATGCTCTATGTCTAGTCACACCAGAAGTACCTCTATCTCGAATCCCGGTTATGTCTAACAATCGGATTCAAAAGACAAAGACCCATTAAGATTTGTGGATTAACCATTTAGTGATTGCATAGGTCACGTCCCTATATTTCTATGGTTCATGCACCCTATGTCATCTATGGCTTGAGGCAAATCCTAGAAATCTCCTTCCGATCTCAATCTAGGTAACAAATCATTTAGATGATGATCAAGCATCCAAAAGCATTAAGCACACCCATAGACAATCAATACGAGAAAGAAATCAAGAAATAAGGAAACCAAGTTTATTGAATCTTCAAGATTTGGTTACTTTAAGACCCCTAGTAAAGAAATCTAGCCACAAACTCCAAGCTCCAATGGTGGCATCCAAGATAGAGAATGAATCTCAGCTCCAAGAACACCCCCAAAACCCTATTTTATGCCCTTTTATACTTCCCCAAACTCTTATGTCGTTTCCCAAACAAGTTGGGGTCGTTTTGGCTCAAAAACACGTGAATTTGGAACTTTTTCGAGAAACTACGCATGATGTGAATAATAACTCCGATCGATCAGACACTATTCTGATCGATCGGAAATACAATCTTTCTCCATGAGTTTTTGGGTATTTTGACAGGTCCGATCGATCAGAAATGACCTCCGATCCATCGGAAATTGCTTCTGGAGTCCAAATCTTCATTGTGCACTCTTTTCCTCCATTTCTTGCCTTGGCACCTACAATATGCAAATATAGCTTTCTTAGGCAATATCAACTCCTAATCAACTCAAAATTGGATGAACTTATGTGTAAAGAATTCACAAATGTATGTATATATTTGGCACATCGAGAGGCCACATGAAGGTAGTCCTATATGCGTATGATGTTGGCAACCTAATGTATGCTCAAGTGTGCACACATCCATATATTGATTTTGCAGTGGGTGTGCTAGGCCGTTACTTGAGGGATCCTAGTCAGTACCATTGGCAAGGGGCTAAGAAAGTCCCTAGGTATCTTCAGAGGACCAAGGATTGTATGTTGACATATCAGTGAACCGACACTCATGATATAGTTGGATTTTGTGACGTTGATTATGTAGGCTATGTGGATGATCTGAAATCCACTTTGGGTTACATCTTTATGATGGTTGGAGGAGCTATTTCATGAAAAAGTGAGAAACAGACAATCATAACTTCCTCCACCATGAAAGTAGAGTATGTGGTGTGTTATGATGCGACGTGTCACGCGATTTGGTTACGGAACTTTGTTTCCAGTTTGGGAGTTGTTAACTTCAATTCTAGACCACTGAGGATATATTGTGACAATTTTGTAGCTATATCTTACTCTTGGAACACTAGAGGCCCAAAGCGCTCTAAGTACGTTGATATTGTATAAACACCTACAAGCAACATGTTAGCATACCCATTAACAAAAGGCTTACCTATATTTGTGTTTCTGGAGCACGTCTCCCGTATGGGATTGATAGGAGCCTTGTTGTTTTGAACTAGTAGGAGTTGCATTGATATTTGTATAAGCATATTATTGTATATGTTGACATGGTTGCTATATGTTAAGAGTATCTATAGTGCATGGTTATGTATAACCGTTATATCCTGTCGGTATACTATTATGCATGACTGGAATGGCCATTTGTTATAGATACATATTGGAATACACTTTTTTGATTAAATGAGTAGCTATTTTAATTATGCAGAGTCCAAGTGGGAGAATGTTAGTATTATTTTGTGGACTGGCATAATTGTTTGGTGTGCAACTCATTCATAGGGTATTCAAGCCATAATGGGAAGGACATTTGTTCCTAATGATGCAATAGACCCATGGGTACACTCTAGTATATAGTTTTGGCTTGTTTGCGCCAGATTTGGAATTAGGACATTAATTTATGCCTAAAACATCAAGCCATACCTTATCGGCTCAATACTATAGAATCAAATTTGTTAAGCCCGCCCATCATGCAATTTGATCCTCTATGTTATTGAGGAAACACAATGAATCAACACGTACAGTGAAAGGGCCAAAATGGACTTGACATACATGGGATTCGTCCATTGCTCCATTTAAGAAGAATTCCAACTGATCCCAAAATGAGAAAATTCTAATTTTGGGGACCAATTTTGGTATACTAATGCCCCTGCAATGGAAATGGGGTACTTGCATACCCCAAGTTGGGGTGTTGGAGTACGTACCATCATTCCCAGTTAAACAAATATATTTCATTATTTTTCTCTCCCCCTTCTTTCTCTCCCTTTTTCTTTTGTGTTGTAATATATTATAATATTTGTTTTGGGTTAAATGGAGATGTGGCTGGAGTAGTGTTAGAATAGAGATCACCTAAAATAGAATTTTGATTAAAATATGAGAAAGCATATACCCCAAATGGGGTACACAATTGGACTTGCTCTAACTCGTGACACTGATAAGGACCCTTGTTGTTCAATGATTGGTCTAAATCCAAAATGCTTGATTATTTCCCATTGGTGGAGTTTATGAGCTAGTTTATAAGTTTGACCCTCATACCCTACTAAACTCTTAAAAAATTAGCGTATAAATTAGTCGTATAAGCTTAAAATAAGCTCTACATTTGAGGTTATCTGTTTTGAATAATACTTGAGATCTTCAAAATATTACATATATTTAAACCTACTCAAGTATTGGATATTAAATGGGTCCTATATGTATATGTATGATCAATGACTATTTCATATGGCATATAAATTTAGGCGTAAAATTAGGATCATATTTCGGGGGTATGTAACACTACTCATGTTCTTCATTCACTTATTGTAATTACTATAAACTGTAAATTTTAAAATATATGATTTACCAAATATTTTTGACAGTTTATAAACTAACTTTTTTTTTCAAATGTATGCTCTATCAAATATTTTTGATAGCTTAGAAGCTAATTTATTTTTTTTCTAAATATATGCTCCACCAAATATTTTTTGACAGTTTATAAACTTATTTTTTTTCCAAATATATGCTCTACCAAACAGTTTTGATAGCTTATAAATTGATTTTTTTTTCCACATGTATGCTCTACCAAAAAATTTTGATAGCTTATAAACTGACTTATTCTTTTGAAATATATGCTCTACCAAACATTTTTGACAACTTATAAATAACTTTTTTTTTTTCAAATAGATGTTCTTCTAAACATTTTTGACAACATATAAGTTAAATTATTTTTTTCCAAATATATGCTCTACCACATAGAGTCATACTTGGTAATTAAATTGTTAAGACACTTGAAATTCATTAACTTCTAATGCAGTATGTTTCATACAAAAACTATTTGGACAATAAAACTATTGTATTTCGGATTATGCTTCAGCTTACCAATTTTCATAGAAAGAGTCCAAATCAGGGCGATTATTGCATTATGCATTGAAAAATGTTAACTACATATAAGAACATCGGGAGATAAAAAAAATAAATATTAAAAAATTAGCATTAATTATTATTCCTTCATTATAGTGTGAAAATAATACAATTCATGGAGATGAATTTTTTGGGTAATTTTTGAAAATATCAGACAAAAAGCCTATAACGCCCCGTACCTTTAGAGTCCTTGTATGAATGACACATGTTGAGTATATATCCATTTGAATCGGGTAGACAGGTTTGAAGTTAAATTTGAGGTTAAAAACCATTAGAAATTAATACCGTGTGAGTCGGTGGTGTATGAAAGGTGTTAAGCATAAATTATGGATAACAGGTATAAATGTCCAGACAGCTTGTTAAAAAGCCGTCCGGACAGTCATAGGGAGAATAGCAGATCCCCAATTCCAATTGATCGGAACCCACCATTGAAAAACTGGACAAGGGCGAATTTCGATCAATCGAGAGAAGTCCCGATTGATGGGACAGTTCCAACACTCGTGAAATTGAGGTTTTAAAATACCCATTTTGCGATTTCTCTCAAAACCACCGATGAAAACCAACCCTAAATGCCATTTTTTCTCAAATTTCCTCACTTCCATCAGTCCAGGATCATCAACCAAGGTAAGATTATTCTCTTTCAAGTTGGATTATGACTTCTCTCTCTAGATTACATGTTCTTCTACTTCCATTTTTGTTCTAACTTCAAGGTTTGAACCCAAACTCGAATCCATCAACTCCTACACCATTTGAGGCCTAACGGAAGCTTGAATCACTTCATTGTACTTGTTTCTACATCCTTGGTGAGTTTATTTAATTTAAAATCGTGAATTTGGGTGTTTGGGTGATTCGGGATTTTAGGGTTTATGGGTATTTCGGGATTGGGAGTTTAAATTAGTAATTGTGGATTGATAATGATAATTTGAATTGTTTATGGTAAATTGGCTCAATGGATAGTACATGGAAAACATTGGGTGCACACGTGGGACGGTTTGTGAAATTCGAATAAAAGCTAAAGAGGAGAGGTAGGGAAATTTCACCCTTTTCATTTCCAATGATTATATTCTTTTTATTGAGAGTGTTGATTTTCCTCATTGGTCATTGTTATTTCGTTCTCGCCTTAATTGTGCCTAAGGCAGAACAACCCTATTGTTTGATTACTTTGTTGTGTGAGTTGAGTGATATTGTATACCCTACATGCTCAATCTCCTATTGAACATGGGATATTCTTGAACATGCATCATGTAGTAGTATATATGTAGGATTGTATGCATATATTATTGCACAACCATGTTGTGCATGTATTGTAGTTGCACGATGGATGTTAGGTACGGACCCGTACATCTCCTAGGTATGGTTGGTGTGAATGTGGGATGTCGTTGGGCCGTTCAGGGCTCCGATGAGTATGGGAACGTCGGCAGGCCAGGTCAGGATTTAACAAGTATTTGGTGCACCATACGGTGATGCCGTTGGGCTGTTCAAAGTCCCGTTGAGCATAGGGATGCCGGTGGGCTAAGTTAGGATCCCGTGTGGTGTTATTATTTACTTGTGTTTTGGTGTACATGATGTTAGTTTCATATTGTTGCATTTCTACTTTCTTTGATAATTCAGTTATAATGTCGATTATTCATTCTCTATTATTTTCTACTGGGCCTTTCGCTCACCCTTTCCCTTTTCTTTTTCCCCACAGGTGAGTCTAATTCCGGTACCAGGGTTGCGGACCAGAAGGAGCATGTGTGACATGGATAGGCCCTGGAGAGTGATAGGACCTAGATGGTTGGGTATTATGGTTATGTTATTAGTACTATTTGTGTTTGAATTCTTGGATTGAGACTTGTTATTGATACACTTATTCGGTGGAAGATTGGATGGTCAGTAGGGTGCTCCGTGTGATCGGGACTACCGGGTCGGGTTTGTGGACTTCTTGTCCTTATGTTGATTATGCTTGTAGGGTAAACCCCTTGCATTGGTTGCTTCAACTATATATGTCATTGTGTGTGGAGATATGTGATGATATGAATTGTTAGATGGCCTGAGGCCCTGCCTAGGTTTGAGAATTTAATTGTGATATATTGTTGCGCTTGTACTCCAGGTTAGCATTCTCTGAAATATGAGGAGATGGTGCTGGATTTTTTGGTGAATTGGTGATTGATTAAATTGTTGTACACCTAGGCTTGATACAATCGATGTAAACATTCATGTTTATGGAATGGTCACCATGATTGGTGACTTAAGATAGTACCAATAGTAGCGCCTCTCAGGGCATTACAAAGCTTGTATCATTTCTATTAACAGATTCAACTCCTCCTTCATTATTGTTCATTGGAGGACTAGGATTCTGAATATCATTTTGGGTATCATTGATATTCAAGCACCAGTTGCTTCTCATTCAACTAAAGAGTTAGAACTACTACCAGGATGTAGATTTGGTAGATCTCCCTCTTATGCTATGAGGATTATTATCACTACATCCATGCAGTTATCCCATTGAATAAGATATTGAAGGACCTTATAGGCTTAAATAGTGTAAGAGACCAATGATCATAATATATTTATTCAGAAGGTACCCAAGTACATATTAATTGCTAGGTACTCGCCTTTGAATCTACATTGTTCTCCCAATCCCAAATGAGTCATTAATAACCAAACAAAAATTATAAGCTCTCCACTTTTATTAACAGCTCAGCGTGGCTTTTTATTGGGTAATAACTTACATCATCTTATAATATTTCTACTCACACTGCACTATCACCCTCCATTTATATTTTTCAAAAGTGATGCATCGTTGTTGATGAGTAAATCTGTCTTGACCTATCGGATGTCTCAGATGGATCAAACTAGGTGAAGCACAGAGGATTTGACTGAACTTTGAGGCTGAGAAGATGAATAAATGTAAGCTAAGAGATTAAACCCAAGGTGTTTTTCTTGGGAAAGACCCTTCGATGCTTAAGTCATAAAGCAAGAAAGCACAGAATAAGAACTTGTGGATTCAAAGCTAAGCACAAAAGTATGTAAAATTGTGAATGAATAAATTACCTTGTTAAAGTACCCTTTTATACTGTTGTACAAATACCAGTCCTTGTTGGTGTTGGATACTGGTCTTTTACTTGCTTTTGGAGACGTCTTACCTCTTATCTTCGAGTTGGAATGTGAGTCTCCTTTGTAGTATTCCCAATCTGCCTTAGATAGTGCTAATTCTACTTGGCTGAGATCATCATCTCTGTCCGAGAAGTCCTTGGTGACGAGATAAATCTCGGCTCAGACCTGAACTGGGTAACAATATTTAGTTTCCAAATTGAAACATTTTTAATAAGTTCGCTCGGGCACGTGTTACGTTTGGATTGGTAGCATAAATATGTTATCATCATTTGTCCCCCAGACCTATGCCGAGCCAAATTTGTTTGGTCGGTTTGGAGGTCTGTAACCATTACCTGTCATTAGATGCCATAACTTTTTGGCTGTTGAGATCTACGACTTAGATTAGGGGATATGTAATACCCCGTTTCAAAAGAAAAATAAATAAAATCAAGAATAATAAAAATAAAATGAATAAATTGGATTTAGTTATAAAAAGAATAAATTGTAGGGTAAAAAGAATTATTGGGAGGGCTTAAAGAATAATTGAGTTTAAGTTAGGGTTAAATAAATAGAAGAATTAAAAGTAATGAATTAAAAAGAATAAGTAATGATATAAAAAAAAGGGATTAAATTGGGTGAAGGTCGCAGACTGCGACCTTAACCCGTGAATATTTAAAAAAAAAAGGGGAGCCACCCTTTTTCACTCCACCACTCAGGGCAACCACTTCCGGTGACTCTCCGGCGAAGCTTCGGCCAGCAAGGGTCATTGTTAGGTGGAGTCACACACTTGCTTGATTTTCTACAAGACAGAGAAGGATTAAGGTAATTTTGAACCTAGGGTTGTGTGTTTTGGGGATTTTGATTCAAAGGGAGTTTTCTTTGTTCACTAACTCGAAATTAGGCTCTAATCTTCTTATATTATTAGGTACAAGTGTGGTTCTTGAACTAATTCAAGAGGAAGCTTGAAATTCCTGAGTTGGTGGAACTAACAAGGTTCAAGGTAAGGGTTAGTGACTCAAATTGCTTTAATTAAGGTTTGTTAGGATGAAAAATAATATTGTGGTATGATTTTAATATTTTAACCTTGGAGAATTAAGGTAGAAGATGAATATAGTGAAAATGGGGATATTCTGTGGTATGGAATGTGAGACTTGAAGGGATTGGTGAATATGAGAATTTAATGGAGCTTATTTTAGTGAATAGGTTAGTGAATTGGCGCGAAGTGTACGTTGCTTTCTTGGTGACGATTGCGTGTTTACTTCGAGGTAGGGATTTCTTACTCTTTTTATTTCAAAACATTTTTAAGCCACCGAATTGCTTGAATGGTAAGTTTTGGTTTCCATCTCGATCCTTCCCGAGGGGAAACAAGCCCTTGCATGCTTACCATGGTTCCTTTGCATTATTGTCAATTTATTGGTGATTTAATTTGATGAATATATAACCTTGGAATGCATGGTCATAAATCGGGCATTATGTAAATCTTCATGCATCACGACGAATGAATGTTTTTATCTATATGTGTTGCACGAATGACATAAATTATAAGAATTTACATTAGATGCATGGTGGGTTCCGAGGGTGGTCCCGGGCTCACGTTAGGTGTTGGATGTTATTTGGGCACATGCGTTGATAATGGATAGGAGCCTTGTGATGGTCCTAGTCCATAGGATTCCAGTAGCGGTATTTATTACTGCACGCTGGCTAGTTATTTGATGCTAGGCCAGGCGTGGCAGACTTAGATATCATAGTGGGGCCAGCGGTGAGTGGTTGCGACCACATGCGTGCCAACCTTCTCTCTAGCGGTTTGAGATTGATGAATATGCGATTATGGTATTGATTGGATGCTAGAGAGAGAGGTAGTGCGGTGGATTCTAGTCGGCTTATCACCGCAAGGCGGGAATCTGATTCGTCGGCTTTGGTGTCATTGGTGGAGGGTATGGAGGTTTGGTTGGGTTGATCGGGTGCATTAGTTTGCATTGTATTTTGTTGCATTAATTAAACGATGTTTCTTCTCCAACCTTATTATTCTTTACTTGTCTTCTAGTATTTATCCCTACTGAGCCTTCTGCTCCCTATTTACTTTCCCTCCCCACAGGTGAGACAAGATCTAGTGCACAGGCTGCGGATCAGTAGGAGGATGCTTGATGGAGGTGGCCTGGACTTTTGTGTTTATTTGACACGTGTGTGTGGATTTATATATATGTATGGTGCGATGTTAGTATGTTTTAGTTGTTTAAGTACATTGATGTACTATGGTTATGGCTGGATTGATGTATGGTGTTGTTCTAGTTGGCCGGGAGTGGTGGGCGTGACTAATGTGTGTTGGATGATGATGATGGGGTATGTGTTTGATGGTGGACCTACGGGTTGGTTGATTTTGATGATATTAGAAGTGTTTTCCTTGTATGTGATCTGTTTTCAGGTTGGTTTCCCCAATTTATGGGGAGATGCTGCTGAAATTTTTGGAAAATTTAGGTTGATTTGGGATATAATGCGTGAGATGCACATGGTTGTGTTTGGTGTGTTGGTTGTGATGTCTTTGTCATTTTCTTCATGCTTCGCGGATCGGGGTGTGACAATTTGGTATCGAAGCCAGGTTGGCTCTGTTTGGGACCTAGGGAGTGGACCAGTATGCATATGTGAGTGTGTTTGTTGTGTTGTGATTATGTATGGATCTCCAGGCCACGTCACGACCTCTGTTGATCCGGTATGTTTTCTTTAATCCCGTAAATCCTTGAATCGTAATTGTATTGACGGAAAGTTGTGTCTTCTATGCTACAGAAGGACACATGTAGGACTATTTGTTCTCGTGATAGGGGACGTGGGGGAGAGCAGGGACGTGTGTCTTCCGAGGACGCAATAGTCAGGGGATTATCAAGGATCGGAACAGCCGAGTCGATTAGGCTGGACACACATTTATTTCCAGAGATCAGTGTGATGGATCCTCCCGTGCAGGAGGAGGATTTAGGCTAGGAGCTTGGAGATGAGCCGACACTCGTGCATGAGATAGGTGAGGAGATCCCAACACCTACCTAGCCTACAATAGCAGTGCAACTTGCTCCACTATTGGCAGCCCAGGAACAGTCCATGAGGAGAATGTAAGAGATGATAGGGGCTGTTACTCGATTAGTGCAGACTCAGACTGCCCAAGCACCAGAGGTCCACAGTGAGGGACAAACTTCAGGGGTACGGGGAGATGAGCAGGGTGTGCAGAGACCTAGATGAGAGTTGACAGTGTTTGATCAGCTACGCAAGACTGATCCACCCACTTTTACAGGTGATACGGATGTGGCACGTGCATATGAGTGGATTCGGCAGATGTCACGTCGGTTTGAGACTCTGGGGATTCCGGATGAGAGGTGAGCATTGCTAGCCTCATATTATCTGAGGGAGGCAGCTTATGAGTGGTGGGATTCATTGGATCATAGGAGAGAGACTATAACATGGCTATCATTTGATGAGTTATTCATGCAGCATTTTGTACCGCAGTCTTATCGTATGGATAGAACTCATGAGTTCTTGACATGTCAGCATACTCCGAATATGACTGTGAGTCAGTATGAGAGGAAGTTTGAGAAGCTATACAAGTTTGGTAGGAGGTATGCACCAGATGAGTCGAGCAAGGCAGAGCAGTTCAGACAGGGATTGCTTCTTGCTATAGCTACACATATAGTGGGATTGAGGTTGCAGACTTATGCTGATATGGTGGAGACGGCCTTACAATATGAGATGAGTTTCAGGGAGTCCCGGAGGTACTGGGATACGCATAGAGGCCGAACAACATCTGTGGCAGGTACTTCTTCTAAATGAGGTCAGAAGAGACAGATGACCGATGGGCAGAGACGGGAGGGACAGAGTGGAGGTTGAGGTAGAGATCAGAGGCCACGAGGTGGCAGAGGTACGCATCAAGGGCAGAGGATTTGTCATCGATGTGGACGTCCTGGACATTTGAGAGCACAGTGTACAATTAAGGGGGTGGAGTGTTTTCGGTGTTATAGGGTTAGCCACCGGATGGCAGATTGTCCTCAGTTTGAGCGAGGAGGACAGTAGGGTCAGTATTTGCCAGCACCACCAGCTCGTCTGGCCCTCCTTGCACCCCCTATTACATCTACACCCTTAGGGAGGGGCCGACCAGTGCTAGGCAGCCGTAGCAGCAGCAGCAACAACAGTCATAGCAGCAGCATACTTTGACTCAAGGACGGGCATTCGCTCTTACTCACCAGACAGCACTAGAGCATCCGAATTTTGTTGGGGGTACGTTTCTTGTTTTTAATTGTTGGGCTAGAGTTTTATTTGATTCGGGTGCCACTAGTTCTTTTATCACATCTTTATTTCCATTGGTTTTGGGGTTAGAGGTGAGACCGATGAGGTGAACGATAGTGGTAGACTCGCCATTCAGATAATTCACTCGTATTCAGGGCTATTGCATTTGCATGTGTCGGTTTGGTGATATCGAGTTGACCGCTAATTTGTACGTTCTTGACTTCGAAGATTTTGATGTAATCTTGGGAGTAGATTGGTTGACGGAGCAAAAAGTAGTTTTAGACTTTTGGGAGAAGAGGATTACTTTAAATGCGCCTGGTGGGGTGGTGATTCAATTGAGGGGATCGAGGGGTGTTCTTTGTCCACATTTTTTGGACAACCCCTCCTACGCTGATTGTTCAGTGGTGAGTTTGACTACTTCTACACCTAGTGGCGAGGTGATTGCCCCGACACTTGTAGTGGAGGAGTTCATGGATGTTTTTCCTTAGGATTTGCCAGGTCGACCTCCACAGAGGGAGATAGAGTTTGTCATAGATTTGCTTCCGGATACAAAGCCAATTTCGATTGCTCCGTATCAGATGGCTCCAGCAGAGTTGAGGGAGTTCAAAGTACAGTTGGAGGACTTGGAGAAGAAGAAATTTATTAGACCGAGTGTTTCACCGTGGGGAGCACCGGTGTTATTTGTGAAGAAGAAAGATGGCACGTTCCGTAGCCGAGAATCAATGACTTGTTTGATCAGTTGAGAGGAGCATGCCACTTTTTCGAAGATTGATTTGCGATTGGGCTATCATCAGTTGTGGATTCGAGAGGAAGATATTTAAAAAACAGCATTTGGAACACGATATGGACACTATGAGTTCTTAGTGATGCAATTTGGGCTCACGAATGCCTCGGCAGCGTTCATAGACTTGATGCAGCGGGTTCTTCACCCATTTCTGAATCGTTTTGTGATTGTATTCATAGATGACATTCTGATTTATTCAGCTACTGTAAAGGAGCATGAGCAGCATTTAAGAATAGTATTTTAGACCTTGAGAGAACATCAGTTGTATGCAAAACTTCAGTTGTATGCAAAACTGAGTAAGTATGAATTATGGGTGACAGAGGTGAAGTTGTTGGGCCATGTGATTACTCAAGAGGGAGTGGCAGTTGATGCATTGAAAGTGGAGGCGGTAGTGAAGTGGGAACGACCTAAGAATGTTACGGAGATACGGAGTTTCTTGGGGCTAGCTGGTTATTATAGAAGATTTATTTAGGATTTCTCACGGGTTGCTTCATCATTGACTCGCCTTACGTGAAATGGATTTCCGTTTGTGTGGTCGGAGGAGTGTGAGGTGGCGTTTCAGGAGTTGAAACAAAAACTCACATCTTCACCGATGTTGATTGTTTCAGAGAGAGATGTGGGGTATCAGGTGTATTGCGATGCGTCCAAAGTTGGACTAGGATGTGTATTGATACAGCATCGAAGAGTTGTAGAGTATGGTTCGCGATTGTTGAAGACACACGAACATAATTACCCAGTGCATGACCTAGAGTTGGTAGCGGTAGTATTTGCATTGAAGCAGTGGAGATATTACTTGTATGGAGAGAGATTTGATGTGTTCTTAGATCACAAGAGCCTCAAGTATCTCTTCACACAAAAGGAGTTGAATCAGAGGCAACGAAGGTGGATGGAGTACTTGGAGGATTATGATTTTTCATTGAATTACCATCCAGGGAAGGTGAATGTAGTTACGGATGCCTTGAGTAGGAAGAACCAAGTTGCGAGGTTGGCGGTGCGAGAGTGGGAGATGTTGGAGACGGTTGATAGTTTTGGGTTGGAGCTATAGGAGCAGGGTAGCCAGATGTACTTGGGGAGCATTGTTACTCGTCCTGTATTGATACAAAGAGTGATAGATGCTCAAATTTGAGATGCTACATTTGATACATTTGAAGAGGAGAGTGGTTGGATTAGAGGCACGGATGGAGGAGTACGATGTGCAGGTAGATTGATAGTACCCGAGGATGAGGAGTTACGTGAGAAGATATTTGAGAGAGGAGCATCATTCTAGATTTGCTATGCATCCAGGGGGTACCAAGATGTATAGGGATTTGCAGAGACAGTTTTGGTGGAGAGGTATGAAGGCCGATGTGGCGAGGTATATAGCAAAGTGCCTTACCTGTCAGCAGGTGAAGACGGAGCACCAGAGACTGGCAGGGTTACTACAACCACTTCCGGTGGCAGAGTGGAAATGGGAACATATCATGATGGATTTTTTAACAGCATTGCCGAGATCTCTTCGTGGGCATGATGCGATATGGGTGATTGTGGATAGATTGACGAAATCGGCACATTTTCTTCCGGTTAGCAAGACGGACACGTTGGAGTCCTTGAGCCGATTATACATTCAGGAGATTGTGATGTTGCATGGAGTGTCACTTTCTATAGTATCGGATAGAGATCCGCGATTTACTAGTAGGTTTTGGGAGAGCTTACAGGAGGCATTGGGGACAAAATTGTGTTTCTCCACTACGTTTCACCCAGAGAGTGATGGTCAGAGTGAGCGGACTATTCAGATATTGGAGGACATGCTTCGGGCATGCATTATGGATTTCTGGGGTAGTTGGGAGGATCATATGCCTTTGGTGGAGTTTGTATTCAACTCCTGCAAAAGTAGTATTGAAATGGCGCCTTATGAAGCTTTGTACAGGAGACCTTGTAGATCACCATTGTGTTGGGCGGAGGTCGGAGAAACGGCATTATCGGGTCCAGATTTGGTGAAAGAGACGCAAGAGAAGGTGGAAGGAATACGAAAACGTTTACTTACGGCTCAAAGTAGGAATACGAAGAAGAAGACCATTGGAGTTTGTGGTGGGTGATAAGGTGTTCTTGAAGGTGAGTCCACGTAGGGGAATTTAGAGATTTAGCAAGCAAGGGAAGCTAGCTCCGCGGGATATTGGACCGTTTGACATTTTAGAGCGAATTGGACCAGTGGCGTATCAGTTGGCTCTTCCACCACGATTGTCCAAGGTTCATAACGTGTTTCATGTGTCGGTGTTGAGGAAATATGAACTGGATCCATCACATGTGTTGGATTGGTCCGCTTTGGAGGTGGAATGTATATTTTACAACTATTACGAATCTTGGATAGACGGGAAAAGGTTACGAGATCGAGTGTAATTCCATTAGTAAAAGTGTTATGGTTGCATCACGGGACGGAGGAAGCGACGTGGGAGTTGAAGTCCAAGATGCGAGAAAAGTATCCCAATTTATTCATATCCACGGGTACGTACGTGAATTTCGTGGGCGAAATTTTTATAAGGAAGGGAGGATGTAATACCCCGTTTCAAAATAAAAATAAATAAAATCAAGAATAATAAAAATAAAATGAATAAATTGGATTTAGTTATAAAAAGAATAAATTGTAGGGCAAAAAGAATTATTGGGAGGGCTTAAAGAATAATTGAGTTTAAGTTAGGGTTAAATAAATAAAAGAATTAGAAGTAATGAATTAAAAAGAATAAGTAATGATAAAAAAAAAAAGGGATTAAATTGGGTGAAAGTTGCAGACTGCGACCTTCACCCGTGAATATTTAAAAAAAAGGGGAGCCACCCTTTTTCACTCCACCACTCAGGGCAGCCACTTCCGGTGACTCTCCGGCCGGCAAGGGTCATTGTTAGGTGGACTCACACATTTGCTTGATTTTCTACAAGAAAGAGAAGGATTAAGGTAATTTTGAACCTAGGGTTGTGGGTTTTGGGGATTTTGATTCAAAGGGAGTTTTCTTTGTTCACTAACTCGAAATTAGGCTCTAATCTTCTTATATTATTAGGTACAAGTGTGGTTCTCGAACTAATTCAAGAGAAAGTTTGAAATTCTTGAGTTGGTGGAACTAACAAGGTTCAAGGTAAGGGTTAGTGGCTCAAATTGCTTTAATTAAGGTTGTGTTAGGATGAAAAATAATATTGTGGTATGATTTTAATATTTTAACCTTGGAGAATTAAGGTAGAAGATGAATTTAGTGAAAATGGGGATATTGTGTGGTATGGAATGTGACACTTGAAGGGATTGGTGAATATGAGAATTTAATGGAGCTTATTTTAATGAATAGGTTAGTGAATTGGCGTGAAGTGTACGTTGCTTTCTTGGTGAGGATTGCTTGTTTACTTCGAGGTAGGGATTTCTTACACTTTTTATTTCAAAACACTTTCAAGCCACTGAATTGCTTGAATGGTAAGTTTTGGTATTCATCTCGATCCTTTCAAAGGGGAAACAAGCCCTTGCAAGCTTACCATTGTTCCTTTGCATTATTGTCAATTTATTGGTGATTTAATTTGATGAATATATAACCTTGGAATGCTTGGTCATAAATCGGGCATTATGTAAATCTTCATGCATCACGACGAATGAATGTTTTTATCTATATGTGCTGCACGAATGACATAAATTATAAGAATTTACATTAGATGCATGGTGGGTTCCAAGGGCGGTCCCGGGCTCACGTTAGGTGTTGGATGTTATTTGGGCACGTGCGTGGATGATGGATAGGAGCCTTGTGATGGTCCTAGTCCATAGGATTCCCGTAGCGGTATTTATTACTGCACGCTGGCTAGTTATTTGATGCTAGGCCAGGCGTGGCAGGCTGAGATATCACCGTGGGGCCAGCGGTGAGTGGTTGCGACCACATGCGTGCCAACCTTCTCTCTAGCGGTTTGAGATTGATGAATATGCGATTGTGGTATTGATCGGATGCTAGAGAGAGAGGTAGTGCGGTGGATTCTAGTCAGCTTATCATCGCAGGGCGGGAATCTGATTCGCCGACTTTGGTGTCATTGGTGGAGGATATGGAAGTTCGGTTGGGTTGATCGGGTCCATTAGTTTGCATTGCATTTTGTTGCATTAATTAAACGATGTTTCTTCTCCAACCTTATTATTCTTTACTTGTCTTCTAGTATTTATCCCTACTGAGCCTTCTGCTTACCCTATCTACTTTCCCTCCCCACAGGTGAGACAGGATCTAGTGCACAGGCTGCGGATCACAGGAGGACGCATGACGGAGGTGGCTGGGACTTTTGTGTTTATTTGAGACGTGTGTGTGGATTTATATATATGTATGGTGTGATGTTAGTATGTTTTAGTTGTTTAAGTACATTGATGTACTATGGTTATGGCTGGATTGATGTATGGTGTTGTTTTTGTTGGCCAGGAGTGGTGGGCGTGACTAATGTGTGTTGGATGATGATGATGGGGTATGTGTTTGATGGTGGACCTACGGGTTGGTTGATTTTGATGATATTAGAAGTGTTTTCCTTGTATGTGATCTGTTTACAGGTTGGTTTCCCCAATTTATGAGGAAATGCTGCTGAAATTTTTGGAAAATTTAGGTTGATTTGGGATATAACGCGTGAGATGCACGTGGTTGTGTTTGGTGTGTTGGTTGTGATGTCTTTGTCATTTTCTTCAAGCTCTGCTGATTGGGGTGTGACAGGATATGAGGAGTCTTTTGATCTCATCCGTTAGCCCCACTATAAATAGTGGTGGGGTTGTAATTTTGTGCACTTTTGTGTTTTGAGAAGTTGAGAGCGAGCAACGATTGTTATCCTCGAGCAATATTTTATCCGAGCAATCTCTGTTTTTTTTCCTGAGAACTCTCTTTTTTACCTAAACCGAATTACGTTTCCTTAAAATGTCTTATGATTCAAGTGCTTCAAACAATGTTCTAGAGAATGCTCGAGCTTACGAGTCTAATGAATCTAGTGGGGATGCCTCGCCAAATGAGATGAGCTCTTCGTCGTTTGATGGATGACTCGACATAGAAGTGTGCACTTCCCACCCTAACCTTCATAAACCTTTTGTGAGGAGTGCTCATATTAGGCCTAGTGGTCTGTCTTGAAGACCCTCTAATAATGGCGAATGTGCCATCTCGATCCAAGCACTTTAGTATGGTGCTCGGATTCCTTTCCCTTTTGCACTAACTAGTTTTTTTCATCATTATCACATTAATCCAACTATTCTTGCTCTTAATTCTTGAATCTTTCTCATGTGTGCAATATGTATAATATCCCTTTTTCTTCTAGAGTTATTCTTCAAATTCTCTCCCTCTGTCATATTCTAAAGTTGAGGGAATTGGTTTATTTGAAATTTAAACCCAAACATATCGCCCTAAAGTATGCATCTTCCAATCATGACTAGAAGACGAGCTTTATTTTTATTCAAGTTCCTCTTGGGGAGAATGAATATATTTTTTTTTTGGTCCAATTTGGCTTTAAAGGAATAAGTGGTCTCGGCTGCCTTAGCTAGATGAGATAGAGATGGATTATTACTATGAACTTAACGAACATTTTTGTGGTACTACCACTCGTCCCGTCTGCTCGCATGAAGATTTTACATGGGCCGCTTAATCTGAGAGATTGTCTAAAGTTGAATAGAGTAGATTGCTCACTTATTGCATATTGTTTTCTCAGAATTCTAACTTTGTTTCTTTTGGCAGATATGGCTAACTTTCGAGACTACATGAGTATGCAAGGCCCAAGGCTCCAGCGCCAAAGAGGAAGCCTAAGACTACCGCTACAGGGGCTAGCAAGAGGACCAAAGGTGTGGCAAAGAATGTTTCTAATCGAGCTGGTGCCTCAATGGTTCTTGAATCCATAATTGCTCCTTCTTTTGAGCTTCAAATTCTAGCTAAAGAGCATACTCCTGCTCGGATGGTGGTAGTCCATGTTCCCAACTAGAAAGTTCTCATTTCTGACTCTATTTCAAATCCTTGGATTACTGTCAGTATGGTGAACAACCCGTCCACTCCTACTGATACCTACTGAGCTTCTTAGGTCAATACTGAAGAGAAATTATATAATATCTCGGTGAAGCTTCTAGACATATGTTATCGAGGATATTCTTATGACAAGGTGCAGGAATTCAAAAGACAATAAGAAATCCTTTTTGCTTGTAGGCCTGTTCTCTAGGATATTTCTCCTTTGAACCTTTTAATGATGGCGAATTTGCCATCTCGGTTCAGGCACTATAGTATGGTACTCGAATTCCTTTCCCTTTTGCCCTGACTAGTTTTTTTTCATCATAATGACATTAATCCAGCTATTCTTACTTCTAATTCTTGGATCTTTCTCGGCATCATCTTGTATGTGTGCGATATGTATAATATCCCTTTTTCTTCTAGAGTTATTCTTCATATTCTCTCCCTCTATCGTATTCCAAAGTTGAGTGAATCGTGTTATTTGAAATTTAAACCTAAACATAACGCCTCGAAGTATTTGTCTTCCAATCATGATTGGAAGATGAGCTTTATTTTTAGTCAAGTTCCTCTTGGGGAGAATGAATATCTTCTTTTTTGGTCCAATTAGGCTTTAAAGGAATAAGTGGTGTCGGCTGGCTGAGCTAGATGAGATAGAGATGGATTATTACTATGAACTTAACAAATTTTTTTTGGTATTGCGACTCCTCCCATCTGCTCGCATGAAGATTTCACTTGGGCTGCTCAGTCTGAGAGAGCGTCTAAAGGTGAATAGAGTAGACTACTAGCTTATTGCATATTGTTTTCTTAGAATTCTAACTTTGATTCTTTTCGGCACATATGGCTAACTTTTGGGACTACGTGAGTATCCAAGTGCCCAAGGCTCCAACACCAAAGAGGAACCTGAGATTACTGCTACTGGGGCTAGCAAGAGGACCAAATGTGGGGCAAAGAATGTTTCTGACTGAGCTGGTGCCTCCTTGGTTCCTGCATCTAGAACCACTCCTTCTTCTAAGCTTCAAAATCTATTTGAAGTGCCTACTCCTACTCCCAAGAAAGTCATACATGCTCGAATGGTGGTCCCCTATGTTCCCAACTAGGAAGTTATCATTTCTTACTCTGTTTCCAATCCTCGGATTGTGGTTGGTATGGTGAACAACCTGTCCACTCCTACTGATGCCTATTGAGCTTCTCAGGTCAATATCTCAGTGAAGCTTATAGACGTTTGTTACTGAGGATAAGTTGTTTAGTATCTCGTGGTTTTGCACAAGTGTTAAAATTTTGTTTCTCTTGATTACAGATAATTACCAACTTTAGTAGTGTTAATATCGATGTTACCAATATGGTAGCATCGGAAAGAGTTGCTGAAGAGAAGCTCAGGTTATCTGAGGAAGCTCAAGTGAAGGATGAGGAGGATTTGAAAAAAGCTCGGGCCGAGTGTATTGTCCGAGTAGGAGGAGAACTGGAGAGAGAAATCGCTAGTTTGGAGGATGAGATTGAGAGGCAAAAGAAACTTGCAATAGACGAGGCTTCATAGAGGTATCAAGAGGGTCTGATTGTCAGAGCTGAGGACTTCACGAAATCATATGACTTTGGTTTTATGCTCCAACAAGAAGACTTTTTCGACGTTCAAGCTAATTTGAAGTCAGCCAAAAAAGCTCTCATTGATACCAAGCTTGACCCTGGGATACTAACTCTTTTTTTTCCAGCTTTGGCCGTAAAAGATGATGACGAAGATTTGAACGAGGAAGTTTATGAAACTTATTGGGTTTCTAAGGAAGCTCATAAAGCTCGGGAAGAGGGTGGTGACGAATATGTGGACATCGACATATATGTTGATGATGAATACCTACCTACCGAGGTTCATGATTTGTTGGATGATGACCCATTATTCCAAGTGCTCAAGCTGTCATTTCTTCAACCGAGCAAGCCTCTATCCCAGCCAATGAGTACCTTTCCAAGAATGATCCTCTTACTTTTATTTGAAGAATTCTCTCTTTTTTGGTCATTTGTGACCATTTCTTTAATTTGATTGGCCGTATGTGGCCAATTACTACTTTTCTTGTTATAACTCTTGTTTTTATTTCATGTTTTTCTTGTTCATTATTGTTTCGAGAATATCTCGATTTTCTTGGTTTGCCAAAGGTTGTGCGTACCGAGCAATGATATTGCTTGGTGGCGGCTATTTGGATCGCCTTTTTGGCGAGAATAATCCAACGCTTTTAATGTTTGGTCAATCCTTGTAACTTAACGTCTTAAGTTGTAAGGTCATCCTGTCATATTATTCGGTCCTTATAATTTGATCTCTCAAATTGTAAGTTATAACCTAAAGGAGGTTATTCTCGACCCTTGTAACATGTAGTTGTAAGGTTGAACCGAGTAATAACTATCATTATAACTTGAATATGTCATGTTGTAATGGATAAGGACTTGAAAGAGAACTTTGGAGTAATATCCGAGGAAGCAGCCACTGTTATTATTACTTAAAAAATTATAACTAATTAAGTAATTAATGAAAGGCAACGAAAACAAATGTTTTGAAAAGAAATTCTAAATATGATATCTTTGGAGATTTTCTAGATTCCATGGCCTTATTTTCCCAGATTTCTCGGAGTCTTCAATCTCATAGGTTCCATCAAATAATATGTTGATGACTCGGTATGGCCCTTCCCATATTTCTCTAAGATTTCCAGGGTGTTTTCTAGCTGCTTGAGCTTTTCGGAGTACCCAATCACCTATATTAAACTTTCTTTTACGGACTCTCTTCTTGTAATACCAAGCAAACCTTTGTTTGTAAGCCTCTGTCCTGATTCGTGCTTCTTTACGGATCTCTTCCAATAAGTCCAAGTTATTTAGGAGAAGCTCATTGTTTTCTTGCTCGGAGTACTACTCAATCCGAGGTGTTGAAATTCCAATTTCAATCGAAATAACAACATTTGACCCATAAATCAATGAGAAAGGAGTTTCTTCTATTGAGGTCCAAGGAGTTGTTCAATAAGAGCAAAGTACAAGGGGTAGTTGTTTGGCCTAGAGTCCTTTAGCCTTATCTAGGTGAGTTTTGAGGCCCTACAATATTATCATATTAGTTACCTCTACTTGTCCATTGCTTGTGGATGAGTAACAGATGTAACTTGGAGATTGATGCCTAACTCCTCGTAGAAGGTTTTAATTGCATTGCTTATGAATTGTCTGCCATTATCAATGATAAGGATCTGAGGACTTCCAAATCTACATATGATTGATTTCCAAATGAAATCTTTCACTTTATGGTCCATGATGGTTGCTAAGGGTTCAACTTCTACCCATTTAGTAAAATAATCGACAACAACAATGAGAAACTTCCTCTGAGCTGTTGCTTGCGGGAAATGTTGATGTAATAATTCTCGCAAGTGCACAAGAGTCAACGAATAGTACAATGTATGCAAGCACGAGGTCGATCCCACGGAGACTAGTTAATCTAATTGATGTACCTAACTTGATGAATGATTGAGATTTAGGGAAACAACTTGTTAGTGGATAAAGGAAAGGACTCAAAGGCGGGAGCATGCTTGCCTGTCTCATATGGCATGACTCTAGGTAGATTCATAGACTCAACCTCAGTTGGATGTCCTTCTTTCTCCACAATGTAATCCGTAATAGTGAGCACTTTCTCCATTGATTTCTCACCTTTTGCTGCCTTGGGCTTGAAGGTCACTGTCTCCTCATTATTTGTCATTGTCAGTGTGCCTTTGTACACATCAATTGTCATCACTGCAGTTTTCATGAATGGTCGTCCCAAAATCAGCGGAAACTCTTGTCCATGACCTTGGCAATCCTGCATATCAAGTACTAGAAAGTCAGCTGGAAAAATCAGTCCATGTACCTCAACGGAAACGTCTTCTAGTACTCCCTTAGGATATCGAATAGATCGATCAGCCAATTGGATGCCCACAGAGGTCTCTTTGAGCACTCCTACATTCAAAGATTCAAAAACAGAAAGAGTCATTAGATTAATTGATGCACCCTAATCCAATAAAGCATGTTCAAAATTTTGATTGGCTATGCAACAAGGTATAGTGAAACTTCCTGGATCCTTAAGCTTTGGTGGCAACTTCATTTGTGATATGGCACTACACTCTTCAGTCAGTTGGACCGCCTCGTTCTCATCTACTTTCTTCTCTTCTTGCACAACAGAGGGTTCCACATCCGTCTTTGGGGTTGTCTTTTGCAATGATGACACTTCTTCTTTATTTCTCCTAAGACGCCCTGGAAACGGAATTGGAGGAACATAAGGTCTCACAGGTGGAGCAGGCTTATCAGGGTCAGGCAACCCATACATGATTGCACGACGTGACTGTTGAAACGGCTGCTCTTGTTTTTGAACTTTCTGCTCTTCCAATTTTGTAGCAACTCGGCTTTGTTGCTCATCATAAAGTGTGATAGCCATGGCATGCTCTCTATTGTTTGGATTTATCTCAGTTTGGCTTGGAAACTTTCCAGCCTCCCTTTGACTCAATGCTTTAGCGATTTGACCCACTTGTGCCACCAGTTTCTGATGGTTAATTGTCAATTGCCGCACCATATCCTCTAATGTAGTGGTAGGTGGATTGGCTTGGTTTTGGGTATTCTTCCAAGAAAAGTTTGGATGTGCCCGAAAAGTTGGATTATAGGAGTTAGAGTAGGGATCAAACCTTGGATTCCGGTTATAAGAGTTCATCATGTTTGCTTGTTCTTGTACAAACTCCGAAAAATCCACTCCTTGAGTCGTATGTCCATTCATTGCTAGAAGCATGTCCAACTTGGTAGAGATGGCATCAACCTGCGATTTTGGTGCAAAAGAATCAAAATTGGAAATTTCATACACACCTGCTCGCTTACCTCTTACTTCCGAATGTTGTGTCTCAATAGCAAGTCTCTCAAATAAAGTTTGACATTCGGTTGGAGTCATATTCCTAATTGATCCCCCTGCATAATTATTAACTGCAACTTTGCTAGAAACTGTCAGTGCCTTGTAAAAAATACGCATCAACACTAATAAAGGCAAAGCATGATGGGGACACTGAGTTAACAGGTTATTAAACCTCTCCCATGCCTCAGAAAACGACTCATCAAGTTGTTGTTCGAATTGCATGATTTTGTCCCTGAGAGCATCAGTTTTCGGAGTGGAGAAAAATTTTTCTAAAAATTTATTTTGTACCTCAGTCCAGGTAGATAGTGAACCCGGTCTCAAACCATTAAGCCATGTCCTTGCTTTGTCCTTCATAGTGTAAAGGAAGATCTTCAACCTCAAGTGCTCCTCAGTAACTCCTGTAGACAAAGACATGCGAGAAACCATATTAAAAATTTCACGAATGTGACTAAGTGGGTCTTCCGAACTTAGACCATGAAAAGAAGGCATCATGTTAAAGTGTATGGTCTTAAGCTCGTAGTTCCTAGCTGCCGTCGGAAGTACGATGCAAGATGGAGATTCCGGAATAGTGGGGATGTCAAGATCACCCATCGTTTCAGCTGGAACTATTGCCGCCATCTTCTTCTCTTCGGTTGAGGATTCTTCGTTACTTTCGCTACCTTGATTCTTGTTCCTCAACAAACTGTCAATGTCGTCTATGTAAGGTTGTAGCTCTCCTTTCAAAGAGCGTCTACCTTGCATAAACCTGAAAAAAATAAAATAAAAAAAATTAAGTACACAGTTAAACTAAACTAATCCCCGACAACGGCGCCAAAAACTTGATGTAATAATTCTCGCATGTGCACAAGAGTCTACGAATAGTACAATGTATGCAAGTACGAGGTCGATCCCACGGAGACTAGTTAATCTAATTGATGTACCTAACTTGATGAATGATTGAGATTTAGGGAAAAAGGAAGAATGATTGATGTAAATAAAATAAAATAAAAACAAAGAAATAAATTTCAGATTTTATATCCAATAAGAGAATAATAGTAGGGCAATGATTTCACCTAGTAATCCTATCACAAGCATTCAATTAACAAATACACAATTATGGTTCCGATTCAAGGGTTGATTCTTTCTTAAATATGTT
The DNA here is from genome assembly GCF_013401445.1 of Tripterygium wilfordii. NCBI lineage: Eukaryota > Viridiplantae > Streptophyta > Magnoliopsida > Celastrales > Celastraceae > Tripterygium > Tripterygium wilfordii. Next base: position 4,894,576 of record NC_052250.1, read on the forward strand.
GGTTCGTTCGTTCGCGGTGCCAACAAATATTATTAACAATGGATTAATCCTGTTCGGACCCAAGGCTAACAACTCATTACGATCTAAAGAACTATAACAACCAATCAATCCCCTAAACCTTGTTCATGGCAGTCGACAATTGATTTCCTTAATTTCAGTTCCACTAAGACACGTGAATTCGGTTCGTTCCTTAGTCCTAGCTAGATGAATCTAATTGAGCATTCAATTGGTGGCCAATCAACCAAACAAACAATAGATTATAAGCATAGAAATTAAAGACAAGAATCATGAACCAAAATTATGCATTCAATTAATTGAAGTACTTGCAATAATCATACTAGGCTACATCAAGCCCTAGCAAAGAGGTTTAGTTACTCATGTTATAAGAACACAAGGAAACTAAATATGAGAACATCATGAACCAAGAACAAAAACAAAGAGAAAAGCTAGAGACAAGAACAAGAACAAGAACAAAAGCTAGAGGATGTGACTCTCCAATTCGTGTCTTCTATTGTGCTAGAGGACTCCCTTTTATAATGACAAAAGCTTCCTTCAATTAATGTCAAAATTCAAGTCCAATTCGGTCTCTTTGTTTCCTTCTTTCTTGCCAAAGTATTTCCTTCAAGAGTCCTTCATATCAAAGCTTCCTTTTGCTTTCCTTCCTCTCACGTTTCTTTGCTTTTTATTGTCAAGAGGTGGCCCCACTTCTTTCACTCTTCAAAACCTTCCAAGATTCACTTTCCTTGCCAATTTCACACGAGTAACACACTAGTAAGCCTTGACTTTTTATTATGTTCTTGTACTTATTTCCTTTCTTCTCTCTTTCTTGATCTGCAAGTATTCTTCATTCCTTATTTATATTGGATTCATCTCAAGGCAAGCATTGAACATGGGTTTATATGATGGGCTTAAAGAAGCCTTTTTCACTTTTGTACAAATTAATCTGCAATCCAAAATTAAGAGTATTTATGTAATATCCATGTCCATTCAAATAAAATAGAGACAAAAATAAGTGTAAAGTGAGGTATAAAAATATATAAAATATCATACGATCAAATGTCCGAGAAAATCTAATCCCCATTGCACAAACGGATAAGGATTTTGTACGCTGATCATCTCGGATGATAGGAGATGGGCAACATTTGAATGACGCTTGCACTTATCATACTTTCTAACCAACGGCTCAACATTTTTCTTTATTGTGGGCCAGTAATACCCATGTCGGAGGACTTTATTGGCTAATATCCTTGCCTCTACATGACTGCCATAAATTCCTTCATGAGCTTCACGTAATGCATATTCTGCCTCTCGAGGAGTAAGACACTTTAGATAAGGCTGTGTATATGATCTTTTGTATAGATGACCTAAGATGGTTCTCTTTGTACATAGGCAACTACCTGATCTAAGATGCTCCGCTTTCACAATACTTTCAAGTGGACTAATGTAGCAGCATCAACATTGCTTATGGAAGCCAGTTTTTCCAAGACATGTACTTGCTAGTTCTCTTCCCAGAGTACCCTCTTTAGCTCAATCACTGAAATTTTTATCATCAATTCTTTAACTTTGGCCAAATACTTGATCATGTTGGACCCTTTTGCTTCATATTCTCTTTTCACTTGTTCGGTTACCAATTGAGAATAACTCTTAATAACCATTTTTTTTACCTCTAACTCAATGGCAGCCTTAATCTTGCTAATAGAGCTTTGTACTCAGCTTCGTTATTGGATGTTTTGAACACAAACTAAAGGGGCATGTTCGATATGTTTGCCTCCGATTCGAGAAGAAGAACTCCAGCTCCACTTCCTTCTAAGTTGGATGATCCGGCTTCGTTATTATGCTTTTTTGGCATGCCTCGGCTGATATTGAATATGAAACTCAATATCATTTTACAAGTCTCCCTGACGTATCATGTTTTTGTAGAATGTTATTTAAAGGTTGGTCTGTCAAAACAATAATTGTATGAGCTTGAAAATAGTGGTGTAACTTCCAAGCTGCAGAAACCAATGATAATGTCAACTTCTCAGTTTGGCTGTATCTTATTTCTGCTTTTATCAACACCTTGCTCACATGATAGACTTGCTTTTGGATCTTTTATTCTTCTCGGATCAAGATTATACTGATAGCATGCTCTGAAATTGCTAAGTACAAAAATAGAGTGTCTCCCTCCTCCGGTGCATAAAGGAAGGGAGGATTACCGAGGTAGTCTTTAAGCTTTTCGAATGCCTTCTGACAATTTTCATCTAATTAAAACTTCTCTACCTTCTTTAATGCATTAAAAAGGGATCTACACTTACCTCCTAACCAGGGTAATAATCTACTTAAAGATGCTGCTCAGCCGGTTAGTTGTTGAACTTCTTTTTTATTCCATGGAGCCTGCATGTTAATGATTGCCTCCACTTTCTCTGGATTGGCTTCACTTTGTCTTTTTGAGATGAGAAAACAGATAAATTTTCTTAATGAAACTCTGAAAGCATATTTCTAACGATTCAACCTCATATTATATTTGTTCAAAATATTGAACATAGCTTGTAAATCTAAAATATGGTCTTCGGCATTCAAACTCTTCACAAGTTGACCAATTTTTGGCAAAGGATAGTTGTCCTTTGGACAAGCTTTATGAAGATCGATGAAGTCCACACACATTCTCTTTTTGTCATTGGGTTTAGTGACCATCACCATGTTGGTGAGCCACTCTGGATATTGGACTTCTCGGATGAATCGTGCTTCGAGGAGCTTATTCAATTCTTGTGATAGCTCAGTGGAAAAACTTAGATCCAATATACAGTTTTCTTCTTTACCCATTCTCTGTATCTATTGGAATGAGCTCTACGACCAGTGAGGGTTTTGGAGTTGTAATTTCTATACTATCGAGACTTCCTACTGAGACCGACTTTTTCTGTCCTTCAAATCATTTAGATATACTTATCTTGCGAGTTTTTGTTCTCCTTTTATTTCTCCTATCCCTTGGTTAGTTGGAAATTTGATATTCAGATGATAAGTGAAAACCATAGCTCTAGCTCGGTTGAGCAGAGGTCTCCCGATAAGTGCATTGTAGGGAGTTTAAATATCAACCACTAAAATATCACACGAGAATAACCTAGATTTAAGATATGTCCCCAATGTAACCATAAGTGTAACTATTTCAAGAGGTAGAACTCGGCCTCCTTAATAGCGTGATAAGACAAGATATCCATTGCACTCCTATTGTCCACTAAAATTTTATTGATGGTATAATTTGTAATTATGTCCACTATTACAAGGCATCATCGTGTCGAACGGTGACATCATCAACATCCTTCTTAGAGAAGACAATTGCTTCCTCTTCTCGTCTTAGTCTTTTACTTCCATTATCAATGTTGTTGAAAGTCCTAGCATAGGTTTTTTGTTTTGAGGCACTTTGTCCTCCAGCTGCTAATCCTCCAATTATTACTTCAATCATATAGACAATAGCTTGATTTGGTCGATCTTTGAGAGTACTATATTCATCTTTGAGAGTACTATATTCATCTGTATCATACCCTGGCTTTTTGTGAAATTTACATTATTTGTTGCTTAGTGTTGGAATAGGTATGACCTTCATTCTTGGTGGCTACTTTAGGAGATCTCGATCTTGAATTTCATTCAACACTTTCTTCATTGAGGTATTCAAAGGAGTATAACTAGAGTACCAAAGATGTGGACAATAATGAATTTTCTGCAATTATTTTCTTGTCTAACTTGTCTCGGGTGCTCCAGTTACTTGCCATTTTGTTCCACCCTTTCTAATAGGACAAACATAGTTTCAGGTGGCTTCTTGAATAGAGAATACTTCAAGATTGGATGACAAATTGCTCGGACTAAAGTAGCAGTAAAAATTGAGATATCCGGACCGGGATCCTCTAAGCATTCTTCGGTTAAATCTTGTAGTAAACTCTCGAAGAGTTTCCTCTTTTCTTTACTTGATGTTCATCAGTGAGGCCTGTATTTGTCAAGTTTTTAGCACTGGCAAAGGCATGAAAAACTTATCAGTTAACTCACCAAAAGTCGTGATGCTTGCTCGAGGGAGACTTTGAAACCATCGTCTTGCTACTCCTGAGAGGGAGACAGTGAAGATTTTTCAGCATGCATCATCATTTGCATCTTGATTATCCATCATTGTCTTCAAAGCGAGAACATGATCCACCGGATCACCCTTTCCATCATATTTCTCCAAACTGGTTGGTTTCAAGTTTTTTGGTATAGGAGCACTTTGGATTTCGGGGGCAAGAACGGTTAATGTTTTCACTTAAGTCGGATGCATAGCTGGACCTTTCTTCGTGGCTACGATATTTCGGTCAATCATATCTTCTTTTCTTCCACATTCATCTTCCATCGTGGTGGTATTGAGTTTGCGGCTACTATCAACTGGGCTCTTTTCTCGGTTCCGCATAAGGTTCTCTCCTATACCAGAATTTTGCTAGCCATCAACATGATCATGATTGCTAACTCTAGGCAAAGCTGCATCCGTCAAAGGAGATGGTTGAAGTGCATCAAATTTTTGAGTGATGCTTTGCATATGAGCTTGGATCCATTGCTAGAGCTATTGTTGCATCTGTTGAAGAGTGATGGAGAGTTGGTCGGTAGTGCCCACAGCTGGTGCAATGTCTGGTTGTCCGGTTGTGATCAGATTTTTAGTAGGTAAATTGAGTGGAGGTGGTGGTTTTTGGTGATCTCTGATGTGCCAAATATATACATACATTTGCACATCCTTTACACATAAGTTCATCCCATTTTGAGTTGATTAAGAGTTGATATTGTCTAAGAAAACTATATTTGCATATTGTAGGTGCCAAGGCAAAAAAGGGAGGAAAAGAGTGCAAAATAAAGATTTGGACTCCAGAACTGATTTCCGATCGATCGGAGCCATTCCCGATCGAACGGACCTGCCAAAACACTAAAAAACTCGTGGAGGCAGATTGTATTTCCGATCGATCGGACCAGTGTCCGATCGATCGGATGTACTATTCACAACACGCGCAGTTTCGCGAAAAAGTTCCGAATTCACTTGTTTTTAACCCAAAACGACCCAACTTGTTTTGAAAACGACATAAGAGTTTGGGGAAGTATAAAAGGGGATAAAATAGGGTTTTGGGGGGTTCTTGGAGGGTTTTTCATTCTACCACCATTGGAGAGCTTGGAGCCACCATTGAAGCTTGGAGAAGAAGAGGGTCTACAAGGGGGTTTTCTCTCTCCTTTTCTATCCTAGTTTCTATGGTTGATTTCCTTTGTTTAATGATGTATTTTGCTTCCATGAGTGGCTAGATTTCTTACTAGGGTCTTAATGTAACCAAATCTTGAAGATTCAATAAACTTGGTTTCCTTATTTCTTGATTTATCTCTCTCTATTGATTGTCTATGGGTGTGATTAATGCTTTTGAATGTTTGGCCATCATTCAATTGATTTGCTGCCTAGATTGAGACCGGAAGGAGATATCTAGGGTTTGCCTCAAGCCATAGATGACATAGGGTGCATGAACCATAGGAATATAGGTTTGTGGCTTATGCGATCGCTAAATGATTTCCATAGTTCTTAATGGGTTTTTGATATATTAATCTGATTGTTAGGAATAACAGGGATTTATGTTGAAAATACGTTTGATGTATCTAGGAATAGAACATTGAATAGGTTGGGAAATCGATTGTCATTATAGAGAGATGAATTAGGGATTAAGGGACTAAGGGAATTGAATTGGATAGATGAGGTGACTTTAAGTACCCTAGTGCTTTCCATCCTTGATTTCACACTTGTGTTTGATTTGTCTTTGTTCTTTTTAATTAGTTTAGTTAAAAATCAAAACAAACCGCAAAACCTTTCCCCAATTTGCATAGTTGTTACTAGTTTGACATTGATTTCTATTGCCAACACATCCCTAGTGGAAACGATAATTTACTCATCTCTTTATTACTTGTGCGATTTGTGCGCTTGCAATTAAATCCATATCAAGTTTTTGGCGCCGTTACCGGGATTGAGGCAATTATTTTTTGTGTCAAATTAGGTTTTCAATTGTGTTAATTGGTTTTTATTTTTCTGCAGAAATTCTTTCTCTCATATGAGCTTAGGAAGACGTTCTATTAATCCGGAATTAATTGCTATTGATTTGGAGATTGAAAGGATTCTTCACAATCTTAGACGGGAGTTTATTAATAATCAAATGGAAGGCATGGGAGACAATCAAGGAAGGGGGAATGTTGGTGATCTTGGTGGAGCTTTAATTGTGAATGATGGTAATGGTAATGGTGGAGGTGCTAATGGAAGAAATGGTGATGAAGCGGTTGAAAACCCTCCTAGGCAATTTGATCCTCGCTCTCTTGAGGATTGTGCTAAGCCTACTTGGGATACAAATCCTTCAAGCATCCGCTATCCTCCTATCAATGCTACTAATTTTGAGATCAAGCCGGCTATCATCAACATTATCTCTAACTCGGTGGTTTTCTATGGTCTTCCTCATGAAGAGCCCAATGTCCATCTTCGCTCTTTCTTGCATGTGTGCACTACTTTTGGGATTAACGGAGCTTCTAAGGATGCTATTCTCTTGAGGTTATTTCCATTCTCTTTGAGGGATAAAGCTAAGGCATGGTTGATGTCACTTCCTCCCAATTCCATCACTACATGGGATGAGCTTTCGGAGCAATTTCTATCTAAATTTTCCCCCCCGGCGAAAGCGGTTCAAATCCGGAATGATATCATGACTTTCTCCCAATTTGATCTTGAATCTTTCCATGAAGCTTTGGAGAGGTTCAAAGCTATCTTGAGGAGTTGTCCCAATCACGGACTTGCGGAGTGGATTGTTTATCAAGCTTTTTATTCCGGATTGAGTATGTCCACGAGGCAAATGTTAGATGCAGCTGCGGGTGGTTCATTTATGACTAAATCTCAAGAGGATGCTCGAACTTTGCTTGAGAAGGTTGCCAAGACAAATACTTCTTGGCCTACGGAGAGGCTACCACAAAGGCAAGGTAATTCAAGAGATGCCGATGTGATGACCGTCTTGGCCGCTATGGCTAAAAAGATTGACGCTTTAACGGTGAATTCTCATCAAGGAGTGCATGCGGTTCAAGGAATGCCTTTCTTATCTTGTGATTATTGTGGTGCTAGCCATCAAACCGGAGAATGCTTGATTACTAATGCATCTTCTTCTCAAAGCAAGCAAGCTAATGATATTGGAGGTGGGCATTACAATCGGCCAAGAAATGATCCATACTCATATTTCTACAATCCAGGGTTTAGGAATCATCCAAATTTTTCTTGGAGCAACACTCAAAATGTGCAGAACCCTCCTCCTCAACAAATTCAGCCCCAAGAGAAGAAGAGGGACATCGATGAAATGTTTGCTAAGATGGTCGGGAGTATGGAAGCATTAGCCAACAACACAAACAACTTCATTAGCAAGACTGATTCTGCATTACAAACTCAAGCATCATTGATTCAGAATCAAGGGGCTTCCATTAGAAATCTCGAGATACAAGTGGGGCAACTAGCTAATGCTTTATCATCTAAAGAAAAAGGGGGACTCCCTAGCCAAATGGAGGTGAATCCGAAAGGGAAAGATCATTGCTATGCTATTACTCTACGGAATGGGAATCTAGTGAAAACTGCTACTCATCTAGATGCTGAAAAAGCGAAAAAACTAAAAAATGTAGAATTGCAGGAAAATGCAGCTGAAAAGTTACAGAGCTCATCTCCGATCGATCGGACATCCTCTCCGATCGATCGGACCACAATTCCAGCTGAAGATGAAATCAAGACAGAGCCAAAATCCGATCGATCGGCCCAATTTCCGATCGATCGAACAACTGCAGATCACGCTGAAAATGTTGAAAAAACGCAGAAGAGCAGGGATGTGCAACCCCGGTATGCAGTTGAGTTGGATTGGCCCGATAGTTCTCTTCCTGCACCTCCAATCAAACCTTATGTGCCTCCAATTCCATTTCCTCAAAGATTGAAGAGCACTAAGAAGAATGATGATCAATTTTCTAAATTTTTGGAGGTATTCAAGAAGCTTCAAGTGAACATCCCCTTTGCCGAAGCTTTAGAGCAAATTCCTTGCTATGCCAAATTCATGAAAGAGATCTTATCCAAGAAGCGGAGGTTGAAGGAGCATGAAAAGATACAATTGACCGAAGAGTGTAGTGCCATTGTGCAACGGAAGCTCCCAATTAAGCAAGATGATCCGGGAAGTTTCACAATACCGTGCACCATTGGAAACACCTTGATTGAAAGATCTTTATGTGATCTTGGAGCTAGCATCAATTTGATGCCATTATCGGTAGCTAAGCAAATTGGGATGAAGGAGATTAGTCCAACCACGGTGTCTTTGCAAATGGCGGATAGATCTATCAAGTATCCTATTGGCATGGTGGAGGATGTCTTAGTGAAGGTGGGTGATCTTATGTTCCCGGTGGATTTTCTTATCTTGGATATGGAAGCCAATCCCACCACTCTCATAATCTTGGGAAGGCCATTCTTGAGCACCGGGAGAGCTTTGATAGATGTTGAAAAAGGGAAGCTTACTTTGAGAGGTACGGGAGGTGATCAAATCACTTTTAAAGTGTTTGGCAACAAAAGGCAAGAGGAGGTTTCTCAACAATGCCTCCAAGTGGAGCATATTGACATGGTTATCCCCGACACTCTTAAAAAGGATGCTCCATATATTCCGGTGGAAGTTTTCCTAAGCCAAGACTCCAAAGTGAAGCATGAAATTCCCAAGGCAGCCACCCAAGCTGAAAATGATGTATCAAAGTCTCTAGTTGAGGAGCCCAAGGAGAAGAAAAAGAAGAGGAAGAAAAAGAAGAAGACGAAGACCAAGAAAATGAAGAAAAATGCATATCCTAAGGAAATGGTGGTGATGAAAGCTTATGCTCCTTGCATGGCACCTAAGCAATCAAATGTCAATCCTAAGAAGCCATCAAGGGGAGTCTACACCACAACCCTCAAGGATCCCGGTTGAATTCACAAAGGGAAGTCGGGCTGACGACTTTAAACCAAGCGCTTTCGGGAGGCAACCCAGGTTTTATTGTTCTATCTCTATCTTCTTATTTCTATTTTCACCTATTCCATGCATTGAGGACATTGCATATTTTAAGTGTGGGGGTGGGAATTTAGGTTTCTAGTTTTTGTAAAAAAAATAAAAATTTTGACTTCAAATGCCTTATGCCGTGTCATTCTTGAGTGTATTTGGATGAATTTTGTGATCTTTGAAGCATGGATGAATCTTTCTATGGACATTCTTTCCAATTGAGTCTTCCTATCTTGAAAATTGTTTTGTCCATTGTGCTTTTGTGAATATGGAACACTTGATTGTGGGGTATGAAATATGACTTGACTTTGGCATTTGTGGTTGTTTGAGATCAATTTGATTCTAAATAGCACTACTTGAGCAATGAAAAATGAAAAAAAAATAGAAAAGACAAAAAAAAAATTGTGTTTATGAATAAATGGTTTCTTTCATAAATTTTCTGCTGAGTAACCGGGCCTCTTGCCTAGCAAGCAATGAGTTTCGCTTAAAAAGGTAGGAAATGAATGTTAGAGTACCGTGGTGACTAGTTTTACCTCGTAGCCTTTTTGACTTGGGTAATTATATCCGTTGGGGTGTCTTAACACCTAGTGCCCTAAGCCAACTGGATTGGGAGTCATTGGTCGAAAGCTCGTTACATGGGTCATTTAGAAAGCTTAAGGAGGTTGAACATTGCACAAGTCACCTTTGAGAAGAGAAAGAAAGAAAAAAAAAATGTGAATAAGAATGAAATTTGAATAAATGCTCATTATATTTGTTTTTTGATTCTTATTGTTCTTGGAAGACTTCATAGCCATTGTTTATGTCACTTTGAAGCCAAATATCAAGTGAAATCCATTATGTGCATCATTTCTTGAATTTATAAGCAAAGTGGATGAGATAAGATTCTTGAAGGAATGCTTTTATTGGTTTGAATTCCCTAATGTTTGGTTTGTTAGTGTGGATAGGGTTGCAATTGTGAATCCATTTTATACTCTTGTTGATGACATTAATTTTGGCATTGAAGTTGTTTAATGTTTGTGGGTATCATTCTGGTAAACCCTCAGGAGACACGACTCCTCCTACTAGGGGCACCTAGGGGTTTAAAGGCTTGTGACACATGCTAAGTGTCATCGTGAGCCCTACGAAAGTGGCATAGATTAGTTGCTTATTTAGAGTATGTCTTAATTGTTTTATTTTTCATCTGAGCTTAACGGAAAATACTCTTTCCCTCCTTTATTCATTCTCAATTTGCTCGAGGACGAGCAAAGGTTAAGTGTGGGGGTGTTTGATGTGCCAAATATATACATACATTTGCACATCCTTTACACATAAGTTCATCCCATTTTGAGTTGATTAAGAGTTGATATTGTCTAAGAAAACTATATTTGCATATTGTAGGTGCCAAGGCAAAAAAAGGGAGGAAAAGAGTGCAAAATGAATATTTGGACTCCAGAACTGATTGCCGATCGATCGGAGCCATTCCCGATCGATCGGACCTGCCAAAACACTAAAAAACTCGTGGAGGCAGATTGTATGTCCGATCGATCGGAACAGTGTCCGATCGATCGGATGTACTATTCACAGCACGCGCAGTTTCGCGAAAAAGTTCCGAATTCACTTGTTTTTAACCCAAAACGGCCCCAACTTGTTTTGAAAACGACATAAGAGTTTGGGGAAGTATAAAAGGGGATAAAATAGGGTTTTGGGGGGTTCTTGGAGGGTTTTTCATTCTACCACCATTGGAGAGCTTGGAGCCACCATTGAAGCTTGGAGAAGAAGAGGGTCTACAAGGGGGTTTTCTCTCTCCTTTTCTATCCTAGTTTCTATGGTTGATTTCCTTTGTTTAATGATGTATTTTGCTTCCATGAGTGGCTAGATTTCTTACTAGGGTCTTAATGTAACCAAATCTTGAAGATTCAATAAACTTGGTTTCCTTATTTCTTGATTTATCTCTCTCTATTGATTGTCTATGGGTGTGATTAATGCTTTTGAATGTTTGGCCATCATTCAATTGATTTGCTGCCTAGATTGAGACCGGAAGGAGATATCTAGGGTTTGCCTCAAGCCATAGATGACATAGGGTGCATGAACCATAGGAATATAGGTTTGTGGCTTATGCGATCTCTAAATGATTTCTATAGTTCTTAATGGGTTTTTGATATATTAATCCGATTGTTAGGAATAACAGGGATTTATGTTGAAAATACGTTTGATGTATCTAGGAATAGAACATTGAATAGGTTGGGAAATCGATTGTCATTATAGAGAGATGAATTAGGGACTAAGGGACTAAGGGAATTGAATTGGATAGATGAGGTGACTTTAAGTACCCTAGTGCTTTCCATCCTTGATTTCACACTTGTGTTTGATTTGTCTTTGTTCTTTTTAATTAGTTTAGTTAAAAATCAAAACAAACCGCAAAACCTTTCCCCAATTTGCATAGTTGTTACTAGTTTGACATTGATTTCTATTGCCAACACATCCCTAGTGGAAACGATAATTTACTCATCTCTTTATTACTTGTGCGATTTGTGCGCTTGAAATTAAATCCATATCAAGTTTTTCTTGTCCAATCGATCGGAAATACAATCTGCCTCCACGAGTTTTTTAGTGTTTTGGCAGGTCCGATCGATCGGGAATGGCTCCGATCGATCGGAAATCAGTTCTGGAGTCCAAATCTTCATTTTGCACTCTTTTCCTCCCTTTTTTGCCTTGGCACCTACAATATGCAAATATAGTTTTCTTAGGCAATATCAACTCTTAATCAACTCAAAATGGGATGAACTTATGTGTAAAGGATGTGCAAATGTATGTATATATTTTGGCACATCAATCTCCCTGGCGATTATCCGCCCTATCTCCTGGTTCGAACCATTATCGATGTGAAAAGATGTTTGTGTTTCCCGCAGACGGTGATCTTGACCTACCAAACGTCTCAGATGGATTAAACAAGTGAAGCACATCGGATCTAACTAAACTTTGAGGCTGAGAAAATGAACGAACGTAAGCTAAGAGATCAAACCCATGGTGTTTTCCTTGCGAAAGACCCTCTGATGCTTAAGTCAAAAGGCAAGAAAGCACAGACTAAGAACTTGTGGATTCAAAACTGTCAGCGCAAAAGTATGCAAAATTGTGAATGAACGAATTACCTTGTAAAAGTACCCTTTTATAGTGTTGTACAAATACCAATCCTTGTTAGCATTGGACACTCGTCTTCTACTTTCTTTTGGAGACGTTTACCTCCGATCTTCAAGTTGGAATAGGAGTCTCCTTTGTAGGGTTCCCAATCTGCCTAAGATGGTGCTAATTATAGTTGGCGAAATCATCATCTCGGTCTGAGAAGTGTTCCTTAGTGACAAGAAAATTCTCGGCTCATACCTGACCTGGGTAACATTAGTTAGTTTCTAAGTAGAAACATTTTTAGTTAGTTTCTAAGTAGAAACATTTTTAATAAGTTTGCTCGGGCCATGTGTTACGTTCGGATTGGTAGCGTAAATATGTTATCATCATTTGTCAATATCGAGAATGTCTTTACTTGCTCCCCCTTCATCAACTGATTTGAACCCATTATTGGAGAATATTGTTTAACCTTATTACAGGTTTCAGGAAACAAAAACTTTCCTGAATCAACAACAGTAGACCGTGAAATTAAAAGATAAAACACGTAATCTGAGATGATCTTACTAAATTTTAAATGGTCGTAATCAAAGTATTTTATATGATTCTGCAGATCAACATGATAGCGGAAATCAATGGCAACCACTGAGAGGTCGCTTCGTTGGTAAATAGCTGGGTTAGGCACAATTGTGCCCGAGGTTCGATTTGAACTAGCAGCGTATTTGTTGGTGGCCACCTACATGTAGGTTTCGGCCTACTTGTTGGGACTTGCTAAAAACCTTATAGAACCTCCCAAATGGGACAAGTTTGAGTGACACCACCAATCAAAAGTTGCAAACGACGTTGGCTTTGTGGACATTCTTTCAAGCAATATCTTATTAAGCTGTATCCCGACACATAATCAAACAACCTATGTAAAAGGACTTGTGTAGCCATTACGTACTTTGCGATTGACAAAATTCTCTATTTCAAATTCACGCCACTTGGCTTCTTGAGATTTAAGAAGCGACTAAGAATAGTAGCTGAATGCCAACTGAAAGAAGCTGCTCTCCAATAGATAGCACGACCATGAACAAGGATATAATGTCCAGAATTATGGTGCCTTAGAGCAAAGTGTATGTTATTTTAACATTAAGCTTGTGAAAGCTGTTACTGTTTTCTCAAAAAGAAAGCTTGCAAAGGCTGTTACAATTGGCTAGAAGGATATCAACCTGTAAACGACTCCTCTTATTGAACATATGATTTGGACCTCCAATGGCTTCAAAGTATCTTCTTCTGCTCTTTAACAGATGAAATTCTGACTCTTTTTTGAATTTCTGGAAGGGATGATGAGATCGACAATTAGTCCCTTGAAGACGTTGAAAAAATTATAAGCATGTTGCCCCACCTCATGAATACTTACAAATATTTGAGATGAAACCGTATGACTAGAGTTTATCTGTTCATCATATTGTAGAGGAACAACTGCTTGAGTAATCACTATCTCAGAAGCTTCTCCTTCTAAACCATATCCTTGGCAGTACGGGCTGAAAGGGTCATGATATTTGATCATAAAATGATGAAGATTATCAGTACTCGAGTGAAGCAGTTCCAGTGTCATCTCGTGATACTTGATGATTCCTGCAAGGAAAATAAAGGTTGTTGGCAACCATACCTTGTTCCTAGGTATAGAATGAACATATAGATAGCAGCAGCAATTTGAATAACAGGTTCAATTAATTGCCTAAGGCACGACTCATTGTCTTCAAGAGAGAAAGTAGTTAGAGTGTCCGGGCCTCCAAGGTGTTACAACAGAAATAGAATCAAAAATGCTAGAAGTTCGGCTCTGTCTGAATCCAACGCACAGCTTGAGTCATTAGGGATGAGTCCAACACCAAAGACTAGAGCCCAGTCGGTGATAAAGTAGGCTGACCATATATAACCAAAAATGATATGAGCAATGTAGTTAAGATATGTAAGGAAGCCATTTACAACTCATAGTATTTCCCACTTTTCCATAAAGTGGCTAAAGTTCAGTTTTCCAGATGCTATTGGCGAAAGGAAATTTTGGGAGGTAAACTTGGTACAATTCATCATATTCAAACATCTCATAAGAAACTAGCAAGGAAAAATAAACCAAAAGAGAAGGAAAGGAAGACTAGTTCAAGGTGAGTTTCAATCCAATCTTCGCTTTTTCTCCCACGATCTTTTGTCATTTGCAAATTCTTCGGTCTCTCAAAAGCGGTTGCCATTCAAAAAAATCTCATTTTCATCCCAAAGAGCTTTTTATATTAGCTGGGAATTAGGTTAAAAACATGGGCCAACCACATCAATGCTCGAACACCAGATTGAACAGACTTCAATTCTATTAACGTTTTAGCTTGAGCATCCGCTCAAACGGCCTACATACTCCAGCTCGAGCGCTGTCTTGAGCGGTTGAACGCTACATTGTTGGTTTCTTCCTTTCTTGATCCAATAACGCCCAGATATCAATAGTTTATGTCACGCCCCTCTCTTCTAAGGTATATCAAAGTGTACCTATACCCACAAGGACGTGACCGGCAAGGGACACTCCATCCCCAGACCCAATTCCCAAACCAATAATAAAACCCGATAAACATATATAACAATAATAATAATAACCCTTGAAACATGATGTGAAATAGTTTTGTATCCGAAATACCGTATAAACAACCAATTAAACCATCGGAGTACATGTACAACAGCGGAACAATAAAACGTAACTACCCGATGCCAAACCAAATAATATACATAGAAAACAATACCACAATTGATTGGACCTCTATTTTGAGGTTCCAATGTCCTTTAATTAGGATGTTCTAGCACTTAGCTAATGTATTTGATTGCATTTTAGCTTAGTTTTACACTTACAAATGTTTCCCCTTGGTTTTGTAGGAATCGGACCTTGTTCGGGCAAGTTGGAACACTTTTTGGGCACTTTTTGTTGTGAGGCATCGGGACACCTCTCAAGGTGTCCGGACACTTACTGTCCCGACACCCACATTAGGTGTCCGGACACTTCCTTTGAAAAATGAGACAGAGTCTATAACGAAGACTTAATGAAGCCCAGGTGTCCGGACACCTTCCGAAGCCGTCCGGACACCTACCGCGGATCTGCAATTTTCTGCACCCAAATTTCAAGGGCATTTGGGGTAAATCATGTATGTAACCAATGGGGAACGATTTTATAAGGGTAGTTAGGTATTTTCTATTGTAAAAAGAGGGGAAAACCCTAAGATTGGGGCTTCTTCATAATTCATCTCCTCCAACTTCTTGCCTCCATTGTTTGTCTCTCTCTTTCTCTCTCTAGGGTTTTACTTAGTTCTTGTGATCTTGATTGTAAACATTGGTTTTTATCTATAAAATTGATGTTTATTCTCATTATAATGAGTGGCTAAGTTCCCTCTCTAGTTTCTAGTCCCGAACGGTGGGTGCAAGGTTTCGATTACTCAAGGTATGCTCAAAGAATCGTAGCTTCGATTTTTCTCTTTTAATTTCGTGATAGTTGTGTGATTGGATATATGAGATTGACATATTTGATTGTATTCTTGGATTGTCTAGTCTAGGGATTGCATCTAATGTGTTTGATTGAGAATTGTTAAATCCATTGCATGATTTCCTTAATTAATTGAGTTTTCCATTGCATAGCTATTAATTAATGTGTATTGATGATGGGGTTTTGGGTTAATTTAGGAATGTGCATGGGAGAGTTATGGTTAATTGATCTTTGAGTGTGAAACTAGGGTGTTAGCCAAGCCGAGCCCCAAGGGGGAACATTAATCCATAATATTAGGTGCTTATCCCTTTGCGTTCATCGTAGATTAAGAGACCCGATGGCCTACATGTATGAATTGAAGTCTTATATTCCAATTCTCTTTGCATATGCATGATTGATAGTATGACACAATGCATTGTGTATGGTTGTGTGTGTTTGCAATGATACCTTGAGTATGAGAACCGAGTAGCCACCGGGACGGACTAGAGACTAGGTTTTTAATTAATTGTTTTAAATCCAATTTGTGCTTACTTTGATTACAAAATCGCTCATGCTACCGAGTCATTCGGCCCATTTCTTTTACTTGCTTTTATTTGATATTCATTGTGTTTATTAGTGTTTAGCTAGTCATTTGCATATCATTCACTTCAAATTTGCATTGCTTCCTCGTGGATCGATACCGGACTCACCGGTTTATTACTTGACGATACCCTACACTTGGGGTAAGTACACACACACACTTTGGTGTCGGTCAACAATCTAACGCCCTACTAGGAGAGTTGGCTTGAGGCTACACATCAGCTCATGCATCTCGTCACAGACCGCCATCACCTGCATCCAACTCACCTGGAAATCAGAATGCCAATACAAAGCACGCGTCCCTGACTAATCTCTTACTCCGAAAGTCAACCCGCTCAGAATCTCAATCGGGATCACCGTCTACACCGAAAAACATGATATACGAAAATATAGTGAAAATACATTCGGTCAAATTGGTCAAATCGGGTTAAACAGGGTCAAACCGGATCAAACAAAGTCAAAACGGGTCAACTCGGCCAAAACTCAGCCAACATCACTGCCGGCGATCCGGCCACCCAAATCTACCAAATCTTACACCAAATTGAAGAGCTTGAAGAGGTGAACTCATAGGTACCTGAATCAAGCCAAACCGTCGCCAGAATCGACCAAAGGAAGTTCACGGTGGTTGAAACTTCAATCCCTGATTTCTCCCAAACCGAAGCTCCGTTCAACCCGATTCAAGTTGGGTTATGCTCGTCTCATCCGTACACTCCTTTTGGTACCAAGCTTGACCGTCAACATAGCCGGAATCGTCGGTAACTCGTGATACAGAGAGAGAAATAGGAGAGAAAGAGCTATGTGTAAGAAGAGGGTATATTTGAAAATTTCAAAAGGCTTTGGTATTTAAATATTTAACCCCAAAATTTCACTGTAGTCCCTGCAACATCTACGGAAATGCCACTCAAAAATGGAAATCCATTTACCTTTAAAAATTCATAATAAATCCAATTTAAATCCGATTAGAGTAATTCTAGCGTCAAAAATTTTCTTTTTAAATCCCCCATTTTTGAAAAATATTTTCATATTTTTATTTTCCACAAATCCCTATTCACGATCATCGAGGTTCACTCCACCTCGATTAATGTGTCAAAATACTATGAACAATGTATACTCGGGTCAGGATATTACATCCTCCCCCCTTAAGAAATTTTCACCCCCGAAATTAAAATCATACCTAAGTAGCGAATAACTCCGGAAATCTAGCACGTATTAGACTCCAACTCCCAGGTTGCCTCCTTTGCTCCATAATGTTGCCATATCACCATGACTAAGGGTATAGTCTTCGATCGTAGTTGCCTCTCCTGTCTATCCACAATCCTGATATGACGTGTCTCCAAAGTAGCGTCCTCATCAATCTTCAAGGTAGACCAATCTAATATATGAGAAGGGTCCCTATGGTATCTCCGTAACATAGACACATGAAATACACCATGTACTCCTAACAACTGCGGGAGTAATGCTAATAGATAAGTTACCGTCCCCACCCTCTCCAAAATCTCAAATGGTCCTATAAACCTCAGAGCTAATTTCCCCGCTCTCCCAAATCTCTATACCCCTCGCCTCGAACTAACCCTAAAAAACACGTGATGCCCCACCTGAAACTCTAGAGGTCTACGTCTCCTATCCACGTAACTCTTCTGATCTGACTGAGTTGTCAGAAGCTGCCACCGAATCACTGTCACCACCTTAATAGTCTACTGCGCCAGCTTTGGACCCAATAATGATCTGTCTCCAACCTCTGACTAGCACAATGATGATCTACAAGGTCTCCCATATAAAGCCTCATACGGTGCCATCTGAATGCTGCTCTGGTAGCTATTATTGTACACAAACTCCACTAGAGGAATATGAGTCTTCCAATCTCCTCGAAAGTTTATCGCACTAGCCCGAAGCATATCCTCCAGAATTTGAATAGTCTGCTCACTTTGCCCATCAGTATGAGGATGAAAAGTTGTACCGAAGTTCAGTTTTGTCCCCATAATATCCTGAAAACTGCCCCAGAATGGTGAAGTAAACCTGGGATCCCGATTAGACAATATACTCGATGGTACGCCATGCAACAAAACTATCTCTCGTACATACAATATGGTAAACGACTAAATCGGGTCCGTCCGACGAATAGACATAAAATGAGCTGTCTTTGTCAACCGATCAACAACCCAAACAGCATCATGTCTTCGTGGAGTCATAGGTAAACCCATCACAAAATCCATAGTGATATGCTCCCACCTCCACTCAAGTAATGGAAGCGGCTATAACAATCCAGCGAGTCGCCGATGCTCTGCCTCTTCCTACTGACAGGTAAGACATTGAGTCAAGGTCTGTGCCACATCTCTCTTCATGCCACTCCACCAATACTGCCTCTGTAAATCTCGATACATCTTGGTAGCCGTAGGATGCATTGCAAAACGTGAGTAGTGTGCCTCCCGAAGTATCTCCTCCCGTAGCTCCGTATCCTCTGGAACTACTAACCTGCCTCAAAATCTGACTCCACCGTCAGTGCCTCTGACCCATCCCTCTATATCCTCAACGTCATCAAATAGTGCGTCCCCCAACTATGCATCCAACACCCACTGTACAAGTGTCGGACAAGCAATCAAACTCCGTAAAGTCAATATGTCTCAAAGCTCATCCATGTGTAGTCGGTACTGACTAAACGTATCCACCAACTCAAACTCACAGATAGCCAACCGTGCTGCAACCAATCTCCTACTCAAAGCGTCAGCCACCACATTGGCCTTGCCTGGATGATACTGCAAAGTAAAATCAAAGTTCTCAATGTACTCCATCCATTTGCGCTTCTCTAGTTCAAATCCCTCTGAGTAAACAAATACCGAATACTCCTATAATCAGAGAATACCTCGAATCTCTCTCCATAAAGATAATATCTCCACTGCTTAAATGCGAACACTACCGTAACCAACTCCAAATCGTCCATTGGATAATTCCTTTCTTGCGGCTTCAATAATCATGAAGCATACTCAACCACTCTGTCCTGCTTCATCAGCACACAACCTAATCCAATTCCTGAAACATCACAATACACTTGATAACCAATACCTCTGTCTGGTATCACCAACACTGGAGGTGATGTGAGTAGAGTCTTCAACTCCTGGAAAGCCTACTCACACTTATCTGTCCACACAAACGGAACATCCTTTCGGGTCAACTATGTTATCGGTGCTGCAATACGTGAGAACCCCTCAATAAAATGTCGATAATAACTTTTTAATCCAAGGAAACTGCGAATCTCTCCTACATTCTTTGGTCTCCTCTATGCTCTCACTACCTTCCACCTTAGCTGGATCCACTGCTATCTCCTCCTGGGATATCACATGCCCTAAAAATTTCACCTCAATCACCCAAAACTCACACTTACTCAGCTTGGCATAAAGTCTATGCTCCCGGAGCATCTGCAACACAATCTCCAAGTGTCTGACGTGCTCCTCCTCAGTGGCTGAATAAACCAATATGTCATCAATGAACACAATCACAAACTGATCCAGATACGGCCTAAACACCCTGTGCATCAAATCCACAAACGACGGAGGTGCATTGGTTAGCCCAAATGGCATAATCAAGTACTCATAATGGCTAAACCGTGTGTGGAAAGCTGTCTTCAGAATATCCTCCTCCCGTATCCTCAACTAGTGGTACCCCGATCTAAGATCAATCTTGGAGTAATAATGGCTACCCCTCAACTACTCAAACAAATCATTAATCCTCGGCAACGGATATTTGTTCTTCACTATCACCCTGTTGAACTGTCGGTAGTCCATACACATACGTATCGTACCATCCTTCTTTTTCACAAACAGAACAGGTGCTCCCCAAGGTGAAGTTCTTTGTCTGATAAAATCGAAGTTTTGTAAACCTATCAACTGATTGTCTAACTCCTTCAACTCTGCTGGTGCCATCCTATACAGTGGTATGGAAATCAGATCTGTACCCAGATGCAGCTCAATCACAAACTCAATCTCCCTCTACGATGGCAATCCCGATAAATCATCAAGAAAAACATCCATGTAACGCTCCACAACTAGTATAGGGGTCAAGAGTCCGCCCTAGACACTGAAGTAATCAGACCCACTACAACACAATCGAAGTTTTGAGGATTGTCTAGAAAGTGTGTACATAGAAGAAGTTTCGTCCCACGAAATCTAACTCTCCCCGTAGGTGTGGTCAGTGTAATCCTCCTCTCAGCACACTCTATAATCGCCTCACACCCCGTCAACCAAACCAATCCGTGAATAACATCAAAATCAATAAATGGCATCACAAACAGATCCGTTCTAAACTCATGGTCTGCAAAACTAAATACACAGTCCCTACAGATACCACTAATCACGGTACCCGGTCCTAAGGGTGAATCAACTATAAATCTTCTCGCCACTCCCGTAATCTCTAAACCCAATGCCTCAGTAAAAAATGCATAAATAAATGAATGCGTCGCACCAGTGTCACAAAACACATGCCAAAGAACTGAATAAAAGAAACCTACCTCCCAAATGTCTCGCTCTACTGGTACTCCATCAGGGCGAGTGCATACACTCCACTTCTCTGAACCTACTACTGCTGCTAAGCTAGTGGCCTACCCCGTCCTGCAGGACCTCTCGGTGCCGAAATCGGTGTTGGTGCTGGAACTAGAGCTATAGCTCTCTAACCTCGAGGTGGTAGCAGTTTAGGTCCTCCACCCTGTGAGCAATCTCTCCTAGTATGTCCTGGCAAACCACACCAAAAACATAACGGGTTGTTTGCCATAGGACATTCCCAACACATATGCCCCACATGTTCGCAGCATAACGTGTTGGGGTTGTTGCTCCCGCTTCGGAGCCTATCCCTGTTGATTTGATCTCTGTCCCTACTGACCCTCTGCCTCTATTGACCCTATCTAGGACCCTGCTATCCCTGCCTAGGTCCTTAGTAACCCTATCTCTAACTCTGAGAACCCTACCCCTAGCTCTGCTGCTGCTCTCGAGTATCAGTCCTCTATCTGTGCTGACTACTCTCACTGGTAGCAGATGTAGAAATGAGGTGAAATCTTTGGCGTCAATCCTCTCCGAAATCTCAGTATCTTCTTTTTCTCTATGGAAATGTACTCCTCCCCGTTTCGTCCTAACTCCTCAAAGTGAGCCTGATACTGAGTCATTGTCATGTCCGAAGACTAAATCAACTCAAGAAACTCTTTAGCTTTAGCTACACGCACTGTCTATGGTACATACTATGCCAAAAAATCTGTCTCAAACTATGCCCACGGCATACCCTCTCTACCCCGACTAACTATCATCACCTCCCACCAGGTAAAAACTGTCCCCTCTAGAAACTCCATAGCTAATAAAGCCCTCCTCCCCTTAGGAATCCGCAAGGAAATCATCTTCATGCGTAGCTGGTGAAGCCATTCCTCTACTACCACTGGATCTATCACTCCCCTATAAACTAGAGGGTTCGTCTTCCATAACTCGGCTAGTTCCTTGATCGAAGTATTAGTCACCAAACGAGCTACATGTGCCGCCACAATCTATCCTGCACCCTCCTGTAATACACCCAAAGCTGGAACTGGTGCTGGAACCTCAATAAGAGCATGTAATACAGCTGGGGTTGGAGCAGCAATCTGTGTCACAAGTCCTGTAACAGTCTACCCAAGAGTGCGCACCAACTCGGTAACATCCCTGACCTCCTGTCATAAAGTAGCCACTATCGCCTCTACCCCTTGTGGTGCTACCTGTACCGGTGGTACCTCTTGATCTTCCCCAATATCATCTACTGGATCTACGTATGCTCCTCGCCTGCTATTGCCCTTGCCCGTCCTATGTCTCCTACCCCTACCATGTCTCATACCCCTACCTCTCCGTCGTCGCCCACCCTTTAATGGAGCCACTTCAGGCACACTGGCCTCATCTACCCTTGAGGCGCATCTAAAGCAAGAAATACAAAACTAAAAAACTCTCCAGATCAGTCGGGAAGCACATGATGTGCAACCAACGAGATAACCTAGGTAACCTAATCACTATAAGTATCTAAACCTATAGCTCCGATACCAAATTGTCACACCCCTCTCTCCTAAGGTATACCGAAGTGTACCTATACCCACAAGGACGTGATCGGCAGGGGACACCCCATCCCCCGAACCAATTCTCAAACCAATAATTAAACCCAATAAACATATATAATAATAATAATAATAACTCCTGAAAAACGATGTGAACCAGTTTTGTATTAGAAATACCCTATAAACAACCACCTAAACCACCGGAGTACATGTACAACAGCGGAACAGCCAAACCAAGTAATATACATAGAATACAATACCAAAATCTCACGCCTTGCTAGGAGAGTCGGCTCGAGGCTACATATCAGCTCACGCATCCCGTCACTGACCGCCATCACCTACATCCAACTCACCTGGAAATCGGAATGCCAATACCAAGCACGCGTCCCTGATTAACCCCTGACTCCGAAAGTCAACCAGCTCTGAATCTCAACCGGGATCACTGTCTACATCGAAAAACACGATATACGAAAATATAGTGAAAATACGTTTGATCAACTATGATCAACGATCAAGGTCAACAGTCAATGATCAAACTGAGTCAAACTTGATTAAACCAAGTCAAATGGGTCAACCGGGTCAAACTGAGTCAAATGGGTCAAATCGAGTCAAACCGGGTCAACTCAGTCGAAACTCAACCAACATCATCGTCAATGATCTGACCACCCAAAACTGCCAACTCGTACACCAAATTGAAGAGCTCGAAGAGATGAACTCATAGGTACCTGAATCAAGCTAAACCGTCGTCGGAATCGGTCGGATCGACCAAAGGAAGTTTACGGTAGCCGAAACTTCAATCCCCGATTTCTCCCAAACCGGAGCTCCGTTCAAACCCATTCATGTTGGGTTATGCTCGTCTCATCCATACGCTCCTTTTGGTACCAAGCTCAACCGTCAACGTCGCCGGAATCGCCGGTAACTCGTGATATAGAGAGAGAGAGAGTTGTGTGTAAGATGCGGGTATATTTGAAAATTTCAAAAAATTTTCGTATTTAAATATTTAACCCCAAAATTTTAGTGTAGTCCCTGCAACATTTACGAAAATGGCACTCAAAAATGGAAATCCATTTACCTTTAAAAATTCATAATAAATCCAATTTAAATCCGATTTGAGTAATTCTTATTCCAAAAATTTTCTTTTTAAATTCCCCATTTATGAAAAATATTTATATATTTTTATTTTATATTAATTTTTATTTTCCCCAAATCCTAATTCACTATCATCGAGGTTCACTCCACCTCGATTAACGTGTCAAAATACTATGAACAGTGTATACTCGGGTCAGGATATCACAGTTTACTCAAAAATCAATTATAAAGCTCAATGCACTGCCCAACACAATATACTTGCATGAAATGTATCAAGTTCCATAAAAAACTCAACGAAAACCTAACTTAGAAGTGTAGAAAACAGATAAACATTTCATACTATCAAACACCCCCAAACTTAAGTTTTTGCTAGTCCTCGAGTAAAAGAAAACAAAAGCACACTAATAAAACTAACTCACTCTCGCAGGAATCTCGGCTGCATTTAGAATATTCAACAAGCCTTTAAACCTCTAGGTGTCCCTAGTGGGAGTTGTAGTCTCGTGAGGGTTTACCGGAATGAGGCCTACAAACATGTCGAAACACCACATGGCCAAGTCTTTCCACTAGTAGAAGTATGTGAACACATCATTGCTTTTAAATCCACACCAACAAACCAAGCAGTAGAGCAACAATTTCCAACACAAACATTCATTCTCGAGCTTTATTCATCCAATGCGTTGAATGGAATGGGATGACACTTGTACAAGGGACTTCGATAACAACTTAACATAAACACAATATAGCATATCATAAACTATTGGGCAAAACAAGTAAACACATCGGGATTTATTTTTAACACTAAACAAACTTTTTATTTCATTTTTTTATTTTAGTACTTGTGCAATGCCTTCCCCCCAAAAGCTTTCTAGATGACCTACTTGCATTGTCTTTCAACATCTTCACTAATTCGTGTTCTCTTGTTCCTCTTGATATTTTCTCTATATGAAGAGATATTTGTGTGTAAAAATAAGTAGTAGATAGAAGTAGAGACTAAGTAGATTCAGTAGATAGCATTAGATTAGAGTTGTTTGTAGTAGATCAAGTAGAGATCAAGATATAACAAGTAAGAAGTTTAATTTCATTTCATCTTTACTTATTGTTCTTAACTTTTCTAAGTTTCTTTTCTAGAGGATGATGAAGTCACTAGCCAAATAACTTGATTATCTTGAGTTTACTTGGGATTTCAATTTGATTTATTTGTGATAATTGTTTTACTTTGGAGTTATATCCATTGGATAATTGATTTTATCCATTGGATAAATGTGTTTTTCATGAAACTTGTTATTTGAATCTTGTTTCTTATAATTGATTTAACTGAACATATTTAAATACTTGTGGTTTAAATATGGATTTACTAAGTAAAACGATAGTTTTATGTTCCCTGTAATTAATTTATTGTATAATTAATGTTTAGAGAAGATGATTCGTGCCTATAACCCTAGAATATCCTTAGTTTAGTGTAGACGAGTCATGCCAATCAAATATGGTTATGCTTTGTATTTGATTACATGTTTTCGTGATAATTATTGACATAGATTAGCCAATATATAATTTCATCACAAAAATAGTTTGTTTTCCTAAAGTAAATTCATATTTCCTATTAAGAGGTTAGTGGTGGATTCAATACTCTGGGCTTTCTCCATTTAAAATAATATTATTTCCATTGTACACATTTAATTCTTAGCATTTAGTTTATAAAAACAAAATAAAAAACAATCAATCTTGTTCTATCCTTGAGAATAAACAGAGAGTGAATTGGACATAGTATCACCATTATCGGAACAGTTCCTATGGATTGACACCCTGAATACTTGCCCTGCTCTTTGAACTTTTGCACTGCAAGGGATATAATCAAGACACATCAGTGTTTGAGCACGATAGGTCTAAGATTCATCTCCGTAAATGGGCGCTCAAACGATGAAAGTAGTGCTTGAGCACCCTCTGTCAACTCCTATTTTTTGCACAAAAACTATTCCCCCAATAAATAATTACAATACTACTCAAAGCTACAATAATAAAAAAAATTAAAGAAAAAAATAAGAAGATAGAAGACTTGGGTTGCCTCCCAAGAAGTGCTTGTTTATAGTCATTAGCTTGACTTCCTGTCAATTTCAACTAGGATCATTCTCAAAATTTGACCTCATTTGGTCAATTTGCACTAGCCTTCCTTTCAAATATTGAATGCACTTCATAATCAGAGCTTTCTCATTTTTAATGAAGTGGGAGCCGGTGAGACATGCTTCAACAGGTGGCTTTAGCTTTTTCTTTTTTAAAGTGTCAGCTACCAACTTGTCTTTAATGTCCATTTGAAAGCATGAGTCACATTCAGATGAGAACTTAATTGGCTCGAACACATTGAATGTCACTTGCTCGTCTTACACCCTCAAAATCAATTTGCCTTGTTGACCATCAATTAATGTCCTCCCTGTAGCCAAGAATGGTCAACCAAGTATGAGTGGAATCTCATCATCTTCTTCCATGTCCAAAACAATGAAATCAACCGGGAAGAAGAATTTGTTGACTTTCACCAACACATCTTCAATAACTCATCTTGGGTGCTTGATCGATCTATCTACCAATTGTAAATAAACTATAATTGCCTTGGGTTCACCAAGTCCAAGTTTCCTGAAGATTGAAAAAGGCATTAGATTTACGCTTGCACCTAAATCACATAAATATTTTTCAAAATAAGAATTCCCAACAGTGCAAGGGATTGAGAAACTCCCTGGATCTTTTAGCTTTGATGGAAGCTTTCTTTGTAAATTACACTGCACTCTTTCATAAGCATAACAGTTTCATTGTCCTCAAGCTTTCTTTTGTTGGAAAGGATCTCCTTCATAAACTTGACATAGCTTGGCATTTGTTCTAAAGCATATGCAAAACAAATGTTACTGTGTAATTTTTTAAATACATGAAGAAATTTAGAAAATTGCTTATGTAGTTTACACTATGGGAAAAGAATCGGTGGAACATATGGTGGACTGACGACTTTGGGTTGTGGTACATCTGCCTTTGCTATGGTTGAATCTCCCACATTTTGTTTTGTCTCACTCTTGGTAGTTAAGCTTTCGATGCCATCTTTGATGTCACTTTGGGGTTGCTCAACTTTCTTCCCACTCCTTAATGTGATCGCATTCGCTTGCTCTTTGGTTTTTGTCTCTGTGGTACTTGGAAAAGAACCTTGAGGTCTCTCAGTCAATATATGTGCCAACTGTCCAATCTGCCTTTCAATGTTCTACATTGTGCATCCGAATTTTGAAATATGTTTTCAACCTTGATCATGAATTGTGCTAAGACCTCCTCCACATTAGCTCTCTTCTCTTGAGTTTGAAAACATGGTGGATGTTTCGAAAGATTATTAGGATTGCTCCAAGAGAAGTTTGGATGATTTCTCCATGGTTGATTGTAGTTGTTGGAGTAAGCATTTTTTTGCCTTCGCTGGTTTGCAACATAGTTGGGTTGCTCCGCATTGTTGGTGATGAATGGACTTGCCATCTGACAATCTATACCTGCATGATTGCCTGCACAAAATTCACAAATGAGATTAGTAGCTTGACATGAATTCACTTGCATATTATCTAACCCTTTTGTCAAATTTGCAACTTGAATAGCAAGTTTAGAAACAGTGTCAATTTCATAAGTTCCTACTGGTTTTTTCGGTGTCACTCGTTCTGATGGCCACTGATAATTGTTGGCAGCTATTTCCTCTAGTAACCGATATGCAATTTTAGGACTCTTCCCCATCAAACTCCCTCCCACTACGGCATCAATCCTAGATTGGATATTTTGTGCCAAGCCTTGGTAGAATGTTTGCACCACTAACCAACGGGGAAGACCATGATCTGGACACTTCCGTAGTAGATCCTTGTACCTCTCTCAAGATTCATACAAAGACTCCATCTCAAACTGCACAAAATTAATGATATTGGTTTGCATCCTAAAGTCTTTGTTGGTAGGAAAAACCTAGCCAAGAATTTTTGGGCAATCCCATCCCATGTTATGATAGATCCTGCTAGAAGAGAATCCAGCCACACTTTTGCCTTGTCTCTAAGTGAGAATAAAAACAACCTTAGTCTTATCACATCATCTGAAACTCCATTGTGCTTGAAAGTATCGCATATCTCAAGAAAGTTAGCAATATGAGCATTCAGATCATTACTAGGTAGTCCGTCGAATGACACTAATGTCAACATCATTTCTATAATGGGCGGCTTCATTTCAAAATTTTTTGATTGAATATTAGGCTGCCTAATGCTTGAATTTGCTCCTATGACAAAAGGAACAACATAATCTCTAATAGCCCTTTCTTGTGCAACACCCCTAGCTTGGGATCTATTCTTAGCACCATCATCAATTTGACCTCCAACGACCGCTTGGTTATTCATCCCCTTATTAAGATCGTTTATTGTTTTTCTTTCTTTCAAAAATTATTATTTTCTCTCTTTATTCGAACGTCGACAAGTCTGTTCAATTTTCAGATCAAAAAGCAATCCCACACTTTTTTAGCATCTCATGCACAATGCGAGAAACACCTGAAGAAAAAGAAGAATGAACAGTAAATCTCAATATCGACAAAGAAAGTAAAACTAAAAATAAAGGAATCCAAATTAATTTAGACTAGTTGGTATCAATATCAATGAACTAAATAGTCCCCGACAATGACACCAAAAACTTGTTACGCAAATTCACAAGTATACAAATCACTCAAGTAATATAGTGAAAGTAAAGTGTCGAACCCACGAGGACTACTCACCTATTGAGTACTGAAATTGTTCTAATCCTAAATTATTTGATGAAGTCAAAAGTGATTGTATTGTGAAATTAAATTAAACTAAACTATACTAACAAGAACACGACAGCAAGGATTTAATTGGAGTATGAAACATTAAGGCATACGATTCACCTAAACAATCCAATTCAAATATCAAGACCATGCTATCGAATCATTATGAATCCTATATGAATACCATGCTATCCAATCATTATGAACCCTTATTGACGGTGAAATACCCTAACCTATCCAACACTCTCTCTGTCGAGTAGAATTGAAATTACCCACACATGATAACCCACGATATCTCTATGTAAATTTAAAAGCATGAGAGCACATTAAGTTCTATGATATTTTATAGCAAAACCGCATAAATCACGTTGATACATCTTTGTCTTTCGTTCGATTCATGACATACATCACAAGAGCATGTAATATGCATCCTCTCTCGATTCAACATACACAACAATTCAGTCGAACAGTGATTTCAAAAGCATTAAGCACAATGATATATACTCAACAAGATTGATAATCAATTCAATAACATAAATCAATAATCTGAATAATCAATGGATAGGCTATATCATAGCCTTAGAAAAAAGATTTAGTTCATGCTAAACTTGGTAAAATTCATCATATTCAAATATTCCATGAGAAACTAGGAAGGAAAAATAAAGCAAAGGAGAAAGAAAGAAAGACTAGTTGAAGGTGAGCTTCAATCCAATCTTCGCTTCTTCTCCCACGATCTTTAGTACTTTGCACACTCTTTGGTCTCTCAAAAGCGGCTGCCGTTCAAAAAAAATCTCATTTTTATCCCAAAGGCCCTTTTTATATTAGCTGGGAAGTAGGTTAAAAACATGGGACAACCACGTCAATGCTCGGAACGGACTTCAATTCCATTGACGTTTCAGCTTGAGCATCTGCTTAAACTGCCGACATACTTCAGATCGAGCGCTGGCTTGAGCGGTTGAACTCTACATTGTTGGTTTCTGCCTTTCTTGATCCAAAAATGCCCAAATATCAACAGTTTACTCCAAAATCAGCTATAAAGTTCAATGCACTACAAAACACAATATACGAGCATGAAATTTACCAAGTTCCATAAAAAAAACTCGAGAAAAACCTAACTTAGAAGTGCATAAAATACATAAATATTGCATGCTATAAGTATTTGTCATTTGGTGTTGTGTTTCAATTATAAATCTTCAACATAAATAAATCCTTGAAGCAAACTAAATTATGAAATATCTTTCTAGGTAATTCTACGGAAATTAAGTTTTGACATTCTGCACATTATGATATTGAATGAACTTACTAATGGAGTCATACAGCATAATACATTTCATTATAGGTTATCCTATTATTAAAGGAGTAAGACAATACAGGGGAGGTTTTGGAGTTCAATAGGGAGTAAATGACATTTATTTAGAACAATTGGTCTCATTTTTCAAATGCTTCATTGTCTAGTTGATAACATGGTTC
This sequence comes from Tripterygium wilfordii, assembly GCF_013401445.1. Lineage (NCBI taxonomy): Eukaryota > Viridiplantae > Streptophyta > Magnoliopsida > Celastrales > Celastraceae > Tripterygium > Tripterygium wilfordii. Next base: position 4,924,173 of record NC_052250.1, read on the forward strand.
AATGATTGATAAGTGTCAATGACTGAATAAATTGCTAGTATGGAGAATTCTTTTCGTACCATTACAAAAAAATTTTGTCAAACAATGAAACTAATTTACCAAGTTGGCCAGGGAATTCTGTGGTGGCCATATTAATGGATAGGATTCACCTCTTGCGATCGGATTGCCCACCCGAAGCCACAATTTCAGGAATGGGAAGTTCTCCCCGAAGGCCACAACCACGGTCGGTGTGGTTAGGTCGGGGTTTGTGGCTGTCATTGTTGGAGAGTACAAACTCAAAAAACACACAGTGATAGAGCAAAGAGCGAGAGGAAGAGAGAAAGGGAGGGAGCCAAGGCTTTTGGATTTGAATTTTTGGGTTTAAAGTCATTGCAGGGCCCAATGAAAATTTCAATATAATTAATCCTTTTTGAAACTTAAAAAATATCCAGGATACAACACTTTCCTTACGTGCTGACATGATTTTAACCAATTTTAATAAAAATACTCCAACTACGGATACAATAATATCCAAGCAAATCAAACTTGAGAGGAATTTTTTTTATAGAAAAAGGTATAAATCCCAACAACTCATTTCATGAGAATAAACGGTACTCCTACCACCACGTTTGCAGCCTAGGAACCAATAACATCTCTAGAAATATGGCTCCCAAGAACTCATCGAGATTCACATTGCCCATTTCCACAAAAAATCCTTATTCTAAGCCCTCTCGTCTCTCTGTGTAGCAAATTTGGTCAAAAGGTGGGCAACTTTTTTCTCATAGCGGTAGATATGCATGTGATACAGTTCATGGATCGAAAGCAACAGATTTTGAATTTCTTCCACAACGGATCAAGAAAGAGCTAAGTAATCCTCATTATTTTGAATTGCTTTAACAAGAAAATGATATTACCTTTTAGAAAAATCAACAAAATTAATATATACAATTCCTTGATTAATACAATTTTTTTAGAAGATTAGTTGATCCATCCTATCTTATCAGTATATTATTTTTCACATATAGATATAGAAGAATGTTTCTTTTGCATACGCGTATCACCATCTACAATAATTCTCTCCCTAGTTCTTCTGATATTCCACTGATATATATGAATAAATTGTTTTAATTACGTCTACTGTTGATTAGGTTACTCATTCTTTGTTTTTGTTTTAATTTTCAATTATTTTTGGGTCATAATTTTTTAAACTTGAATGTATGTTTTTTCAAACAGTATAATAAGACAATTATATATATATAAGGAATTGTTTCTTGAGTTGGAGAACTAGGTTTTTTATTTTTCAATTTGATCAAGTATGCTTATGAGCTGCCTAACCTAATTACCTTGTTTGGGTTAGGTTTGGAATTGGGAAATTAAGGTAGGTCTAAACCATCAAGCTATACCTTTATCGGCTCGATCTAAGAGCAAGTCCAACCGGTTCCCCAAAAATGAGAAAATTTTCATTTTGTAGAATACTTTTGGTAAATTAGTGCTCCAACGGGTACCCTAAAGTGGGGATGGGATATTTACATACTCCAAAGTTGGGGGTATGTACCACTATCCCCAAATTAAATCAAAAAACATATATTTTATTATTTTTCTCTCTCCCCTTTTATCTTTTATCTTTTTTATGTTATAATATATTAAAATATCTACTTTGTTGTTAAACTAGGAGATGTGATTGGGGGTAGTGTTGGAATAGCTATCACCTAAAATAGGTTTTTTGTTAAAATAAGGGAAAGCATGTACCCCAAAATAGGGTACATAGTTGGAAGTGCTCTAACTCATGACACTGATGATGATTATGGTAGAAAGGACTTGTCATTCAGTGATTGGTCTAATTCCAAAATGCTTGATATTCCTATTGGGCGTCTACAAAGACTTTTCCTGTTGACTGTGCTAACAAAAAAATGATAGAACATTACAACTACTCATCATGCAAGTAGAGATATTAGCCCGTTTGGTGGAGTTTATGAGCTAGTTTATAAATTTCACCCTCATACCCAACTAAACTATTAAAACAAGTTAGTGTATAAGTCAACCGTATAAACTTAAAATAAGTTTCTCATAAGAGGTTAATATGTTCTGAATAATGTTTTATGCTCCCAAAACATAATCATCATTTTACCTCCAATCAATGTGAAGTATTGGATGTAAGTGAGTCCTACACATGTATTTATGAACAATGACTATTTCATATGCCACATAGATTTGGGGTAAAATGAAGGTTATATTTTGGGGGTCTGTAACATTATTCATATGTTCTTTATTCACTTATTGTAATTAATATAAACTTTGTCAATTTTAAAATATATGTTTTACGAAACATTTTGGACAGTTTATAACAAACTTATTTTTTTCAAATATATGCTCTACCAAATATTTTTAGCAGCTTATAAACTAGCTTATTTTTTCCAAATATATGTTCTTCCAAAAATGTTAACAGCTTATAAACAACCTTATTTTTTTTCAAATATATGGTCTACCAAATATTTTTTAAAGTTTATAAAGTAGCTTTTTTTTTTTCTAAATATATTTTATACCAAATTTTTTTATAACTTATAAACTAACATTTTTTTTTTAAAATATATACTATACCAAAATTTTTGACAACTTATAAACCAAGTTATTTTTTTCGAAATATATGCCCTACCAAAAAGAACCATGATAGAAAATTAGATGGTCAACACTACTTGTCATTCATTAAATTATAATTCATTATGTTTCCCAGAAAAACTAATTATTTGGGCAAGACATTATTCTATTTCGGATTATGCTCCCCTTTGCCAATTTTCATTGGAAGAGTCCAAATCAGGCCGACTATTGCATTATTATACATTATTCTTAAACATTATGTAAGAAAATAGCCAAAAAAATAGATATTAAACGAAATATTTAAAAAATTATTTTTCATTATTATTCCTTCATTTCACTATGAAAATAATATAATTCAAGGAGACACATTTGTTAGACAATTTTTAAAAATATCAGACAAAAATTTTGAAAAATTATTAATGATATTTTGAAAAATTGCCCAATAAATTTGTCTCCTTGAATTGTATTATTTTCACAGTGAAATGAAGGAATATTAATGAATGATAATTTTTTAAGTATTTTGTTTAATGTCTATTTTTCTTGGCTATTTGCTTACATAATGTTTAACATTTTTCAACGTATAATAATGCGATAGTCGGCTTGATTTGGACTCTTTCTATACAAATTGGTAAAGGGAGGACAATCCGAAATATATTAGTATGTTGTCCAAATAATTAGTTTTTGTGGTATGCATAATGAATTAGAATTTAATGAATGACAAGTTGTTTTGACAACTTAAGTTTCTATCATGGTTCTGTTTGGTAGAACATATATTTGAAAAAAATAAGTTGGTTTATAAGCTGTCAACAATTTTGGTATATTATATATTTGAAAAAAAGTAATTTACCTTATAAACTCTCAAAAATGTTTGGTAGAGCGTATATTTACAAACAAAAATTAGTTTACAAGTTGTTAAAAATGTTTGGTAGAGAATATATTTGGAAAAAATAAGTTTGTTTATAAGATGTCAAAAATCTTTAGTAGAGCATATATTTGAAAAAGCATAAGTTAGTAAGTTGTCAAAAATGTTTTGTAGAGCATATATTTTAAATTGACAAAGTTTTTATTAATTACAATACGTAAGTGAATGAAGAACATATGAGTAGTGTTACAGACACAAAAATATGACTCCCATTTTGTTCCCAAATCTATGTGGCATGTGAAATAATCATTAATCATAAACACACATGTAGGACCCATTTAACATCTAACAGATCACATTGATTGGAGGTAAAATAAGGATTATATTTTGAAACAACCATCAGAGGTCATGACACTTAAAACCATCCACAAATATCAAAGACAGTACACAACAACCCAAAATAACCATCGGAGGTCATGCACTCAATACCATGTGCATACCATCACAAATCATCCACATCCAATCGGTCAGACAACAACCATAAGGCCCTGACAACACCACAAACCACAACCGGCTAGACAACAACCACAAGGCCCTTACAACACCACAAACCACAACTGGTCAGACAACAACAACAAGGCCTCATAAGACCACAAACCAAAATCCGATCAGACAACAACAACGAGGCCATAACAACGCAATAAATCACAACCGACCAGTCAACAACAACAAGCCATCACAACACCACAAACTACAACAAATGCAAACAATCAAATAAGTGGATAATAAATTAGAAATAACACAATAACAAAATAAATAGTAAAGAAGGAAAATCACAATAACGTAATACATAGTCAACTAAGAAATAATAATTGAATCAGTCAATGCATCAAACAAACCAACGGAAAACTAAATCAAACACCAAAACCACACCCAAATATTTAGCACACGACTCAGAGGCCAATCAACTATCTGAAATCCATATCCATGATTCGAAGTGCAAATCCACAATCCAAAGTCCAAGTCCACTATCAATACTCAATAATAATCAACACCACAAAGTGTGGTCCACAAGCTGCAATCATATATAAAGGTTGATCCAAACTACTAGAATCCAAGGTAATCTTACACCAGAAAAACCCTAATAATAAATTATTGAGTGTGAGAGGGTTTTATCTAATGACAGTGGCGGACCCAAGAATTTGAGTCAATCGGGGCACAAAAGTATTGCGGGGTCCGGGGGCAGCGCCCCCGAATTTTTTTTTGCGGTTCTATATGTAATCGATTTATGATTATTGATTGTAAATACAAAAACACATCAACAATAATTCAACGCAATAAGAAGATATATTGTAACATGTCTCCATCTTTTATTTGCAAAGCCAATGATAATTCATATGTAATCCCCAACATAGTCAACATTAGTTGCAAATTGAAAACAAAATCAAATGATTGTAAGTATCTCAAAAGGTCATGTGCTTGAGCTTTTTTTGTTGAATGTGTAGCGTCACATGAAACAATTTCTATAATTTATGAGGTTAGGTTGGGTCTAAACTAGTTAGTGGATTGAGTAAAAATTAATGGATTGGGGGCATCAATTTTTTTGATTGGGGGCCTTAAATTTTAGTTGACATGTAATTAACTAATTATAGCATAATTAGTATTAAAATTTGTTTTTTCACTAGGGGCACATGCCCCCAGTGCCTTCCACGTCGGTCCGCCACTGTCTAATGATATGATCCACGGCTTCCTAATGATTAATCCTCGCTAGGGTATATGAAATTACTCGTGTTGCATGCACAACCCAGGTCTAGTAGGAGGATTTCAAGCGGAAATTTCAATTATATTTGTTGGTGGGTACTTGCTCATATCCCACGCGCAACCCCCCTCTAGGATGGAGTATCCATTATTGCAATAGTAATTTTGAAAGCTAATAACCTAGGACACGATTGTTTGAGAGTTTACTCGTGTTGCACGTGCACATAACCAAGTTCTGATAAATTAAACCTTGGTTTACACTCAACCTACAAAGGAACCAAATAAATAGCGATCAAGAAATTCAAGCGGCCTAAAAGGCTAGATTCTTGGATTTATTTTGACTAAGTTAGACTTGAGTCAACTAGGCAAGTAATTATTGTTGGTTGATATGCTATTACATTTAATTTACTTAGTAAATGTTTGAATTTTAATTACTTAGTAAACATGGAAAAAGATTTAATAATTAGAGCATTCATCTAATGTATTTTTAAATTTTTTTAAATTTCAGAGGTTGTTTTCTCCGCTTATTTCCATATTGAATGAAAACAAACTATTTGGACCAAACTATGTGGATTGGAAAAGGAACCTGGACATAGTGCTCACTTTCGGTGGATACAAGTATGTTCTAATCGAGGAATGTCATGAGTTGGGTCCCGACCAAACAGATGAGGACAAAGTGGTTAGTCAAAAATGGATCAATGCCAACGATATGGCCAAATTTTGTATCTTAGCGTCACTATCTGTAATATCCTGACCCGATTATACACTGCTTATGGTATGTTGGCATGTTCATCGAGGTGGAGTGAACCTCGGCGATCGTGAATCGGGATTTGGGGAGAATAGAAATTAAAATAAGGAAAGTTATGAAATTATTTTTCATAAATAAAGGATTTTAAAAGAAAATTTTTGACGCGAGAATCACTCAAATCGGATTGAAATTGGATTTCTTACGAATTTTTGAAGTTAATTGAATATTTTATGTAGGGGTGTTTGTGAAAGAGGGGTGTTTTTGAAAGGGAAAGATTATATAAAAGAAAAATAAGAAAATTAAAAAAAATTAAAAATTATCCTTTTTTTTCACGACTTTCTCTCTCTTTCTATCTCTCTCTCTCGTGCATTTTCTCTGTCCTGGCGATTTTCCTATTCTGGATACAATGATGGTTGTGGTTGGTACCAAAAGAAGCGTATGGACGAGACGAGCATAACCCAACTTGAATCGGGTTAAACGGAGCTCCGGTTTGAGAGAAATCTGATATTGAAGTTTCGGCCACCGTGAACTTCCTTTGGTTGATCCGGCCGATTCCGACGACGGTTTGGCTTGATTCAGGTACCTATGAGTTCATTTCATCGAGCTCTTCAATTTGGTGTAAAATTTGGCAGGTTTGGGTGGTTGGATCGCCGGCGGTGGTGTTGAGTGGGTTTCGACCGAGTTAGGGCGAGTTGACTCGGTTGATTGGTGTGTTGACCGGTTTAACCCGGTTTGACCCGGTTTTGACCTATTTCATCCGGTTTGACCTGGTTTGACACTGGTTGACCCGGTTTACCACTGTTGATATTTGACCATTGACTTTGACCGTTGACCATAGTTGACCGAACTTATTTTAACTGTATTTTCATATATTGTGTTTTTCGGTGTAGACGGTGATCCCGGTTGAGATGTGGAGCGGGTTGACTTTCGGAGTTAGGGGTTTATCACGGACGTGGGTGTGGTATTTGCTTTCCGATTTTCAGGTAGGGGTTTCTATGTCTCTCGCGTGTGATTCTAGAGTTCCGGTTTCACGAACTCTTATTATATTATGGTTCTGTCGGTTTCCGGGGGTGGAAATACGACATGTTTGTATGATTTATACGTATTCTCTGTTGATTATCATTGTTGGTATGTTTTTGGGAGTGGGGTGATTGGAGGTGGTTGATGTACACTGTGGGGCTCATATAGGAGCCAATCTATTGGATATGGATTTATGATGGATATTGTATATATTAGACCGGTACGTACCTGTAGACAGTCTGAGGTGAGGTGCATCACATGGGACGCTCTCTGGTGTAGGCTATGCTATCGGAATATCCGATCCTCATCCAGTTTCGGTGTGGACCTGGACTGAGAGACACCCTACGGGGATTAGGGTGGGTCCAGGGGTGGATTATGGATTATGGATTACTGGAGACTGATGTTTGTGGTTACGGTGCTGTATAGCCTTATCGGCTGCCATGTTACTTGGTTAGATTACTGATAGTTACATATTTATTATACTTCATATTATGCATCATATTCCTTGATTTCTTATTTCTGGATATCGGTGTTCCCTTTCTATGCCCTACTGAGCTTCTTGGCTCACCCCTCTTCTTTTTTCCCTTTTAGGTGAGTTGGATTTAGGTGACGATGGTCAACGACGAGATGCATGAGCTGGTGTGTAGTCTCGAGCTGTTTCTTTAGCGAGTTTTGAGGATTTTGGGTATTTTATTTGTATATGTGTTACTTATTTACTCAGTCTGATCTCGAGTAGATATGTCTTCTTATTTCCGCTGTTGTATAGTGTCGCAACCGGGGTCACGACGCGGACCGGCGATGAAAGGATGAAAAATGATTTAGAGTCGCCACCAATTGATTTAAGTGCAATTGGACACTAAAAAATGGTCTACGAACCAGAAAATGGGTAAGGGGGTCTATTGAGTGTGGGGAAGGTGTTAGGCACCCCACAACTCCCTAAAAGGTTACCTAGATTGATCTATGTGCTTTTTCTTGAAAAGTTGTTTGTCCAATATAGATGATATTTTGATTTGAAAAGATAACATAATTAAAGCATAGGCAGGAGCTGAATGTCATCAAGTCCTCCTCCTAATTAACTTCAATTTAGTTATTTATTATTTTTACGAGTACAAATGATACCTTAATTTGAAGAGATAACATAATTAAAGTCTAGGCAGGAGCTGAATGTCATCAAGTCCTCCTCCTAATGAACTTTAATTTAGGTATCTAGTAAATTAATTTATCATTGTGTTTAGAAATACAAATGACACTTTAATTTGAAAAGATAACATAATTAAAGCCTAGGCAGGAGCTGAATGTCATCAAGTCCTCCTCCTAATGAACTTTAATTTAGGTATCTAGTAAATTAAATTACCATTTACATTTTGTTTAAATAAAGATAACACAATTAAAGTCTAGGCAGGAGCTGAATGTCATCAAGTCCTCCTCCTAATTGACTTTAATGTAGTATCCATTAATTTGTTTATGTGAAAAGTTGGTAAAGACGTGATTATTGAATTGATAGATTGGCAAAACTAAACCTCTAAACATGCATACTAATCATGTTAAAAAATAAATGAAACTAAACTACACTACTCTATACTACTTTTCATTATTTTCACTACCCTATTACAAGGCTTACACTTTACAATTATGTATGATAAATAATAAAATGTACAAAAATCCAATATCACCCGCGAGGCCCATTGCTCCAATCCAGCCCAAATCCTCTAAGTATTCCTTTTGGCCCAAGTCCTCTAAGTTGTCCCTCGGCCCAAGTAGTTCATTCGACCCAAGCCCAACAAGTAAACACAAAAGATGGGGGTCAAATGGATACACAAATATAAACCAAGACTTAAAATTAAATCACGCTCCATTATGAGTTTCCCTTATACAAACACAATTTTTTTTATTTATACGTAACCATAATTTTCAATTTGGATTTTGACTATCATAAATGCAAGTCTGATTCACGAATTGCCACAAGAACTTTTTGGAGCATTTTGATATTGAAAGCTTACAAACTAATCCCTTTGACAGGTTCAAGTCATCAATTGTAAACACTAAAGGCCATACATTTTGAAGATTATAAACAACAGTAAGTGCCATGATAAGTGCCAAAAATATACACTTTTAATAATGAATTATTAAGGCATTTGTCACATAATTAGGGCTTAAAGTGATTATTACACCACTAAAATGCAAATATCATTTTCACTCACTTTGTATTTATTTTTATATTTTCAGGCCCAATTCATACCAACCAATGTTCAACATTTGCTAGCTCATTTCATGAAGAGCCCATATGCTTTTGTCCACTACCATCTTGATCAAATTATTGATTATCATTTGAAAGCCCACCACATGATTTGTCAAAATCATTTGACATCATTCCATGTATCACCATCATTATAGTACAAATTGGACATTCAATGATGGAGACTCCACTTAAATGCAATGATGGAGATTCCACTTCAATGCAATGATGGTGACTCCACTTATTTTGTCATGGTTGGTCATTCAATGGATGGATAGCTCCTAATTTCCTATAAATAGAGAGCTAGGGGAAGAAAAGAAAAAAAACATTGAAGGAGGAGAGAAAGAGGCAAGAGAAGAAGAAGAATTAGAGAGTGAGTTCTTGAGTTTTATTTTCTCTTTTACAACAATTCTCTCACATATTCTTTCTAGAATTTTGTGAGATTAATTGTTGGTTGTGTAAACCTAGTATGAGGAACTAATTTTCTTACTAGGGTGATGATGGATCCACTCTATTGTGTCTAAATAAATTTGGTTTGATTAATTATTAGTTTATTTATGTTATGTCAAGTGTTAATTAGCTATTCTTTATTGATAATCAAATCTTGATGCTTAGCTACCATCTAGGTTTGATTACCATGATGCAAATTGAGGCAAATGCCCATGTCCAATTTGAGACAAGCTTCTTGCAATTAATACCGAAGTTACCTAGACATAAATGCCATATGCTAGGATCTTTGTGATCACTACATAAGTTACCATAAATCCTAATGCATTCTTGATTGTCTTAGCCAATCCAAATGCCCATGGTTGGTTGCAATTAAGAATAGGCGTGGTAAGTCAGATGCCCATGACTATTACATAAATTAGGGGACTTGATCTTTGACATGCATGAATGAAATGATAATTGTCGGCTAAATAATTTAAATACAATAGAGTTGGTGAAATTGGATCCCTAGTTTTGTTTATTTGTGTTAATCCTTATTTATTTTGTTTCCATTGATAATTACAAATAGTTGGAATTGCAGATATTTTATATTCAGTCCCTGTGGGTACGACACTCGTATTTGCCACTTCTATACTACAATTGATTCGTGCACTTGCGAGTATAATTTGGGTTTGGAATCGCTATACTTTTAGCGGGTCATAAACCCCACATCAAGTTTTTGGCGCCGTTGCCGGGGACTGATTTAATATATTGTTATCTAACTCTTGTATATATGTATATATTAATATTAGTATATTATACCTCCTTAATGGAAGGTTTTTCAGTTTTATATTTGTGGATGGCTTAACCGCCCCATCTAGCTATATATTATTGGCTGGTTCTACTGCTACGGCCCATATCTGTTTATAATAACTGTCACTAACACTTACTAACTTATTAACATTTAAATTTCTGCCACTAACAGTAACATTTATTTATTTATTTATTTATACAGTATTATTTATATTTGTGGTTGGCTTTACATTGCCCCACCTGTATATATATATAGATATGCTTATATGGTCGGTTGAGCCGCCTAAGATAACCTTTTAGTTCTGTTAGTATTTATGGTTGGCCTCTATACCCCATTTTATTTATTTATTTATTTTTATTTTTTTTATATATTAATTTTTTTATTTTGTGTATATCCACTCTTTTAATTTTGTTAAAAAAAATAAAAAAATAAAAAAAAATAAAATAAAAAAAAAGGGGTTATTATCACTAACATTTTCTTTTATGCAAGGACGTCGATCTCAAAATCCAAATCTTCTTAAATTCAATCCAGAGATTGAACGAACTCTTGCACAACTGAGAAGAGAAGTAAGAGGAAATATGGCAGAAGGGAATCCTGAGAATGCTCTTGCTGGAATTGCAAATCCACCAGTCGATGCACCTGCTCGGAGGCCAATGAAGAATTCATTCATACCTCAGAATATGGAGCAGCCATCCAGCATAGCATTTCAACCCAATGTCCAAGGCAATGCCACATTCTCTCCAGTTCTACTCAATGCAGTCCCACATTTTCGAGGCACAACATTTGATGACCCTTACCTACATATCAGAGAATTCTTTGAACTCTGTAAGACACAATCTGTTCAGGGCTTGACGTCAGAAGAAGTACGACTCATGTTGTTTCCATTTTCTCTCAAAGACAATGCGAAACTGTGGTTCAACTCTTTGACCCCAGGATCGATCACTACATGGGAACAAATGGCAACAAAATTCTTGAAGAAATTTTTTCCAGCCCAGAAGACGAAGCAATTAAGAAGGGAAATTCAAACATGGCAGCAAAAAGATGGGGACTTATTTTATGAAGCTTGGGATAACTTTAAACAGCTACTGCTAAAATGTCCACATCACAACTTGTCACAAGATGATCAAGTTCAAGCTTTTTATGAAGGACTCGACGCAACAAACACAAGCATCGTAGACTCAGCTTGTGGAGGCATATTAATGGAGAAAAGCAGCGAAGAGGCTTTTGACTTATTTGAAACTTTAAGTGAAAATTCTCAACAATTTTCATCTAGAGTAAAGCAAGGGGTAAAACTTCCAAAAGGTGTATATGAAGTCCACACCAGAGTAGAAAACCAACCTCAGTTGCAAGCCATGGAGAAGAAGATTGACATGTTAATGAAACCAATTTCATCTTCCCAACAAGCAACCCAAGTTGAGATGTGTGCCATTTGTTCTCAATCTAACCACACCACGGAAACATGTCCTATGTCTTCGAACTCTGAACAAGAACATACCAATTATGTGGGACAAGGTGGCTTCCATCCCAACAACAATCCATTTTCAAATACATACAATCCAGGATGGAGAAATCACCCAAATTTCAGTTGGGGAGGACAAGGCCAGCATAAGCAATACAATCAGAAGATGACACAACAAGTCCCTATTGAACCAAAGAAGCTTTCTTTGGAGGAGCAAATGGCTCTTCTAGCTCTCAACACCAACAATTTTATTCAGAAAACGACAGAGCAAAACAACAGGTACGACCAACAATTCAGCAACATACATGGATCTATTCAGAAACTTGAAGTTCAAGTTGGTCAAATTGCTGAGCGACTAAGTGAAAGGGAGCTGGGCAGATTGCCGAGTCAACCAGAAGTAAATCCAAAAGGCAAGGAACAAATCAATGCTATTACCACCAGACGCGGAACAACTGTGGGATTTTTAGAGAATGATGGTGAAAAGGCCAAAAAGCCTAATGATGAAATTCAGCCCAAGCCAAGTGACTTATCAAAGCATCAAATGAATGAGTCTCATGTGCCTTTCCCTAGCCGGTTGGTGAATGAGAAGAAGACTGACCAGATGCGGCGAATGATGGATATATTCAGAAAAGTTGAGATCAACATTCCGCTTCTTGACGCTATTCAACAAATTCCTCCCTATGCAAAATTTCTCAAAGATGTCTGCACCAGAAAGAAGAAACTGGCACCATATGAGAAGATTATGTTGTCTGAACAATGCAGTGCCGTTCTAAACAAGAAGCTACCACCAAAGCTAAAGGATCCAGGGAGTTTCACTATCCCTTGTACTGTTGGGCAAGTCTCTTTCGAGAAAGCTTTTCTAGACTTGGGTGCTAGCATCAATCTGATGCCATATTCAGTTTTTGAGCAACTCGGTCTCGAAAAGGAATTACAACCAACTTCAATTACTTTGCAATTGGCAGATCGATCAATAAAATTTCCACGCGGTATCATAGAAGATGTTCTTGTCAAAGTTGATACATTTCTGCTTCCAGCAGATTTTATTATCCTTGATATGGAGGAAGACAGAAACATACCAATTATTCTGGGGAGGCCTTTCTTGGCCACTGCAGGAACTATTGTGGATGTACAAAAGGGTTGTTTGTCCATGACTGTACAAGGACAAACGGTGGAATTTAATCTATTTGAAGCTACTAGACACCCTTCTGATACAGGGGAGTGTTTTAGCATTGAAGCTTTTGATGGCTCAATTTATGATTCATTTTTGGAGCATCAATCTATTGACCATTTGGCAACTTGTCTTGCGTTTCCTGAACTGCAATTTGAAGACGATGGTGAAGTTGCAGAATTTTGTGCATATTTGCAGGCACAACAACCAGTGAATCATAGGTGGATTCGTACATTTGAAGCTCTCGGTCCTTTACTTCCGAAAGTGGTTCGTTCTATTGAATCTCCACCAAAGCTAGAGTTGAAACAACTTCCAGATCATTTGAAATATGCTTATCTTGGTGCTAAAGAGGCATTACCTATCATTGTCGCTGCTAACCTTACTGATTCAGAGGAAGAAAGTCTCTTGAGGGTGCTACGACAATACAAAAGTGTCATTGGATGGTCCATTGCTGACATCAAAGGCATAAGTCCCACTATGTGTATGCACCAAATTTTACTGGAAGAAGATTCAAAATCCTCGCGTGAAGCACAAAGACGCCTCAATCCATCAATGAAGGAGGTAGTTCGATCTGAAATATTGAAGTTGTTGGATGTAGGAGTCATCTATCCTATTTCTGATAGCCAATGGGTCAGTCCTGTTCAAGTGGTTCCCAAGAAATCTGGAATCACGGTAATTACTAATGAGAACAATGAGCTCATCCCAACAAGAAAGCAGACAGGGTGGCGTGTCTGTATTGATTATCGAAAGCTGAATTCTGTCACAAGAAAGGATCACTTTCCTTTACCATTTCTTGATCAGGTGCTAGAAAGACTGGCGGGCCATTCCCATTATTGTTTTCTTGATGGCTACTCTGGCTATAATAAAATTGTGATCGCACCAGAGGATCAAGAGAAAACAACTTTCACATGTCCTTTTGGGACATTTGCATATAGAAGAATGCCATTTGGGCTTTGCAATGCACCAGCTACTTTTCAACGGTGCATGACAAGTATATTCTCTGACATGGTGGGCCACATCATTGAAGTCTTTATGGATGATTTCTCTGTGTTCGGATCATCTTTTGATACCTGCCTGTGCAATCTTGCCTTGGTTCTGGAGAGATGCCAGAAGACTAATCTGGTGCTTAATTGGGAGAAATGTCATTTTATGGTTCAAGAAGGCATTGTTCTTGGTCATCTTATTTCCGAGAAGGGGATTGCCGTTGACAAAGCAAAAATTGAAGTTATTTCTAGATTGCCACCTCCCATTTCTGTAAAAGGTGTGCGATCTTTTCTCGGACATGCGGGGTTCTATCGCCGGTTCATCAAAGATTTTTCAAAGATTTCCAGGCCATTGTGCAATTTGCTTTCCAAGGATGCCACTTTCCATTTTAATGATGAGTGTTTGCAAGCATTCAGCAAATTGAAGCAATTACTTACATCTGCACCTATCATGATGGCACCAGATTGGAGTTTACCATTTGAGCTCATGTGTGATGCCAGTGACTATGCAATTGGAGCCGTGTTAGGGCAAAGAGTTGACAAGCTACCACATGTCATTTACTATGCAAGTCGTACTCTCAATGACGCCCAACTTAATTACTCAACAACGGAAAAAGAACTGTTGGCTGCAGTTTTTGCATTGGAGAAATTTCGATCATACCTGATTGGATCAAAGGTGATTGTCTATAGTGATCATGCGGCTCTCAAATATTTGTTGTCTAAGAAAGATTCAAAACCGAGATTGATTCGCTGGGTGTTATTACTCCAAGAATTTGATTTAGAGATAAGAGATAAAAAAGGAGCAGAAAATGTTGTAGCAGATCATCTTTCTCGTATTGTTCAAGCAAACGATAGTGAGAAGACGGAGCTTCCATTGAATGAAACGTTTCCTGATGAACAGCTTTTCTCTGTACAAATTGAGATGCCTTGGTATGCTGATATTGCCAATTACCTTGCAAAAGGTGTTATTCCCAAAAATTGGACTCACCAACAACGGAAGAAATTTTTCTCCACAGCCAAGCATTATTTCTGGGATGAGCCTTACTTATACAAACATTGTGCTGATCAAATCATTCGGAGATGTGTGCCACAGGAAGAACAACAGAGTATTTTACAATTCTGCCATACATTCGCTTGTGGTGGTCATTTTGGTACTCAGAGAACTTCTGCAAAGATTTTACAATCAGGGTTCTATTGGCCAACTCTTCACAAGGATGCCCACATTTTCTGCTCTACCTGTGAAAATTGTCAGAAACTTGGCAACATTTCTCGCAGGAATGAAATGCCACTCAACAATATTTTGGTGGTTGAAATCTTTGATGTTTGGGGAATAGATTTCATGGGACCATTTCCCAAGTCTCATGGGAATGAATATATACTGGTGGCAGTAGACTACGTGTCCAAATGGGTTGAAGCTATTGCAAGCCCAACCAATAGAAGTGAGGTGGTAATTCGGTTACTTCAGGGTGTAATATTTCCAAGATATGGCACTCCACGTGCTATAATCAGTGATGAAGGGAAGCATTTTCTGAACAAGAGTGTGTCTACACTTCTTGCCAGGTACAATATCACACATAAGATTGCCACTGCTTATCATCCTCAAACTAGTGGACAAGCTGAGATTTCTAACCGAGAAATTAAACGCATTTTGGAGAAGACTGTGAATATCAAAAGAACTGACTGGAGTATAAAATTGAATGATGCTCTTTGGGCATATCGCACTGCATATAAAACTCCAATTGGCATGTCTCCATATCGTTTGATTTTTGGCAAGGCTTGCTATCTTCCTGTGGAGCTCGAGCATAAAGCATTCTGGGCAATAAAAAGGTTGAATTTTGATTATGATGCAGCTGGTGAGAAGAGGAAACTGCAGCTCAATGAACTTGATGAGCTACGTGACGAGGCATACGAAAATGCGAGGATTTACAAGGAAAAGACAAAAAGATACCATGATCAACACATTGCAATGAAAGAATTTTCTCCTGGTCAAAAGGTACTTTTGTTTAACTCTCGTCTCAAACTTTTCCCAGGGAAGTTACGTTCAAGATGGTATGGTCCATTTCAAGTTGTTCGAGTATATTCCCATGGAGCTGTTGACATTAAAAATTTGGAGACGGGAAACGAGTTCAAGGTTAATGGCCAGCGCCTCAAACCTTATTTGGAAGCTAATCTTGACAGAACTGTCTCCAGCATTACTCTTCAAGATACAGGTAATTGAGTGTTGGGAACACTCTGTCTTGCCCAGACAATAAATACAGCGCTTATGGGAGGCAACCCATACTTTTTTTTCATCTATTTATTTTTATGTAATATTATCTAAAAAAAAAAAAAAAAAAAAACAAAAGTCTTCCTCTAGCGTGGAAATGAGCAGCAATAGCCCGGCTAGAGATGGGGCTATAAACATTAGAGGATGGACAACACAGGCTGGAGCACATGTTGGCTGCACTCATGGATATGATATGAAAGTAAAAACATGGCAATGTAACGGCCAGAAATTTTTTTTGTCAGGTTGTATTTCTCTGAACCATAGCTTTCCATATATATTTTTTTATCAAACCAGTTCCTCCCCCACTTAAAATCTTGCATTGTCCTCAATGGGAAAAATGGAAAAAAAAAAAATTGTAGCTAGAGGAGGCAAGTGCTGTGCTACCTTAGGTGCAAGCTTGAAACACTTGTAGTTGATCTCTTGGAGGGATGCCAACTCAACCAGCTAAGTAATTAGTAGTTTGTCCAGGAAACAACCACCGATAAGGTATTTGGGAGTCCTAAGCATGGACTGGACGAAATGTCCATAATTGTAAAGCCCCAAAGTGGAGATACAAAGGACTGTTGACCTTGGCTTGGGTTCCATTGAGCCGACCAGAAACTCTTAGAGAATGACAACCTATTGTAAGGCCTTGTTAGCCTTTTGCGCTTGCTACGGGGTACATCTCTTTAGTTAGGTTGATAGTAACCTAGCATCCAGTCTCAAGGATCCTGGTGTTGAGACAAATTCCGTTTGTTTACGGTGCTTTGGGAATATTGAGTCTTAGAACCGTTTGTTTGTTAAATATCTATTCTATTTAATGATTGTTAAAAAAAATAATAAAATAAATTTTTTTGATTTGGAAGTCATATTTGTATCATATTTCTGAATTGGTCTGATTATTTCTGAAGTGTGGATAACAATTTGAGTTGAAAACCCATAATCACTTGTGGATTTTTCTGACTTTAGTTTTGTCTCACCTATTTTATTTAATAATTGGATCAATTGCACAGAATTACATATTTGTGGGGTATGATATTTAAGATTAATTATGAACATTGTGATTTTCTTGAGTTGATTTGGAATTCTTTGAATATTAATATCTTGGGATACATGTATACATTCATATTTAAAAAAGAAAAAAAAACAATTATAAATAAATGGGAGTGTTTATAAGTTTTTCTGCTGAGTAACCGGGCCTCTTGCCTCAGTAAGCAATGAGTGTTCGCGTAAAAAGGTAGAAAAATCAAGACATCAACCCATGTGACAAGCGAAGTTTTGAAGCCTTTTTGACTCGAGTTATTAAACCCGTTGGGGTGTCTTTACACCTAATGCCCTGAGCCAACTGGATTGGGAGTCATTGGTTGAACGCTTGTTACAAGGGTCATTTAGAAAGCTTAATGAGACTGAGCATTGCACAAGTCACATAAAAATATTATATATAAAAATAAAAAAAATCAATAAATAAAATCCCTTGATATTAATTATTCATTGAGTCTGATGATTCTTGTGATATTGCAGTGTTTGTGTTAATATTAAATTAAAGCCACATATTTATGTTTAATTCGCTACGCACTACACATCACGCTAAGATTGAATGAGTGATATGAGATTTAGTCAGAATTATTTGTTTAAGTGATAGTGGTTGGTGGATTCTTAAATATATTCATACTAAAGAAATAATTAGATTCTTCATATATGTGATATGAATTTTCCGAACGCTTGAATTGCTAGAGGCTAGCAATAAGCTGGTTGGGGGTTGTGATAAGTGCCAAAAATATACACTTTTAATAATGAATTATTAAGGCATTTGTCACATAATTAGGGCTTAAAGTGATTATTACACCACTAAAATGCAAATATCATTTTCACTCACTTTGTATTTATTTTTATATTTTCAGACCCAATTCATACCAACCAATGTTCAACATTTGCTAGCTCATTTCATGAAGAGCCCATATGCTTTTGTCCACTACCATCTTGATCAAATTATTGATTATCATTTGAAAGCCCACCACATGATTTGTCAAAATCATTTGACATCATTCCATGTATCACCATCATTATAGTACAAATTGGACATTCAATGATGGAGACTCCACTTAAATGCAATGATGGAGATTCCACTTCAATGCAATGATGGTGACTCCACTTATTTTGTCATGGTTGGTCATTCAATGGATGGATAGCTCCTAATTTCCTATAAATAGAGAGCTAGGGGAAGAAAAGAAAAAAAACATTGAAGGAGGAGAGAAAGAGGCAAGAGAAGAAGAAGAATTAGAGAGTGAGTTCTTGAGTTTTATTTTCTCTTTTACAACAATTCTCTCACATATTCTTTCTAGAATTTTGTGAGATTAATTGTTGGTTGTGTAAACCTAGTATGAGGAACTAATCTTCTTACTAGGGTGATGATGGATCCACTATATTGTGTCTAAATAAATTTGGTTTGAGTAATTATTAGTTTATTTATGTTATGTCAAGTGTTAATTAGCTATTCTTTATTGATAATCAAATCTTGATGCTTAGCTACCATCTAGGTTTGATTACCATGATGCAAATTGAGGCAAATGCCCATGTCCAATTTGAGACAAGCTTCTTGCAATTAATACCGAAGTTACCTAGACATAAATGCCATATGCTAGGATCTTTGTGATCACTACATAAGTTACCATAAATCCTAATGCATTCTTGATTGTCTTAGCCAATCCAAATGCCCATGGTTGGTTGCAATTAAGAATAGGCGTGGTAAGTCAGATGCCCATGACTATTACATAAATTAGGGGACTTGATCTTTGACATGCATGAATGAAATGATAATTGTCGGCTAAATAATTTAAATACAATAGAGTTGGTGAAATTGGATCCCTAGTTTTGTTTATTTGTGTTAATCCTTATTTATTTTGTTTCCATTGATAATTACAAATAGTTGGAATTGCAGATATTTTATATTCAGTCCCTGTGGGTACGACACTCGTATTTGCCACTTCTATACTACAATTGATTCGTGCACTTGCGAGTATAATTTGGGTTTGGAATCGCTATACTTTTAGCGGGTCATAAACCCCACATCATGCCACCTAGATGAACCTTATCTCCTACACTTAGAAACCCAGAATAGATCTCAGAATGGAAAGTAACTCAATAAGTTGACAAAATGATCACCAAGAACCCAAACAAAAGCTGAATCAAGTGTGCGAACAAATCATAAGTCCAAAACAGATCATGAACCAAAACAAACACCGGCAGAATTTGATTGAATGTAGAATATTATCCAACAATATTTCACTGTAATTTCATTTCATCTCGCAAGAACCATTATACAAAAATAGAACACAGCCAACAACAAGATCACGTACTGAAATTTCGAATCAATCGGACGAAATACATAGAGCCAGAATACGAATCACTATAAACACATAGAGCAAAACACAAATCAGCAAACACAGGTTAATCGGATTGGGTGTAGAGTATTACCTTCGGAGACTAAAACAGATGGAGCGACACCCTCTTTTCTTCTTGCCTTTCTCCTCTGTCTGAAACCTCTCCTTTTTTCTCTCCTTTTCTTTTCTCTTTTTTTCTCCTCTGCCAGCTGCTTTTCCTCTTGACTTTTTCCTCTTTGTTTTTCTTCTTTGTTTTTCTCTCCCCCAAAGACCCCTTTCTTCCTCTCTTTCTTTTGTTATGCCGCCCCTATTGCTTTTTCTCTCACGCCACCTTTTTTTTTTCTCTTAGTTGTGCCGCCTTCCTCTTCAATTGTGTCCTCCTTCTTTCTTTAACCTCTCTTTTTTTTAAATCCCAAAATGCCCTCAAAAACCCTAGTTTTCTCTTCTTCTCTAAAACCTTCAAGACTTACATTTTTGTCTTTTCCTTATTTTTGTGAAACCCTAATAAAGGAACCACCTTTCTCTCTTAAGGATTTTCTTTTGTTTATTATTTATTTAAATGTCCTATTTTTTAGATATTTTCTAGGGTTTAGTTATATTGGGCTTGGGTTGGAATTTTTATGGGCTTATGGTCCAAGAAATAGGCTTTAGGATTTTTTGCATGCTTGTGGGTCCAAGAAACAGGCTTTGAATTTTTTTGTGAGCTTACGGGCTCTAGAACGGGCTTTTAAATTATTTATTATTGTTGTATTTTTTAATTTTTTCTATTTATTTATTTTTTTTTTTGGGCCGGACGAAAACCGGGTACTACATCTGCCCCCCTTTGTATGTCTTTTATGAAATAAAAGACAAACAAAGGTGTAGTCAACCGAGTTTCGTACGGGAACTGAAATGCGCGGGATCACTGTGGCCATTCCCGGCTTGGCCAAATGTTTGTGCAAGAAAATAAAGGGCACGGGATCACAAGGCCATTCCCGGATTGGCCAAATGTTTGTGCAGAAAAATAAAGGGCACGGGATCACAAGGCCATTCCCGGCTTGGCCAAATGTTGGTGCAGAAAAATAAAGGGCACGGGATCACAAGGCCATTCCCGGCTTGGCCAAATGTTGGTGCAGAAAAATAAAGGGCACGGGATCACAAGGCCATTCCCAGCTTGGCCAAACGTTTGTTTGAATTTATGCAAGAAAATATCCATGAGTGTATGAATGCATGAAGAAAATTGTATTTTCTTTTATTTTCCTTATTTTGAAATTTTGATTTTGGTTAATTGTCGTAAGCACCATCACCCCTATCATCCTGCAATCATCCATCATGAGAAGACTGCATCTTTTGCCTCCATCCCATCTTGAATCTACCATGTTACACTTATTCTTGTATCTTTCATTGTTGTTTTGTCTTGTCTTTCCATCGATTTGCTGCTTCCATCTTATTTCCATCAAATCCGACATACCTTTAATGCCAAACCAAAGCTTTTCGGCTCCAGAATCTCTTGGGCCCCACTATGTCTTTTAACGTCATTTAATTTCTTTTAGCTCTCTTAGAATTAAGAACACCACAATCTCTCAGGCTCTACCATGCCTTTTAGCACCATTTAATTTCTTTTAGCTCCTTTACAGTCAAGAACACCAAAATCTCTTCGGCTCCACCATGCTTTTTAGCGTCATTTAATTTCTTTTAGCTTCTTTACAGTCAAGAACACCAAAATCTCTTCGGCTCCACCATGCCTTTTAGCGTCATTTGATTTCTTTTAACTCCTTTACAGTCAAGAGCACCAAAATCTCTTCGGCTCCACCATGCCTTTTAGCGTCATTTGGTTTCTTTTAGCTCCTTTACAGTCAAGAACACCAAAATCTCTCAAGTTCCTGCTACGAACAATGTCCTAATACACTTGTCATGATTCTTTTATTACTTTATTTAACTTCCAACTAAATTCAATAGTATGGCAATGCTTGTACTACACAAGATTTCTGAAGGCAAGATATATAAGCAATAAAATCGTGAAGAACACAAGCAATGAATAAGGAATTTGGAAATGAACTGAATAACCTTAGAGAATTTTATTTAGCATAGATAGATAACAGGAGAGACTGATCAAGTATATATATGATTCAAGAGGGTTAGAAATAAAGGAAATAACAGAAATTTTTACAGGATATAAAATGAGATAATTTTAATACCGCACAAAATTGCCCCAGTTTTGTGTGCCCCTATTTTGCAATTATTGAATCTGACTACTTGCATATGAAGCTTCTTCTTCATAGACTCATCATACATACCCCTAAACATAACCAATTCACCTTTGTACAGCCTCGCTATCTGTCATTCATTGTATTTCCTTATATTCATCTCAAATCCTCGAAAGGCCTCTGCCTCCTTCTCCTTAGTTGTTTTCACCACACCTTTTTTATCTCAATATTATTTGAAGCTCCCAGGAAGGGTTTTCACCTGCCTCCAGAACTACTCGAAGGGATGGAATCTCCACTTCAATAGGCAAAACCGCTTCCATACCATACACTAAGGAGAAAGGCGTCTCCCCGGTAGATGTCCGTATTGAGGTCCGATAACCATATAGAGCAAAAGGGATCTTCTCATGCCAATCTTTGTAATTCTCTGTCATCTTCCCAATGATCTTCTTGATATTCTTATTCGCCGCTTCGACAGCCCCATTCATCTTCGGACGGTAAGGAGTCGAATTATGGTGATAAATTTTAAATTGGTCACAAAAATCTTTCACTATTTTACTGTTGAAATTCATGCCATTATCAGTGATAATTCTTTCTGGGACTCCATATCGACAAACAATCTCTTTTCTCAAAAACCGAACAACCACGCTACTTGTCACATTAGAATACGAAGTAGCCTCCACCCATTTGGTAAAATAATCAATAGCAACCAAAATAAACCGATGCCCATTAGAAGCCTTCGGCTCAATTGGACCGATGACATCTAATCCCCACATTGAGAAAGGCCATGGTGACGTCAACACATGTAATGGATTGACGGAAACATGTGTCCTGTCTACATAAATCTGACACTTGTGGCATCTGTTTGCATAACTTATGCAATCCCTCTCCATAGTTAACCGATAATACCCTGCACGTATAATCTTCCGTGCCATTGCATATCCGCTGGAATGAGTCCCACATATTCCTTCATGAATTTCCTCCATAATTAGCTTACCCTCCGCCATATCGACACAACGCAAGAAAACTACCCCATCAATCCTTTTATAAAGCACATTTCCATTCAAGAAGAAAGATCCCGCCAATCTCCTGATGGTGCGCTTATCATTCTCTGATGCCCCTGATGGATATTCTTTCTTTTCAATGTACTGTTGAATATCATGATACCATGGTTTACCATCAGGCTCTCCCTCTAAATTTGAACAGTAACCTCGAACTTCTCGTTTCTCAATTTTAATTAGCTGCACTTCCCCTTTTGGGTCTACATCAAACATTGCCGCCAAAGTTGCCAAAGCATCTGCTATTTGATTTTCTTCCCTGGGGATATGATCAAACTCAATCCAATCAAAAAACTTGACTAACTTTTTGATATGTTGGTAATATGGAATGAGCTTGTCATCTTTAGTTTCCCACTCATCATTCAATTGCCTAATCACCAACTGTGAGTCGCCATAGACCTGTAGCCTCCTAATCCTCATATCGATAGCAGCTTGAATTCCCATCGTACATGCTTCATACTCAGCCACATTGTTAGTACATTCGAAATACAACTTAGCTGTAAACGGGATAATATTCTCATCAGGTGATGTTAACACTGCACCAACTCCACATCCCATGATATTAGAAGCCCCATCGAACAACATAATCCATTTTGCCAAATCTTTCTGATTCCCCTCTTCTATCGACACAGTCATGACATCAATATCTGGAAACTTCAAATCCATAGACTGAGTATCATCAATTGCTCCATCTGCCAAATAATCTGCTATTGCACTCCCTTTGATTGCCTTCTGTGTAACATACAAAATATCATATTCTGATAACAACATCTGCCATTTAGCTATCCTCCCTGAAAGAGAAGGTTTCTCAAAAATGTATTTGATAGGATCCATCCTGGAAATCAACCACGTCGTATGATAAAGCATGTATTATCTAAGCCGATGTGCAGCCCAAACCAAAGAGCAGCAAGTTTTCTCCAACATCGAATAATTTGCTTCACAACTAGTAAACTTCTTGCTTAAGTAATAAATGGCATGCTCTATCCTTCCCGATGAATCATGCTGTCCAAGCACACATCCCATCGAACTATCCGAGACAGTCAAATAGAGAATAAGCGTCCTGCCAGCTACAGGAGGCATCAACACTGGAGGACTTTTCAAGTATTGCTTGATCTTTTCGAATGCAATCTGACAATCTTCGTTCCACTCAGTAGAATTACTCTTACGCAACAATTTAAAGATAGGTTCACAAGTAGCTGTCAACTGTGAAATGAATCTGGCAATGTAATTTAACCTTCCCAAGAAACCCCTAACTTCCTTTTCTGTCTGAGGGGGTGGCATCTCCAAGATCGCCTTCACTTTATCAGGATCTACCTCAATTCCTTTCCTGCTTACAATAAAACCTAACAACTTCCCCGAGGTCGCCCCAAATGTGCACTTAGCTGGATTCAACTTCAATTGATGCTTCCTTAATCGATTAAACAACTTCCGAAGATTCACAATATGATCTTCATCTTCTTTGGATTTTGCTATCATATCATCGACATATACTTCAACTTCTCTATGCATCATGTCATGAAACAAAGTGACCATGGCTCGTTGATAAGTAGCACCGGCATTTTTCAGACCAAACGGCATGACTTTATAGCAAAAGGTTCCCCAGAGGGTAATAAAAGTCATTTTCTCACGATCCTCTGGTGCCATCTTGATCTGATTGTAACCCGAAAATCCATCCATGAAAGAGAAAGTTGAATGTCTAGTTGTATTATCCACTAAAACATCGAAATGGGGAAGCGGAAAATTATCCTTCGGGCTTGCACGATTGAGATCTCTATAATCGACACACATCCGCACTTTTCCATCCTTCTTGGGAACAGGTAAAATATTTGCCACCCATTCAGGGTATCTAGCCACTGCTAAAAAACCAGCATCGAACTGCTTCTTCACTTCATCTCTTATCTTCAAAAGCATATCTGCTTTCAATCTCCTTAGCTTTTGTTTCACTGGGGTACATTATGGAATCAATGGCAACTTGTGAACAACAATACTTGTATCAAGACCGGGCATGTCCTGATAAGACCATGCAAAGACATCCTGGTAATTATGCAATAAATCTATCAATTTCTTCTTGTTTTCTCCTTCGAAGGCAGCTCCTACCTTAACTTCCTTCTTCTCCGTTTCAGTTCCCAAGTTAACAACTTCTGTTACCTCTTGGTGCGGCTTTATTAGTTTCTCTTCCTGATTGACTTGTCTTAACATTTCAGGTAAAATCTCAATTTCTTCCTCTATTTCATAGTCAGATTCAACATTGCTAATGGGTGCATCAAAATCTGGTTCATTAGGTTCGTCATCTTCGTTATCATCATTTTCAATCCTGTGAAAGAAATGAATAAAAATGGTTTTGAGAATGGAGAACAAAACTTAAATGGAAATGGAGAAACATGAATATGGATGACTGTCAAAAGACTTTCATTTCATGGAAAAGGGAATATGTACAAAGATTTGAACATGCAATCGCCATACTATAAGATTTATTGAAACCAAAGTAAAGCATGCTCATTACAAAAGACCCAAACGAAGGCCGTGAGCTGGGCCCACGATGGTAGTGCACTCGGGATTACTCTTGCAGGTTCTTGAGAGATACTGGGAGCTCCAGACTGGTCCAGTTGCCTAATTTGAAATTTGAAGGACGCGAGATGACAAAGCAAGGTCTAGCAGTCGAACTCTGTTCCTCTTCCACCACAGCAACTTGGAACTCCTCAAACTGATCACATATATTTGTCAAAATTGCCCCAGTTACATCAGTTGAGTTTTCAACTGGCAGTTTTCCAAAAACTACCCCAGTTTCAGCCAAACTTATCTTGTTATGCATCCCTCCATACACAAAACTGTCATAAAGCCAAGGAATCGATTTCTTTTCGACTTCCAGCTCCTTTCCTTCCAGACGAGCAAACCTCTTCGCCTGCTTTTCTGCTTGTGCACGGTTCCTGTCAGCTCTAGTTGGCTTATAACCCAAACCCCAACGTTCTGGATGTTTCACCATTTCTACTGGCTTCTTAATTCCTTGTTGATTCTTACCAAGTCCTTCTCCCGGGCGAAACCCCTTTTTCAACATAAATTTTGCTACATTCTTCGTAACCTTGGATACTTGTGGCTTTAAAGGAGAAAGTCCTTCCTTCACATAGCTAGCACTAGCAATTTCAAAAGATTGGAATGAACTCTCAATCCCTTCTGTCAGAGCATCAATAGGAGAATTATTAGACAAACTAGCAACCATCCATTCTGACTGGCCTTTTACTATATAAACCCTTCCATCATGAGTAAACTTGAGCATCTGATGCAATGATGAGGAAACGGCTCCTGCAGTGTGAATCCAAGGTCGTCCCAACAGGCAATTGTAGGTCGGTGAGATATCCATTACCACAAATGGTACATTGAAAGTTACGCTTGCAACCTGTAAAGGTATTTCAATTTCTCCCATAATCTCTCTACGTGTTCCATCGAATGCCCTTACTACCATCGGCACTGGTCTTAAATAAGATCTGTCAATCGGTAACTTTTCAAAAGTCTCCTTTGGTAAAATATTGAGCGATGACCCATTATCCACCAAAATGCTTGCTAATTCCTTTCCACGACACATGGCTGAAATATGCAAAGCTTTGTTATGCCCCATCCCTTCAGGCGGAATATCATCCTCAGTAAAGGACAACAAATGAGACGCCAACACATTTCCCACAATGCCATTAAAAGAGTCTGTAGGAATCTTGTCTGATACATACGCCTGATTTAACATTCTCATCAAGACTTGTCGATGCGGTTCAGAACTCGTTATCAACTCCAAGATCGAAATCTTTGCAGGGGTTTTCTTCGATTGATCCACTATCATGTACTCACTCTGCCGAATAATTTTCAGGAACTCCTGGACTTCCACATCAGTTACAACTTTCTTTTTCTCCTCTGGGCGTACAAAAAGACCTTCTTCTGGAATAGAACCAGATCCTTCAACTTCAGGCATTGCTTTCCCTTTTCTTTTGCGTTCAGCTTCAAGATCCACTACCAGATTCCCTTCTGGCTCATTTCTCGTGTAACATCTCCCACTCCGGGTAACTCCACTAACACCAGAAATATTATCTACCATTTCTCCTTGCTTTCCTCTAACTTCAGCCTCATAATTCCATGGCACAGCCTTGTCATTCTTGTACAAAGGATCTATCTTTGGTTTGAGTGGCCCAACTGGTGGCGCATCTTCCACATAATACTGCAAGACAAATTGCGGAGCACGGTTCGGCCTAGGCCCTTGATAATATCCTCCTATAACACTGACTTCATTTGATTGGCCTTTCACCTCAAACTTTATTATCTTCAAATCCATCAACTCTTGTACCTTCTCCTGAAAGCCACAACAATTCTCAATAGCATGTCCCCTTTGTCCTCTATGGAACTCACAAGTCTTCATGTCATCAAAAAGTCCATGTTGAACAGGCATATCCACTGCCACTTCCTCAACTAATCCTTCTTTCCTCAACACCATAAACAACTGGCCCAACGGCATTGCAATCTCTGATACCCATCTTTTTGTAGCACAAAATTCTTCAATGGCATTCACCCCCTCTTTCTCATGATTAGGCAATGGATTGTTGTTGACATTTGGTTTATTGATTGCACTAAGATCCAGCCATTTCGCTTCAATCATCCCCTGGACTATCCTTTTGAATTGTAAACATCCTTCAGTTGAGTGCCCGGGTGTACCTCCATGATATAAGCATGTAGCATTAGGATCATACCAATGGGGATATGGAGGTTGGTGGACCCGTCCCGGAACAGGAGCCACTGCTCTTTGCGCTTGAAGTTTCGTGAAGCATTCAGCATAAGTTATAGGCAAAGGATCGAAATGCTCAACGGGCCTTCTGGGTCTTTGGTTTTGGAAATTTGGACGAGGGTTTTGGTAAGTGTTTGGGTTTTGAAAAATTTGGTAAGTGTTTGGGTTTTGCGAGTATTGATTGGGTGATGGTGTATTGAATCGGGGTGGATAAGGATTTTGGGTGTGGGTATGATTATAGTAGGCTCCTGGGCTTGACATCCTTGGGGCATTGCTTCTAGGGTGATAATCTGAAGTAGGCACACCATAAACAGCTGGATTTGAATCAAAATTCACAGAATGCACTTCCGCCTTCTTGCCTTTACTTGCTTTAGCCGGGTCTGATTTATCAAGAGTGGGATAATACAGAGTACCTTTCTTCATGCACCGTTCAACTCGTTCGTCTGCTTGTATCATATCAGCCAAGTTATTAAGGCCACCTCCCGCCAAATTGGAAGTATAAGGCTCCTAGAGAGCATCAATGAAAGCGTTCAACAAATCCTTTTCTGAAAGGGGTGGGATTATCTGGGCTGCCAAATCCCTCCATCGATGGGCAAATTCCCTAAAGCTTTCCCCACTCTTCATTGTTGTGTTCTGCAGATCGTAAATGGTAGGGATCTTTTCTTCATTATGCTTATACTGCTTCATAAACATTTCAGCCAAATCCTCCCACGAAGCTACTGATGAAGGGTTAAGGGTATTGAACCACCTTTGAGCTGCCCCAGTCAGACTATCTTGGAAATAATGCATCAACACTTTCTCATTGCTTGCATATGGCTGCATGCGCCGACAATACATCGTTAAATGATCCAAAGGGACTCTAGTGCCATCAAACAAACTGAATTTTGGTAGTACAAAGTCATGTGGAACATTCAAATTCTTCACCAAGCACAAATTGGCTGGGTTCAGCATCCCTACAGCATTTAAACCCTCCATGGCTCTTAATCTTCTCTCCAACTTCTTGATAGCATCCATTGAGCTACTTTCTTCATTCTAAACTCCCTCAGTTACTACCCCGCCAATAAAATTTCCCGCGGTATCAGCACCGACTGGGAAGGGATTCTCATGCCCATGAGGATCAACTTGATGAATGTAAGCTGGGTTCTGAGTCGTTGCCTGTTGAGAAACATATTGATGCTGGTGCAAACCAGGCAAAGATTGGTTACGGACAGGAGTGAACCCGGGTGGGTAAACTGGTACTTCTTGGTGCAAATGATTCTTAGGAACCTCTGGTGTTTCAGAATTTTCAACTACTCCCTTTCCTTTCATCAGCAACGCCATATTCTTCATTAATAGGGCCATTTGCTCTTTCAGTTCAGCTATGTCCTGATTCTGGCTATGCTCACCCATTTCCTGCTCCATATTTTGAATAATTCTTGATTGTAGGCGAGTCTGATAGGGGTGTCGATGGTGCTTCTTGGACGCTATGATTATTTATGATTTTTCTTCTCAGAAAAATAAAATAGGAACAAACGAAACCCTCTTTCTCTCTTTGTTCTCCTTCCGCCGATGATTTCTTCTCACCCGATTTTTCTCTTCCCTTTTTCCTCTTCTCCTTTCTCTTCTCTCCGGCGGCCCCCTTTGTTCCTAAGATGGGTAATACCACCTAAAAATTTATGAAGGTCTAGAACCATTACTACGGTTTATCTATGGTGCATATGGGTGGTTTAACTAACTAATCACGAGGTCTCTGGATCAGGTGGCTTGTGCTCCATTGGATCACAAAATCCCATCCCTTAATGTCATAAGAGGACGTCAATCCAGGAAGGTGTCTTCCCCCACCCATACAGGGAAGTAAATCCCATGAAAGTGGTAGGTCAACCTTCACTAATCACTAAGTAACCCGGGTATAGGGTTATGTGTGTGCAGTGATAAGTGAATGTGTGTGCGGGGGCATACAAACCAATATCCCTAACATTTAAATCTCACAAGGCCCATATCTGATGAAGAAATCTACAACATTGAACAAATCCATCAAATTCTTCAAATTTAATATACAAATACAAATAGGAACTAACATAAAAACTATACAAGAAAAGCACAAAAATCAATCATATAGGCTCAACCCCTTTGGTATGAAAACCAATGTCCCCAGCAGAGTCGCCAGTTGTCGCAACCAGGGTCACGATGCGGACCGGCGATGAAAGGATGAAAAATGATTTAGAGTCGTCACCAATTGATTTAAGTGCAATTGGACACTAAAAAATGGTATACGAACCAGAAAATGGGTAAGGGGGTCTACTGAGTGTGGGGAAGGTGTTAGGCACCCCACAACTCCCTAAAAGGTTACCTAGATTGATCTATGTGCTTTTTCTTGAAAAGTTGTTTGTCCAATATAGATGATATTTTGATTTGAAAAGATAACATAATTAAAGCATAGGCAGGAGCTGAATGTCATCAAGTCCTCCTCCTAATTAACTTCAATTTAGTTATTTATTATTTTTACGAGTACAAATGATACCTTAATTTGAAGAGATAACATAATTAAAGTCTAGGCAGGAGCTGAATGTCATCAAGTCCTCCTCCTAATGAACTTTAATTTAGGTATCTAGTAAATTAAATTACCATTTACATTTTGTTTAAATAAGGATAACACAATTAAAGTCTAGGCAGGAGCTGAATGTCATCAAGTCCTCCTCCTAATTGACTTTAATGTAGTATCCATTTATTTGTTTATGTGAAAAGTTGGTAAAGACGTGATTATTGAATTGATAGATTGGCAAAACTAAACCTCTAAACATGCATACTAATCATGTTAAAAAATAAATGAAACTAAACTACACTACTCTATACTACTTTTCATTATTTTCACTACCCTATTACAAGGCTTACACTTTACAATTATGTATGATAAATAATAAAATGTACAAAAATCCAATATCACCAGCGAGGCCCATTGCTCCAATCCAGCCCAAATCCTCTAAGTATTCCTTTTGGCCCAAGTCCTCTAAGTTGTCCCTCGGCCCAAGTAGTTCATTCGACCCAAGCCCAACAAGTAAACACAAAAGATGGGGGTCAAATGGATACACAAATATAAACCAAGACTTAAAATTAAATCACGCTCCATTATGAGTTTCCCTTATACAAACACAATTTTTTTTATTTATACGTAACCATAATTTTCAATTTGGATTTTGACTATCATAAACGCAAGTCTGATTCACGAATTGCCACAAGAACTTTTTGGAGCATTTTGATATTGAAAGCTTACAAACTAATCCCTTTGACAGGTTCAAGTCATCAATTGTAAACACTAAAGGCCATACATTTTGAAGATTATAAACAACAGTAAGTGCCACCTAGATGAACCTTATCTCCTACACTTAGAAACCCAGAATAGATCTCAGAATGGAAAGTAACTCAATAAGTTGACAAAATGATCACCAAGAACCCAAACAAAAGCTGAATCAAGTGTGCGAACAAATCATAAGTCCAAAACAGATCATGAACCAAAACAAACACCGGCAGAATTTGATTGAATGTAGAATATTATCCAACAATATTTCACTGTAATTTCATTTCATCTCGCAAGAACCATTATACAAAAATAGAACACAGCCAACAACAAGATCACGTACTGAAATTTCGAATCAATCGGACGAAATACATAGAGCCAGAATACGAATCACTATAAACACATAGAGCAAAACACAAATCAGCAAACACAGGTTAATCGGATTGAGTGTAGAGTATTACCTTCGGAGACTAAAACAAATGGAGCGACACCCTCTTTTCTTCTTGCCTTTCTCCTCTGTCTGAAACCTCTCCTTTTTTCTCTCTTTTTCTTTTCTCTTTTTTTCTCCTCTGTCGACTGCTTTTCCTCTTGACTTTTTCCTCTTTGTTTTTCTTCTTTGTTTTTCTCTCCCCCAAAGACCCCTTTCTTCCACTCTTTCTTTTGTTATGCCGCCCCTATTGCTTTTTCTCTCACGCCACCTTTTTTTTTCTCTTAGTTGTGCCGCCTTCCTCTTCAATTGTGTCCTCCTTCTTTCTTTAACCTCTCTTTTTTTTAAATCCCAAAATGCCCTCAAAAACCCTAGTTTTCTCTTCTTCTCTAAAACCTTCAAGACTTACATTTTTGTCTTTTCCTTATTTTTGTGAAACCTTAATAAAGGAACCACCTTTCTCTCTTAAGGATTTTCTTTTGTTTATTATTTATTTAAATGTCCTATTTTTTAGATATTTTCTAGGGTTTAGTTATATTGGGCTTGGGTTGGAATTTTTATGGGCTTATGGTCCAAGAAATAGGCTTTAGGATTTTTTGCATGCTTGTGGGTCCAAGAAACAGGCTTTGAATTTTTTTGTGAGCTTACGGGCTCCAAAACGGGCTTTTAAATTATTTATTATTGTTGTATTTTTATTTTTTCTATTTATTTATTTATTTTTTTTTTTTTTGGGCCGGACGAAAACTGGGTACTACATATAGATACTCTGACTGTTTTGGGTTGGTGTATATAGGTGGTATTTTGGAGAGACTGTTTCCATATTATGTTTCAGGAGTTGTTACCATTTCATATAATTTACATATTGGATTAAGGGTCGGTTCGGGGGATGGGATCCCCTGTCGGTCACGTTCTTATGGATATAGGTACACTTCGGTATACCTTAGGAGAGAGGGGCGTGACACTATCGCTGGTCCTACAGAAACAACATGAGAACATGCAGACAACTGCAGACATGTTCTTCAGTCTGTAAGGAATGTTATTTCATACTACTCACCCTGCAAGGAGAAAGTGATTAGAAAGTTGATAAGTGTCAAGCAGGCTGAGGGAACGCCCGTGAAGCATACTAGGATTATTTATTAGATTAAAACTAGATCTAATATGTTTGTATGCTATGTTTAAAATATTATTTGTAACCAAATAAATTTTTTAAAAGCAAGTTAGGCAACCCTCAATTACATTGTAGGTATGCATGGGTTGTAGGGCATCGTTGATAAAAGTTGCACGGTTAGCATCAATCATGATATTAAGTTTAATGGCATGGTTACCGTTCGACATGGTTGAGGGATGTTCAAATAGTGTTGGTCCAGGTTGTCACTCACTAATCAAGACGTCTCGTTGCAATGTTGAGCGTAAATGTTTTTAGTCATACGTCTGTCATCAAGTATCGAGGGTCATGATTGTTCTGTAGATTTTCTTATTAAATGCGTCCTAAAGAGAATAACTAGTGGTTATTCTTGGTCTTGGATCTTCTAGCGGATTCTTGCATTAAATATGTGCCACGTGTTCATGGACGTGTGGCCTAGCATGCGTCTCATTTTTGAGGTTTCAAGATCCCAAGCATTTAATGCATACCAAGGGCTAGTAATAAATGTATCAGTTGGATGCCCTAGGTTTTATTTTTCCTTATAAGAGTGTGTGTTATCATCATTTTGCTCATCTTCTCTTCGAGTCATCATTTTTCTTTAGCAGTGTTCTCCTATTCTTCGTGTTTTAGGTAATTTCTTTGAGTTCTTTTATCATATTTTGTTGTATTCTTTGAATTTTGGCCCGTCTTTGATTTCCTTTCCATTTCTATAGAGTTTTAGCTCTTCTCTTATACCATTTTCGAGTGTCTTAGAGGGTTTTGGTATTTCTTTTTCTCGGGATTTTTCCGGTGAGGTTTCTCGGTAGCTTTTTGGTTTACGTCGGCAGCGGGGATGTCTTCTTCTAGTTAATGGGATTTGAACATAGTTAGAGAGTCTGATATTTATAAATTGAGGGAGGATAAAAAACTACACGATGTTGATGAAAGCAATGTCGATCATCCAGAGGGGTATTTGACCGTTCTAACTCTATGACGTATAGAAATCGATCGTTTGACGCCATTGAGGGTGGTTGTTCATCCAAGAAAGGACTCATATGTCGTCTAGCAAGCATTATGCCGGGCTCATTGACCAACCGACCCGAGTGGAGGTCATGCTCTTCCTCTCCTAGAAAATAGACCATAATCGTTCGATGTCGAGGGGAGTTTGTTCAACTTTTTGACAAAGATCGAGTGATCAGTGCTTAAATGAAATGATGTCATTAAGCTAAAATATGCCTACAAATTTCTCAATGGTGTTGAGATTAGAGCATTGAGCAACTACTGACACATCGATCGGGACAACCCTGGTTGGTTCGCCATGTATGAGATTTATTTTAAGATAGGTTTGATTTTTGATCTATGGTTTCGTCAGTGAGGTGCTTCGTTATTTTAGAATTGCGCTGAGTCGGTTAATTCTTAACGACTGGAGGCTTCTCATGTCAATCAAATTGTTATCTTGTTTTCTTCATCAATCGCAGATCTATAAATTTAATCTTTATTCCAGACTCTAACTACTGTTGCAGATGTCCATTGGATTGGGTTCTTATGAATTTTTAAGGATGCAAAAGTCATTCTTGTAGTTTAAATTAATACCATTCTTCCTCCTTCCATCAAAGAGTCCACTAACACTGCTAACGAATATTTATTTACATGAAAAAATTTCCCACAAAATTCCGTTGGCTAATTGTTATCCACATCTAACACAACGAGTTGCTCATTCTCTCTCTATCTTCTCTCCTTTTGTTAACTTTTATTCTTTTTGCATCCCCTAACAGATTCATTCCCTCTAACTTTGTCTTTTTTATTTTCTATTTCAAATAAGACATTATATAAGAGGAAAAAGTCACAATCACAAAGAGTAACGAAAATGTGATATATAAGTTGTAGACCTGAAGATCTGCAATCAATATTTGTCAAGCAAAGCACTCGGCAACCCCGCTAAGATCACATGAAGGTAGACCGTGAAGATTGACACCGATGTGGTGTCGATCAGGGAAGCTCTTGTGGTTAAGTTAGTTGACATGGTTAGGATTTATAGTAAGAAACGTGATTGGCATTTAGAGAGAGAGGGAGAGCAAGATACCTCCAAAAAGTTGAGCTCCTTTAATGATGCTTGTACTTAATGTATTTATAGGGGTCTGGGTCACATGAGAAGCACATGATGTCTATCCTGACAAGCCTTGGGCTTTGGTTGGGGTGTGTACCTATAAGGGAGCGTCTTTGCAGTGTGGGTTTTGACCTTCGTAGAGTAGACAACCCAGGCTGTGGGCCAATTGGGCTTGTCCATCGCTCAGACGGGCCTATAGGCTTGGCTCAAGACTCTCTTGGATCTTGTGGAGCTCGATTAAGGCTCTCATAAGAGGTGGATATAGAGGTTCGGTTTGGTTGATCGAGTGCATTTGTTATATTGCATTGCATATTGTTGTATCGATTACACGATGTTACTCTTTCAGCCTTTATTTAGATTCTTTATATCCTTACTGGGCATTTGGTTCAAACCTTTATATTTTTATCCTTTTAGGTGAGTTTGTTTATGATGTGGGTCCTTCGGATCAATAGGAGGGAACATGACTGTGATGGCCTAGATTATTGACTTACCTGTATTTGGGACATTGTTTGTGTCATGTTTAGTTTGATTTGATTGTTTATGCATTGTAAGCATCCATTTTGGGATTTCAATTTGAGGATCAGGAGGGTGCACCGAATGGTTGGGACTCCTGCGTTGGATTGTGCAGACATGGTTGTGGGCTTGGGGGCTTTGGTTTGGTTTTGATTATGTCTGGATATTGTATTATGTTGAGATTTTCTTTATATTTGTACAGAGGCATTCTCCAAGTTATGAGAAGATGCTGTCCAATTTTCAGCTTGATTTGTCGTTATGTGTGCTGTTGTTGTGTCATCTCCTTCTTGCCCTCACGCTTCGAGGGTTAGGGCATGACATGACATTTTTGCTATCGTCTGTTAGGACCATAGTACACTACGAACCCTTGTCGATCACAATCTGTTTTGTGATGCCGAACTGGTAGATGATGTTCATCCAAATGAAGGTATTCACTTCATCGTCCCTCATTTATTTGAATATTTTAGCTTTGACCCACTTCGTGAAGTAGTCTATAAGCACGAGAATGTACACTCGCTAGCCTGTGACGACCAAAAGTTTTCCCTCATTGTCCATTCTTCATCTTATAAATAGCAATGGGGTGAGTATAGGGTGGTACTTTTTAGAGGAAGGTGAAAAACTTGAGTAAATCCTTGGAACTTATCACAAAGCCGCTTGAAATTGGCAGCGTCTGCCCTCATAGTAGGCCATAAAATAACCACTTGTGTGGCACAATTCACCACATTTATACCTCTAGAGTGGTTCCTATATTCACCCTAATGAATCTTTGCAAGGATGAGACCACCTTGGGTGATGGTCAAACATCATAGTTGTGGACCCAAATAGGATTTCATATAGAGTTTGTTAGACAATCTGGAGATGAAGCTACTGAGAGTTGGGAATCTACCTGTTAACCGTTGGACATCCTTTCTACGTTTTGTTGAGGGGATGTTAAGTGCAGATTGGATCTGCCCTAGATTGGCCTCGGATGCCTTCTTAGTGACCATATATCTAACAAAAATTTCAGCCAATACTCCAAAAGAAAATTTGGCAGGATAAAGCTTCATGTTGTATTTGCAATGTACATTGAATGTTTTTTACAAATGCACAAGGTGATGTTACGCTACGAAGGGTTTTACCAACATATCATCAATGTAGACCTCCATTGTGTCTCCCAACAAATCAATGAAGATCTTGTTGACAAGACGTTGGTGTGTTGAACCTGCATTTTTTAAACCAAATGCAGTCTTCTCCTTGTCGTTCGGATGCATGAGTATTTGATCGTAATTGGAGAAGGCATATGTGAAGTGGAGTAGTTCATGACCTGTAGTAGAGTCAACCAATATGTTTACATAAGGAAGTGGCGAAAGGGACTTTAGGGCATGCTTGTTAAAGTCGGTGAAGTCAATATAGGCCCTCCACTTGCCATTTTTTTCACGATGGCAACATTGACTAGGCAATCCAGGTACTGTACTTCTCAAATGGAGCCGATGTCAATCAATTTTTTGTATTTCATTGTTGACAATATGATTTCACTCGAAGGCAAACTTTCTCCTCTTCTGCCTCATTTAGGTGTAACCTGGGTCGACATTGAAGTCTAAGTATTGCAACTTCTCGGTCGATCCTTGTCATGTCGATGTGTGACTAAACGAAGCATTCATGGTTCTGAGTAAGGAATTACATTATCTGCGACCAAAGTTCACAGTCCAGGAGAGCTCTAATATGGACTTTGTGGTCAAGGTACTCTAGATGCATTTGTATATCATCCAACTTTTTCGTGTTAAGTGGGTCCTGATCGATTGTGTCGACCGAACTGGTTAAGTGTTGTAATTGCTATAAGTCTTTTGTTTTGCTCTTCAACGCACTGGTGTAACAATTGCACGAGGTAAGCTACTCTATCTTGATTTCCTTAACTCCCCACTTAGTAGGGAAACACATCAATTGATGGTATGTTGACGGAATAACCTTCAATTTATGGATCCATGGCAACACGACGAAGTTGGTGTTCAGGTTCATCCCTTCAATATAGATTAGCAAGGTGATCTCTTAGAGGTTAGAGGACCTGCTCGCTACTAAAGCGAACTAATATGGTGGGTTCGGCCAATGATATGGGATTTGTCAATCCCCATCGCTTTCAAGCAACTCAAGAAAAGTACATTCTTCGAACTATCATTTTCAACCAAGACGCGCTTGATGTCATAATTAGCGACAGGGAAAGAGAATTATAGGTGCATTATGATGTGGATTTAGCAGCCTTATGGCTTCATGATCGGTGAAGCTTATAATTTTTTCATAAGGTGGGGACAAAAGTGTCTGTCGATCGAAGCTCCTTGTTTACTACCTTTTGAGCATTCCTTTTGGCGGTTAATTGAGATATGCCGCGTATCTTGGATCCACCGATGATGATGCCTAAGGTTCTGGTTGTCTCAGGATGTTGAGATTGTTAGCGTGAGTCAACCAAAGTTAATTTACTTGTGTTCCAAGAATATTTTGGTATTGTCGCAACCAGGGTCACGACGCGGACCGGCGATCAAAGGATGAAAAATGATTTAGAGTCGCCACCAATTGATTTAAGCGCAATTGGACACTAAAAAAAAAAAAAAAAAAATAGTCTACGAATCAGAGAATAGGTAAGGGGGTCTATTGAGTGTGGGGAAGGTGTTAGGCACCCCACGACTCCCTAAAAGGTTACCTAGATCGATCTATGTGCTTTTTCTTGAAAAGTTATTTGTCCAATATAAATGATATTTTGATTTGAAAAGATAACATAATTAAAGCATAGGCAGGAGCTGAATGTCATCAAGTCCTCCTCCTAATTAACTTCAATTTAGTTACCATTATGTTTTCGAGTACAAATGATACATTAATTTGAAGAGATAACATAATTAAAGCCTAGGCAGGAGCTGAATGTCATCAAGTCCTCCTCCTAATGAACTTTAATTTAGGTATCTGGTAAATTAATTTATCATTGTATTTAGAAATACAAATGATACTTTAATTTGAAAAGATAACGTAATTAAAGCCTAGGCAGGAGCTGAATGTCATCAAGTCCTCCTCCTAATGAACTTTAATTTAGGTATCTAGTAAATTAAATTACCATTTACATTTTGTTTAAATAAGGATAGCACAATTAAAGTCTAGGCAGGAGCTGAATGTCATCAAGTCCTCCTCCTAATTAACTTTAATGTAGTATTCATTAATTTGTTTATGTGAAAATTTGGTAAAGACGCGGTTGTTGAATTGACGGATTTGCGGAAAATGATCTATGCATACAATTCTAATATCCATTCTAAACATGCATCCTAAACTAATAATCCCTAACATGCATACTAATCAATTTAACTATGCATAAATATAAATTACACTACTCTACACTACTTCCATTATTTTTCCACTATCCTATTACATGGCTTACATTTACAAAGATATATACAAATGAAAACAAGATAACAATATATAAATAATAAAAATTACAAATTACAAATACAAATATGACCACGGAGTCCGGTCCATTACTTAAGCCCAATCCAATCTCAAAATATATGTTTCGGCCCAAATGAAGTCAAGTCCGGCCCAAGCGGAGTCGAGCCCGATCCACATTCAAAATTCAACAAGAGGAAGGGTTAAAGTTGTACTCAAATGCCTTAAAAATTCATTATCAAATTAAGTGCGTATGCATCATAAACATATAAACAAACACATATATTCAAATACACCTACACAAATATACAAAACGAGATGTGTGCATACAAACACAGATACTGAATATATATATATATATATATATATATATATATATATATATATATATATTTATATATATTCACACACATACACACTGTATATATATATATGCGTGCACTACATATATATGCACATACCCACACACATATACACACACCCACTACATATATATATATATATATACACACTGCACACCTATATATACATACACTATACATATATATACACACACTGTATATACATATACATGCGCATATAAACACACATATATATACAAAAACCAATATATGTATACACACCCCATATATATACACACTGTACTGCATATACCTTATATATGTATATATATTATATATATATATATATATACACACACTGTATACATGCATAAACCGGCATATATACATATATGATCATCAAAACTCAGCCTATATACATATACAAATAAGGGTATCCAAAGCCACAAGAATCAAATCCATACATGCTTCAGAGGAATGGCACCCATGTAAATGGAACTCCAAAATAGTAGAGTCATGTATAGACTATCATTCCCAAATATGGGATCCAAAACACATTGGAAAGAAATCAATGAAATAAAACCAGGTTTGGGTTAAATTGTGAACGAATCATTACTGCTAGAACAAACCCAAAAGTAAACAAGAGTGCACATGTAGTGTTTAGAGACCAGAAACCAGAACCAAAAATGACACCAAAGAAGATAGTAGAGAAGTTGAAAAAGATGCCGAGTAATGCCTTTCTTCTTTGTATCCGGCACTCCCTTGCTATTGACTTCCTTCTCCTCTGTTCAACCTCTCTTTTTCCTCTTTTCGTTTCTTTTTGCCCTCCGTTCTCCCGATCTATCCTTTTTGTGTCTTTACCGTGATTTCTCCACTCTTTCCTTCTATTTTCAATCTCTCAAAACCCTTTCCTTTTTCTTTTGTTTTTTCTCCCCTGTTTTCTCTCACGGCGACTTCCCCTTTTCCTCCCTGTTTTCTTTCTCTGCCGGCTACTTTTTCTTTTCTCCTCTTCCCTTTGTGCCCCCGATTCCCCTTTGTTTCCTTTTTTTCCCCATTTAATTGTGCGGCTGCCACTCTTTTTAAACTATCTCTATTTCAAAAAAATCCCAAAATGCCCCCAAAAACCCTATTTTCCTCTCCTTCTCTCAAACCCTCAAGACTTACATTTTTGTCTTTTCCTTATTTTTGTGAAACCCTAATAAAAGAACCACCTTTCCCTCTTAAGGATTTTCTTTATTATTTATTTAATTTTCCTATTTTTTAGATATTTTCTAGGGTTTAGTTATATTGGGTTTGGGTTGAAATTTTTATGGGCTTATGGTCCAAGAAATAGGCTTTAGGATTTTTTGCATGCTTGTGGGTCCAAGAAACAGGCTTTGAATTTTTTGTGAGATTACGGGCTCCAGAACGGGCTTTTGAATTATTATTATTATTATTGTATTTTTCAATTTTTTAATTTTGTTTAATTTTTCCTATTTTTAATTTTTAATTAAATTTTTTTTTTGGGGCCAGACGAAAACCGGGTACTACAGCTGCCCCCCTTTGTATGTCTTTTATGAAATAAAAGACAAACAAAGGTGTAGTCAACCGAGTTTCGTACGGGAACTGAAATACGCGGGATCACTGTGGCCAATCCCGGCTTGGCCAACTGTTTGTGCAAGAAAATAAAGGGCACGGGATCACAAGGCCATTCCCGGCTTGGCCAAACGTTGGTGCGAAAAAAATAAAGGGCACGGGATCACAAGGTCATTCCCGGCTTGGCCAAATGTGTGTGCAGAAAAATAGAGGGCACGAGATCACAAGGCCATTCCCGGCTTGGCCAAATGTTTGTGCAGAAAAATAGAGGGCACGGGATCACAAGGCCATTCCCGGCTTGGCCAAATGTTGGTGTAGAAAAATAAAGGGCACGGGATCACAAGGCCATTCCCTGCTTGGCCAAATGTTTGTGCAGAAAAATAAAGGGCACGGGATCACAAGGCCATTCCCGGCTTGGCCAAATGTTTGTGCAGAAAAATAGAGGGCACGGGATCACAAGGCCATTCCCGGTTTGGCCAAATGTTTGTTTGAATTTATGCAAGAAAATATCCCTGAATGTATGAATGCAATGAAGAAAATTGTATTTTCTTTTATTCTTATCATTTTGAAAATTTGATTTTGGTTAATTGTCGTAAGCACCATCACCCCTATCATCCTACAATCATCCATCATGAGAAGACTGCATCTTTTGATTCCACCCTATCTTCAATCTGCCATGTTACGCTTATGCTTGTATCTTTCATCATCTTTTTGTCTGGTCTTTCCATCGATTTGCTGCTTCCATCTTATTTCCATCAAATCCGACATACCTTTAATGCCAAACCAAAGCTTTTCGGCTCCAGAATCTCTTGGGCCCCACTATGTCTTTTAACGTCATTTAATTTCTTTTAACTCTCTTAAAATTAAGAACACCACAATCTCTCAGGCTCCACCATGCCTTTTAGCACCATTTAATTTCTTTTAGCTCCTTTTCATTCAAGAACACCAAAATCTCTTCGGCTCCACCATGCCTTTTAGCGTCATTTAATTTCTTTTAGCTTCTTTACAGTCAAGAACATCAAATCTCTCAAGTTCCTACTAAGAACAATGTCCTAATACACTTGTCATGATTCTTTTATTACTTCACTTAACTTCCAAATAAATTCAATAGTATGGCAATGCTTGTACTACACGAGATTTCTGAAGGCAAGATATATAAGCAATAAAATCGTGAAGAACACGAGCAATGAATAAGGAATTTGGAAATGAACTGAATAACCTCAGAGAATTTTATTTAGAATAAATAGATAACAGGAGAGACTGGTCGAGTATATATATGATTCAAGAGGGTTAGAAATAAAGGAAATAGCAGAAATTTTTACAGGATAATAAATGAGATAACTTTAATACCGCACAAAACTGCCCCAGTTTTGTGTGCCCCCATTTTGCAATTATTGAATCTGACTACTTCCATATGAAGCTTCTCCTTCATAGACTCATCATGCATACTCCTAAACATAACCAATTCACCTTTGTACAGCCTCGCTATCTGTCATTCATTGTATTTCCTTATATTCATCTCAAATCCTCGAAAGGCCTCTGCCTCCTTCCCCTTAGTTGTTTTCACCACACCTTTCTGATCTCAATATTATTTGAAGCTCCCAGGAAGAGTTTTCACTTTAGTAGAGACTTTCCTATTTTCCCTAATCTTTGCCTGAAGCGCCCACGAGGGGTTTTCACTTCAGCAGGATTTTTATTGCTCTAATTTTGCCTAGACCGCCCTGTCGGGTTTTCAATCTAGCGAGCTTTTAACTCTAATTTTTGCCTAGATCGCCCTTTCGGGTTTTCAATCTAGCGAGTTTTTTTTTTTTTTTTTTTTTTTAACTCTAAATTTTGCCTAGACCGCCCTTTCGGGTTTTCAATCTAGCGAGTTTTTTTTCTTTTTTTTTTCTATGGGTAATACTTTTTGATGGCGTCTGCATTCACCGGATTAGACAATTCTTCTCCATCCATTCTTGTCAAAATTAATGCACCCCCTTCAAAAGCTTTTTTCACCACATATGGTCCCTCATAGTTCGGTGTCCACTTTCCTCGGTGATCCTTTTGAGGTGGCAAAATCATTTTCAACACTAACTCTCCCTCCCTGAAACTGCGAGGTCGAACTTTCTTATTATGTGCTTTCATCAATCTTCTTTGATACAATTGCCCTTTACAAATTGCTCGTAATCTTCGTTCTTCAATCAAATTCAACTATTCATATCGCATTCGAGTCCATTCTGATTCTTCCAATCCTGCCTCCAGAACTACTCGAAGGGATGGAATCTCCACTTCGATAGGCAAAACCGCTTCCATGCCATACACCAAAGAGAAAGGAGTCTCCCCAGTAGATGTCCATATTGAGGTCCGGTAACCATATAGAGCAAAAGGAATCTTTTCATGCCAATCTTTGTAATTCTCTGTCGTCTTCCCAATGATCTTCTTGATATTCTTATTCGCCGCTTCGACAGCCCCATTCATCTTCGGACGGTAAGGAGTCAAATTATGGTGATAAATTTTGAACTGGTCACAAAAATCCTTCACCATTTTGCTATTGAAATTCGTGCCATTATCAGTGATAATTCTTTCTGGGACTCCATATCGACAAACAATCTCTTTCCTCAAAAACCGAACAACCACGCTACTCGTCACATTAGAATACGAAGCAGCCTCCACCCACTTGGTAAAATAATCAATAGCAACCAAAATGAAACGATGCCCATTAGAAGCCTTTGGCTCAATTGGACCAATGACATCTAATCCCCACATTGAAAAAGGCCATGGTGATGTCAACACATGCAATGGATTAACTGGAACATGTGTTATGTCTGCATAAATCTGACACTTGTGGCATCTGTTTGCATAACTTATACAGTCCCTCTCCATGGTTAACCAATAATACCCTGCACG
The DNA here is from genome assembly GCF_013401445.1 of Tripterygium wilfordii. Lineage (NCBI taxonomy): Eukaryota > Viridiplantae > Streptophyta > Magnoliopsida > Celastrales > Celastraceae > Tripterygium > Tripterygium wilfordii. The sequence goes on from NC_052250.1 coordinate 4,967,491, forward strand.
TATAATCTTCCTTGCCATTGCATATCCACTGGAATGAGTCCCACATATTCCTTCATGAATTTCCTCCATAATTAGTTTAGCCTCCGCCATATCGACACAACGCAAGAAAACTACCCCATCATTCCTTTTATAAAGCACATTTCCATTCAAGAAGAAAGATCCCGCCAATCTCCGGATGGTGCGCTTATCATTCTCTGATGCCCCTGATGGATATTCTTTCTTTTCAATGTACTGTTGGATATCATGATACCACGGTTTACCATCAGGCTCTCCCTCTAAATTTGAACAGTAACCTCGAATTTCTCGTTTCTCAATTTTAATTAGTTGCACTTCCCCTTTTGGGTCTACATCAAACATTGCCGCCAAAGTTGCCAAAGCATCTGCTATTTGATTTTCTTCCCTGGGGATATGATCAAACTCAATCCAATCAAAAAACTTGACTAACTTTTTGATATGTTGGTAATATGGAATGAGCTTGTCATCTTTAATTTCCCACTCATCATTCAATTGCCTAATCACCAACTGTGAGTCACCATAGACCTGTAGCCTCCTAATCCTCATATCGATAGCAGCTTGAATTCCCATCGTACATGCTTCATACTCAGCCACATTGTTAGTACATTCGAAATACAACTTAGCTGTAAACGGGATAATATTCTCATCAGGTGATATTAACACTGCACCAATTCCACATCCCATGATATTAGAAGCCCCATCGAACAACATAGTCCATTTTGCCAAATCCCTCTGATTCCCCTCTTCTATCGACACAGTCATGACATCAATATCTGGAAACTTCAAATCCATAGACTGAGTATCATCAATTGCTCCATCTGCCAAATAATCTGCTATTGCACTCCCTTTGATTGCCTTCTGTGTAACATACAAAATATCATATTCTGATAACAGCATCTGCCATTTTGCTATTCTCCCTGAAAGAGAAGGTTTCTCAAAAATGTATTTGATAGGGTCCATTCTGGAAATCAACCACGTCGTATGATAAAGCATGTATTGTCTAAGCCGATGTGCAGCCCAAACCAAAGAGCAACACGTTTTCTCCAACATCGAATAATTTGCTTCACAACTAGTAAACTTCTTGCTTAAGTAATAAATGGCATGCTCTATCCTTCCCGATGAATCATGCTGTCCAAGCACACATCCCATCGAACTATCTGAGACAGTCAAATAGAGAATAAGCGGCCTGCCAGCTACAGGAGGCATCAACACTGGAGGACTTTTCAAGTATTGCTTGATCTTTTCGAATGCAATCTGACAATCTTCGTTCCACTCAGTAGAGTTACTCTTCCGCAATAATTTAAAGATAGGTTCACAAGTAGCTGTCAACTGTGAAATGAATCTGGCAATGTAATTTAACCTTCCCAAGAAACCCCTAACTTCCTTTTCTGTCCGAGGGGGTGGCATCTCCAAGATCGCCTTCACTTTATCAGGATCTACCTCAATTCCTTTCCTGCTTACAATAAAACCTAATAACTTCCCCGAGGTCGCCCCAAATGTGCACTTAGCTGGATTCAACTTCAATTGATGCTTCCTTAATCGATCAAACAACTTCTGGAGATTCACAATATGATCTTCATCTTCTTTGGATTTTGCTATCATATCATCGACATATACTTCAACTTCTCTATGCATCATGTCATGAAACAAAGTGACCATGGCTCGTTGATAAGTAGCACCGGCATTCTTCAGACCAAACGGCATGACTTTATAGCAAAAGGTTCCCCAGAGGGTAATGAAAGTCGTTTTCTCACGATCCTCTGGTGCCATCTTGATCTGATTGTAACCCGAAAATCCATCCATGAAAGAGAAAGTTGAATGTCTAGCTGTATTATCCACTAAAACATCGATATGGGGAAGCGGAAAATTATCCTTCGGGCTTGCACGATTGAGATCTCTATAATCTACACACATCCGCACTTTTCCATCCTTCTTGGGAACAGGTACAATATTTGCCACCCATTCAGGGTATCTAGCCACTGCTAAAAAACCAGCATCGAACTGCTTCTTCACTTCATCTCTTATCTTCAAAAGCATATCTGCTTTTAATCTCCTTAGCTTTTGTTTCACTGGAGTACATTCTGGAATCAATGGTAACTTGTGAACAACAATACTTGTATCAAGACCGGGCATGTCCTGATAAGACCATGCAAAGACATCCTGGTAACTATGCAACAAATCTATCAATTTCTTCTTATTCTCTCCTTCGAAGGCAGCTCCTACCTTAACCTCCTTTTTCTCCGTCTCAATTCCCAAATTAACAACTTCAGTTATCTCTTGATGCGGCTTTATTAGTTTCTCTTCCTGATTGACTTGTCTTAACATTTCCGGTAAAATCTCAATTTCTTCCTCTATTTCATAGTTAGATTCAACATTGCTAATGGGTGCATCAAAATCTGGTTCATTAAGTTCGTCATCTTCGTTATCATCATTTTCAATCCTGTGAAAGAAATGAATAAAAATGGTTTTGAGAATGGAGAACCAAAACTTAAATGGAAATGGAGAAACATGAATATGGATGACTGTCAAAAGACTTTCATTTCATGGAAAAGGGAATATGTACAAAGAGTTGAACATGCAATCGCCATACTATAAGATTTATTGAAAGCAAAGTAAAGCATGCTCATTACAAAAGACCCAAACGAAGGCCGTGAGCTGGGCCCACGATGGTAGTGCACTCGGGATTACTCTTGCAGGTTCTTGAGAGATACTGGGAGCTCCAGACTGGTCTAGTTGCCTAATTTGAAATTTGAAGGACGCGAGATGACAAAGCAAGGTCTAGCAGCTGAACTCTGTTCCTCTTCCACCACAGCAACTTGGAACTCCTCAAACTGATCACATATATTTGTCAAAATTGCCCCAGTTACATCAGTCGAGTTTCCAACTGGCAGTTTTCCAAAAACTGCCCCAGTATCAGCCAAACTTATCTTGTTCTGCATCCCTCCATACACAAAACTGTCATAAAGCCAAGGAATCGATTTCTTTTCGACTTCCAGCTCCTTTCCTTCCAGACGAGCAAACCTCTTCGCCTGCTTTTCTGCTTGTGCACGGTTCTTGTCAACTCTAGTTGGCTTATAACCCAAACCCCAACGTTCTGGATGTTTCACCATTTCTACTGGCTTCTTAATTCCTTGTTGATTCTTACCTAGTCCTTCTCCCGGGCGAAACCCCTTTTTCAACATACATTTCGCTACATTCTTCGTAACCTTGGATATTTGTGGCTTTAAAGGAGAAAGTCCTTCCTTCACATAGCTAGCACTAGCAATTTCAAAAGATTGGAATGAACTCTCAATCCCTTCTGTCGGAGCATCAATAGGAGAATTATTAGACAAATTAGCAACCATCCATTCTGACTGGCCCTTTACTATATAAACCCTTCCATCATGAACAAACTTGAGCATCTGATGCAATGATGAGGGAACGACTCCTGCAGTATGAATCCAAGGTCGTCCCAACAAGCAACTGTAGGTTGGTGAGATATCCATTACCACAAATGGTACATTGAAAGTTACGCTTGCAACTTGTAAAGGTATTTCAATTTCTCCCATAATCTCTCTACGTGTTCCGTCGAATGCCCTTACTACCATCGGCATTGGTCTTAAATAAGATCTGTCAATCGGCAATTTTTCAAAAGTCTCCTTTGGTAAAATATTGAGCGATGACCCATTATCCACCAAAATACTTGCTAATTCCTTTCCACGACACATGGCTGAAATATGCAAAGCTTTGTTGTGCCCTATCCCTTCAGGCGGAATATCATCCTCAGTAAAGGACAACAAATGGGACGCCAACACATTTCCCACAATGCCATTAAAAGAGTCTGTAGGAATCTTGTCTGATACATACGCCTGATTTAACATTCTCATCAAGACTTGTCGATGCGGTTCAGAACTCATTATCAACTCCAAGATCGAAATCTTTGCAGGGGTTTTCTTCAATTGATCCACTATCATGTACTCACTCTGCCGAATAATTTTCAGGAACTCCTGGACTTCCACATCAGTTACAACTTTCTTTTTCTCCTCTGGGCGTACAAAAAGACTTTCTTCTGGAATAGAACCTGATCCTTCAACTTCAGGTATTGCTTTCCCTTTTCTTTTGCGTTCAGCTTCAAGATCCACTACCGGATTCCCTTCTGGATCATTTCTCGTGTAACATCTCCCACTCCGGGTAACTCCACTAACACCAGAAATATTATCTACCATTTCTCCTTGCTTTCCTCTAACTTCAGCCTCATAATTCCATGGCACAGCCTTGTCATTCTTGTACAAAGGATCTATCTGTGGTTTGAATGGCCCAACTGGCGGCGCATCTTCCACATAATACTGCAAGATAAATTGCGGAGCATGGTTCGGCCTAGGCCCTTGATAATATCCTCCTATAACACTGACTTCATTTGATTGGCCTTTCACCTCAAACTTTATTATCTTCAAATCCATTAACTCTTGTACCTTCTCCTGAAAGCCACAACAATTCTCAATAGCATGTCCCTTTTGTCCTCTATGGAACTCACAAGTCTTCATGTCATCAAAAAGTCCACGTTGAATGGGCGTATCCACTGCCACTTCCTCAACTAATCCTTCTTTCCTCAACACCATAAACAACTGGCCCAACGGCATTGCAATCTCTGATACCCATCTTTTTGTAGCACAAAATTCTTCAATGGCATTCACCCCCTCTTTCTCATGATTAGGCAATGGATTGTTGTTGACATTTGGTTTATTGATTGCACTAAGATCCAGCCATTTCGCTTCAATCATCCCCTGGACTATCCTTTTGAACTGTAAACATCCTTCAGTTGAGTGCCCGGGTGTACCTCCATGATATAAGCATGTAGCATTAGGATCATACCAATGGGGATATGGAGGTTGGTGGACCCGTCCCGGAACAGGAGCCACTGCTCCTTGCGCTTGAAGTTTCGTGAAGCATTCAGCATAAGTTATGGGCAAAGGATCAAAATGCTCAATAGGCCTTTTGGGTCTTTGGTTTTGGAAATTTGGACGAGGGTTTTGGTAAGTGTTTGGGTTTTGAAAATTTTGGTAAGTGTTTGGGTTTTGGAAGTTTTGGTAAGTGTTTGGGTTTTGCGAGTATTGATTGGGTGATGGTGTATTGAATCGGGGTGGATAAGGATTTTGGTCGTGGGTATGATTATAGTAGGCTCCTGGGCTTGACATTCTCGGGGCATTGCTTCTAGGGCGATAATCTGAAGTAGGCACACCATAAACAGCTGGATTTGAATCAAAATTCACAGAATGCACTTCCGCCTTCTTGCCTTTACTTGCTTTAGCCGGGTCTGATTTATCAAGGGTGGGATAATACAGAGTACCTCTCTTCATGCACCGTTCAACTCGTTCGCTTGCTTGTATCATATCAGCCAAGTTATTATGGCCACCTCCCGCCAAATTAGAAGTATAAGGCTCCTGAAGAGCATCAATGAAAGCGTTCAACAAATCTTTTTCTGAAAGGGGCGGAATTATCTGGGCTGCCAAATCCCTCCATCGACGGGCAAATTCCCTAAAGCTTTCCCCACTCTTCATTGTTGTGTTCTGCAGATCGTAAATGGTAGGGATCTTTTCTTCATTATGCTTATACTGCTTCATAAACATTTCAGCCAAATCCTCCCACGAAGCTACTGATGAAGGGTTAAGGGTATTGAACCACCTTTGAGCTGCCCCAGTCAGACTATCTTGGAAATAATGCATCAACACTTTCTCATCGCTTGCATATGGCTGCATGCGTCGACAATACATCGTTAAATGATCCAAAGGGACTCCAGTGCCATCAAACAAACTGAATTTTGGTAGTACAAAGTCATGTGGAACATTCAAATTCTTCACCAAGCACAAATTGGCTGGGTTCAGCATCCCTACAGCATTGAAACCCTCCATGGCTCTTAATCTCTTCTCTAACTTCTTAATAGCATCCATTGAGCTACTTTCTTCATTCTGGACTCCCTCAGTTACTACCCCACCAATAAAAGTTCCCGCGGTATCAGCACCAACTGGGAAAGGATTCTCATGCCCAGGAGAATCAACTTGATGAATGTAAGCTGGGTTCTGAGTCGTTGCCTGTTGAGAAATATATTGATGCTGGTGTAAACCTGGCAAAGATTGGTTACGGACAGGAGTGAACCCGGGTGGGTAAACCGGTACTTCTTGGTGCAAATGATTCTCAGGAACCTCTGGTGTTTCAGAATTTTCAACTACTCCCTTTCCTTTCATCAGCAACGCCATATTCTTCATTAATAGGGCCATTTGCTCTTTCAGTTCAGCTATGTCCTGATTCTGACTATGCTCACCCATTTCCTGCTCCATATTTTGAATAATTCTTGATTGTAGGCGAGTCCGATAGGGGTGTCGATGGTGCTTCTTGGGCGCTATGATTATTTATGATTTTTCTGTGCATTATGAAAACAACAACATTAGTTCTCATTTATTTTAATTTAAAGATGCGCATGCATGTGATTATTATTTATGCAAGTCCTAAGAAATCTTTGCAACCCAAGAAAATAATATTGGCAAAATATCATTCCATTCAAAATATTGTAGCTCGAATTGTTTACATCTTTACTCATCATCAATCTCAATAACATCAGAATTAGCTGACTGCGTTTGAAATATCTTCTCCCTAAGTACATACAAGTCTTTGTGTAAATCTGTCAAAAACAAGGAAACCCCAGCCAATTCCGGCGCCTTAAATGCCCGATTTACTTTCAGATCTTGTACCCGTTTTTCATAGCTGTGAGCCCATTCTGATAATTGCAATGCTCGACTCATAATTAACCTGATCTTGTCCTCTGTGCCTTGTTGCTTCTGTTGAAATTCATTCAATTCGTCATGTAAGAAATCATTCTGTTGATTCAATTCTTCTACCTCCGCCTCTTTTTGCTGAATGAAATCTTCATCTGCCTCATACAACTTCTGGAATTTTTGACTTTCTGAAAAGGCATACTCCATTTGTTATTTCAGAGAGTTGATCTCCACCTTATTCCTCTTTAACTTATCAACTTTGTCAACTATCTCCTTCTTAGCATTGTAGCTTAACTCCTCCAATGTCACAATTGTTCCCTTCATTTGAGTAATTTCCTTTTGCGCCTCTTGAAGTTCTCCTTTCATACTGCTCACTTGCTCCTTCATCTTGGTATACTCTTCCTGAAGATTGCCCCTTTCTTTTTCCATTTGCAAATCTTCTTGCAGCTTCATTTTCTTGCTCTTGACAAACTCAGCTTTCATCCTTCTAAACTTTCCTTTATACTTTTTATATTTCTCAGTCATAGTTTGCAGCATTTTCCACATTATCTTCGCCTCTTTGCCAGGATATCCAGATGGTCCTCTAATCATTTCATCATCACTTGATGTGTCCTCCATCTGTAAATCTCCATCCATTTCCTGAATTTCTTCTTCCACCATTACTCCTGCACCTCTGTCTAGGACAAAATCTGGATAAGAAACCCTTCCATCTTCATCTTCTTCCTCAATGACCTCCTTGAGTATGGCTTCATTTTCCTGAGAATGCTTTTCTTCCCCATTATCTCTTCCACCTAACTTTCCTTTTCCTTTCCTTCGTCCCTCATCAGACATATCATAATCTGTATAAGATTTTCCTCTTTTTGCATGCCATGCCTTGTACTGAACAGTTCCATAAATATTTCGCGGACCTTTTCTTACTCCTTGAGGGGTACTCCAAGCCTCCACTATCTTTCGTACTAACGCCTTTGCTTTTTCCTCTTCAAGAGAGAATTCAAACTCCTTCAACTGAAAAGTGACTGGTCTACATGGATTCCCACCTATTTGTTGGAGAAACATGGCTGGTGCCTGACTTGTAATTCCCCAAGGGCCTATAAGTGGAACCCAATCGAAATCACCGCACCTATAAATCAATCCGTCTGTTTTATGCCATGGGGCTCTCATGTATACCTTCTTTTCATCCAAACTAGACAAAAAACAACTCCACTTCTCCATTGAAGGCTTTAAAGGCTGCAATCTTGCCTTTTCGAAATCACTAATAGGATCCCTCAACTGACAATCATCTTTTTGGAACTGCACAAAAGGTGCCCCAACTGTCTTGTCATACTTTAGGTGACTAATAAGCCAGATCCCAAGCAACTGAGCACACCCAATAAACCTCCCTTCCGTAGAAACACGACAGTGATTAAGGGACCGGAAAGTCTCACATAATATGGCAGGCACTGGAGTCGCTTGATGCTTAACATGATTAACCATCTTAATCACACCTCTATCTATATTCCCACCAGCACATGGAAAAATCACGGTACCATATATGACAATTGCAAAAGCAAGTCGTCCTTCTTCCTTGTGGAAATTCTCTTTAGCAAAATTCATCAATATTTCTTCTGGAAAAGTCCACCTTGCACCCTTTGTACTTCCCATTTCTTTAATCTTCTTCACTGGTAAACCCAAAAGCTTAGAGATAACTGCTTCTGCAAAAGTTTTTTCTCCTGGGTTATAGATTTTATTAGCGTGCAAGGTGTACCCCAATAATTCGGCATACTCTTCCATCAATGGTGATAAATCTATTGACCCAAAAGTGAAGCAACGGTATGCTGGATCCCAATACTGCATAGCCGCCTTCAGGAGAGTTACTGGCGTCTGGATAGTCAACAGATGATCAATTCTCCCAAACATACTCCTAAACGCTTTCTTTGTATTCATATCCTGCTTCTGCCAAAACTCAAGCAAAGGTTCCGGTGCTCGAGTCTGGAATGAAACCTTCTTCACTGGTCTCAACGACTGATCTTCTTTCAAACTATCTCCCAACTCTTCTTGTAGCTTTTCTAACTTGTCTCTGATTTCTACTGGATCACCCAACTCCACCGTGCTTGTTCCTATGGGCTTGATCATTCTGCCAATATTATCTAGTTAGATTGCAAAGATGTGCTCTAACGTGTATGCATGATCAATGATAAAGAAAGAAAAAGAAAAACAATCATGGATATTAACCTGCACAGGCTAGGTTAGGATACAAGCAAAACAATATACGAGAGGGAATAAGTTACACCAAAAATAATGAGCATGATTAAGGCATATAACAAGAAATACGGCATAGTATGGACATGTGAAATAAATAGTTAGGGATAGAGATGCCCCCTTTTGTTCCTAAAATGGGTAATACCGCCTAAAAATGTCTGGAGGTTTAGGACCATGACTACGATTTATCTATGGTGCATATGGGTGGTTTAGCTAACTAATCACGAGGTCTCTGGATCAGGTGGCTTTTGCTCCATTGGATCACAAAAGCCCATCCCTTAATGTCATAAGAGGACGTCAATCCAGGAAGGTGTCTTCCCCCACCCATACAGGGAAGTGAATCCCATGAAAGTGGTAGGTCAACCTTCACTAATCACTAAGTAACCCGGGTATAGGGTTATGTGTGTGTAGTGATATGTGAATGTGTGTGTGGGGGCATATAAACCAATATCCCTAACATTTAAATTCCACAAAGCCCATATCTGATGAAGAAATCTACAACATTGAACAAATCCATCAAATTCTTCAAATTTAATATACAAATACAAATAGAAACTAACATAAAAACTATACAAGAAAAGCACAAAAATCAATCACACAGGCTCAACCCCTTTGGTATAAAAACCGATATCCCCAGCAGAGTCGCCAGTTGTCGCAACCGGGGTCACGACGCGGACCGGCGATCAAAGGATGAAAAATGATTTAGAGTCGAAAAAAAAAAGTCTACAAACCAGAGAATAGGTAAGGGGGTCTATTGAGTGTGGGGAAGGTGTTAGGCACCCCACGACTCCCTAAAAGGTTACCTAGATCGATCTATGTGCTTTTTCTTGAAAAGTTATTTGTCCAATATAAATGATATTTTGATTTGAAAAGATAACATAATAAAAGCATAGGCAGGAGCTGAATGTCATCAAGTCCTCCTCCTAATTAACTTCAATTTAGTTACCATTATGTTTTCGAGTACAAATGATACATTAATTTGAAGAGATAACATAATTAAAGCTTAGGCAGGAGCTGAATGTCATCAAGTCCTCCTCCTAATGAACTTTAATTTAGGTATCTGGTAAATTAATTTATCATTGTATTTAGAAATACAAATGATACTTTAATTTGAAAAGATAACGTAATTAAAGCCTAGGCAGGAGCTGAATGTCATCAAGTCCTCCTCCTAATGAACTTTAATTTAGGTATCTAGTAAATTAAATTACCATTTACATTTTGTTTAAATAAGGATAGCACAATTAAAGTCTAGGCAGGAGCTGAATGTCATCAAGTCTTCCTCCTAATTAACTTTAATGTAGTATTCATTAATTTGTTTATGTGAAAATTTGGTAAAGACGCGGTTGTTGAATTGACGGATTTGCGGAAAATGATCTATGCATACAATTCTAATATCCATTCTAAACATGCATCCTAAACTAATAATCCCTAACATGCATACTAATCAATTGAACTATGCATAAATATAAATTACACTACTCTACACTACTTCCATTATTTTTCCACTATCCTATTACATGGCTTACATTTACAAAGATATATACAAATGAAAACAAGATAACAATATATAAATAATAAAAATTACAAATTACAAATACAAATATGACCACGGAGTCCGGTCCATTACTTAAGCCCAATCCAATCTCAAAATATATGTTTCGGCCCAAATGAAGTCAAGTCCGGCCCAAGCGGAGTCGAGCCCGATCCACATTCAAAATTCAACAAGAGGAAGGGTTAAAGTTGTACTCAAATGCCTTAAAAATTCATTATCAAATTAAGTGCGTATGCATCATAAACATATAAACAAACACATATATTCAAATACACCTACACAAATATACAAAACGAGATGTGTGCATACAAACACAGATACTGAATATATATATATATATATTTATATATATTCACACACATACACACTGTATATATATATATGCGTGCACTATATATATATGCACATACCCACACACATATACACACACCCACTACATATATATATATATATACACACTGCACACCTATATATACATACACTATACATATATATACACACACTGTATATACATATACATGCGCATATAAACACACATATATATACAAAAACCAATATATGTATACACACCCCATATATATACACACTGTACTGCATATACCTTATATATATATATATTATATATATATATATATACACACACTGTATACATGCATAAACCGGCATATATACATATATGATCATCAAAACTCAGCCTATATACATATACAAATAAGGGTATCCAAAGCCACAAGAATCAAATCCATACATGCTTCAGAGGAATGGCACCCATGTAAATGGAACTCCAAAATAGTAGAGTCATGTATAGACTATCATTCCCAAATATGGGATCCAAAACACATTGGAAAGAAATCAATGAAATAAAACCAGGTTTGGGTTAAATTGTGAACGAATCATTACTGCTAGAACAAACCCAAAAGTAAACAAGAGTGCACATGTAGTGTTTAGAGACCAGAAACCAGAACCAAAAATGACACCAAAGAAGATAGTAGAGAAGTTGAAAAAGATGCCGAGTAATGCCTTTCTTCTTTGTATCCGGCACTCCCTTGCTATTGACTTCCTTCTCCTCTGTTCAACCTCTCTTTTTCCTCTTTTCGTTTCTTTTTGCCCTCCGTTCTCCCGATCTATCCTTTTTGTGTCTTTACCGTGATTTCTCCACTCTTTCCTTCTATTTTCAATCTCTCAAAACCCTTTCCTTTTTCTTTTGTTTTTTCTCCCCTGTTTTCTCTCACGGCGACTTCCCCTTTTCCTCCCTGTTTTCTTTCTCTGCCGGCTACTTTTTCTTTTCTCCTCTTCCCTTTGTGCCCCCGATTCCCCTTTGTTTCCTTTTTTTTCCCCATTTAATTGTGCGGCTGCCACTCTTTTTAAACTATCTCTATTTCAAAAAAATCCCAAAATGCCCCCAAAAACCCTCTTTTCCTCTCCTTCTCTCAAACCCTCAAGACTTACATTTTTGTCTTTTCCTTATTTTTGTGAAACCCTAATAAAGGAACCACCTTTCCCTCTTAAGGATTTTCTTTATTATTTATTTAATTTTCCTATTTTTTAGATATTTTCTAGGGTTTAGTTATATTGGGTTTGGGTTGAAATTTTTATGGGCTTATGGTCCAAGAAATAGGCTTTAGGATTTTTTGCATGCTTGTGGGTCCAAGAAACAGGCTTTGAATTTTTTGTGAGATTACGGGCTCCAGAACGGGCTTTTGAATTATTATTATTATTATTGTATTTTTCAATTTTTTAATTTTGTTTAATTTTTCCTATTTTTAATTTTTAATTTTTTAATTTTTAATTAAATTTTTTTTTTTTTTTGGGGCCGGACGAAAACCGGGTACTACAGGTATCTTTAATTGATTTGTTTCCTACGGGAGATTTATTTCCAACGGGAACTTCTCTTTGTAATAGTATTTATATCCTCCTTGAGAGAAAATAATAGTTAACGATTTCTACAATTTATCATGGTATCGGAGCAAGTTATGCTTAGCCTCTCCCTCCTTGAAAACCCTAGCCTCCATATGCCTCTTCCTCAACCCTTGCTCTTCTAATTTGCTATCTTCACATAAACGTGTAGTCTTGAAACAAAAGACTCCACCAAAACACCATGTCGGATGTCATACCAGCTGGAACGGTCGTTCCTGAGGTGAGTTCGACATCTTCCTCTTCTAACCCAACTGAATCTTTTGGCATGAATTCCTTACCGTTTAGCTTCAAGCTGAATAACACCAACTACAAAATTTGGTCAAGGATGATGGAGGTCCATGCTGCAGGTTTAAATAAACTTGGTTACCTGAACGGCAAGACTCCGGCGGTCGATGTAGACGATCCTGGCCACTTGAAGTGGACTACCGAAGATGCGATGGTTCGTGGTTGGTTGTTAAAAACCATGGAGAGAGAATTACTCGAATTATTCATTGATTTACCAACAGCAAAGGATATTTGGCTCAGTGTTACCCAGATGTTCTTTGATGGGGCAGATGAATCCCAATACTAAGAGTTGCGTTGTAAGGCAACAAGAACAAGGCAGAATGGACGTCAGGTAAATATCTACTTTGCTGAATTAAAAAGTGTTTGGCAGGAGATGGATAAACGGAGCCCAAACAGAACGGTCTGTGCTACTGATGTCAAGACCCAGAGTGATAATCTCCAACAAGATCGGGTATATGACTTTCTTGCAAGTCTTGATGAGATCTTTGATTCAACTTGAGGTGATATTCTCGGGATGAAACCTGTCCCGGGAATAGAAGAGTGCTTCAACATTATCCGACGTGAAGCACACAGACAAATCACCATGCTTGGTGGAAAACCCAATGATACTAACCCCTCTATGGCTATGATTAGCAAACCTTTCTCATCAAGCGAACCGGAGAAAGACAAACTTCGGTGCACTCACTGTAACGGCACCCGACACACCAAAGATACATGCTTTGAGATTCATGGTTACCCGGACTGGTTTTTTGGACGGAGGAAGCAGAATAAAGGCAAGTCTACTAGACGGACTGGACGAGCCAAAGTTGCCGAATCCGAAACTGGGACTACAGCCATCGCTGCTGGAAGGAGTTCGGCTGTGAATCAAAAGAATGAAGATCTTGGCACACAACTCTCTCTTCTCAACTTAGTCACAACCGATGACAATTCTAATGAGATAGATAAAAGCGGTATGGTTTTAAATGTGTCTACAGGTTATGATAGAGGATGGATCATTGACTCAGGTGCCACAGATCATATGACACATGATCAAACATTGTTCAAATCTAAGGTGCCCTCACCAAAAGAGAACATTGTTACGGCAAACGGCAGTATAGTACCAGTCACTGGCGCGGGATTAGTAGCTCTCACAAACACCCTCTCACTTCAAAATGTCTTACTTGTTCCTGCACTTTCCAGTAATTTATTATCTGTGGGACAAGTGACAGAACAATTAAATTGTGTTGTGCTAATGTTTCCCTCGTTTTGCTTACTACAGGATATCCGAACTCAAGCGATCATTGGGCGTGGTACTAAAAGGAGGGGGTTATACTACATAGAGGATATAGCACCAGGCCGTGTGTTTCAAGCTCAGAACGCAGAAAGTGACAAATTAAAAAAGATTCAGTTATGGCATCGTCGTTTGGGTCACGCATCTTTTACTTATTTAAAGAAATTGCTTCCGTCATTATTTTCTAATATTTCAAATTCATCTCTAGAGTGTAATGTTTGCATTTTGGCTAAAAGCCATCGAACTTCATATTCCTCAAGTATTAAGAAAAGAACAGTTCCTTTTGACTTGGTTCATTCTGATGTGTGGGGACCGTCTCCCGTTACTACCCAACATGGACTTCGGTGGTTTGTTATTTTTGTGGACGACTGCACTAGGATGACATGGTTGTATACTATGAAAACTAAGAGTGAGGTTGCTGCCGTGTTCAAAGTTTTTTATCATATGATTCGAAATCAATATGCTCTCTCAATGAAAGTGCTTCGGACAGATAATGGTGGTGAATATGTCAATTCTGAACTTTCTAACTTCCTTCAAGAGAATGGCATACTTCATGAGACGACTTGTCCTCAAACCCCGCAACAAAACGGTGTGGCTGAAAGAAAGATTAGACACATTCTTGAGACTACACGGGCTATTCTCATTGGTGCGTGTACTCCCAAGACATACTGGGCCCATGCCGTTACGTATGCAGTCTATCTCATGAATCGCATGTCATCCCGGGTACATTCTTTTCGAACTCCCTTAGCTGTCCTTGCTGATCATGTTTCTATACCTTCTGTGTTGCAATTGGAACCACGAGTCTTTGGGTGTGTGGCATATGTTCATCTCCATAAGAATCAAAGAAGCAAACTGGATGCATGTGCTTTGTGATGTATTTTTCTTGGGTTTCACCCTCAACAAAAGGGCTACCGATGTTATCATCCAGCAACTCGGCATATGTATGTTACAATGGATGTTACATTCTCTGAGGAAGCTCTGTTTTTTCCATCCACACAAACCGACCTTACTCCTTAGGGGGAGATAATCCAGAGAGATGAGTATGGTTGGTTTGATGTTATAACATCTACGTCTGGTGTACATAACCCTGCTGAAGTACCTGTCGAAGTAACTGACCCTGGAGAAAAGCAGTCCGAACATGCAGGGAGGCAACAGTCTGAACAGTTGGCACAGGAAATTAATTCTGCGCAGGTTGAGCAGCACAACCCCCCTCCTACTCCTCATGTACACGTCCATGATCCACCGGATATGCCTGAGGTAAGTAATGTTAAAGATACTGGTCATAGTGTATGTAAATCTACTAAACCTATCTATGTGTTGCCAGCTCGAGAAAATCGTAGCAAGCCGCCGGACAGGTACTCTCCCGAAGGTAAAACTCAGTATCCTATTGCAAACTATGTCTCTACTGATCGGTTATCTCCAATGCACTGTGCATTAGTGCAGCAAATGGACGAGGAAAAAATTCCAACAAAAGTAGAGGAAGCCTTGAGGGATCCTAGGTGGACAGACGCGATAAAAGTAGAGATGGAGGCATTACTGAAGAATGATACATGGAGTATTGTTTCACTTCCCAAAGGCAAGAAGACTGTTGGGTGTAAGTGGGTATTCACTATTAAGCACAAGGCAGATGGAACAGTTGATCGTTACAAGGCGAGATTAGTAGCAAAAGGATACACACAGACTTTAGGTGTGGATTACCAAGAAACCTTTGCTCCTGTTGCAAAGATGAACACGGTGAGAGTCTTGTTGTCTTTGGCTGCTAACCTTGATTGGCCTTTACGACAGTTTGACGTGAAGAATGCATTCCTGCATGGAGATCTGAAGGAAGAGGTCTACATGGATCTTCCCCCGGGATATAGTATTCCGAACTTGGAAGGAAGGGTGTGTCGACTAAAAAAGGCCCTATATGGCTTAAAGCAATCCCCAAGAGCATGGTTTGGCCGATTTTCTCAAGCAATGAGGAAGTATTGATATCAACAAGGCAATTTGGACCTCACGTTGTTTATCAAACGTACGAACGGTAAAGTGGCCTTGCTTATTATATATGTGGATGATATGATTGTTACAGGTAGTGATATGAAGGAGATCGAAAAATTAAAAGAATACTTGTCTTCTGAATTTGAGATAAAAGATTTAGGAGGACTCAAGTATTTTCTTGTAATTGAGGTTGCTCGCTCAAGAAAGGGTATATACTTGTCACAACGTAAGTATGTACTTGATCTTTTGATCGAGACTGGGATGCTTGGGTGTAAGCCTTCCGATACTCCTATTATACAAAATCATCATCTTGCAGTTTATCAAGATCAAGTTCCAGCTAACAAAGACCAGTATCAACGGTTAGTAGGGAAACTGATTTATTTATCACTTACGAGACCAGACATTGCTTATGCAGTAAGTGTAGTAAGTCAGTTTATGCATGCTCCAAGTGAAGATCATATGTTAGCAGTTATGCGTATTTTGAGTTATCTTAAAGGAGCTCCAGGGAGAGGGCTTGTCTTTAGGAAGCACGGGCATATGGAAGTCGCAGGGTACACTGGAGTGGAGGTCAAAGGTTTCACTGATGCAGATTGGGCCGGCAATATTACGGACAGACGGTCCACCTCGGGGTACTTTACGTTTGTGGCCGGGAATCTTGTGACTTGGAGGAGTAAGAAGCAGAATGTAATCGCTAGGTCATCGCAGAGGCTGAGTATAGGGGAATTGCACACGGTATTTGTGAGCTTCTGTGGCTCAGGATACTACTTACTGAAATTGGTTTCAAGCCTAGTGAGCCTATGAAGTTGTATTGTGATAATCAGGCAGCCAGGGAGATAGCAGATAACCCTGTACAACATGACCGGACTAAACATGTTGAAGTAGATAGACACTTCATCAAAGAGAAACTGGAAGCTAAGTTGGTGGATATTCCATTCGTAAGGACGGGAGATCAGTTGGCAGACGTTCTTACTCATGTTGTTCCGAGTAAGGTGTTTTACCACTCGCTTGACAAGTTGGGCTTGGATGATATCTACGCACCAACTTGAGGGGGAGTGTTAGCGTGAGTCAACCAAAGTTAATTTACTTGTGTTCCAAGTTACTTGTGTTTCAAGAATATTTTGGTATCTTTAATTGATTTGTTTCCTACGGGAGATTTATTTCCTACGGGAACTTCTCTTTGTAATAGTATTTATATCCTCCTTGAGAGAAAATAATAGTTAACGATTTCTACAATTTATCAGAGATACGGTCAACTCTCGATTCTTTCTCTTAGCCATCGTTTCCTTCCATTTATCAGTTAGAAGATCCTCTAGGTGTCCTCTATTGAGTAGCTCGACGAATTCATCTCTTAGAGTATATCAATCGCTTGTTATGTGGCTATGGTCGTGATGAAATTCGCACCACTTTGAGCAGTCTCGCCTGTCACTTGGAGGCCTTATTCTGCGGGGTATTGAACTTTGTTCCCCATACCTTTCAACACAGATACCAATTTTGTAGGTCCTATGATCTGTCGAGCGAGATCAATCGTGTTTCCTTCTATCATCCTATGAATGAGCCCAACCACCAGATTTGTTGTCTGAGCTTTGATCATAGTCATGCCAGAGCTTGTTGTCTCTGTCGTTAGTTCATATCGGAGACACTGGTCGGTTATGCTCATCTTCCTATCATTTTACTTGGGCCATGCGCAAGTCAATGAGTCCTCCCTATTCGAGCATGGGAACTTAATCAATTCCTCATAAAGTTCTCCTTGAGGGAGTAAACCTTTTTTGGAGGCCGTGACAATCTTTTTTGGGTTATAGTTCGGGATTAGGACC
Source organism: Tripterygium wilfordii (assembly GCF_013401445.1). Lineage (NCBI taxonomy): Eukaryota > Viridiplantae > Streptophyta > Magnoliopsida > Celastrales > Celastraceae > Tripterygium > Tripterygium wilfordii. The sequence goes on from NC_052250.1 coordinate 4,985,308, forward strand.
TTCTCCACATTGACACATCCAAAATATGCATGTAGTGGCTCTCTTAGACTCTACTTGATCTTATAGAGGTCATTTGAAGTCTTTTGTAATCTTCTGCTGCTATCGAACTCGATAAAAAGATCCACCAGCTGAGCAGATAGAGTTGTTAGGTAGGTTAATAAATGAGATGCATATATTTGTATACACTTCTGTGCATATTTTCGATATCATTCTCAGTAAATTTGATGGAATTGAGTTGGTATTAAGTGTGTTCCTAGTGTTTTTGTTGTAGGAGAATTGATGCGAAGATTTTTAGCGTGAAAAGATGCGGAAACAATCGAATTAAGTCAACTGAGCGCATAAGAACATGGCTGTAGAAATAGACTGAATAGTTCTGGCCGCTTGAGCCCGAAATATTGTTGTAAGTTACTCTTACTACCATTTCTTTGTAATTTGGAGAATGGTGTGCTGCACGACAATTTCTCTAGTAGTAGTTTTGTATTTAACTAGATGACTGCCCGCACTTTGCTGCGGATAATGCTAAGTGTGGTATAATCTTTACTTACATGTTGTGTTAATATAATTAGTAAATGATAAAATCTGAATCATAAAAGGTTTATGTTTATGCCTGATCTTATTAGAGAAGACTCTCAATCGATAACCCCATCTTTCTACTTGTCCACGTCCACTTTGATTGATTTCAAACCCATTGCGTAGGGAACAAAACATGTTAGTTCACGTGCATCTGCAATGGAAGAATTTGTAGTCATCCATTCAATGAACATTGTTTTACCAACATTATATGCATGACAACACTAAATATGCAGCGAGACCTCTGAATCTTGTTAGCAGCCATGAACTAAGATATTTTTGCCGTGGAATAAATGTAAGGGACATTTTATAAGATATATGATTGAAGAAAAGGTGGCTAGTGATGTACTTTCAAGCTTGCTCATAACTAAAGAATTTCGGTACAATATGTAGTAAAATTAGTGCCATTGCCTCTAAACATCCTCGTAAGACTCAATTTTCCAAATATATATCAAAAGCTGAATTTGTTCCATCGTATCTAATAATGCCATGGGGATTTTGAACCTGCATAATTACAGAGAGTCCCATAAATATATCATAACAAAAACATGCGACTATGTATCGATGACGATAATGATTATGATAATAAACTCAAATCTCAACCTCAACAGTTCTTTATTCAAAACCCAGTGCAGTCAGCCAAATCAATCATTTATCCTCCTATTATTAACTCTGATAATAACGATGATAGTGGCAATCATTGCAATGATCAATCGAGTAAAAAATTTCAAAGTCTAATACTCAAACCATAAGTAAAATCCAACACATGGTTGAGCCCCTGCTCCAATTATTTTAGACTCACCCTATCTCCGCCCTGCAAGTTTAATGGATTTTGGGTTTTTTTTTGGCATCCACGTGATTATATGTGGAGGTTAATGGCATAAGATCCACAAAAATTTGTAAATGCTCTCTTTTAAAAAGAACATGATTCAGTGCGAACATCATAACTATAAAACAAGGCCATGATTTATGAAAACCAAACATGGACGTGCAAACTGTAGAACCAAAAATCTGCAATCGATTTGTTATCGTCGATTGAGGCTTATGAAAACCCTGCAAGATCAAAGAGAGTGTCGACCGTGAAGCTTCGGTACCGGTGTGGTGTCGGTCGGGGAAATATCATGTTTTGGAGAGGCTAAATGAGGAGGGGATCCTCCTCTATTTATAGTTTTCCAACTCACGCGACTAACATGTGCTGACTGTACGGACAGGCTTCGACGCTTGGGCTTTGGTTGGGCCTCTGGCCCAAAATAGGACTTACTTGGCATCATAGGCTCTGAGCCTTATGTGTATATTCCTGTGCTTACTCCAGTCACAGGCCTTCGCCCCATTTGGGCTAAAGTTCGCCCATCGTGATCTTATCTTCGGACAGACATCTGATCTTACATGACCCAGGCCTTCGTGGGCCTTTCATCGTGGGCTTAAGTATTTCGGGCAAACGATTTTTGGCCAATACAATTTGTCCCCACTCTCGAAGTAAAGTTTCTTGGCTTTGAGGGTAGTCATGTCATTGGTCTGATTGTAATTGGTGACCTCTTAGGCTTTGTTTCAGCTTCTCATAGTTCAAATCCAGTCGATATCGAATCGTGGCCACTTGGGCTTTAATTTGGACTCTTATGGGTCCAATTCGATTTGACGAAGGTCCGTGACCCTTAGGCTTCAATTAGACTCTTGTGGGTCTAGTTTGGTCGGACGTTTGTACCATGGCCCTTAGGCTTCATTTAGAATCTTGTGGGTCTAGTTCAATCAGACGTCGAACCATGGCCCTTAGGCTTCATTTAGACTTTAGTGGGTCTAGTTCAGTCGGACGTTGGACCGTGGTCCTTAGGCTTCGTGGGTCTAGTTCGGTTGAACTTTTGGACCGTGACCCTTAGGCTTCATTTAGACTCTCGTGGGTCTAGTTTGGTCGGAAATTGGACCATGGGCCTTAGGCTTCATTTAGACTTTCGTGGGTCTAGTTCGGTCAGACATTGGACTGTGGCCCTTAGGCTTCGTGGGTCTAGTTCAGTCAGACGTTGGATCGTGGCCCTTAGGCTTCATTTAGACTTCCGTGGGTCTAGCTCAGTCAGACATTTGGACCTTGGCCTTTAGGCTTTATTTAGACTCTCATTGGTCTAGTTCGATTGGTCATCGGATCATGACTCTTAGGCTTCGTTTAGACTCCCATGGGTCTAGTTCGGTCAGATGTTTGGAGCAGGGCCATTAGGCTTCATTTAGACCCCCATGGGTCTGGTTCGGTCGGGCGTCAGATCGTGGACCTTAGGCTTCATTTAGAATCCCGTGCGTCTAGTTCGATCGAACATCGGACCTTGGCCCTTAGGCTTCATTTAGACTCTTGTGGGTCTAGTATGGTCGGACGAATGTCCTTGACCACTTGGGTTTTGATGCAGCTAATAGTTGACTATTAGGCTCGTCCGATTTTTATGCCTTTGTCACGTGTTCTTCGTATCTCATAGGATCTTCTCATTAAGTGATTGCCAGTAATACAACTGGATTTTGTGGCACTTCTTCTATACGTAGATGACATGGTGATTGGTGGCACTAGTGAGGCACTTATCAAGAAGGTTAAAGATCATCTTCGGTCATGTTTTAAACTCAAAGATCATGGCCCCATGAAGTATTTTCTTGGCCTTGAAATTCATAGATCGAACACTGGCATGATGATCAGTCAACGCAAGTATACAATGGATCTCCTTCGAGATCTTCAGTTTATAGATGTCAAACCTCTTACCTCTCCCACTGAACTGAATGTACACATTTCTATTGATGATGGTTCTTTGCTTTTAGATCCCAGCACTTATCGCCATTTAATTGGCCGGCTTACATACCTCACATTAACTCGTCCTGATGCGAGTTATGTTGTACACAACTTAAGCCAATTTTTACACTCTCCTACTGATCAACATCTTCATGTTGCCTACCTAGTTTTGCTATATTTGAAGGGATGTCCCGGGCAACGCATTTTCTTTCCTTCTGCTCCATCTTATGAATTACAGGCATATTGTGATTCAGACTGGGCTTCTTGCCCCGACTCTCATCGATCAATAAGTGGATTTTTGTATCACTCTAGGTGGTTCTCTTGTGTCATGAAAATCTAAGAAACAAACTACCATTTCTCATTCTTCCGCTAAGATCGAGTATCGTGCCATGGCTAATACTTGTAGCGAGCTTGTTTGGATTTCTGCTTTGCTTCGGGATCTCAATTGTGTTCATTCTCAGCCTATCTCCTTATATTGTGATTCTCAAGCTGCTATTCACATTGGTAACAACTCGGTTTTTCACGACCGCACCAAACATATTGAATTCGACTGCCATTTTGTGCGGGAGAAAGTTCAATTTGGTTTGGTGCAACTTCGCCATATTGCCTCTACTGAGCAACCTGTGACTTCTTGACAAAACCTATTCCTATCCGTCAACTGCTTCGTCTGTTATGCAAGCTGAACGTTCTTGATTCTTGACGTTCATCTTGAAGGGGGGTGTCACACGACACATCAGCAAGTCAACAACACCTTAGGGCATATTTCCTTTAGGCGGGAGTTCATGCAATAGGTGGGACTCTTTGGAGCAATTTCTTCTATACAGTACAAATCTATATTATTTTATTCTTTCCATTGGATGGTTATAGGGTTGCACTTCATCTTTGTAAAGACTCAAGAAAATCAATTATCTTTCACAGACAAGTTGGTGTTCTTCTCTGTATTCCCCAACAAAAAGAAAAGAGGTTGACTTCTCCTTTGACTAGGAAACTGAACTGCTGGATGTCTTGAACTTTTTTCTCATGTTCCACCCATCATAAAAATCTCTAAAAATATATAAATTGAAGCTTGATGTCTTAGCTTTCTAGGAATATCTCACAAGTCTCTATCAAAATTCCGTGGAATCTTCGAAACTCATTTCTTCACAAATAGCACAGTTCTGCTGAAAACACACTTCATGTCAACTTGCCTTTAAATTCTGGGTCAATTGACTTCACTGAAAATTCGCAAAATATTCTTCAACATTCTCCAACGTTCTTCAAGGTCTTAGCTTCACTATACAATTGACGGTTCTTCAAAATACTCAAAATCGACCATTTTCCATTAAAAATCATCCAAGTGTTTGAGAAAACTGAAAATGAGGAAAACAAAGTGATAAGTCATTTTAAAGCCAATTGTCTAACAAATACCAAGTTTAGAGAGTACTAAAATGAGAGAATATATGGATTTATCAGTGTTGATATGATTTCAACCTATTTTAATAAAAATATTCCAAATACGAATATAATAATATGCAAGCGAATAAAACTTGAGAGGATTTTTTTTAGAAAAAGTATAAACCCCAATAACTCACTCCATGAGAACAAACGATACTCCTAGCACCACGTTTGCAGTCTAAGAACTAATAACATCTCTAGAAATATGGCTCTCAAGAACTCGTCGAGATTCACATTTCCCATTTCCACGAGAAACTCTTATTCTCAACCCTCTCTTGTCTCTCTGTGTAGCCAATTTGGCCAAAAGATGGGAAATTTTGTTCGCAAAACGGTGCATATGTGATACAGGTCAGGGATCAAAAGCGATCAACCAATTTTGAATTTCTTCCACAACGGATCACGAAAGAGCTAAGTAATCCTGATTATTTTGAATTGCTTTAACAAGAAAATGATATAACATTTTTAAAAAATCAACAAAATTAATATATACAATCCCTTGATTAAATTTTTTTTTCTAGTAGAGTAGTTGATCCGTTGTATCTTATCAATATGTTATTATTCACATATAGATATGGAAGAATGTTTCTTTTTCATATTCATATCACCATCCATAATAATTCTCTCCCCAATTCTTCTTATCTTTCCACCGATATAGATGAAGAAATTGTTTTAATTAGGTCTACTGCTCATTAGAATAATCATTCTTCATTTTTGTTTTAATTTAAAATTATTTTTGGGTCATAATTTTTAAAACTTGGATGTATATTTTTTTAATTACTATAATATGACTATATATTATATATATAAGGAACCATTTCTTGAATTGGAGAACTAGGTTTTTGATTTTTCAATTTGATCTAGGATGCCTGACCTCACCTTGTTTGGGCCAAGTTTGGAATTGAAAAATTAAGCTACGTCTAAACCATCAATGGCTATTTCATATGCCACGTAGAGTTTAGGGTAAAATGATATTTATATTTTAAGAGTCTGTAACACTACTCATATGTTTTTCATTCACTTACTCTAATTAATATAATATTTGACAATTTTAAAATATATGTTCTACCAAACATTTTTGACAGTTTATAAACAAATTTATTTTTTTCAAATATATACTCTACAAATATTTTTCACAACTTATAAACTACCTAATTTTTTTTCAAATATATGTTCTATCAAGGATTTTTAACAACTTATAAACTAACTTAGTTTTTCCAAATATATGTTTTACCAAATATTTTTGATAACTTATAAGCTCATTTTTTTTCCAAATATATGTTATACCAATCATTTTTGGCAGCTTATAAACCAACTTATTTTTTTCCCAATTGCAAATATATGCTCTACCAAAAAGAACCATGATAAAAAATTAAGTCGTCAAGACTACTTGTCTTTCATTCAATTCTAATTCATTATGTTTCCCACAAAAATTAATTATTTGGGCAACACACTATTCTATTTCGGATTATGCTCCCCTTTGCCAATTTGCATGGGAAGAGTCCAAATCAGACCGACTATTGTATTATTATACATTGAAAAATGTTAAACATTATGTAAAAACATAGCAGAAAAAGCAAATAGACATTAAACAAAATATTAAAAAAAATTATCATTCATCATTACGTCTTCGTTTTACTGTGAAAATAATACAATTCAAGGACACAAATTTGTTGGGCAATTTATCTCCTTAAATTGTGTTATTTTCACAGTGAAATGAAGGGATAATAATAAATGACAATATTTTAAATACTTTTTTTACAGTCTATTTGTTTTTTTGGCTATGTTCTTACGTAATGCTCAACATTTTTCAATGTATAATGCACCAGTTGGCCTAATTTGGACTCTTTCTATGCTAATTGGTAAAGTGAAGCATAATCCCAAATTGAATAGTGTGAGTTGCCCAAATAATTAGTTTTTATAGGAAATATAATGAATTAAATTTAATGAATGACAAGTAGTCTTGAAAATTTAATTTCCTAGTACGTCTCTATTTGGTAGAGCATATATTTGAAAAAAAAAATTAGTTTATAAGCAGTCAACAATGTTTGGTAGAGCATATATTTGAAAAATATAAATTAGTTTGTAAACTCTCAAAATATTTGGTAGAGCATATATTTGGAAAAAATAAGTTTGTTTATACGATGTCAAAAATGTTTGGTAGAACATATATTTGAAAAAAACAAGATTGTTTATAAAATGTCAAAAAATTTTGGTAGAGCATACATTTAAAAAAAAAAGTTAGTTTATAAATTGTTAAAAATGTTTGGTATAGCATATATTTTAAATTGACAAAGTTTTTATTAATTAGAATAACTAAATGTACAAGTAGTTGTTTGTACCGAAAATGACCGTCACACATCTATTAAGAAATGGCAACTTGGGTCCCCCATTTTGCAAAGAGCAGCCAACCTTCAGCTGACATGTGGCAAAAGTAGGATGATTTTATCTCTAATGTTTGTTCATTATGTAGGTTTTCTTGTGTTTGTTAGCCTGAAATCCAAGAATTAGTTGCTCAAGATCAGGAGTGTCCGAAAATCAATGTCCAAAAGACAACAAATGTGAAAATTATTTTCGTAATGGTTTATCCTCTTTTGAATAAGTTTGTTAAAGGAGAACCGAGTTTGTAGCAAAATTATCTCAAAGGAAGTTCAGTAGAAGTCGAAATTTCTTAGCCTTACGTTCCTGAATTTTTCCAAACATGTTTCTAGTTGCTACATGATACTCAGAAGCCAAGGTCACGTTTGTCCTATACTCCGAAGAAGAAGAAATTTTCCAACGTGCTTTCATTGAAGAGTCTGAACAAAATGGTGATTATTAGCCATGTTTCCACAATTTCAAACACGAAGCTTGCAAGCACAGAAGGTGGAGCATATCACAGCTTCCTAGAGCACCCATAACTACCTTGAAGAAGGAGCACGACCAGAGAGATGTTACCATCATTCCCATTTCCAGAAAAAAGGTTGCGATTATGAAGACCACTAACCCCATCACTCAAGCAAGCAACACAAAAGCGGTTTCCCAAGTTTCCCTATGACATAATATGTGAGGAAAGTGTTAAAAAAATAGGAGAAGAGATGTCACCATGATCATCACAAGAACTATAAAAGGAGAAGGAAGATGAGTTTGCAACCACTCCAAGTCAAACACAGATTCCACATCTATATATCTTTACTATTTTCTTAGGCAATGACTGGTCATTTATCTTTTTCAATTAGTATGGCTCTGGCCAACTAGTTTCTAATTTAGCCCTTTACTTTTCAAAGCCTTCGCGGCTATATTTTGTTTGAGTTTATAAAGCACGGCAGATACATTCCAGGATGTATTATGTTTTAATGAAATTCCTCTATAATATATAAGGGTAGGTAAGTAAGGAGCTGTAAACAAGTCCTGCGGAGGCCTTTTCAATCCAACAATGTGTTTTTTTAAATTTCTTTCACGACAACAAGGGAGTCTTTCACTGAAGCACCGTTAATAAAATATAAGCGTTGTGAAAGGTTGTTATGCCACATCAATAAGCGCTGCACAAGCGTCGTTAAAAAATGTGTCGCTAATAATATCACGGCACTCTAACGTAAACGTCACTAAGTTGAAAATATACGGCGCTTCATAAAACATCGTTAAACAATTAGTAAGCACCGGCATCTCAACAATAGGATTGCTCTTTAACATCACTAGAAGCGCCGTTTATTTAATCATTTACGGCGCTTCTAAAGTGTCACCAAATGTATTTTTATTTAAATATATTTATAATATTTTCTTTAACGGCGCTAAACATGCATCGTTAACGTCTTATTTTTTATGATTAAATATGAATTAACTCGTTTACGGTGTTTTTCAAATCGCTGTAAAAAAGTGAACCGCTTACCAAAGACATCGATTTCTACTATGCTCACCCTGCAGAAACCAACACACACCCTGCAGAATACACAGATAGCACAATATATAGCATACTAAAGCTTCAATTCATCCATGACAAAGATAACATTGTCCTCTCCATTAAATCTTCCAATCTCTACACATAAAACAAAGAAATTAAATGTCAAAAACGCATTCCAACCATAAGGAACCTTGACAGAAGCTCATTTCTGACATTCTTCTTCCAGGCCTATTCTCTCATTTCTTCTTTCCCTTTGCTTCTTCAAGTCCTGTGGAGCAAATTACTACACACTCCGTATGTATGTCAGTACGTTTCTAGAAGACTGGCAGCTCCTGACAAAAGAGCTTTATCCAGAAGTAGTTTATCCGACAGTTCAAGCAGTTTCAAGACATATCAATTATTTGACGATTACAATTAGGCAGGAGCAGTTACAATAGGAGGTTACCAGAGGGAGTTAAATTGTCTTAGGAACTGGCATAACTGCATCAACTGACAATCCCCCAAGGCCTATAAATACATATCGTTCCCACATTTGTAAGGGGATCATTAACACTCTACTCTAATAAAAGATCAGACTCCGTGGACATAGACAAGTTGACGAACCACGTAAATTTTGTGTCACCATTTTCTTAAAGCTTTCTACTTTATACGTATTTTATACTGTAATATCCTGACCCGATTATACACTGTTTATGGTATTTTGACACGTTGATCGAGGTGGAGTGAACCTCGGTAATCGTGAATCGGGATTTAGGGAGAATAAAAATTAAATCAAGATAAAACTATGAAAATATTTTTAATAAATGGGGGATTTAAAAATAAAATTATTGGAGCAAGAATTACTCGAATCGGATTTAAATTGGATTTATTATAAATTTTTGAAGTTAATTTGAACATTTTAGTTAGGGGTGTTTTTGAAAGATGGGTGTTTTTGAAAGTAAAATATTGTATAAAATAAAATTAAAGAAAATAAAAAATAAATAAAAAAATTTCAAAAATACCCTATTCTCTCACGATGTTTTCTCTCTCTCTCCTCTTTCTCTCTCTAAAACGGGTTAACCTGCAATTTCATGATTCCGGTGATGGTGACGGTCAAGGCTGGCATCAAAAGAAGCGTACGGACGAGACGAGTGTAACCCAACTTAAATCACGTCGATCGGAGCTCCGGTTTGGGAGAAATCTGAGATTGAAGTTCCGGCCACCGTGAACTTTCTTTGGTCGATCCGGCCGATTCCAGTGACGGTTTGGCTTGATTCAGGTACCTATGAGTTCATTTCATCGAGCTCTTCAATTTGATATAAGATTTGGCAGGTTTGGGTGGCCGGATCACCGTCGGTGACGTTGAATAGGTTTCGGCCGAGTTGACTCGGTTGACTGATGTATTGACCGGTTCAACCTAGTTTGACCCGGTTTAACCCGATTTGACCCATTTGACCCGGTTTAACCCGGTTTTGACCCATTTCACCTAGTTTGACCCGGTTTTGACCCGTTTGACCCGATTTTGATCCATTTCACCCGGTTTTGACCCATTTGATCCGGTTTGCCCATTGACCGTTGACTTTGACCATTGACCATAGTTGAACGAACGTATTTTAACTGTATTTTTGTATAATGTGTTTTTTGATATAGACGGTGATCCCAATTGAGATTTGAAGCAGGTTGACTTTCAGAATTAGGGGTTTATTGGGGACGCTTGCGTGATATTCGGTTTCTGATTTTCAAGTAGGGGTTTTCTATGTATCTTGCGTGTGACTCTAGAGTTCCGGTTTCACGGACTCTTAGTATATTATGGTTCTGTCGGTTTCTGAGGGTGGAAATACGACCTGTTTGTATGATTTATACGTATTCTATGTTGATTATCATTGTTGGTACGTCTTTGGGAGTGGGGTGATTGGAGGTGGTTGAGGTACACTGTGGGACCCATATAGGAGCCCAATATATTGGATTATGATGGATTATATAGTAAACTGGGTACGTACCTGTAGACCGTCTGAGGTGAGGTGCATCACAGGGGACACTATCTGGTGTAGGCTATGCTATCGGGATATCCGATCCTCATCCAGTTTCGGTGTGGACCTGGACTAGGAGACACCCTACGGGGATTAGGGTGGGTCCAGGGGTGGATTATGGATTATGGATTACCGGAGATTATTGTTTGTGGTTACGGTGCTGTATAGCCTTATCGGCTACCATATTACTTGGTTGAATTGCCAATGATTGTATATTTATTGTGCTGCATATTATGCGTCATATCCCTGGATTTCTTATTTTTTTTGGATATCGGTGTTCCCTTTCTATGCCCTACTGAGCTTCTTGGCTCACCCCTGTTCTTGTTTCCCTTTCAGGTGAGTTGGATTTAGGTGATGCTGGTCAGCGGCGGGACGCATGAGATGGTGTGTAGCCTCGAGCTGTTTCTTTAGTAGGTTTTGAGGATTTGGGGTTTTGTATTTGTATATATGTTACTTATTTGCTCAGTCTGATCTCGGGTAGATAAGTCTTCTTATTTCCGCTGTTGTATAGATACTCCGATATTTTCGATAGGTGTATATATGTGGTATTCTAGAGAGACTATGCCCATGTTATATTTCAGGAGTTGTTACTATTTTATATATTTTATATATTGATTTAGGTATATTGGATTAAGGGTTGGTTCAAGGGATGGGGTCCCCTACCGGTCACGTTCTTATGGGTTTAGGTACACTTTGGTATACCTTAGGAGAGAGGGGCGTGACATATACTTTGGTGCAAATTTGGCATCGACATTTGGTGCCGTCTGTGGGAAACGAAGAGTTTCTCTATAAAGCATCATGTCTCAAGTTCCAGAAGGATCTAGGAGGGAAGAATTACCTCCTGACGATGTTCAGGTTCGGAGGGATAAGCATGAAGAAGACGTAGGGAGGCAAGTTCCGTACGAAGTGGAATTGGAGGAAGCTCTCATTTTGGCAGAAGAAGACCTCCAACGGAGAAGCTTCAATCCATAAGAAGTAAGGGTAAGTGCTTGGTTAGTGTAATCCAAAGTGTTGCCCAGGAACATGAGGACTTTAATCCAAAACGTGTACGAGAGCGAGAAAGCGATAGTACTGGAAGGTCAAATAGGAGGAGAGAAGAAGACACAATTCATCCCTATGGAGGGCAAGATACAGATCCCCAATGTCACCAAGAAGGACAAGGCATCGAAGTCATGTCTAAAGGCATAGAGTAGATTTGAAGAAAGATGCTGGAGAAGCCCTATGGAGTGCTCAGAAGGAGGCAGAGCGAACTCTTAAGAAGATGACCTCTACCCCATTTGTACGGGCTCTGCATCTGGAAGATCTTCTAAGCAAATTCTCCCCTCCAACATCTGTCATATACGACTAAAAGACGGATCCTGTGGTGCACATATCCACGTACTCGCACAAGATGGCTTTATGGACAAATCGAGACGGACTTATGTGTAAAATATTCCCATCAAGCCTGGGGACCATAGCAATAATGTGGTTCCATCAGCTTCCAGAAAACTCAGTTTCATCTTGGAAGGAGTTGGCACGGATCTTCATGGCAAGGTTCATGGCAAACAATAGAGATTTGACAACTTTGGATACTCTGTTTACCTTGCACCTGAGGAAGGGAGAATCTCTCAGAGCCTACGACATAAATAGTTACGACACTTGTTTGGTGTTTTGAAAAGCGCGGATAATTACCTTTAACGATGCTTTATAAGCGCCGAAACAGACATTGTTGTTATAGTGATTGCTCTGAATGCGAGGAAGGTGATCTATCATCAGATGGTATTGATTGTCCAAAAATTTTAATAACTTTATTTAAGATCAATAAAGTAAAAAGTTTAAACTAAGTACGCAAACAAAGATAAGGCAAAGACAAAAGAATGAGAAAAATGGTAGCAACATCACTATTTTATGTTTACCTGCAAGATATCACATCATTGGTTAACAGATAAGAGGATGATGTATCCCCTCGTATAAGACGTTGCAATGCCTCTATTTAATCAATAGTTGCCTCGTCTACATTCTCTGCCACATCATAAAATTCACATGGAAGGACTTTCGTTACGACTAGCAATTATGGTCGTGTATTGTCTCTAACATGGAAAACTTGTTCGCATTGGCTTGCCAATACCAATGGTTCATTCGTCCCTAACATTCGCATAGAATTAACACTTACAAATCCATGATTGTCCTTATCAATCCCTCTGCTATGGCTATGTACATCTCTCCAATAACATTTGAACAGAACGACACATTTTCCTCCAAGATATTGCAATTCAACTATGCCAATAAGAACTTCATAGTAATTCAATTTATCGACTCCATTGTCTACATTGACTACCACACCAATATTTTGTGTCTTTAGACAAACTTCTCTCATTTTTGTGTGAAATTTGAAACCACTAACAACTTGACCATTCCATGACATCACCATATTGTCAGGATCATGAGACAAATGGTGTAATTCTTCGAGTGATTCATCACTTGTGTTTCTACATAGTCCGACCATCTATACAATTAAAAGTTCAATCATTCCAAAAAAAAGTTTATTATGAATGCAAGTAAAACATAAAATCAAGCTTACTTAAGCCTCAAACCACTTTGAGAACTATCGATGATAAATAAGATCTATGTTCGTCGAATCTGAATGTGAATGTGGTTGTGATTGTTTCACTAATTCATTATGTTCCCTACCAGACAGTAAACATGTTAGATTGTTCTTACAGATGAGGTGGCTTTCAAACACAAGTATAAAAAATGCTTCTTACTTACTCCATAAAAGGCAGCACATTTTCAGAATTTTGTAAGATGTACCAATGTGCTTGAGTCCATTCTTGATTAGTTAGCTCTTTCATGATTGACTTTCCCAAAGAGCGTCCTTTCCTTAAGAATATAGACAACCCATCTTCTTGTCGTGAATCAGGGCCTTCAAAGTTCCTAGGAACTCTATCGAACTTTGTTTCTATGTCATGAAAGTATCTCGAACAAAAATTCATACACTCTTCTAGTATGTAACCTTCAACAATTGATCACTCTGATCGACTTTTATTCCTAGCATAAGACTTCAAAGTGTGCAAGTACCTACTTTTGAATTTATAAGTTAATAAGTGACATTCTCATCATGATTAACATATGCATATTAAAATATGGAAGATTAGCTTCAATGGGGTACATCAAACGGTAATGAACAGGTCCAACTATCTTGATTTCATTTGCCAAATGGATTGGTAAGTGCACTATCACATCAAAGAAAGATGGAGGAAATATCATCTCTAAACGACACAATGTTAATGCAACATTGCTTCCTATTGTTTCGAGTTCCACAAGACGAAGGGTTTTTGAGCATAAATCGATAAAGGAACTGCTCAAACCGATCAAGGCATCACACACATCATTTGGCAAAATGCCTCGAATAGTGGTAGTAGTTGTTGGAGAAGAACATGACAATCGTGACTTTTCATGCCAATCAACTTCTTTTCTTTTAAGTTAACACAACTTGAGATGTTTGAAGAAAAGTCATGTGGAACCTTGACATCTTTCAATAATTCTAGTACATGAAGCTTCTCACTATATGACAAAGTATAACGAGCAGGAGGTAGTAGATAAGTGTGCTTGTCTTTCCTAATTGGATGCAACTCTTCTCTAAGTTTCAGTTGTTGTAAATCAAGATGAGAATTGAGATTGTCTTTCATCTTTCTTGAAATCCCTAGCAATGTTACAATCACATCGTCGCACACATTTTTGTCAATGTGCATTACATCTAAATTGTGTCGAATGAGCAAATCTTTCTAATATGGAAGATCAAATAATATAATTTTTTTCTTCCAATTGTGATGTCGGCTTCTCACAGATTCTTTTTTTCTCTTACCAAATATTATATCTCCGATGTCTTGCATCTGTTCTAGCATATTATCACTTGACAACAAATTCGATGGAGGTCTTTGTTCTTTCTCACCATCAAAGTCGCACTTGTTATCACGCCATTTATGATCCACTAGCAAGAACCTACGATGACACATAATTGTTTCTTTCCAAGCACTAATCTTTTTGAGCATGTTTGCAAATTACAAATTGGGCAAACTAACTATCCTTTCATGCTCCATCCTGAGAGAATTGCATACCCTGGAAAGTCACCAATAGTCCACAACCAAATTTCCCTCATTCGAAAGGTTTTCTTATTGGATGTGTCAAACGTATCCACACCTTCTTCCCTTAATTCCTTCAACTCTTCAATCAATGGTTGTAGGTAAGCATCAATATCATTCCCAGGAGCCCTCTCTCTTGAACTAAGTATAGACAAAATCATATTTGTATGTTTCATACAAATCTGTGGAGGCAAATTATATGGTATAAGAACAACTGGCCACATACTATATGATAGACTCATGTTGCCGAAGGGGTTGAATCCAACACTAAAGTCAAGATACAACCAATCAAGATGTTTACAAGCCTTCGAATCTACTGGATGTGTTAGATTTTCATCTCTAATTCAAATGTCATGATGCCATCACATATCACAAGCAATTTTGGAAGACATGAACATTTTATGAAGCCTTGGTTTTAGAGGAAAGTATCGTAATATCTTTCATGAGATCTTTACTAGAATAAGAATACTTATCATCATTATCATCATCACAATCTCTACCACTATTTGCATCTGTAAATTCTTTGCGAAATAGAATACAGTCATTAACGCACGCATCTATTTTATTATATGAGTGCCCAAGATCTTGAAAACTCTTTTTAGTCTCGTAATACGACTTCGGTAGTGTTTCACCTTTAGGAAAAGCATTCTTCAACTCCTTAGCAACATGGAGAAAGGGTTGTTATTCATCCCCCGACACATTTAATATGTACAAGTTTTAAGACGAATGAGAATAATAAAATCTCACTACCAATATATATGCTAGTTTTGACATTTTCAAGAACCCAGTAAATTTGTTCAAACTCATTTTGTGACACATTACTAGTAGCAGTATCCGCATCATAGTCTTATGATCCAATCTTCATGAACCTCCTCCATAGTTGCAAGGATAGAAGAGAAATAGAAGAAACTCCCTTGAGAACCCTCTTCTTCTCCAAGCGCCAAGCTCCAATGATTACCCCCAATGTATGTTTTCAATCCCTAGCCTTCAAAAATTAGATAAAACCCTATTCTCTGCCCTTTTATACCCCCTAAAACCCTCATCCCATTTTGAGAAGTCATTGGGGTCGTTTTGGGTCAGACAAACTTGAGTTTGAGGCTTTTTTTTTTCGTGAAATCTGCACATGCTATGAATAGTGTTTCGATCAATCAGAAATCAGTTGCAATCGATCAAAAAAGTTTGTCTTCAAAATTACAAGTCATGATAAAGTCCGATCGATCGTAAATGAAGCCCGATCGATCGGAAAAGTCTCTATTTCAAAAAATCACTTGATTCCGACTCGATTTTGCTCTGTTTCTTCAATACATACCTCGAACACCTAAAATGTGTACAAATGGAATACTTAGACAATATCAATCCTCAATTCACTCAAAATGGCAAGAAAACGCATGTAAAGGTAAAAGGGGTATCTAATATGTGTATAGTTTAGGCACAACATCGGTATATATGATTTTCTTGTATATACTTATGATTGCCATAGTTGATTCACCACTTAGGTCTAATTGTAGCGCTACGGATTAGCATAATTTTGGATGTCAACGAGTCTTCTCGTGGCTCCAAATCACGTCTTTAGAGAGCCGTCCATGTCAGTTGAATTTGCTTCACTCGAAGGCCCACGCTTCAATCCAAGTAATATTTCTCTTAGAAGAACCATTGCTCATCCATGGCCCACCAACACCATTATCCTTTTTGACTTGGCTGAGATCCACAGCCGAAGGGTCCATAACCTCCTTAGAGCTTCAATTTCTTATTATGGTTCGAATTTACAAGCTTAAATAAATTCTTTGATTTCTTTTGCGAATCGAAGCATGTGAGTGAAGAGAATAATCTTGATCAATCTTTCTTAGGATGGTTAGGGCATATGTTGATATTGCATGCATAGTTGAGCGAATCTCTTAGCATTGAAGCTCTGGCATGATTGAGTTATGAACCCTTTCACTCGTAATTTGCCATTTACCCTATTCTTCTTAAGCCATTATCATTGATACATTTTGGGTTTTGTATGAATTTTTTATGTTCTTCACTTTTTATTCTTGGAGCATACTATTTCAATAGCTTTGATACATTATAATTATAATCGATCATCAATATGTATGATTTATGGCATTTTTCTATTGCTTATGAACATAGAATCGAAGGACTCTCGGAGAGAGTTTTGGAGCCCGACCTATTCTTTCGTGAGTGGTTATACGTTTGGAGTCTAAATTTCAAATTCTTTGAAAACATTTATGAACCTTGTGTGAGCCACTTCCCCAAAATTTTCCAACCATCTGTCACAAGGTTGAGTAGGAGCTTAAGATTGATTTGGCGTTCACGTTACTTCCCAGTGATATGCAAAAAGACTAAGCTATGCTGTCTATGTGCAAAAAATGAATAATAAAAAGAAAAAGGAGGAAAAATAAAAAGAAAGAAAATAGAAAAGAAAATAAAAGAAAGAAAAAAGAAGAAAAGAAAAAAGAAGTGAAGAAATAATAGACAAATAATAATACTTAGTCCTAGCATTTTCAAAGTGAGAAAATCAACATGTTTACGTGGGATGCTCAGAAAAGCGGCAACTAAGTGAGATTAAGCTCAAGCTTGGAATTCAATTTTGAGACATGTCATCTAGATCCAAAGTTCTTCCTACCTTGTATGTGAACCACATTACAACCCATCTTATCTAGTGATAAGTTGGATTCGACGGTGAGTACGTGAGTTGACAAATGCCATGGTTGCTCTTGTGGGTGACTTCCATTCACAAAGCTATGTCCATCCTAAAATGCCTCACATAAACTTGTGCATTCAAATCAATTGTGAAGTTCATTCACCTCACAAATATTCCCACGTTTGTGTTTGCAATATGGGATTGAGACTTATGAACACCTAAAGCGACTAAATAAGGTTGTGCTTGTGCAAATTCGCTAAGTGGACTTGTTCAATTCCACTTATATTTTTCATAATAAAAAAGCGCTCTTGATCATCATCGAGGATATCATGATTAGTCATTCAAAGATTTTCCATGTACTTGACTAGCGAAGAATTGAAGGATCAACCCTATCTCTTCCCTATAAAAGCTCAAGAATCTTTAGTCGTGCTTTCAAAGTAAGTATAGATCCTTTGACTAGTATTTGTGACCATCACTCTAACAAATTCTCATGGGACTACAATTCCTCCCAATTCCTTCCAAAATCTCTCAAAATAAAACTCTAAAGAAAATTGAGTAGTGCATCACGAGCCCCGCTCATGTCCCTCTAATTCCTTCCCAAATAAATTCAGCCTAAAGCGCTAGACTTCTCTCCTCATAAATCTCACTAGAAGATGCATTTCTCAACACAATTTTATGCTTCTTCAGTTCTATCTTCTTTAGTCTTTCCAAAATTCATCCAAGTCTGAGGAAAATACAAGCAGTGGGCCACGAGTTTCATTCGTGTCCCTCTGATTTTTTTCAAAATTCTAAAAGTTAAAATTCAAGGAGTTTCCATGCAATAAGTCATGTGCCCGACTCATGTCTTTCAAATTCCTTTCGAAAAGCACATTCTAAGGAATCTCCGAGTGGTGCCTCACGAGTTTGACTCGTGTCGCTCAAGTTCCTTTCAAGAAAAATTTAAGGAATATCTGAGTAGTGCATCATGAGTCTGCTTCATGTCCCTCGAGTTTCTTCTAAAAATCATATCAATTCAAGGAATATTCGAGCAGTGCATCGTGAGTCCGCCTATTGTCCCTCGATTTTCTTTCCAAAAATTTTGAAGGCCTAAAAACTTAGCAAGTCAGAGCAGTACCCCACAAGTCTCCTCTAATTCCATCAAAATCACATTCTAAGGAAAATATGAGTAGCACATCACAAGTCCCACTCGTGTCCTTCCAAGTCCTTCTCAAAACCAAAGTCACAATACATGGAAGATACGGGCAGTGCATCATGAGTTCATCTCATATCCCTCATGTTCCTTTCAAAACCTTGAGTTTTAACATTCTAACAAAATATGTGAAGCGCATCACAAGTCTCACTTGTGTCCCCCTCACTCACCTATTGGGCAACTTATTACTTGATAAAATTCCTTACCAATATCCCTCAAAGAAAAAACCTAGGAAGTGCATCATGAGTCTCATTCGTGTCCGCCTTACTCATCTCTTGAGCAGTATATTACTTGGTAAAATTCCTTACCAAATCCCCCAAAGAGAAAATGACATCGAGATTACGAAATAGAGAACCGACCACACCTTTTGTTAAATACTTATATGAAAACAAAGTCACAACCTGCTTAGAAATAGCCCTCAACTAGCTACTCTCAGTTGATATGCCCAAGAAAAGACTAACTCAAGAAATACGAAGGATAACAAGCATAAAATGCTTCAATACAGTCGGCGGCCAATATTCTTCAGCAAGAGTCTAAAACTATTCGAACACACACACTAGGGTAAAGATAAAGAACATCAGCGGATCAAAGTACTAAGATGCCCCAAAATAAAATACAACGACTAACACAGGTTTAACCAATAATAGTAAACAATAATAGAAATAGGGACACCCGATAATAGTAAACAATAATAGAAATAGGGACACCCGTGTCATGCTCCCCCAGTCGAAGGAGGCTCGTCCTTGAGTCTGGAAGTATCTTCATCCTCATAATAGGGTGACAAGGCGGAGATATTGAAGGTTGCTGAAACGTCATATTCACCAAAAAGGTCAATCTTGTAAGTATTCTCCCCCACGCGTTGTAACACTTTGAATGAGCCATCTACTTGTGGCATCAACTTCTTGTATCATCCCATGGGGAAACGCTCTTTACGTAGGTGGATCTACACCAAGTCCCCTTCTTGAAAGGATGCAGGCTTGCGATGTTTATTAGCTGCTACACGATACTTCTCATTGTGCTTCAAAATTTTTTCTTGAATTTGTTGATGTAGTTTCTTGATAGCCTTGACGCGAGTCTCCAAATCCCTACTAAATTGTTGAGTAATAGGAATAGGAACTAAATCCGTGGGAGTAGTTGGATTGAGACCATAAACAACTTCAAAAGGACTACAACCGGTTGTCTGACTCTAGGAACGATTGTACGCAAACTCTGTTGGAGCTAGCTTAAGATCCCATTCTTGAATGTTCTTACCTATGAGACTCCTTAACAAATTTCCCAAACTCTTATTGACTACTTCAGTTTGGCCGTCTGTCTGGGGATGATGGGATGTACTGAAAAGCAATTGAGTTCCAAGATTTCTCCACAAGGTGCGCAGAAAGTGACTCATGAACTTAGTATCTTTGTCGGAGACTATGGTTCTTGGAACTCCATGAAGACAAACAATCTCACAGAAATACAAATCAGCTACATGTGAGGCATCTGCTATCTTATGACAAGGAATAAAATGTGCCATTTTGAAAATCGATCAACAACCACCATGACCGAATCCTTGTTCCGCTGCGTTCTCGACAGCCCCAACACAAAGTCAATACTCACCGCTTCCCATGGACCATTTGGAACTGGTAAGGGAATATACAACCCAGTGTTTTGTCCATGACTTTGGCAATGTGACATACCCTACAACGCCTCGGGTGTCGTACCATGTCTTAGTCCATTTGAGGCCACTAGAATTGATCCCTCACTAAAGCAAGAGTTTTGTCACGCCCAAAATGGCAAGCTAAACCACCTCCATGAGCTTCACTGATAATAGCATCCCTTAAAGAGCACCAAGGAACACATAACCTGTTATCTTTTAAAAAGAAATTCATCTTCCAACAAAAAATGGTTAAAAGGTCCTATTGAACACATAGCCAGTATATGGCTGAAATATGGGTCCGTCGAATAAAGACCTTTAGTAACCTCAAAACCTACAACCTGCACTTGCACTAAAGTAATCAGAGCATGCCTCCTACTAAGAGCATCCGCCATGTATTAAGTGCACCAAACTTGTGCTTGATAGTGAAGGAATACGTTTGTGCAGCATTTCTATCCAACGAGCATGTCGCCTATTGAGCTTGTGTTGAGCATTGATAAATTTCAAGGCTTCATGGTCAGAAAACAACACAAAGTCTTTTGGCAGTAAGTAATGGCTCCAATACTCCATTGTGCGAATAATAGCATAGAATTCTTTGTCGTAGGTAGAGTATCATTGACGAACTTCATTAAGTTTCTCACTAAAATATGCAATAGGCCTTCCATCTTAGCTAAGAACAGCACCAATCCCCATATTAGGGGCATCACAATCCACCTGAAAGACAAGCTCAAAATTTGGTAAAGTAAGTACCAGAGCTTTTCTTACCTTTTTCTTAAAAAGTTCAAAGCTCTTTTGTGCATCCTCGGTCCACTTAAACACTCTCCCTTTCAAACAATCAATAAGAGGTGCAACAACTATGCTGAAATTTCGAATGAATTGACGGTAAAATAAGGCTAGCCCAGGAAATCTTCGGACATCATGAATGGATTTTGGAGTTGGCCAACTGGTGATTGCTGCAACCTTGCTCAAATCCATCTTAATTCCTTCATTAGAAACCACATACCCCACACTATCCCTATAGAAATGACACTTCTTTAAATTAGCATACAACTTTTGCTCTCGGAGCTTCTCAAACACTAGGCGAAGATGAGTTAGATGATGTTGGAGGTGCTGATTGTAGATCAAGATGTCATCAAAATACACCACTACAAATGATCTGATAAAGGGTTTGAAGACATGATTCATAAGCCTCATAAATGTGCTAGGAGTATTAGACAAGCCAAATGGCAACACCATCCACTCATAGAGGCCATCTTGAGTTTTGAAGGTTGTTTTCCACTCATCTCCGGGTCTCATTCAGATTTGGTGGTAACGACTATGAAGATCGATCTTGGAAAATACTGTAACACCATATAATTAATCAAGGAGATCGTCTAAATGTGGGATAGGAAATCTGTATTTAATGGTGATCTTATTAATTGCCCTACTATCAACACACATTCGCCAAGACCCATCTTTCTTGGGCACCACGAGAGCCGGAAAAACACATGGACTCATGGTCTCCTTGATCAATCATTTTCTCATCAATTCCTCCATTTGCCGCTGCAACGCTTCTTGTTCTTTCGGGTTCATTCTATAGGCATGTCACGCCCCTCTCTCCTAGGTATACCGAAGTGTACCTATTCCTCATAAGAATGTGACCGGCAGGGGACCCCATCCCCCGAACCAAGCCTTAATCCAATATATAAACTTAATAAAGTATATAAAATGAAAACAACTCCTGAAACATATTACGAAACAGTCTCGCCAAATTACCATACATACACCCACCAAAACCATCAGAGTATCTATACAACAGTGGAAATAAGAAGACGTATCTACCTGAGATCAAACTGAGTAAATACGTAATACATACAAAATACAATACCCAAAGTCCTCACACTTGGCTAAAGAAACAGCTCGAGACTACACACCAACTCATGCGTCCTGCCGCTGACCATCGTCATCTGTATCCAACTCACCTGGAAGGGAAAGTAAGAAGAGGGGTGAGCCAAGAAGCTCAGTAGGGCATAGAAAGGGAACACCGATATCCAGAAATAAGAAAATAAGGAATATGATGCATAATATGAAGTACAATAAATATGTAACTATTAGTAATCCAACCAAGTAACATGACAGCCGATAAGGCTATACAGCTCCGTAACCACAAACACCAGTCTTCGGTAATCCATAATCCATAATCCACCCTTGGACCCACCCTAATCCCCGTAGGGTGTCTCCCAATCCAGGTCCACACCGAAACTGGATGAGGATCGGATATCCCGATAGCATAGCCTACATCAGAGAGCGTCCCTTGTGATGCACCTCACCTCAGATGGCTATAGGTACGTACCCAGTTTAATGTATAAACCATCATAATCCAATATATTGGGCTCCTATATGGGTCCCACAGTCTACATCAACCACCTCCAATCACCTCACTCCTAAAAGCATACCAATAATGATAATCAACAGAGAATACGTGTAAAACATACAAACAGGTCGCATTTCCACCCCCGAAAACCGACAAAACCATAATACAATAAGAGTCCGTGAAACTGGAACCCCATAACCACATGCGAAAGACACGGAAACCCCTACCTGGAAATCAGGATGCAAATACCAAGCATGCATCCCTGATTAACCCCTAACTCGGAAAGTCAACCGGCTCTGAATCTCAACCGGGATCACCGTCTATACTAAAAAACACGATATATGAAAATACAGTTAAAATACGTTCGATCAACTATGGTCAACGGCCAAACCAAGTCAAATGGGTCAAACCGGGTCAAATGGGTTAAATCGAGTCAACTCGGCCAGACTCGGCCCTACCCATTCAACACCACCGCCGGTGATCTGGGCAACCAGACCTGCCAAATCTTACATCAAATTGAAGAACTCGATGAGATTAACTCGTAGGTACCTGAAACAAGTCAAACCGTCATCGGAATCTGTCGGATCGACCAAAGGAAGTTCACGGTGGCCGGAATTTCAATCCCAGATTTCTCCCAAACCGGAGCTCCGTTCGACGTGATTTAACTTGGGTTGCACTAGTCTCACTCCTACGCTTCTGTTGGTACCAACCACGACCATCAACGTCGACGGAATCAAGAAATCACCATTGAGCCTGTTTAAGAGAGAGAAATAGGAGAGAGAGAGAGAGAGAAAATCGTGTAAGAAGAGGGTATTTTTGCAATATTTTTTATTTTTTAATTTTCATTTTCTTTTTCTTTTATACAATCTTTCCCTTTCAAAAACACCCATCTTTCAAAAACACCCCTAACTAAAATGTTCCAATTAACATCAAAAATTCATAATAAATCCAATTTAAATCCGATTTAAGTAATTCTTACGCCAAAAAATTTCTTTTTAAATCCACCATTTATTAAAAATATTTTCATAGTTTTATCTTGATTTAATTTTTATTCTCCCCAAATCCCAATTCAAGATCACTGAGGTTCACTCCAACTCGATCAACGCATCAAAGTACTATGAACAGTGTATAATCGAGTCAGGATATTACATCTTTCCCCCCTTAAGAAAATTTCATCCTCGAAATTAAAATCATACCTATGTAGTGAATAGCCCTGGATATCTAGCTCGCATATCAGACTCCAACTCCTAGGTCGCCTCCTCAGCACCATAGTGCTGCCATATCACCTTGACTAAGGGTATGGTCTTCGATCGTAACCGCCTCTCCTGTCTATCCGCAATCCTGATAGTACGTGTCTCAAAAGTAGCGTCCTCACCAATCTAATATATGAGAAGGATCTCTATGGTATCTCCTTAACATAGAAACATGAAACACACCATGTACTCCTGACAACTGTGGGGGTAATGCTAATTGATAAGCTACTGTCCCCACTCTCTCCAAATTCTCAAATGGTCCGATAAACCTCGAAGCTAACTTCCCCGCTCTCCCAACTCTCTGTCCCCCTCGCTTTTGACTAACCCTCAGAAACACGTGATCCCCCACCTGAAACTCTAGAGGTCTACGACTCCTATCCGCGTAACTCTTCTGACTTCATTGAGCTGTCAGAAGTCGCCACCGAATCACTGTCACCACCTCAGTAGTCTGTTGCACCATCTCTGGACCCAATAATGGTCTGTCTCCCATATAATGCCTCATATGGCACCATCTGGATACTGCTCTAATAGCAATTATTGTACACAAACTCCACCAAAGGAATATGAGTCCCCCAATCACCTCGGAAGTCTACCACACAAGTCCGAAGCATATCCTGCAGAATCTGAATGGTACGCTCACTCTGCCTATCAGTCTTAGGATGAAAAGTTGTACCGAAGTTCAATTTCATCCCCAGAACATCCTAAAAACTGTCCTAAAATCGTGAACTAAATCTGGGATCCTGATCAGACACAATACTCAATTGGACTCTATGCAATCGGACCATCTCTCGTACATACAATCTGGTCAATGACTCTATCGGATCTGTCTGACGAATAGGCATAAAATGAGATGTCTTTGTCAATCGATTAACAACAGTCCAAACTATATCATGCCTCGGTGTCATAGGTAAATCCATCACAAAATCCAATGTAAGATGCTCCCACTTCCACACAGGTAATGGAAGCGGCTGCAACAATCCAGCGGGTCGTCGATGCTCTACCTTTACCTGTTGACAGGTAAGACATCGAGTCACGGTCTGTGCAACATCTCTCTTTAGCCACTCCACCAATACTGTCTCCGTAAATCTCGATACATCTTAGTAGCACCAGGATGCATCGCAAACTGTGAATGGTGTGCCTCCCTTAGTATCTCCTCCCATAGCTCGGTATCCTCTGGAACCACTAACCGGCCCTGAAATCTAACTCCACCATCGATACCTCTAATCCATCCCTCCATATCCTCAACGTCATCAAATAGTGTGTCCCCTAACTGTGCATCCAACACCTGTTGTACAAGTGTCGGACGAACTATCAAACTCCATAAACTCAATAAGTCTCCACGCTCCTCCATATCCAGTCGGTACTAACTAAGCGTATCCACTAACTCAAATTCACGGATAGCCAACTGAGCTACAACCAATCTCCTACTCAAGGCATCAACCACCACATTGGCTTTGCCTGGATGATGCTATAAAGTAAAATCAAAGTCCTCAAGGTACTCCATCCATCTGCACTGTCTCTGGTTCAGATCTCTCTGACTAAACAAATACCAGAGACTCCTATGATCTGAGAATACCTCGAATCTCTCTCCATAAAGATAATATCTCCATTGCTTAAGTGCGAACACAACAGCAGCTAACTCCAAATCATGCATCGGATAAGTTCTCTCATGTGGCTTCAGTAGACGTGAAGCATACTCAACCACTCTGTCCTGCTGCATCAGCACATATCCCAATCCAACTCCTAAAGCATCACAATATACCTGATAACCAATATCTCTGTCTGGTATCACCAACACTGGTGGCGACGTGAGTCTTTAACTAACAAAAAGCCTGCTCACACTTGTCCACCATACAAACGAAACATCCTTTCAGGTCAACTGTGTCATCGGCGCTGCAATCCGTGAGAATCCCTCAATAAAACGTCGATAGCAACCTGCTAATCCCAGGAAACGACGACTCTCTCCTACATTCTTTGGTCTCCTCCACGCTATCACCGCCTCCACCTTAGCTAGATCCACTGCTATACCCTCCTGAGAAATCACATGCCCCAGAATTTTCACCTGAGTCACCCAAAACTCACACTTACTCAGCTTGACATACAATTTATGCTCTCTGAGCGTCTGCAGCACAATCTCCAAATGTCTAACGTGTTCCTCCTCAATGGCTAAATAAATCAACATGTCATCAATGGACAAAGTCACAAACTGATCCAGATACAGCCTAAACACCCTGTGCATCAAATCCATAAACGCTGTAGGTGCATTGGTTAGCCCAAATGGCATAACCAAATACTCATAATGGCCAAACCGTGTACGGAAAGCTGTCTTCGAGATATCCTCCTCCCGGATCCTCAACTAGTGGTACCCCGATCTGAGATCAATCTTGGAGTAATAATGACTACCCCTCAACGGATCAAGCAGATCATTAATCCTCGGCAACGGATATTTATTCTTCACTGTCACCCGATTTAGCTGTCGGTAGTCCACACACATCCGCATCGTACCATCCTTCTTTTTCACAAACAGAACAGGTGCTCCCCAAGGTGAAGTGCTCGGTCTGATAAAACCCAACTTCTGTAAACCTGTCAACTGAGTATCTAACTCCTTCAGCTCTGCTGGTGCCATCCTGTATGGTGGTATAGACGCAAAATACTTCACCCTAGACTCTGAGGTAATCAAACCCACTACAACACAATCGGTGTACTGAGGATTATCTAGAAAATGTGGACACGGAAGAAGTCTCATCCTACGAAATCTAACCCTCTCCATAGGTGTCGTTAGCGTAATCCTCCTCTCAGCACACTCTATAATCGCCTCATAATCAGTCAACCAATCCAATCCGAGAATAACATCAAAATCAGTAAATGGCATCATAAACAAATCCGTTCTAAACTCATGGTCTACGAAACTAAATACACAGTCCCTAAAGATACCACTAATCACAGTACTTGATCCTAAGGGCGAATCAACTATAAATCTTCTCGCCACCCCTGTAATCCCTAAACCCAATGCCTCAGCAAATGATGCAGAAATAAATGAATGCGTAGCACTAGTATCAAACAAAACACGTGCCCAAGAACTGAATAAGATAAACCTACCTCCCAAATGATCTCGCTCTGCTGCTACTGCATCAGGGTCGAGTGCATACACTCCACCTCTCTTGACCTGCTGTTGCTGAGCTAATGGTCTACCACGTCCTGCAGAACCTCTCGGTGCTGGAATCGGTGCTGGAATCGGTGCTGGTGCTGGTGCTGGAACTGGAGCTAGAGCTGGAGCTGGAGCTCTCTGACCTCCAGGTGCTGGCGGATCAGGTCCTCCACCCTGTGGGCAATCTCTCCGAGTATGTCCTGGCAAGCCACACTGGAAACATAACAGGTTGTTTACCATTGGACAATCCCAACGCATATGGCCCACATGATCACATGTATACCAATGCTGGGACTACTGGTCCCGTCTCGTAGCCTGTCCCTGCTGGTCTAATCTCTGCCTCAGCTAACCCTATCTCTGCCCCTACTGACCCTGTCTAGGACCCTACTGTCCCTGCCTAGGTCCCCGATAACTTTGTCTCTGACTCTGAGAACTCTGCCCATGACTCTACTGCTGCCCACGGATATCAGTCTTCTGTCTGCGCTGACTACTCTTACCAGTAGTAGATGTAGAACTCTTAAGCTTCCTCTTATGAATCTCCTAATAATCCTTAATCTCCACTAATGTCCTCTCAACTCTAAGTGCCTTATCTTCGGTGATAATCCTCTCCGAAATCTCAGCCTTTTCTTTTCCTCTGAGGAAATATACTCCTCCCCATATCGCCCTAACCCCTCAAAGTGAGCCTGATACTGAGTCACTGTCATAGCTGGGGACTGAATCAACTCAAGGAACTCCTTAGCTTTAGCTACACGCACTGTCTGTGGTACATACTATGTCAGAAAAACTATCTCAAACTCTGCCCATGGCATACCCTCCCTGCCCCAACTAACTATCATCACCTCCCACCATGTAAAAGCATCCCCCTCTAAGAACTCTACAGCTAATAAAGCCCTCTTCTCCTCAAGAATCCATAAGGAAGTCATCTTCCTGCGTAGCTGGCGAAGCTACTCCCCTGTTGCCACTGGATCTATCACTCCTCTATAAACTGGAGGATTCGTCTTCCGTAACTCAGCTAGCTCTTTGATCGAAGTATCAATGGTCAAAAGAGCTGTCTGTGCCTCCACAATCTCTCCCACACCCTCCTGTAACCCACCCAAAGCCGGAACCTTTGCTGGAACCTCAACAGAAGCCTGTAGTGTTGCTGGGGCTGGAGCGGCAATCTGTGTCACAAGTCCTGTAATAGTCTGCCCAATAGTTCGTACCAACTCAGTAACATCCCGGACCTCTTGTGGTAAAGTAGTCACTACCGCCTCTACCCCCTGTGGTGCTGGCTGTACCGGTGGCACCTCCTAATCCTCCCCAATATCATCTACTGGAGCTATATAAGCTCCTCGCCCGCCCTTACCCCTACCACGTCTCGCACCCCTACCACTCCGTGCTCGCCCACGCTCTAATGGAGCCACCTCGGGCATACCCGCCTCATCTACCCCATGAGGCTCATCTGCCTCGTGTCGTCCCCTACCCCGTCCATATCCTCGCACTCGAGTATTACGTGTGTCAACCATATCTACAAAATGTAACACACATATACATAAATCTAAAAGCAAGAAACACAAAAATAAAACTCACTAGGTCAGTCGGGAAGCGCATGATGTGTAGCCAACGACATAATTTAGGTAACCTAATCATTGTAAGTATGTAAACCTACAGCTTCGATACCAAACTGTCACGCTCCTCTCTCCTAGGTATACAGAAGTGTACCTATTCCCATAAGAACGTGACCGGCAAGGGACCCCATCCCCCGAACCATAAATGGGCCCCACAGTCTACATCAATCACCTCCAATCACCTCACTCATAAAAGCATACCAATAATGATAATCAACAGAGAATACGTATAACACATACAAACAGGCCACATTTCCACCCCCGAAAACCGACAAAACCATAATACAATAAGAGTCCACGAAACTGGAACCCTATAAGCACACGCGAAAGACACGAAACCTGCCAAATCTTACATCAAATTGAAGAGCTCAATGAGATGAACTCATAGGTACCTGAAACAAGTCAAACCATCACCGGAATCAGCCGGATCGACCAAAGGAAGTTCACGATGGCCGGAACTTCAATCCCAAATTTCTCCTAAACCGACGCTCCGTTCAACGTGATTCAACTTGAGTTACACTCGTCTCACTTCTACGTTTCTGTTGGTACTGACCACGACCATCAACGTTGCCGGAATCACGAAATCGTCGTTGAACCCGTTTAAGAGAGAGAAATATGAGAGAGAGAGAGAGAGAAAATCGTGTAAGAAGAGGGTATTTTTGTAATATTTTTTATTTTTTTATTTTCCTTTTATTTTTCTTTTATACAATCTTTCCCTTTCAAAAACACCCATCTTTCAAAAACACCACTAACTAAAATGTTCCAATTAACTTCAAAAATTCATAATAAATCCAATTTAAATATGATTTAAGTAATTGTTGCGCCAAAAATTTTCTTTTTAAATCTCCCATTTATTAAAAATATTTTCATAGTTTTATCTTGATTTAATTTTTATTCTCCCTAAATCCCGATTCACGATCACCGAGGTTCACTCCACCTCGATCAACACGTCAAAGTACTATGAACAGTGTATAATCGAGTCAGGATATTACAAGGCAGCCTTATTTGGTAGACTTGCACCAGGAATGAGGTCAATACAGTGTTGAATATCCCTTATAGGTGGCAGCCCATAAGGAATTTCCTCAAGTATGATATCCTGAAAAGTCTAAAAAAACCTTCAATGATTTGTGGTACACCACTCCTGTCCTTATTCTCCTCTAACAGTACCAGAGCATATGGTTCATTAGACTCCCTAATTTCCCTTTCAACTTCAGACATGGTCATAAAATTGCTACCTCCTATTTTTGACAGTTGAGAACAATCGTCCACCCTAGAAGGACCCAACACTATTTTCACCCTATCCTTCACAAAAGAATAAGTGTTACTATAGCCATCATGGACCACCTTTCTATCATATTGCCACGGACAACCAAGTAAGAGGTGGCACGCATCCATTGGAATAATGTCACACATTGCTTCATTTGAATACTTCTTCTCAATAGAAAACTATATAAGACAATGTTTTTGAGCCTTTACCTCACTACCCTTGTGGAGCCATGACAGATTATACGGGCGAGGATGATTTTCAGTCTTCAACTGTAATTTCTCCACCATTTTTGTAGCTACCACTCTTTCACAGCTTCCCCCATAAGTAATGACCTTACATACTTTCCCTTGAGAAGTACATATTGTGTGGAAAATATTGTTGCGCAACCAATTTTTTTCATCAACAGGTGCGATACTCAAACTGCGACGAACAACCAGAGATTCGCCCTGGTCGGCATAAACGAACTCTTCTCAATCATATATCTCTTCATCATACACTGGATCACCCAGCTCCTCTTCTTCTGGGTTTAGGGCTCCTTCTGTAAAGGACGTAATCTTACAAATCTGAGATCGTATGTTACTGTTTCAATGTTATTGACAGTAACATTACGCGAGCAAAACGGGATAACTTTGAGTCTCGCATTTCAGTGGCTCTTTTGGACAGAATCTAGCTGGGCATGGTGCATCTCAGTGAGGGGAGCCTAACGGGGGTGGTGACGTAGCGAACAGTTGTCGAAATCGTCTACATTTGAGAGTTTTTCTTTCTTGTTACTGTTTCTATGTTATTATTTCAAACAGTAACATTATGATGTTACTGTTTGTAAAAATTAATATTAGACTAATATTTATCTACATTATCATGTTAATGTATTGGCTTTGTAATGCAGAACCATCTACTATTGCTCGTGTATTTTTGTAAGGTCATTTGCTCCAGTAAGAAATATGACAAAGGTTTTGTTTATTATGAAACTGTAAGAGACAACTCAGTATTAAGAGTTCTCTTTCTAGCTAATAGTCAAAACCTGAGTGGATGTCCGTTTTATATGTTCTCCAAAATACAAATCGTTCCTGATTATGGGTGTGATTTCTAGAGGTGATTCCTTAGAAGATCTCTTGTTGATCTTCTTGAGATCATCTATGGATCCTTCAAGATCTTATTTCTAGTCTATAACAACGCTCTTCTTACTTGTGGTTTTTTAGGTCAACAGGGCTTTACGGGATGAAACAAAACTAATTGTGTAGAAGAGTAGGGATAGAGGACGGAGAAGATACCTAGGTGCGCCGAGATGCTTACCAATCTGGTCTCCTTTGCTCCTACTTATACAGTGACTCGTGTCGTCTTTTGTTATGAGGAGTATTTTAGTATTACCAACATCAAATATTCTTCAAGAAAAAATTAAAAATGAATACTTTTAGAAGTTAAGATTTAGGGAGGATTGAAGTTAAGATTCATGCCACCTGTCATGCATCCTGACTAGTTATGGTATTTTTTTATTCATCAACAAACCCCTTTTGTTAAGCGATGCACCTAGATGGCGCATTGCTATCTCCTATTTGGAATATGCTTCTAAATGGCCTACTGTTCTCTTCTGTTTGGGATGGAACACTTAAACGACCTATTGTTTTCTTCTATTTCGAATGGCACGAATTATGTGGCTCAATTATTTGAGCCTATTGTTCTCTTCTATTTGGAATGACACGAATTATGCGACTCAATTATTTTAACAATTTTTTCAACGATATTTTTTGAAGGCACAAATAAATTATTCCTCTATACAGTTGTTAATAATCCACATCTTTGGATTTCTGAATGTATTTTTGTTTCATGTTGAGTGTTTCAAAACTATATATATATATATATATATATATATATATATATAGATATGTCAACAAATTCCATTTAAATATGAATGAGATGGAGAAACATTCCCTTGTATTCCTCTTCCTTGTATTTTTATTCACTTTACAATATTCATATACAACTATCGCAACAAGAACTACAACAAGTGATGATCAACGATTAGAACAATAGGGTTATGTTGAAGTTTTAACCAATATGTTAATATCTTACTGTTAGTACATTATTCAATCTTTTTTGTTTATAAAATGCTAAATTTTTTTTATTCAATTGAGATATACAAAGGTCCATTTATTTGGTGGCATTATAAGATTCCTTATAGAGTTGAAGATCCATATGTAATGTGGCCAACAATTTTATGGCTTTAAGGAGGTCTAGTATGTATTCTCCTAAAAAAAACATATATCATAAATTAAGTTGCAATTCAAGTTCAAGCAGATCTCTTATTTGTGGTACAATTTTATTACTTTTATTCTTCCTCCATCATATATATATAGAAAGACAACAACTATTTATAGTGAAAGTAAAGGTTAGGATAGTCTAGCCAGAACAAGCTTCAGTTATGTCAAAGACGACATGTTGCTGGCTACAAGTGATGAAGAGGTTGCAACTGAGTTACTTTTCCCGTTCAACATATTTGAATTCCTTCATAAAAATCCTCTTTATATATTTGGAGAGTCATATGGAACAAAAGTTGCAATCACTCTAGGATTAGAAGTCGTTAAAGCTATCCATGCAAAAGAATTAACCCTTAAAACTTGACGATAACATATATATGAATTGATTTACCTACTATCAAGTATAATTCAAGCATAAATATTAGGACAATGCTAGAGACTCTCAAAAGTCCCCCAAATCTGTGGCATGAAAATAACCATTGATTAAAAACATACACGTAGGGTCCACTACATATCCAACACTCCACATTAAATGGGGGGTCTTTTGGGCGTCTCAAGCATTATCCTAAATATTATTGTTTCACTTTAAATGTAGAAGTTGTTTTACATACTTTCAAATACACGTCAAAATGCTTAAACGAAACCTAAAATTTAATAAGACATATATCCCTAAACTCCTACTACAAAATGAAACCTATCGACTAACATTTAATTTCAACCTATTCTTTAGGATCAAACAACAAAGAACCTCTTTCACATGATACATTCCAACAAACAAATCCAATATGCACAAAATCCAATATCAGTTCCAATCACCACAAAATTTAATAACCAAATCTAACAACCACAAGCGAGTCATCTAAATAGCCTACTAATATCAACTTGATATTATACCCATGTATAGGTAACCAATAATATAATCATATCACCAATACTCTATCCAATTTCAATCCATACCACATCTATAAATATTTTTCATCATATATAATTGATCAATCTTGAAGATTATGATCATTCGAATACCCTGAACCAATATCACAATGTCCACACATGACACATCTAAAGCCATCAAATAACACAAATAATTCATAAAATACATATAACTCCAAAAATTTTCAAACATATAAGGGTAGGAAAACAAGAGACAATCAACTCAACATTCTCTAGTTTGTCCAGTATCAATCACTGAAACATTCACATGCACTCATTTGGGTCTACTATACTAACCGACCAAACTTTAAATAAGTCGGTCCTACATTTGATATCACAATCTCCCATATACTCCAAGATTGATCAATTTTCACAATTAATCAAATCGAGACAAGTTAATTTGTCTTAAAAAAACATATCACACAAGCAATTAGACCACAAATCAATCGACGCAATAAGTCAAGTAGAGCACATCCCAACAGTTCTCCACTAATTAATTATTTATAATGACTAAGAAATAACTAGAACACTAGTCCAAATAAGTACCACAATGTCTACACTTCTTAAATCCATCCAAATAATATCAATAATCCCCAAAGACAATACAAGTAACTTCCATTTATTTTACCGTACATGGTTAGCAAAACAAAGGAATCATCAACTCACCAATCATCTAATATCAATTAAGATCATTCTCTTATCATAAAGTGGACTATTCTATAAGCAACTCTCTTGCTCACCATTTTCTTTTAGTGTTCATATTCTATGACATTCAGGATGAAAATTTTCATCATATAAGGCTAATATATCAAGCTATAAAATATTGACAATTACACAAAACACAATCATAACAAACCAAAAGATGTCTTACTAACCAGTCCCATAACACTTAGCGATGTCCATGGATACTGCCTAAGATACTAGAACTTAGAGCTTCGATACCAACTGGAACGATCTGTCTCGGAAGGCGGGTCTATAGAATTATGAAAATATCCTCAAACCTATCTAAATCATGCAAATCCTCCAAAGTTAATTTATTTAAATCCAAATAAAATCCAACTCCTCTAAAAGTATTTAATTCATACTAAATAAGTCTTTACAAATAAACAAAGCGGAAGTCTTCGTAAATCGAACCCTGCACTACCCATAAACCATAACTGCATCAGTGGAAAATTGCTTCCATCTCAGAATGCTTATCGCCACCAATGTACTCATCTGAAAGAGGAGAAAGAAAATAGTTGAGCTAATAGCCCAGTCGGGGTATAATCCCGATAAGTACTCACATATTCATGATGTGAATATCAAGAAAGAGAGAGAGAGAGAAAATCTCAACAATAATCACAAACGATATGACAAAAAGTAGAACTAGTCTATAGATAAAACAATCAACTCATGAGTAATCCAAGATTAGGCAGGAACAATATGAAAATGATCATGCCACAATCACAACCCATTATGCATTTATATAAGCATGCAAATATATATGCCAGACAAATATCAAACCTGTGTGTGTAGCGCCACAAATCATCCACAACTAATCGACAGCACATAGTAGTCCAGATTTCTCATCGGATGTCATGATGCTCAAATCCATTCACAACTATCAAGGCAACACACGACAATCCGGATTCTTCATTGGAGGCCGTGGTGCTTAAATACCCTAAACAATCAAATGGGTAATAAATAGGAAGATAACTCCCAGACAGTGATACCCCAAACAATCAAATGGGTCACACTGATAAGGGGATAAATCTCAGACAATGATCAAATATCCCGTACTATCAAATGGGTAACTGATAAGGGATAAATCACAGACAGTGATCACGTCTCCTGACAGTGTGTCGCGAGCACAACCATCACATAAGACCAACCAACCACGTCAAAGCTATCACATTCACAATACAACTCCCAATCACAATCCAGTCCATCCAAACACACAATCAACCATATTTCATGATACATGTATAGGGCGATTCAATTAATATGAATCAAATAACAAACCAATGAAGAGAGTATTTGACGTGCAAGGAACGTAACACATAATCAAAACTCACAACATCACAATCAAGCTCTAAACGAATCCCGACAGAGATAACAAAATGCTAATAATTCTCAATGTAAATGACATTAAGGAAATTAACAAAGAAGAAAATAATAAGGGGAAAATTAATCCCAGAATTTTATTGAAATGAAAGGTCGGGTATTTAATAGTAAAAAAGATCAGAACCCCTACAGTTCCTTAGTTTATTACTTTAACCCAAATGTTTGATAAGGTTTCAATTACCCCCTAGTAAAAGTTTGGGGGTTTACAAAAGGGTGTCCATGGGGTTCTCAACGACAGGCCTTGTCGTCTTGGGTAGACCAGACAAGAGAGCTGAAATAACAGGTTTTAACTTTTCAGAACTCTTGACGATGACTAAGAACAGAAGTCGATAAAGTGCTACCATCCCCAACAAGATGGCAAGATCAACCCATTTTGAGTAACACATCTCCGCTTGCCATATATTTCTCAAGATTTCATCATCGTCAACGATGTGTTGTCACATTTGATTGTCAGGAAATGATAGTCCTTCAAACTCATTTTTGAACAATCCTTGATAGGCATATTTGTGGAAACCAATGTGGTATAGAGGGTACTTCCAAAATGGTGCTGGGAGATCGTTAGGTAACTAGAAGAATCCACCTCCTAATATCATGAGTCCATGAATTTTAGCACCCATGACAGAAGGGAACATATCAACCAAACAAAAACCAAAGGTAACTGTTGGACCAAGACTTAGTGTCTAGGTATATTGTGTTTTTGATGATTGAATATGATTGTATGCCAAAATGTGTGTGAGCAAACTTGACTTGAACACATCCTAAAATGCTAGAAAATATGCATAAATGGTAGCTTGTCAAACTACATGTGAACCATATCTTACTTGTGCCTAATATGCATTGGATTTATGATTATACATGTGAACCAGATCTTGTGTAAATGATTCATGTGTTGAATGCTTATGCTTAAATGTTCACATGTACCAAGTTATTGATCTTATACACTTGAGTAAAGTGTGGTCAAAGGCCTTTTGTGCTAGGTGTTAGTTTGTGCTTATTATGCGTGTTGGTATTGTGTCACATAGATGAAAATTGATCTTATTTTGCACATTCCAAGGTGATGGAAATTTGGTTTTGAAAACGAACATATATGGACCAAGTTAGGGTTCCAAACCTTGAATGATCACAATTTAACCGCCTTGGATTCAAATGACTTGAAACTTGAGCCACATGTCCATGAAGGTCTAATACCTGTTCTAGGACAAGAATCAAGTTAAATTAAATGCATTACAATTAGATTTGGTCATATGCTTAAATTCCACCAAAACTAGATTTTTGCGTAAAACCCAAGTTTTGTGCATATGTGTTCCTTTGTGAACGTGGTGAATCAAATGAACTCCGATTAACATGAAATTTTATATGCACCTTAGTTTCATTATAATGAACATATTTGACTCGGGATGGTTCAAGAGAAACTCTCATTTAAACTGAGTTTGTTATGTGTGCCCTATTTGTGTCTAAACTTGGTTAGGTCATAACTTTGTCATTGTGAACCAATGGACTTGAAATTTGGTATGTACATTATATTCATCATGATCTTTCATCTGAATTCCTAACGGCCAAATTTTGACCACCACACATAGTGGATGCAAAGTGCAGTAGCTGTACACCGAATTTGTCAAATTTAGACTATTTTAAGCTACTTGATTCGTTGAGTGATCAAACCTTACCCAAATTTTATGAAACTTTATATGCACATTCTAACATGCCTAAAATGATTTATCATGCATGAATTAGAATTTTCTGGGCTATTTTGACTTATGGTTGATATAAATGCTCTATATGAAAC
Source organism: Tripterygium wilfordii (assembly GCF_013401445.1). NCBI lineage: Eukaryota > Viridiplantae > Streptophyta > Magnoliopsida > Celastrales > Celastraceae > Tripterygium > Tripterygium wilfordii. The sequence goes on from NC_052250.1 coordinate 5,022,245, forward strand.
TCTTTAAGCTTACATACAATTCAGGAGTTCTACCTCCCATTTCTTTGTAGATTGATCATCATGATAACTGTAGGGGTCAAAGTCAACCTCAACAAATTACATGGGCCCCGAAGCCCAACAACAACATAAAAGCCCAACAGAGGCTAAGGCCCCGAAGCCCAACAACAATCAGGCCAGAGCATACAGTCCAAAAAGGACTTGGTCTTTTAAAGGCAATAGAAAGCCGATGCAAGTAAGGCCGAACCAATAACTAAGGGACGAAGCCGAAGATAAGGCAGTTCCTCGTTAAATGGTAACAGCCGAAACTACTGCAAAACTACTGCAAACTACCTTAAACTCCACCAAACTGCCACGAACTTCTCCAACTGCCACAACTACTGGTAACTGCTCAAGAGAAGCATAAAAGGAGTTCATTAGGCTCAGGAAAGGGGACTTCGGTTGGGAAAAATTCTGACTTTCTCACTAACTCTGTAATCACAAGTGATAAATAAAATATCATATAGTTCTACACCATGGACCTAGGCTCAAAGCCGAATCATGTAAAATATCTTTGTTTTGTCTTACATTTACCAACTCACTCTCAATAATTCGATTGTCGATAATTTACATCAACAGTTTGGCACACCAGATAGGGGAGAAATTTTATTTATCCAAATGGCAAACTCAGAAGATTCACGTGACGATGTTGTAAGCGAGAAGATGAAGGCTTTGATTCAACGCTTCGATGAACATGAAAGAAGGGTCCAACAGTTGGAACAAGAAAACTTGATGGTTCGAAGAGAAAATCAAAAGCTACTTGATCTTATGAATCAACCTCCAAGTCCTCACGTAACTAGAACCATTCCTGCAAGTGCTATCACAAGTACTTTTGTTCGAATCAACGATGGACAAACAACACAAATTCCCAACACAAGCGTTCCTTTGCCAGGATTTGTGCATCAGATAGAACCATCACTGGCATCGACGTCAACTCAATTCCTAAGGCCAACGGCACAATCCATGGCACCGTTATGTCCTATGCCAACCTCATCTTTGGTTATCCCAATAGTTGGTGCATGGTCAAATATAACCACAACATTGCCAGAAATAATGACGCAGCGAAGTGTCGACAAAAGATTGGAGGAAATGGAATCTGCATTCTTTAGGATACCAGGCGTTCCACCACCAATAAAGAAAAATCATACTTTCCTCAAATCTCCATTTGTTCATGCCATTGCCATGGAAGAGCTTCCAAAGAAATTCATCATACCACATATTAAACCTTATGATGGTACCACCGACCCGAAAGATCATGTGGATCAGTACAGTCAATGATTGACTTTGGTGTCGTACCATTCAATAAGCACGAAGCATGCATGTGTCGAGGATTTCGTTCAACTTTGGTGGGACCTCCTTTGAAGTGGTATCTAAATCTTCTAGAAGGGCAAATTGCTTCATTTGCACAACTGGCCGACGCATTCGTTGAACAGTTTGCAAGCAACAGGAAAATAATTCCAACATCTGATGATCTGTATCGGCTGCGACAGAAGCAAGGAGAATCTCCACGGTCATTCTTAACAAGATTCAATAAAGAAAAACTAGAGATCCCGGGGTGCTTAGATGAAATTGCAATCAATGCATTTCGCATGGCTCTTCTTCCTGGAAGAAAATCGTATGGAAAGCTTACTTGTTATCCGTGTAAGTCATTTCAAGAAGTGCAGGCAAGAGCAAGCGTTCAGATTAAATGGGAAGAAGAAGAAGGAAGACTTCCAGAGTAGCCGAAGAAATTTGAGCAAAAGCAAATAAGTTCAGAGGCCCCGCGATATCCTCTCAAAGATCCTAAACCAATAGATTTCAAGAGGAAACCTCGATCTCCTGAATATAATTTGGTAATTCCACCAAACGAAGTCTTTTCAGTGTTGAAGAAAATGGGAGATGCTGTTCGATGGCCCGACAAAGTTCTTAAACCACTAGATCAGCGGGATACTTCCAAATGGTGTGAATTTCACAACGATTACGGGCACACAACAAATGACTGTTTTACCCTCAGAAAAGAAGTAATCCAATTGCTAAAGAAAGGTTATCTTCGGGATTTACTATCTGAAAAGAGGAAGAGCAACGATGGCCCAAGCCGATAGATGAGAAGAAGAACAGAAACCACCTCCACCAGAAAAAATGATTAACATAATATTCGGTGGATCGGAGATTAGCGGAATTACACATTCATCAGCAAAGAAACATGTCAAGCAGACAGAGAATTCTGAGGTATGGAATGACAAGCCGATGGTCCAATTCACGAGACAAATCATCAGTTTCACAGATGATGAGATGACGAGATTATTAAATCCACACGATGATGCTTTGGTCATCACTTTGCAAATTGCCAATTGTGAAGTTAAAAGAATCATGATTGATGATGGCAGCTTAGTGAATTTACTGTTCATGTCCACACTTCAAGCAATGGGACTTTCAGAAGCTGACATAATCAGAGGCCCTATCCCACTCATCGGCTTCAGCGGAGAACAACAATATACCATCGGCTCTATTCCTTTGCAAGTATACGTGAAAGGAATAAATCTCCAGGTTCGATTTAATATATTAGATTGTCAATCTCCATATAATGCAATACTCGGACGACCTTGGATTCATGCAATGAGGGCTGTGCCATCAACTTATCATCAAGTAATATGATAAGTTGATGGCACAGCCCTCAACTTCAGGCAAGGAGTTGCTATGAACAAGCATTGAAAGGAAAAACTAAAGCTTTATAGCAATTACAGCAAAAGCTGATTCTGAGCAACCAAGAAGAACCGGCTAAAAAGGATATAGAAGCAGTCATCATTCATCCTGATTATCCAGAGCAGAAGATTCAAATTGGAGCAAACTTGGATCGTCAACTCCGAGAAAATTTAATTCAATTCCTGCAAGATCATAAACACACTTTCGCTTGGACGCATGCAGATAAGATTGGAATTGATTCGAAAATCATCACTCATCAGTTGCAAGTCGATGATGGCTTCCTTCCGGTGAGGCAGAAGAGACGAAGGTTCGCTCCAGAAAGAAATAAAGTTATTAATGAGGAAATTCAAAAGTTGCTAGACATTGGGTTCGTTCAAGAAGTCCAATACCCAGATTGGCTTGCAAATGTGGTTGTGGTAAAGAAGAAGAATGGGAAATGGAGAGTTTGTATCGACTTCACGGATCTGAATAAACCTTGTCCAAAAGATTCAGTTCCACTCCCTCATATTGATATACTTGTGGATGCAACAGCAGGGCATGAATTGCTCAGCTTTATGGATGCATTCTCTGGACATAATCAAATCTTAATGCATCCAGACAATCAAGAAAAAAACTGCATTCATAACCAAACGTGGCACATATTGTTATAAGGTGATGCCATTTGGATTGAAAAATGCTGGAGCAACATATCAACGGCTCGTCAATCGTATGTTTGCCAGTCTGCTCGGAAAGACGATGGAAGTATATATCGATGATATGCTAGTAAAGGCTCTGAGGGCCGAAGATCATATCGAGCATCTTAGACAAGCATTTGAAATTCTCGATGCTCATTAGACGAAATTAAATCCTCTCAAATGTGTATTCGGAGTCAAAGCAGGAAATGTTTGGGATTCATAGTTACACAAAGGGGCATTGAAGCAAATCCTGATCAAATTCAAGCGATACTTGATATTTCTTCCCCCACAACAATACGAGACATCCAACGGTTGGCTGGGAAGATTGCAGCACTAAACCGATTCATCTCCAAATCTTTCGAAAGATGTCACTATCTATTCTCAGCATTGAAGAAATCAGCCAATTTTGAATGGACAGAAGAATGTGAGATGGCGTTAAAGAAATTGAAAGGATATCTAACCAATCCTCCAATTCTCACGAAGCCAAAAACCGGTGAGATACTTTATCTTTATTTAGCAGTTTCAGAATTTATAATAAAACAATCGGCAACATCCTGTATATTATGTTAGTCGAAGCTTGCTAGATGCTGAAACAAGGTATCCTTTAATGGAAAAGCTTGTTCTAGCGCTTATCACTGTAGCACGAAAGCTTCGTCCTTATTTTCAAAGTCATCCTATCATGGTGGTAATGAGCTTTCCAATCAAAACAATACTACACAAACCAGAGTTGTCCGGACGATTAACGAAGTGGGCAATTGAATTGACCGAGCATGATATCACTTATCAACCTCGAACCGCAAATCAAAGCTCAAATTCTGACAAACTTCATTGCTGAATTTAGTCTAGGAATGATGGATAATGCTCACAAAGAATTGCATCAAAACAAAGAAGACGATGAAGCTATTTGGCAATTATTTGTTGATGGTTCGAGTAATGCAAAGGGAAGCGGCTTAGGTATCATCTTAATCTCACCACAAGGAGACCAATTCCCTCAAGCTATACATTGTGGATTTCACGCTACAAACAATGAAACAGAATATGAGGCTCTGATTGAGGGAGTGAAACTAGCAAAAGAATTAAAAGTTCAATGTGTCCACGTGACTTCAGATTCCCAATTGATCGTTAATCAATTGAATGGTGAATGCCAAGCAAAAGATGAGAGAATGAATGATTATCTGGAGTTAGTACAACAGTTGCAACTTGAATTGAAAGAATTCCAGATTAATCAAGTGCCTAGAGAAGAGAATCAGTAGGCAGATGCACTGGCGAATTTAGGATCGCAATCAAATTGCAGGTAACTCAAAATATCCCACTGATGTATTTGGAATCACCTGCAATAAATAAGCATTCCATGGCGGAACAATCATTCGTTATTACTGAAGATGATGACGATTGGAGAACACCATTCTTACAATATTTACAGGATGATATGTTACCACAAGATAAGAATGAAGCCAGAGCATTACAACGTAAAGCATCTCGTTATACAATACTTAATGATATTTTATACAAAAGATCATATCAAGGAGTTTTGCTACGATGTTTATCTCAAGATGAAGCACAATATGCCCTAGCAGAGTTCCATGAAGGTGTCTGTGGAAACCATTCAGGTGGCCGAAGCTTAGCCGGTAAAGTCATGCAAACTGGTTATTATGTGGCTAAATGTGATAAATGCCAACGATTTTCACAGATCCCACATCAACCCCCAACGGAGCTAGTCCCAATTTCATCAGCATGGCCTTTCATGAGATGGGGAATGGATATCGTTGGAAAGCTTCCCCCAGCTTCAGGACAACGAGTTTTCTTATTGATCTTAACAGATTATTTCACAAAATGGGTAGAAGATGAAGCGTATAAACAGGTCCGGGACAAAGAGGTTAAAAGTTTCATCTGGAGAAACATCATTTGCAGATTTGGAGTTTTTATGAAATCATTTGTGATAATGGATCTCAATTCATCAGTCATAAACTCCAAGACTTCTGTATCACCTGGAAAATAAAACTCTATTTTGCATCGCCAAGACATCCACAATCGAATGGCCAAGCAGAAGCTACTAACAAAACGATAGTCAACACACTGAAGAAGAGACTAGAAAATGCAAAGGGAGCTTGGGTCGACGAACTCCCAGGGGTTCTGTGGTCATATCAAACAACAGCAAGAACTTCAACAGGTGAAACTCCATTTTCCTTAACTTATGGAACTGAAGCTGTGCTACCAGTTGAAGTTGGCCTCCCAACAGCACGATTCGAATGGCAATGAGATGAGGAGAATAACATCATCCTCACTGAAGAGTTAGATATGCTCAAGGAGCGACCAAACAACTCATCTGTTAGAACAGCAGCCTACAAGCATCGGATCACAAAATACTACAACAAAATAGTTAACCCAAGAATTTTCAATATCGGTGACTGGGTTCTACGCAAATTTTTACAGAACACACAGCAGTTGAATTCTGAAAAGCTGGGGCCACATGGGAAGGACCATCTAGAGTCATAGATGTCGTCGGCAATGGTGCTTACAAGTTGCAAACCAAAGAAGGGCGGATACTTAACAACAGCTGGAATGCAAAGCATCTCAGGTTATATCTTTCCTAATAAAAAAATAGTATAAGGATCTGGATGATGAATCACTGAAATGTATATATTTTGTCAATCGAGTTGAATATATACATATATATGCTCAGCATATATAAGTGCCTGACAGACCGTATTACATCACCCCCATCGTCCTATGCTTGATTATCTCAGGGTCTGTTAGCATCTTGGATAAAATATCAATGTTTGGACGAAGGACAAAGGGACGAAGATTGACGTCCTCCAATTTCCCAAAAGGTCATGTATACTTAACCCTCTGTTTATTCTAAGATTATTATTTGCATCATTGTTCAAATCTTAAGCGTATAGTCAAAGCTATGAACTTCCATTGATAAGAAACGTAAAGAAGTTAGGATTGTATTTAAGACTAAAAGGGAAGGTACAAGATAGTGAGAATAAAAATATAAGTCTAAATATCGTCTTCGGCTTCAGAATCGGAAGTTTGCATTGCATCGATGACTTTGAATTCTTCATATTCTTTGATCATTCGATCAACTTCTTCCTTGTTTAAAGTTCCAGCCTTGTATTGCATCATTACTTCTCCTAAACCTTTGATTCTTTCCTTTCCAGCAGCAAGAGCACATTCTCCCTTTTAGAAATCGGCATCTTCCTTTGATTCTGTCAGTTCATCCGATAGCCGATTCGCTTTCTCGATAGAAGCACTTAGCTCAATTTCACAATCTTTCAACTTAGAATCAACTTCTTGCAGATCCTTCAATAATATCTCATTTTCTTGAAATTTGATCTTGAAAACTGAAAGTTCCTCCTCCGTATCTTTTTGTTGCTGCATTATGTTGGACAATTGCCTACCCTGATCTGTAAAGTCAGTTTTCAAAGCAATATGCGTTCTATCCAATTCATCAAATTTATCTTCAGCTTTCTTTAAAGCTTCACAGCAGCATTCTTCGTTTTTTCCAATTGAGCTTCGGCCTCCATCCTTAATTTTTTCTCTTACTCTTCGGCCTCCAAAATTTTTTTAATATCGGCTTGTAATAATCCACTGGAATGTCAAAGACTCTTTACTTCCTCACTTAACTTTTCGACTTTTTTATCAATGTAAAGCTGAACTAACAAAGCCTGAAAGAAGAAGACGAAGATTATTCTTAAGCTAACATAGAAATACAAATAAATTGAATTTCGAAAATACCTGAAAAGCACAAGAAATACTATAAAGAGAAGCATCCTCAAGATTCAACTTAGGAGGAGTGAAACCAAGGGGATAAGCCAATTTGTGTAAATCAGGAAATAACTCGGCAGGCCTCGAATAAAGGGGGATGTTAGGGATCGACATTTCGAAACTCCTCGCCGGGAGATTAGATGGAAGATCAGCACCCGATAATCTCAACTCCTTTTCAATTAGAGCTCTCAGAGGTGAAACTGGATGACCATGATCTTTTCCTTCTATTCTCACAGTCTCCTCTATCACTTCATCATCAGGAACCTGAATGATGTCATCGGCCTCCTTGTTCAATCCCGCACTTTCATCTACCAGAGAAGGAGACGATAGCCTGAGTTTTTTCTTCCTTATAAGTGTAGAATCATCATCAATATTGCTCTCATGAACTTCAGTTGCTTCAGCAATTGTTCCTAGCTCACTGTGAAGTCTCAAGCTAGACTCATGTTTCCTCTTCGTCCTCTTCGCCTTAGAGCTTCTCTGGACTTTCTTACTTTCAGTAATCTCCTTAAGAGTCAAAGGAACGATTACTCTTGGAGCCATATGAGATTCTGTCAAAAATTAGAAAAGAAATCGTTAGAAGCACGAAACAAAACCGAAGACATAAATGTTTTGTCAACTTACTTCCAAAAAGATACTTTGCTGAAACAAATTTCCAATCTCTTTCAGAACGAGGAACCGTCTTCAAAAACAATTTACAGTTCCTCTGAGCTTCTTTAGTAATGGTTATCTTAGGAGATTTCCCTACAATAAAAAGACAATTATTCATAATAGGATTGAATGAAGATAAAAGAAATCTAACTAATTTTACCTTGAATATTCCAAGAAATAGGAATAGTATCATCATCTTCCAAAAGAGTTTCCTTCTTCACCAAGAAATATCTCTTTTGCCAGTTATGATCACTGGATGTTGTCCCAGCGATCAAATTTTCCTTATCTTTCTTCGACAACATAAATCTACCTACATCTTTTTTATTTTCTTGCTAAGAATAAGCAGTAAGAAATTCATGAAGACCGAAAGTAAGATTGTATTTTGCACTCAAAGCTTCTAAAGAGAGCAAAATACGTCAAGAATTAGGCATAAGTTGACTGGAGGCAACTCCAAAAAATCTTAGCACAGATCTGACAAAAGGCCCTAAGGGAAATCTCGACCCACACCTTAATCCTAAAACATACACAACAGTCCACCCTAGAAATTCATACGAAGCTGATTCACCAAGAGCAGGAATTCGCATTTCTATCTCTTGAGGAATTCCAAATTCGGCCCTATAACTATTTAAATCTTCTTCTGTTAACACAGAAGCAGGGTCCTTGTCTACCACTATATATTCCTCAACAACCTTTTGAGTCTTACTCTTTGAACGAGTGGTTGGTAAAAAGCTAACCTTAGATGGACTAATCACCTTTTTGCTCGATACACATTCGGATTCAGAGTAAGATGAAACCCTAAGACTAGCAGTTTGATCTCCTAATTCTTTTTCAAGTATATCACCTTCAGGAAACTCATCTTGAGTATCCCTAATAGCATGACTTTCACTCGGAATAATCTGGGGACCAAAATTAGATTCGTCCCTCTCGTTTTCTCTCTCAAACCTATCAATAAATTCTTCAGAGGAACCGGACCAAGCCATGATTGCAAATTCGAAAAAGAAGAAGTCAAGAAACGTACTGAAAGTCGAATCGTGTTCTTGAAGTTTTAAGTTAGTGGGTGGTTACAGTAACCCATTAAAAAAACCCCAAGGATTAAATAGTAAATTCAAAATTCAAAAGTTAAAACTCCTCGAAAATCGTTCCTCTCTGAACTAATCAGAGCCGTTCGATTAAAAGTAACTTTTTGATAAATGGCGTAAAAGGCGGCGATACATTATCACATCTCCCTAACAACTAGTCAGAATCGAAGCATGATTCAACTTCTATAGTTGCACTCTTTTCCTATAAATATACTGAAGAAAAACCAAAGAAACGCCACTTCCAAAAAAAAACCTTCTACAATCATGAGTTCTTCCAAACTTCCTATTAGGCCTGAATATCAGAAAATAATGTCCAAACCACCAGTCAAGTCAAATGAAGGACCATCTGAAGTTACAGAAGAACTTCAACAATTGAAGTTCTATCTCGATGGGTATGATCCTTATCAACATGTCTCCGATCTACAAGATCTGGTGATACGCTTAGATAAAGACCTCCATGAAGCAGAACGAAGGATAATGGAACTCACCAGAGCCTACAAGTTGGCAAGAAGTTCACTTTATCGGCTTCGGGATATGTCAGAATACGCTGCCATGGAGGAAGATCCTCAAAAGCTGCGACAAGCTTTACAAAATATTAATCTTTTTATGAAAAATAATCTAGTTAAAATGTATCATGCCTTATGGCCAAGACCTTAAAAGCTTGAGCAATTTTAACTATTTATAAATATTATTCCATGTTTATTTAATCTCTGTCAAAAATAAAGCTTTTAGACAAACTGAGAATTTCCTCACTAGATTCCAAGTACATTCAATTTCTGTCACAAATAAAACCTTTGAATGAAGCAAAAATCTCCTCGTTAGAAGACGAAACTCTATTAGAGGATGACGAAGCTCTATTAGAAGAAGACGAAGCTTCCCAAAGTTCCAAAAACAATTCACCTCCAATAAATTAGCATCAATCCTGATAAATTAACCCTCGAGCAAACCAAAAGGCATTCCAACTCTTCGAAAAGAGACATAGATTGAATCCATAACTGTCCATCTTCCCACTACTTATCACAACTTCCAATAACTTCTTTCATATTCCACTTGTATAAATATGCAAACGAAGGAATTGAAAGAAAACAACATTTTCCACAAAAAGGATGGATATTCCCAACTATCCACCCACGAAGAAATCTAGAGTTGATGAAAGTTCTACTTCCAAAGAGATCGAAGACGGAAATGATCCCAGATTCAACCTCTCTCCTATAAGAGAAGAAATATATGAAGACAATCATCAGAAAACCATTGAATCCCTACAAGAAGCTTTGATGGAAACCAAAAGAAGACTCGAGAAAACAACCGATAAAGTTCAAGACTATAGAAGACAACTCATGGTCTCAAAGTATGCCATCCAAGGCATCCGATATATGTCATGGGGCAGACAAGCAAGTAGCCATGATCCAGATAAATTGCATGAAGCGATCACTGAGATCACAGTACAACTTAAATCTGTTGTAGATGGAGTAGATAGTGTTCTCTACACTCTAGATTAAAATTCCTGTATATTTTCCTTCCTTAAGTTTTATTTCAAAAAAAGGTTCCCATGAAGTCTCATTTTGTTCTCTTTAATCGAAAAGAGACAATTTATCACAAATATAAAAGGCGGGATATTTGGATCGTTTGTTTTGAAATTCAATTCCAAAATACGAAGAGACGCCATAATTTCTAGAAACGATGCAACTGTTTAGCTTCTCCACATTCTCCAGGAATAACTACTTCTTTGAACGTGAATCTTTCGTCCTTAAATACACGACAATAAGGAAGGAGAAGACATTCCTTATTCCTTCCAAAAATCTCTCAACACTTAACAAAATGAGTTCTTCTGATTCAACGCCTGCAAAAAGAGCATTGGATGAGAAAGAGAATCCCATTCCCTCAAAGAGGGCAAGAAACGAAGATCCATCGTCTTCAAAGGCAGGGACCAAAGAGCAAGGTTCCACATCTCGAATCAACGATGAACCAGACAATTCAGTCGTTGAAATATTTGTAGTGTCTGAAGAGCTGTATGAGGAAAACCCTCAAAATTCCATCGAAGGCTCGAAAGGACTCCTGGAGGAGGCCGAAAGAAATCTGCAAAATGAGTATGAACGAAACCAATCTTATACAGACGTGCTTAGAGCAGCAAGAGATGCGTTGAGCAGGGTTCGTGATAATGCTTGCCATTCTCGAAATCAAAATGTTTATCGATTGCAAGAATCCTTATTAAATCTTGCAGCCCATGTTGGGAATGCAATGAATATCATAAACGATGTTATTCGCACCTGGGCTCGTTAAGAGTTAGGCCACTACATATTTATTTCCATGTATGAAGTATTTATCTTGACAGAGATGTTTTCATTGTTACTCTCATTGTTCTAAAATTGCAATTGCAGAAGAACTTCAACAGTCAAAGATGCAAAAAATGCAAACAGAGATGATGAGACGAAGAATTCTAAAGAAGACACAACCCCAAGCAAAATATTTCTAAGTTTAAATCAAACTTAGAAATAGGGGGCAAAGTGTAGGGGTCAAAGTCAACCTCAGCAAATTACGTGGGCCCCGAAGCCTAACAACAACATAAAAGCCCAACATAGGCTAGGGCCCCGAAGCCCAACAACAATCAGGCCAGAGCATACAGTCCAGAAAGGACTTGGTCTTTTAAAGGCAATACAAAGCAGATGCAAGTAAGGCCGAACCAATAACTAAGGGACGAAGTCGAAGATAAGACAGTTCCTCTTTAAATGATAATAGCCGAAACTACTACAAACTACTGTAAACTACCTCAAACTACAGTAAACTCCCCCAAACTGCCATGAACTTCTCCAACTGCCACAACTGTTGGTAACTACTCAAGAGAAGCATAAAAGGAGTTCATTAGGCTCAGGAAAGGGGACTTCGGTTGGGAAAAATTCTGACTTTCTCACTCACTCTGTAATCACAAGTGATACATAAAATATCATATAGTTCTGCACCGTGGACATAGGCTCAAAGTCAAACCACGTAAAATATCTTTGTTTTGTCTTACATTTACCAACTCACTCTCAACAATTCGATTGTCGATAATTTACATCAACAATAACCAAGAATCAGTTTTGGAAGTGTTTGAAATCCGGTTTTCAATAATGAGCTTGGAGCTCTAGGAAACCAAGAAAATCCTAAGTTCGTCAACCTTCCACTAAAGTAATTATTGAGGTGATTGGAACAAGCCTTGGGGCTATACATTATTGAGTATATGAAGATGCAAATTCAGTTTGTATATTGAAGATTCAAACATGGACAATTGATCTTTCAAGGAGTACCTAATTGTTCATAATACGCTTCATGAAGAGACAAGTGGGGACCAGTTGCTTTACCAGAAATGATATATGGAGTGTTTGGCCTCAAGAAGGACTTGTATTAGCTTTTTTTGAAGTACCATTTGAAGACCCCAAACAAGGCTTAGTGCCGAGTACAATTTGCTTCACATTATGAGTGTAAAGAGTCTCTTTTGTAGGGCTAGGATTCAGTTTTGATTGGATCAAATGGCTGTGATTGCAAGGGACTTTTGAGGCGGAGATGAAGTAGTACGATCTGATCCAAGAGAGGAGCATGTGACAGCAAATTATTTACAAGAAACATTCTTGAAGTCCAAGTCTAGCAACGGCTAGAATGTCCTCGGCTAAGATTGTTTGCCATTTTTCACCCAAGGGCAACGATTGATGATTATCTTTTGAAGTCCAAGATCAGTCTCTATATTTGATCCTATAGTTGATATTGAAAGAGAGCTTGCACACAAAAGAGGGATGTCCCTCCCATTCTAACTTGGAGAAGCCATTTGCAAGATTGAACACCTATTTGCTCTCAAGCTTTCAAGCTTCATCAAGCCTACTGATTTCATCAAGCCTTTACCCAAAATTCTTCAAGGACTTCACTACCGTCTTGCTTTTGCAAAGTGTGAAGGTCCCCTTCATTTGTGCTACTGTTTTGAAGCTTCTCCATACCATTGCTTTAAAAGACTTCACCACTATCTTGCTTTTGCAAAGAGTGAAGATCTTCATCTATTTGGCCACTATTTTGAGAGAATTTCGAAATCCTCGTTTGAGCTTCATTTATATACATACCTGTGAGGTTGTTGCAATTGTATTGAGTGTTACTCAACCCCATTAGCTTAGTGCTAATTTTGAGTGAACCATTTGTACCAAACACTTATAAAAGTCCCTTTATTGGGCAACTACCTTGTTAGAGGTTAAGTTTGAGGGAGTGCTTAAAACTCTTGGTTGTAAAGTTTGAAGATTGTCTTGAAATCTTTAGTTTCAAGGGTGACCTAAAAGCCCTTGTGAGTTTAGTGGAACTCTTATGAAAATCATACCCTTAGCGGATTGAAAAGTTCTAGGTTGGTGAACCTAGATAGTAGATATAGGAGAAAGGTCTCTGAACTACTCTAAAATACTTGTGTTGATTTTCTTAATTGAATTGTTTACTCCTTGATTTACTGAGTGTTTAATTGCTTTCTAAACTATTTTGGTTATTGCAAGACATTGCATTAAAACTTATTTTCTGCCTCCGCGTGTTGATCATTTGCATCAGATTGTTAATTGCATTAGTGGAGGTTTCTCTAAACTATTAGGACAAGTATTTTGAGTGCAGAAATTTTCTGAACCCAAATCTGTCCGTGACTAGCAGACTGCCTTAGAGCTGTAATTTTGACCTGAATTTTTGATATAGTGTTTATTAGGGTGTTTTGATATTGCATACCAAACTTTGTTAAATTTCGACCTGATTTGCTAGGTGAAATTGATGTTACTAAATCTGTGCGCAGATTTGTGTTCTTGACATTGTTAAGTGATTCTTGATTGTTTAGTCATTTGACATCCACTACTTATTGTATCACATATTGTACTTGATTGAAATTGGAGTAGGATAACCATTGGAGGCATAATTTGTGTGTTAATTGTTAGTTGGTGATTATTTGTTGAAATTATGAAAGGGGATTTCAATCGGAATTTGGGATACAATTTACCCCGCTCTTGTGTTAAGCACGATCCTTCAGTAACCTCTGCAATTTCTCTTATAAGTGGTACAAATGCTCCATACTTCTCGCAACTCCCACCAAATGTTGTCTTTGTGGTGATTGCATATGTTAAAGAAATTAACATCTCGTTGAGATTGATCTTTGACCTTGCATTTGAAGAAATGGATTTAACAAATTGCGATAGCTCTTCCTCTCCGATCGATTGTAAAGCTTGAACCCTTCTTCCGCTTAAGAGCTCCACTATCAAAATTTAGCGTGTCTGTCTCCAGTAATCTCCATATGGTGGAAACCCCACATTACTATTGTTATAGAACAAGACATCTATGGCTAGAATATAAGGTCTTGATGCAAAACTAATGTCATGGGTTTTCATTAGTTGTTTGGCGACTTCTAGAGAATAAACGACAATGGTGGACAATTCACAAAGCTGAAGATGCGTAAGAGGTCCATATTTGTTGGCTAAATCATGTAGGTGACGATGAGGCAGAGCGCCAATCATTTGGTGAATGTTTCCTATCAGGGGTTGTTGGACCAAGACTTAGTGTCTAGGTCAACATTGTGTTTTTTATGATTGTGTATGATAGTATGCCAAAATGTGTGTGAGCATGCTTGACTTGAACACATCCTAAATTGCTAGTAAATATGCTTTAATTGTATATTGCCAAACTATATGTTGATTGTTTAATCTTAATTGTGCATAATATGCCTTGGATTTATGATCGTACATACATGTGAACCATATCTTGTGTAATCGATTCATTGGTTAAATGCTTATGCTTAAATGTTTACATGTACCAAGTTATTGATCTTATACATTTGAGTAAATTGTGGCCAAAGGCCTTATGTGCTAAGTGCTAGTTTGTGCCTATCATGTAAGTGTTGGTCTTGTGTCACACACTTGAAAATTGGCAAAAGAGTATTTTTCATCCCTCAACTATTGGTCAGGTTTCATTTTTGTCCCTTAACTCTTTTTTTTTCCTTTTTCGTCCCCCAACTATGGAAAAGTACCATGTTTATCCCTCGAATAAATCTGGCCATTGAAAAATCCTACGTGACATCATATTGTTCGTCAGATCAGGTTTTTCCCAACCTCAATCTCACTAGAAAGGACGAAAATGATACTTTTCAATAGTTGAGGGATGTAAATGAGAGAAAAAAAGTTTAGGGATAAAAATAAAACTTGCCCCATAGTTGAGGGACGAAAAGTATCTTTTTGCCCTTGAAAATTGATCTTCTTTGACACATTCCATGGTGCTGGAAATTCAGTTTTGGAAATGAACATACATGGACTACGTTAAGGTTACAAACTTTGATTTATCATATTTTAATAACTTGAACCACTTGTCCCATGAAGGTCTACTATATGTTCTAGTACAAGAATTAAATGAAATTGAGTGCATTATACTTAGATTTGGTCATATGCTTAAATTCCATCTAAACTAGGTTTAACCTAAGTTTTGTGCATATGTGTTTCTTTATGAATGTGGTGAACCAAATGAACTCCGATTTACATGTAAACTTTTATGCAACTTATTTTCATCATTATGAACATACTTGACTAAGGATAATTCAAGAGAAAATGTCATTTAGATTGAGTTTGCTGTATGTGCCCAATTTGTGTAGTCAACTTGGTTAGGCCATAACTTTGTTATTTGTGAACCAATTGACTTAAAATTTGGTGTGTACATTTTATCCACTGTGATCTTTTATATGAATGCTTAACGGCCAAATTTAGACCGCCACACATAGGGGCTGCACAGTGCAGTTGCTGTACAATTGGAATTTATCGGTTTTCGGCTATTTTAAGCTATTTGCTTAGTTGAGTGACCAAAAGATTCCTGATTATTATGAAATTTTATATGAACAATGTAATATGTATAAAATGATTTATCATGCAGTAATTTGAATTTTCTGGGTTGTTTTTGAATATGATTAACCTAAGTGCTTTACATGAAGCTCCTTGAGCTTACATATAATTGGAGAGTTTTGCCTCTTATTTATTTGTAGGTGAATCATCATGATGGTCATATGTGCCTCAATATTCAGTTTGGACAGTGATTATGATCCAGTTTTCAAGTATGAGCTTGAAGTTCTAGGAAACCAAGAAAAATCTATGTTCATCAACCTTCCACTAAGGACATATTTGATTGTTGATTGGAACCAGCTTTAGGGCTAATTCTATGGAGTATATTGAGCTGCATATTCAGTTTATCATGTGAAGAATTGAAGCTGTGCATGGTAGGGTGCATTGGACCCAAGGGTGACAAGTTGTGCAACATCATCTTGTGCATGGAATTTATCTAGAAACTTATAAGTGGACTTATATTTGCTGGGATTTAATTGATTAAGCTTCTAGAAGGAGTCTAATATTTGAGCGAATTTTGGTGGTCATTTAAAAGTTTGGTGGTCATTTAAATACAAGAGACAAAGTGTAGAGCCAAAAGACATGGAGGAGAATGAGCCACATCATCTTTCTCTTTAAAGGACCAACACATGGAACCTACTGTGTACTACATTTTAGAATTGACATACTCTTTGTTTGGCTATACTTGAGAAGGAAATTGAGGTACAATGAAGAAATCTTTGGTGCAACCAAACAAGACTTAGCTTATGAAGATATTCTTGAAGACTACATACTCCAACGTACACTAATCTACGGCTGAGATTGAATTGGTCTAAATCATGAATGGATCAGATTACAACAAGACTTGAAGGGTTAAGATGATCATTTAAAGGTGAATCCAATGGTTGTGCATGAGACAACATTCTTGCTTGCAATATTGGTATTGAAATCAAAGCATGCCAACGGCTACATATTGCAAAGCCATGATTTAATGAGCTTTTGATCCAATGGCCATAACTACTTGCTCCACATGAAAGGTCAAGATGAAGACCTAGCTTTGATCCAACAGTTGAGAATGCAAGAGCTTGGTGAATCAAAAGGAGGGTACCCATTCCAACTCCAAGAAGCCAAAATTACATTCAAGAAATTCTTGCTCTCAAAGCTTTCAAGCTACTTTGTACGATTGAATCCAAGCTTCCACTCAAGCCACTCTAAAGGCTTCCTCACTATTTTGCTGTTGCAAAGAGAGAGTGCTTCTCATTTGGCTTTAAATTTTCAGATTCAAAATCCTCCTTATTCTTCATTCATATCCTACCCGTGAGGTATATTGGTTGTATTGAGAGAGTTCCACATCTCATTAGCTTAGTGCTATTCTTGTGAGAACCCATTTGAGCCTATACTTGTAAAAGTCCCTTCATTGGGTAAAACCTTGTTTAGGTTGAGTTTGAGGGAATGCTTGAAACCCTTGGCTGTAAAGTTTAAAGATTGTCTTGAAATCTTCAGTTTCAAGGGTGACCTTGTGAGTTTTGTGGAGCTCTCGTGAAAACCACACCCCTAGTAGATTTGGAAATCGTAGGTTGGTGAACCTAGGTAGTAGACATAGGAGAAGAGTCTCCAAACTAGTGTAAAATACTTGTGTCTATTTCCTTGATTGCATTACTTGCTTCTAGATTGACTAAGTGTTTAATTGCTTTCTAAACCATTTTGGTCATTGCAAGACTTTGCATCAAAACTCATTTTCTGCCCGTGTGTTGATCATTTGCTTGAGGTTGTTAATTGTATTAGTGGAGGTTTCTCTAAACCATTAGGACAAATGTTTTGAATTGCAGAATTTTCTGAACTCTAATCTGTCCGTGAATAGCAGGCTGCCTTAGAATTTGAATTTTGATCTAAATTTTTGATATAGTATTCATTAGGGTATTGTGATACTACATACCGAATTCGTCGAATTTCGACTTGATTTGCTAAGTGAAATTGGTGTTACAAAATCTGTGCACAGATTGTTGTTACAAAAATCTGGTTTTGTGATTCTTGAATATTGTATCATATAATGCATTGGATTGAAACTTGATTAGGATAATTATTAGAGACCTAATTTGATATCTCAAAAGTTGATGATTCCAATGATAGCTTAATTTTACATTAATTTTGTAATACCCGATCCAGAAACTGGTTAAAAGAATTGGACACGTTTTTGGAAGTATGTGTAAATCAATATATGGTGGCCCAACACGTTTTTGGAATTCTGAAAATTGATTAAAAGAAAATGGACATGTTTGGAAGTATGTGTAAGCCAATATATGGTGGCTCAACACGTTTTTGGAATTCCGAAAATTGGTTAAAAGAATAGGACATGTTTTTGGAAGTATGTGTAAACCAATACATGGTGGCCCTACATGTTTTTGGAATTCTGAAAATTGGTTAAAAGAATTGGACACGTTTTTGGAAGTGTGCGTATGTGTAAGTCAATATATGGTGGCCCAACACGTTTTTGGAGGTTTTTTTTTTTTTTTTCAGTTTTTTAACATAAATTTAACGTACCAATCGGTCGGTCATTTTGATTTTCTATTTACCGATCTTTTAGATATGCGAGATTTTTTCATATTAGAATAAACGGATGCGTGATATTGTATGAAAGGATTTTTTAAACTGATTTAGAATATATAATTTTTTTTTAAATCTATAATGTATTTTGAGAAAGAAATCATTTTGAAGTTCATTTAAGAAAATAAAAAAGTTCAATCTGATGATGTCATGCTTGAAGAAATTTTCATCATGTATTTTAAGAGATAAATTATTTTGAAGTTCCATTTAAGAACATAACGAAGTCTAACTTGGTGGTGTTACGTAGGGGTGTAAAAAACCAAACCAAACCGTAATCCAAACCGTAAACCAAACCGGAAAAAATCATTTGGTGCGGTTTTTTTGTTTACGGTCCGGTTTCGGGTTAGAAAATGCATGTTATTCGGTTTTCGGTTTACGGTCCGGTCTCAACAATTATAATTCGGTTTCAAACCGAAAACCGAATAGTAATTTATGTTTAATAATATTTTTATAATTTTATATAAATAAAACAATATATACAAATTAGTCTTTCGGCCCAATTTCTTTAGTCTTTTGACCCAATTTTCTTCTTTGGCCCAATTAGAACAGATACATAATGTAGGTTTACAGGTTCAGAGATAAGAAATTCATAAATACAAATAATTATCCGGTTTAAACCGGTAAAACCGAAAACCAAACCGAAATTTTCGGTTCGGTTTAAAACGGTTTGTACATATTAAACGGTCTGATCCGGTTTATAAAAACAACAAACCGAAAATATTCGGTTTCGTGGTTTCCGGTTTCAAACCGAACCGTTAAACCGAACTTCCACCCCTAGTGTTACGCATGAAGAAATATGGATAGGAAAAAAGTCAATTGAATAGTTTACAAATTTTAAAATGAAGAGGGACATATAGGTAATTCATTGAGCTTTGTTTTTATTAATATTTTTTGTTCTTATTTGAACATATCTTTTCAATTGCGTATTCATTGGCAATTTTTCCTATAAAAAAAAGCTCAGTTTGTGAGCATGTGTTTTTTGGGTTGAAATGATACGCTGTCATTTTCTGCCCATTTGGCAATGGAGCATCCCACCGTATTCCGCTAGTAACACCATTGGGTACACGTTCTACTAAACGGACCCTAATATGTATTGGTCTTGTTGAATGTCTAACCGAAGTGAATGATTAGTGTTTCAAACATGTTCTTCAGATAACGTTCATGCTATAACTGTCTATTTCTATAACACTACTCATTTTTAGTGGAACAAAATTGGACATGCCCGCGAACCTAGTTGCAATGTGAGCTTATATGCACATTCGAATTCCGTCCAAACTCAAAGCCCTAGGTATTATTAACTTTGTCATACTTGACCAATATGGACTTATAATCACATTTACATAGCCAACAATCTCCTCCTATGATTCCTTTTCATATCCAAAAAAGGGGCTGGGCCCTGCAATCCATTTCCATAAAATCACCTACAATGTTTTTAATCTTATCCCTCCATTCCATCCAACGGATATGTAATAAGTATTTTAGGTCTCTATCAAACGAAAGGTAGGGTAAAAACCTTCTTTCTTCTTTCGTGCTAGGATAAAAGTTTTCTGTAACTCTGCAACCGTTTGCGAGCTCTTCCCTATTCCCTTTCTCTTCCGATCAACACTCCTTGTCTCTCACTGACAAAAGGCTGATACGAGAGAGACCTCAGGGGCGACCAATCTCATGTACTCCTCATGACCCCTTTGTTCATAAAATCGTCATCATGATGAATGGTAAAGAGTTAGAAAATTTTTCCAAATTGATGTCAGATTTTGCTATCTTACTTTTTGGAAATAAGAGGGTTTTCATTATCAGTCTCAGATTTATGTCTTTTGTTAACTTTCGTTCTTAGTTTTAATAAAAAGAATTTCAAAATCATAAGCTGTCGCAAAAAAAATCCTTAAACCTAGAAAAAATTAAAAACCATAAATAAATTGATGGAAGAATTGTTTGTCGAACTCATCCGAATTATCACAAATCGTCGAACTCATCTGAATCATCGAAAACTGTCGAACTCATCTGCAAGCTCAAGTCAAAGGAGATCGCACACCCTAACCACCTATCCATGGGAAATTTGATTCCGGGTCGTTGCTGCGGCTAAGGAGATAAAGACTTCAATGAAAGGTAAGGGACGAGGGAAGAAGAAAGAGGAAAGAAATAATATAAGCAGAGACCAAGAAGAATGAGCGAAGGCGGAGAGATTGAGAGAAATTTTTACCCTATCTTTTGTTCGATAGAGACCTAAAATACTTATTACATATCCATTGGATGGAATGGAGGGATGAGATTAAAAACATTGTAGGTGATTTTATGAACCCCCAATCCCCCAAAAAAGTTAGAGATCCCAGTCATCACAGTAATTCATCTTGTCCCTTGATTAATATAAGTGTAGGAATCCACAAAATCTGGTGATTGAACCAGAGAGTGATATATCAATCACTAGAATGATTGGGATATCATTAACTATGATCTCTATCACTTATGTTTCATATCAAGTGCACAGTCTCCCTCGCATGTCAACTACCTACATTGTCTATAAGGCATGTCTTACACATGTAACTAGTGATACCAGACCACATGTTCTACAAGAAGGGAATCTTTTATTTCTCTTATCTTTGCTGGTTAATATAAGAAAATAAATACAATAGTATTATAAAAAGAGTAGGTTATCATGTGTATGTCACTAAAATATGGACTTATGAGGTATCTTCTGCAGTATACAAGATTCTTATAAAAAGAGTAGGTGATCATGTGTATATGTCAGTAAAAAAACGAATAGCTTTACCTCCATAAATGGATAATCAAATTCTCTCTCTTCCTGTAATTCTCTTGGGCGACCTTGTTTTCCTATTTGTGCTGCTAAGAATATGCAGCAAATTGAAAAACAAGAAGTCAAATTCAGTGGCCCCTCCCTCTCCACGGAAGCTACCCCTGATAGGAAACTTGCACCAAATGATTTGCTCTTTGCCTCATCGTCGGTTAAGAGACTTGGCCAACAAATATGGACCTCTTATGCACCTTCAGCTCGGTGAAGTCTCAACCATAGTCATTTCTGCTCCAGAATTTGCCAAAGAAGTAATGAAAACCCATGACATTATTTTTGCTTCAAGACCTTATGTCCTTGCAGCAGAGATCCTGCTATATAATTTCAGCGATATTGGTTTTGCACCATATGGAGAATACTGGAGACAGATGCGTAAAATATGCACAATGGAACTCTTCAGTGGAAAAAGGGTCCAAGCAATGCGATGGATCAGAGACGAAGAGGTATCGGAGCTTGTTAAATCCATTTCTTCAAAGTCAAGGTCAGAAATCAACCTCACCGAGATGTTAATCTGTTCAACATATTTGATCACTTCAATGGCAACATTTGGTGGGAGTTACAAGAGGCACGAAAAATTTGTACCACTTGTAAAACAAATAGCAGAGGTTTTAGGAGGTTTCAGTTTGGCTGATGTGTTCCCTTCCATAAAATTCTTTCGTACGATCGTTCTGATGAAGACTCAACTTGAGAGAATGCATCACGAAGTTGATGAGATACTTGAAAGCCTTATCATTGAAAAAAAAGGCAACAAGTCTAGAATCGATTCCAATGGGGAGGTCGTCAAAGATTTGATCGACGTTCTTTTAAATCTTCAAGAACATGGAGAATTTCAGTTTCCCTTAACAACAGAGAACATCAAAGGAATTATACTGGTAAGTGGTCGATGTGAAGCTAATAGAATTTGGCTCCAATTGTGTCGATTTTCACCTATTGAATGAAATATATCTTTCAGGACATTTTCATTGCTGGGAGCGAAACGTCTTCTTCGACAGTAGAATGGACAATGTCAGAGTTGCTAAAAAATCCGAGAGTAATGGCAAAGGCTCAAGCGGAGGTGAGGCAGGTCTTTGATAGAAAAGGATGTGTAGACGAAGCAAGAATCGAAGAGCTAGAATTCATGAAACTAGTTATCAAAGAAACTCTAAGGTTACACCCTCCCCTTCCCTTGATACTTCCGAGAGAATGCAGAGAGAAGTGTCAGATTCTTGGTTATGACATACCTGTCAAAACACAAATCATCATTAATGCATTTGCTATTGGAAGAGATCCTAGGTACTGGATTGATGCCGAGAAGTTCTCTCCTGAGAGATTCGTTAATAGTTCGATTGATTTTAAGGGAAATAACTTTGAATTTATCCCATTTGGTTCTGGAAGGAGGATGTGCCCTGGCATATCATTCGGACTAGCAAACGTTGAGCTTACGCTTGCAAATTTACTCTACCATTTTGACTGGAAGCTCCCTAACAACATCAAACCACAAGAACTAGACATGACGGAGCGTTTTGGTATCGAAGTTCGAAGAAAAAATGATCTTTATTTAATCCCCATCCCTTACCAAGCTACACATGTTGAGTAAAAACAAAAGGAATTACGTTTTATCCAGAATAAATTCTCACTTGTGGTTTATCATTTCCCACGTACGCATTGAATCGTGTGCTTTCTATCTCTGTTGTTGTTTTTCCAGCGCTTACTGTGGCCATGGAATATGTATCTTGTACTAATTACTTTGTTCTACAATTCCTGTTAATTGTTCATTAACTCTGTTATATATATATATATATATATATATATATATAATCATTTCTAACAAATGAGTAATGTCTATTATATCCTATTAACCATTGGGAAATCATTAATTTCAGTAACTCTGTTGAATACAATGAAGACAGAATTGTCAATAATACACGCTTACTATTGAAGTTGACCCAATGTGGACCTATTGACCCAACCCGATTGACCAATATTTGAACTGCCAGAATTCGTGAGACCTCACGACCCAGTGGTGGATTTCGGCGACCCAATTTGGACCCGACCCGGTTGATCAGTGTTTGACCCAATGTGTATGCTCATCATTACGTAGGGCTTCAACTTAAAAGAATCTTGTGGTGGATGTGCTCTTATTAGGTCTAAAAAACCAAGAATCAGGGGCTATGTAAATTTTTGGTCACTGAAAAATACCAAAGATTTTATTTTGATCACCAAAATATCAAACATTTCAAGTTAGTAACCCAAAATTTTTTTCTTTCATATTGATCACTCGGACAGATTTCTTATATTTTGGACAGCCAACTCGTTGATGTGGCATATAAAAGTATTATTATATATTATGTGGCCTGACAAACTTGTGACTGTATATTTCTTCTTTTTTTTTCAACATTAAAAATAAAGACACATCATTATCTTCGTCCCCATTAAAAAAAACTCTAAAAAAAACAAAATCTCTAATTCGTGAAGTTAGGGTTCGTCTTCAATGACCAAATAAAAAATCATGCATGAAGTACATTAAACGTGTCGATGCAAGTATGACGTATCGCATGATGTTTCCAACCCTCGTTGACTCCAGATCCACCAAGAACTTTCTATCAAACCAACACCGTATGACGTATCGCACGAGTCGGGCATGGGAGACGGGTACGTGGGCAAACCGGCAAAGGCCAAGATGCCGTTAGGATGCGACAAGGATGGTGAAATCTAGATTTTGATTTAGGTGTTGGGGTTTTTGATTTTTTTTTTTCAGTTTTTAGGATTTTTTTAGGATTGAGAAGACGATAAATGCTGTGTTATTATATATTTTTTAAATATTTTTTCATGTATGGTTCAAGTTTTGAGATTTGGATAAAAAATATATATATATATAATAAAATTAAAAATTAATAAAAAAAAAGAAAAAAAGAGAGTCAATAAATAAAATCTCTTGATATTAATTATTCATTAAGTCTGATGATTCTTGTGATATTACAGTGTTTGTGTTAAGATTAAATTAAAGTCACGTATTTATGTTAAATTCGTTATGCACTACACCTTACACTAAGATAGAATGGGTGGTATGAGATTTAGTCAGAATGATTTGTTCTAGTGATAGTGGTTGGTGAATTCTTGAATTACTAGGGACTAGCAATAAGTTGGTTGGGGGTTGTGATAAGTGCCAAAAATGTACACTTCTAATGATAATTTATTAGAGCATTTGTTATGTAATTAGGGTTTAAAGTGATTATTACACCATTTAAGTACAAATACCATTTTTAATCACTTTATATTTAATTTTATATTTTGAGACCCAATTCGTGCCAACCCATGTACAATATTTGCTGGCCCATTTTTTGAGGAGCCCATCTTCTTAATATCATTTGAAAGGCCATCATTTATTTGGTAAAGATCTAATTTGAAAGCCCACAATTTGAAAGTCCAATTGCAAGTTTTCTTTTGGCCTGTAGGATTTATTGTGGCTTATATCATCACTTTGTCATGATCTTTGTTCCTATAGATATACATATATCACGTGTCTCTCTCTCTCTCTCTCTATATATATATATATGTATGTATAGGTGTATATATAGGTTGCTGACATACAACATTTCACCAGAAGTGACCTTGCTCTCTATAAATAGAGGGCATTGCATAGACGACAGGGGGACAGACCACAATTGCGCACAACATATACAAGAGAGTGATATTGAAAATGAAAAGGATTCTCGTGCAGCAAAGGAGAACAAGGAAAATAAAGGGGTTTTTCCTATGCATGTTATGAATATTATTTATGTTTATTTGTTGTGTAAGCCTAGCATGAGGAACTGTAATATCCTGACCCGATTATACACTGTTCATAATACTTTGACGCGTTGATCGAGGTGGAGTGAACTTCGGTGATCGTGAATCGGGATTTGGGGAAAATAAAAATTAAATCAAGATAAAACCATGAAAATATTTTAATAAATGGGGGATTTAAAAAGAAAATTTTTGGCGCGAGAATCACTTAAATCAGATATAAACTGGATTTATTATGAATTTTTGAAGTTAATTGAAACATTTTATTAAGGGATGTCTTTGAAAGATGAGTGCTTTTGAAAGTAAAAGATTGTATAAAAAAAAATAAAAAATAAAAAAAAATAAATCAAATCGCAAATATACCCTCACTCTCACACGACTTTCTCTCTCCTATTTCTCTCTCTATATCACGGTTTACTGGCGATTCTAGCGATTTCGGCGACGGTGGTGGTCAAGGTTGGTACCAAAAGAAGCGTAGGAGTGAGACGAGTGTAACCCAAGTTGAATCACGTCGAACGGAGCTCCGGTTTGGGAGAAATCAAATATTGAAGTTCTGGCCACCGTGAACTTCCTTTGGTCGATCCGGTCGATTCCAGGGGACTGTTTGACTTGTTTTAGGTACCTATGAGTTCATCTCATCGAGGTCTTTAATTTGGTGTAAAATTTGGTAGCTTTGGGTGGCCAGATCGCCGGCGGTGGTGTTGAATGGGTTTGGGCCAAGTCTGATCGAGTTGACCCGGTTTAACCGGTTTGACTCGGTTTGACCCGGCTTAACCCGGTTTGACCCGGTTTGACGCTGTTTAACCCTGGTTGACCCGATTTAACACTGTTTGATCGTTGACCGTTGACCATAGTTGACCGAACGTATTTTAATTTTATTTTTGTACATCGTGTTTTTTTATGTAGACGGTGATCCCGGTTGAGATTCGGAGCGGGTTGAGTTTTTGAGTTAGGGGTTTGACGGGGACGCGTGCGTGGTATTCACATTCTGATTTCTAGGTAGGGGTTTCCGTATCTATCGCGTGTGATTCTAGGGTTTCGGTTTCACAGACTCTTATTATATTTTGGTTATGTCAGTTTTTGGGGTTGGAAATACGACCTGTTTGTATGTTTTATACGTATTTTTTGTTGATTATCATTGTTGGTATGTTTTTAGGAGTGGGGTGATTGGAGGTGGATGGTGTAGATTGTGGGGCCCGTATAGGACTCCAACATTAGACCGGGTACGTATCTATAGACCGTCTGAGGTGAGCTGTATCACAGGGGACGCTTTCTAGTGTAGGCTATGCTATCGGGATATCCGATCCTCATCCAGTTTTTGTGTGGACCTGGATTGGGAGACACAGTATGGGGATTAGGATGGGTCCAGGGGTGGATTATGAAGTATGGATTATGGATTATCAGAGACCAGTGTTTGTGGTTATGGTGTTGAATACCCTTTTTATGCCCTACTGAGCTTCTTCGCTCACCCCTCTTCTTGTTTCCCCTTCAGGTGAGTTGGAAATAGGTGACGATGGTCAGTAGCGAGACGCATGAGCTGGTGTGTAGTCTCGAGCTGTTCTTTAGCTAAGTGTGAGTACTTTGGGTATTGTATTTTGTATATATTACCAATTTACTCAGTCTGAACTCAGGTGGATATGTTTTCTTATTTTCGCTGTTGTATAGATACTCCGATGGTTTCGATGGGTGTATATATGGTATTTTGGAGGGACTGTTTCCACATCATGTTTCAGAAGTTGTATCACTTTTTATGTTTATTTAGATTTATATATTGGATTAGGGGTTGGTTTGGGGGATGGGGTCCCATATCGGTCACGTTCTTATGGGTATAGGTACACCGCGATATACCTTAGGAGAGAGGGGCGTGACAGTTTGGTATCGGAGTTGTAGGTTTAGATACTTACAGTGATTAGACTACCTAGGTTATTTAGTTGGCTACACATCATGCGTTTCCCGGCTAACCTGGTGACCTGGTGAGTTTTTATTTTTGTGTTTCTTGTTTTTAGATTTATGTATGTGTGTGTTACATTTTGTAGATATGGTCGACACACGTAATACTCGGGTGCGAGAACAGGGATGGGGTAGGGGACGACACGAGGCGGACGAGCCTCAAGGGGTAGATAAGGCGGGTATGCCTGAGATGACTCCATTAGAGTGTGGGCGAGGACGGAGAGGTAGGGGTGCGAGAACATGGGAGGGGCAAGGGCAGGCGAGGAGCTTATGTAGCTCCAGTAGATGATATTGGGGAGGACCAGGAGGTACCACCGGTACAGCCATCACCATAGGGGGTAGAGGCAGTAGTGACTACTTTGCGACAGGAGGTTCGGGATGTTACTAAGTTAGTGAGAACATTTGGGCAGACTGTTACAGGACTTGTGTCATAGATTACCGCTCCAGCCCCAACTGCACTACAAGCTCCTGCTAAGGTTCCAGCACAGGTTTCGGCTTTGGGTGGGTTACAGGAGGGTGCATGACAGATTGTGGAGGCTCAGGTAGCTCCTCTGGCGATTAATACTTCGATCACGGAGCTAGCTGAGTTATGGAAGACGAATCCTCCGGTTTATAGAAAAGTGATAGATCCGGTGGCAGTAGAGGAGTGGCTTCGCCAGCTATGCAGGAAGATGATTTCCTTACGAATTCCTGAGGAGAGGACGGTTTTATTAGCTACAGAGTTCTTAGAGGGGGATGCTTTTACATAGTGGGAGGTGATGACAGTTAGTCGGGGCAGGGAGGGTCTGCCATGGGCAGAGTTTGAGACAGCTTTTCTGTCACAATATGTACCATAGACAGTGCGTGTAGCCAAAGCTAAGGAGTTCCTTGAGTTGATTTAGTCCCCGGATATGACATTGTAGCCAAAGCTAAGAAGATACTGAGATTTTGGAGAGGATTGTCGCCAAAGATTTCACCTCACTTGGCCACTCAAACTATCACCACCTATCACGAGTGTATTGATAAGGCACTCGGAGTTGAGAGGACATTAGTGGAGATTAAGGATTATTGACAGATTCATAAGAGGATGCTTGAGAGTTCTACATCTACTACTGGTGAGAGTAGTTAGCACAGACAGAGGACTGATACCTGTGGGTAGTAGCAGAGTCAGGGGCAGAGTTCTCAGAGTCGGAGACTGAGTTATCGAGGACCTAGGCAGGGACAGTAGGGTCGTAGACAGGGTCAGCAGGTGCAGAGACAGGGTCAGTAGAGGCAGAGATTGGACCAGTAGGGATAGGCTCCGAGACGTGACCAGCAGCCCCAGCATTGCTATGCATGTGGTCATGTGGGCCATATGCGTTGAGATTGTCCTATGACAAACAACCAGTTATGTTTCCAGTGTGGATTGCCAGCACCTTGAGGTCAGAGAGCTCCAGCTCCAGCTTTAGTTCCAACACTAGCACCAACATCGATTCCAGCACTGAGAGGTCCTGCAGGACGAGGTAGACCATTAGCTCAGCAGCAGTAGGTTTAGGGAAGTGGAGTATATGCACTCGACCCTGATGCAGTAGTAGTAGAGCGAGACCATTTGGGAGGTAGGTTTCTTTTATTCAGTTCTTGGGCACGTGTTTTGTTTGATACTGGTGCTACGCATTCATTTATTTCTGCATTATTTGCTGAGGCATTGGGTTTAGGGATTACGGGAGTGGTGAGGAGATTTGTAGTTGATTCACCCCTAGGATCAGGTATCGTGGTTAGTGGTATCTGTAGGGACTGTGTATTTAGTTTCACAGACCATGAGTTTAGAGCGAATTTGTTTGTGATGCCATTTACTGATTTTGATGTTATTCTCGGATTGGATTGGTTGACTAAGTATGAGGCGATTATAGAGTGTGTTGAGAGGAGGATTACATTAACCACACCTGTGGGGAGGGTTAGATTTCGTGGGACGAGACTTCTTCCGT
This sequence comes from Tripterygium wilfordii, assembly GCF_013401445.1. Taxonomy (NCBI): domain Eukaryota; kingdom Viridiplantae; phylum Streptophyta; class Magnoliopsida; order Celastrales; family Celastraceae; genus Tripterygium; species Tripterygium wilfordii. The sequence continues at coordinate 5,051,042 of NC_052250.1, forward strand.
GTCCACATTTTCAAGATAATCCTCAGTACACCAATTGTGTTGTAGCGGGTTTAATTACCTCAGAGTCTAGGGAGGAGTATTCTACTTCTATACCTGTGGTGGACTACTATATGTATGTTTTTCCTGATGATTTACCGTGGTTGCCATCGCAAAGGGAGATTGACTTTGTGATTGAGTTGTATCCGGGTATAGATCCTATATCTATACCACCGTATAGGATGGCACTAGCGGAGCTGAAGGAGTTAGACACTCAGTTGACAGGTTTACAGAAGTTGGGTTTTATCAGACTGAGCACTTCAACTTGGGGAGCACCTGTTCTATTTGTGAAAAAGAAGGATGGTACGATGCGGATGTGTGTGGATTTTCGGCAGTTGAATCGGGTGACAGTGAAGAATAAATATCCGTTGCCGAGGATTAATGATCTATTTGATCAATTGAGGGGTAGCCATTATTACTCCAAGATTTATCTCAGATCGGGATATCATCAACTGAGGATCCGGAAGGAGGATATACCGAAGACAACATTTCGCACACGATTTGGTCATTATGAGTATTTGGTTATGCCATTTGGGCTAACCAATGCACCTGCAACGTTTATGGATTTGATGCACAGGGTGTTCAGGCCATATCTGGATCAGTTTGTGATTGTGTTCATTGATGACATATTGATTTATTCAGCCACTGAGGAGGAGGACGTCAGACATTTGGAGATTGTATTGCAGACACTCAAGGAGCATAGACTGTATGCCAAGCTAAGCAAGTGTGAGTTTTGGGTGACTCAGGTGAAACTTTTAGGGCATGTGATTTCCCAAGAGGGAATAGCAGTGGATCCAGCTAAGGTGGAGGTAGTGATAGCATGGAGGAGACCAAAGAATGTAATAGAGATTCGTAGTTTCTTGGGGTTAGCAGGGTACTACCGGTGTTTTGTTGAGGGGTTCTCATGGATTGCAGCGTTGATGACATAGTTGACTCGAAAGGATGTTCCGTTTGTATGGTCAGAGGAGTGTGAGCAGGCTTTTCAAGAGTTAAATACTCGACTCACGTCGCCACCAGTGTTTGTGATACCAGAAAAAGATATTGGTTATCAGGTATATTGTGATGCTTCAGGAGTTGGATTGGGTTGCGTGCTGATGCAGCAGGACAGAGTGGTTGAGTATGCTTCACGTCTACTGAAGTCACATGAGAGGAATTATCCGGTGCATGATTTGGAGTTAGCTGCTGTAGTGTTCACACTTAAGCAGTGGAGATGTTATCTTTATGAAGAGAGATTCGAGGTATTCTCATATCATAGGAGTCTCCGGTATTTGTTCACTCAGAGAGATCTGAACCAGAAACAGCGCAGATGGATGGAGTACTTGGAGGACTTTGATTTTACATTACAATATCATCAAGGCAAGGCCAATGTGGTGACTGACGCCTTGAGTATGAGATTGGTTGTAGCTCGATTAGCTATCCGTGAATTTGAGTTAGTGGATACGCTTAGTCAGTACCGATTGGACGTGGAGGAGCATGGAGATTTATTGAGTTTACGGAGTTTGATAGCTCGTCCGATACTTGTACAACAGGTGTTGGTTGCACAGTTGGGGGACTCACTATTTGATGACATTAAGGATATGGAGGGATGGATAAGAGGCACTGATGGTGGAGTTAGATTTCCAGGCCGGTTAGTGGTCCCAGAGGATATGGAGTTACGAGAGGAGATACTTCGGGAGGCACATTACTCGCAGTTTACGATGCATCCTGGTGCTACCAAGATGTATCGAGATTTGCGGAGATAGTATTGGTGGAGTGGTATGAAGAGAGATATTGCATAGACCATGACTCGATGTCTTACTTGTCTGCAGGTAAAAGCAGAGCATCGATGACCCGCTGGATTGTTGCAGCCGCTTCCATTACCTGAATGGAAGTGGGAGCATATCACTATGGATTTTGTGATGGGTTTACCTATGACTCCACGGAGGCATGACACGGTTTGGGTTGTTGTTGATCGGTTGACAAAGACAGCTTATTTTATGCCTATTCGTTAGACAGATCTGATAGAGTCGTTGACCAAATTGTATGAACGGGAGGTAATCCGACTGCATGGCGTACCATTGAGTATTGTGTCTGATCGGGATCCCAGATTTATTTCACAGTTTTGGGTCAGTTTTCAGGATGTTCTGGGCAGAGTGAGCGTACCATTCAGATTCTTGAGGATATGCTTCGGACTTGTGAGGTAGACTTCCGAGGTGATTGGGAGACTCATATACCTTTGGTGGCGTTTGTGTACAATAATAGCAAACAGAGCAATATACAGATGGCACCATATGAGGCATTATATGGGAGACCTTGTAGATCACCATTGTGCTGGTCAGAGATTGGTGACAGACCACTATTAGGTCCAAAGATGGTGCAGCAGACTACTGAGGTAGTGACAGTGATACGGCGACGGCTTTTGACAGCCTAGTCACGTCAGAAGAGTTACACGGATAAGAGACGTAGACCTCTAGAGTTTCATGTGGGGGATCATGTGTTTCTGAGGGTTAGTCGGAGGCGAGGGGTATAGAGATTTGGGAGAGCGGGAAATTAGCTCTGAGGTTTATAAGACCATTTGAGATTTTGGAGAGAGTGGGGGCGGTAGCTAATCGATTAGCATTACCCCCACAATTGTCAGGAGTACCTCGTGTGTTTCATGTGTCTATGTTACGGAGAACGGAGATACCATAGAGACCCTTCTGATAGATTAGATTGGTCTACCTTGGAGATTGGTGAGGACCCTACTTTTGAGACACGTCCTATCAAGATTGCTGATAGATAGGAGAGGCAGTTACGATCGAAGACCATACCCTTAATCAAGGTGATATGGTACCACTATGAAGCCGAGGAGGTGACCTCAGAGTTGCAGTCTGACATGCGAGCTAAATATCCTAGGCTATTCACTACCTAGGTATGATTTTAATTTTGAGGACGAAATTTTCTTAAGGGGGGAGGATGTAATATCCTAACCCAATTATACACTGTTCATAATACTTTGATGCGTTGATCGAGGTGGGGTGAACCTTGGTGATCGTGAATCAGGATTTGGGGAGAATAAAAATTAAATCAAGATAAAACTATGAAAATATTTTGATAAATAGGGGATTTAAAAAGAAAATTCTTGGCTCGAGAATCACTTAAATCTGATTTAAATTGGATTTGTTATGAATTTTTGAAGTTAATTGGAACATTTTATTAAGGGATGTTTTTGAAAGATGGGTGTCTTTGATAGTAAAAGATTGTATAATAAAAAACATAAAAACAAATTGCAAATATGCCCTCACTCTCACATGACTTTCTCTCTCCTATTTCTCTCTCTATATCACGGTTTACCGATGATTCTGGCGATTCCGGCTACGGTGGTAGTCAAGGTTGGTACCAAAAGAAGCGTAGGAGTGAGACGAGTTAACCCAAGTTAAATCACGTCGAACGGAGCTCCGGTTTAGGAGCAATCCGGGACCTGGATTGGGAGACACCCTACGGGGATTAGGGTGGGTCCAGGGGTGGATTATGGATTATCGGAGACCAGTGTTTGTGGTTATGGTGTTGAATAGCCTTATCGGCTGTCATGTTACTTGATTGGATTACTGATAGTTATATATTTACTATACTTCATATTCTGCATCATATTCCTTGATTTCTTATTTCTGGATATCGGTGTTCCCTTTCTATGCCCTACTGAGCTTCTTGGCTCACCCCTCTTCTTGTTTCCCTTTTAGGTGAGTTGGAAATAGGTGACGATGGTCAACGGCGGGACGCATGAGCTGGTGTGTAGTCTCGAGCTATTCTTTAGCTGAGTGTGAAGACTTTGGGTATTGTATTTTGTATATATTACCAATTTACTCAGTCTAAACTCGGGTGGATATGTTTTCTTATTTTCGCTGTTATATAGATACTCCGATGGTTTCGGTGGGTGTATATATGGTATTTGGAGGGTCTATTTCCACATCATGTTTAAGGAGTTGTATCACTTTTTATGTTTATTTAGATTTATATATTGGATTAAGGGTTGGTTCGGGGGATGGGGACCCCTACCGGTCACGTTCTTGTGGGTATAGGTACACTTCGGTATACCTTAGGAGAGAGAGGCATGACAGGAACTAATCCTCGTACTAGGGTGATGATGCATGGATCCACTCTATTGTATCTAAATAAATTTGGTTTGATTAATTGTTAGTTTATTTATTTATGTCAAGTGTTAATTAGCTATTCTTTATTGATAATTAAATCATGATGTTTAGCTATCATCTAGGGTTGATTACCATGATGCAAATTGAGGCATATATGCCCATGTCCAATTTGAGACCAGCTTATAGCAGTTAACACCGAAGTTATTTAGACATAAATGCCATATGCTAGGATCTTTGTGATCGCTACATAAGTTACCATAGGTTCTAATACGTTCTTAATTGTCCTAGCCAATTCATATGTCCATGGATGGTTGTAATTGAGAATAGACGTGGTAAGTCAGATGCCTATGACTATTACATAAATTAGGGGACTTGATCTTTGACATGCATGCATAAAATGATAATTGTCGACTAAATAATTTAAATACAATAGAGTTGGTGAAATCGGATCCTTAGTGTTTGTCTACTTGTGTTAATTCTTATTCATTTTGTTTCCACTGATAATTAAGAAGAGTTGGAATTGTAGATATTTAATATTCAGTCTTTGTGGATACGACACTTGTATTTACCACTTCTATACTACAATTTATTCATGCACTTGCGAGTATGATTTGGGTTTGGAATCGCTATATTTTTAACAGATCTTAAATAACACATCAATATACACGTTTTCTTCGACCAAGAGCACCACGTTTTGAAAATTGCATTCTATATGCTAACTTGGGAATCGTTTCAGATCTAATGGTATGTGTTTTTTTTCTTTCTTTTTTCTTTTTCTCTAACAAAAATCAAGTTGGAAGTGGAAAAGAGAAAAAAATTTCGGGTCAATATGCAACGATCTATAATTTTCATATTTTTTTTTTCACGTTTTGTTTAATTTTTTTGGGACGAAAATATTGTTAAACTTGTAAACTCGATTAAAATACATTCACAATTTTTTCTAAAAAAGTTAAATTTTAAAATAAATTACAGCGGACTCCTATATATATATTCAACAGAGCTCACTCATCCCTTGTTATCACATTTGAGTTTGGTAATGCAAACATCTGTATTGATTGTGTGTATGACGAGTTTAGTAGTTTTATAATAATTAGGAGACTTAGTTTAATTATCTCTTTGTCTTGTTAGAAGTCTACTTCTAATTTTATTATTAGTACTTTTTGGTAAATTCATATCTAGTAGGGTTTTATAGTTTTAGTATTTATAGGGTTGTAAGCCGTCAGGCTAAGAGACCTTTGAATCTTTGAAATAAAATACGTCTACGTTTTATTGAGTTTTCTCAATTTTCTTGGTGGATTCCAAGTTATGTTGGCTTAGTCATGAACTAGTTGATCGATCCGTACTTCCGCGACGTAGACGTATTTTATTTCAAACTCAAAGTAGTAAAGTTAGTGAAGTTAGGAGAACGAGTTTCGATTGTTCAAACCTGATAAAACAACTTGAAAAGAATCAATTGTCATTGAGACTACAAGGAAAGGTGTCATGGAGGCAAACTTCTTTAGTATGGCAGGGTTGTCACTGAAAAGCACTGCCCATAAATTATTACCAAACACTAATACCAAAGTAACTGTTAGACCAAGAAGAACAGAAAATTTGAGAGTCACAGCAGTGGCGCTTTTGGCTTTGTTCTGATTTCCAGCTCCCAACTCATTTGACACCCTTGTGCTGCCATAAGAATTTTATAGTACATTTAACATTTGAAGCCCACGATCTATTACAAAAGCAAAATGAAAAGGCGACGCCTCCTGTATTCACACTGAAGGGACAAAATGCTACACAAGGCTAGAAGAAATAATAATGTTGTGGTATAATATATATGGATATATAGATGCAGGAGTGAAACTTACCACATTGCAAACAATGAGGTAGTTTCCTTTGCATTTGGCATCAATCCTGCTAATTAAGAACACCAGAATCTCAAACGCCAAGGTCTCCAAACTAACCGAAAAATCAAGAAGAGCCAGTTAGAAACAAGATTTGAAACAATTAATGATCATCTTAATTAGTAAAATCATAAAAATCATGAGTCAGGAGACTAACTCTCTTCCACCATTCTATTTCACTACTTGTTTCCAAATCACTAACATTACCATCAGAATGTCTAGTATTGTGTGATGATATATATATATATATATAATAAGATAATTAAATAATAATGCAAGATGTGCATTATCATATATTTTATTTTTTTTAATTCCTGTGTGTGTGGTCGCACTGGCTTTCACTTCTTCACTATGGGGAAGATACAACGTAAGAAGAAGATTAAGAAAGAACTATTGATAATGACAGATACAAAACATATAGACTACTTGATTGATCCACATTACAGTAGTCGAACTTTATACTTTCATCACAATGATTTAATTTAATGTGGTTTCATTTGTGAGGGCAGTTTGACTAAAGAAGTAAAGTGCCATCTCGAAAACCATGAATATGTAGAAGCAACTTCAACTGTTTGATCTACAACAAATAATTCGTGAGCACAGTAATCATGTGGTATGTTTCGTGGCTCACACACATGTCACACGCATACACACACGCACGCACGTGCGCACACTTCTTTTTATTTATTATTATAGATTTATGATTTGTAACTCGTAATTAAAGTTTCTATTGTGATAGCTTGATCTCATATGCTCAACCAAAGGATCAAAAGTATGGGTTGAGAAACTTAGGTAAAAATTAAATTCCTATTCCTATCCATGAAACAAAACTTAAGAACAATAGCACATTCTTTTGTTATTATTTAATGGAAGTCTATATGAATCAGGTGGAATGGCTTATAATCTTATTTAAACTTAAAGCGTGTTCCATTATATTGTGGAAATGACATGACCATAACCAAAGGGTTTCGAATAAAATATGATAACTTAACTTTCTATTGGATGCTCATGTCTGGTCACAATGTAAATACTTCATCTTTAACACAATATTGCTATTATTGTTTGGGCTTACATTATCTCTCCTCCGAACCTAAAAATTGAATTACTATTGAATTTGTGACAGATTGCATTGTACCAACCACGTATTGCTTTGCAGATAGTGGCAGAAATTACTAGATCCCTAGTGTTTTCTAGTAAAGTACCACTGCCAAAGACATATATAATGTGGATTGTATAGATGTCGCATTTATGGAGAATTTTGATTGTTGTGGTAATTCAGGGGCAAAGCGGTAACGAATGTCATTACCAACAGTGTCATAAATCGCATTGTTGTTTTCGAATGGTGTGTACTTCAAATTTGCAATTTACTATTATTTTGGTTTTTACGATACTTTTTCTGAATTATTATTGCACTTCTTTTTAAGTGTTTTTCTTGTTTTTTTTTCCAGTTGAATTGAGCTTTATCCTGTTTACTATTTAAGTTTGGAAAATGATAAAGAGCCCAAGTACTTGGTATCTCAAGGCAACCCAAATTTACATGACATGTCTATGTAATCATCCAAGCTGGACAATTTTTAAAATTCAAAATTTAAAAGTCCATTTCTGCTACATTTACTCCTCTCCCTTTCACAATCATTGTCTCTCTCTTTCCTCTCTCATATCCCTCTCACTTTCCATTACTACCAAAGCTCAAGGTCGATCGTCAGGCCACCGACTGGCGAGCCACAGAACTGAAGCACCAGAGTGCCTTGACTCATCCCTAACCTTCGTTTGCCATAACAGCTGTCTATTTGGCCAGAATCTTGCCTTGAAGTCGTGGCCAACCGAAAGTTTCAGAGCCCAATCCAGCCACCGTGGGCCACCCCTCCTCAAACTACCACCACCATTGAAATTTCATTGACAAGCTCTACATGTCCCAACCCTTGAACGGTCATTATAGTCATCGAAATAGTTATTCCAATGATATTTTTATGTCATTCCATTGTTTAGACCTTTTGCTCAAGTGATTTATATTGGAGTTACCGTTGAACTATTTTTGTAGAAAAGTTGTGGTAAATTTTATGGGCTTTGAGGTGGATTAATATCTTCAAATTGATTATTGAGTTTAAAATTTTTGAGATTGATTCTTGTGACAGATCGTACTTAACACAAGAGGGGGGGTGAATTGTGTCCCCAAATTCCGATAGGAATATCTTTTTATAATTTAAGATGAAATCAATGTCAATTAACAATTAGCACACAAATTTGAACTTTAATGATTATCCTAATCAATATTCATTTGAATGCAAGATGTGATACAATATGGTGAATGATCAATTATCAAATAATCAAGGAATTGCAAAAACAGATTTTTTAAACAACACACTGTGCACAGATTTTACAACTCAAATTTCACCTAGCAAATCAAGTCAGAATTCAATGAAATTTGGTATGCAGTATCACAACACCCTAATGAATACTATATCAAAAATTCAGATTAAAATTCAAAGTTTAGCTATGTGAACAGTGCACGGACAGACTAGTGGTTCAGAAAATTCTGCAATCAAAACACTTAATCAATCAACAAGCAAGCAATGCAATCAAGAAAGTCCACACAGCAATTTATAGTAGTTCGGAGACTCTTCTCCTACATCTACTACCTAGGTTCACCAACCTAGGATTTTCCAACCTCCACTAAGGATGTGGTTTTCTCAAGAGCTCCACAAAACTCACAAGGGTTTTTAGGTCACCCTTAAAACTGAAGATTTCAAGACAATCTTCAAACTTTACAACCAAGGGTTTCAAGCACTCCCTTAAACTCAACCTCAACAAGGTTTTTGCCCAATGAAGGGACTTTTACAAGTGTTCGGTATAAATGGTTCACTCAAGGTTTGCACTAAGCAAATAGGATTGAGGAACACTCAAGAATCACAATATCACCTCACGGGTTGGATAGAAAATGAAGAATAATGAGGATTTTCGAATCTGAAAATAAGAAGCCAAATGAGAAGCACTCCCTCTTTGCAAAAGCAAAATAGTGAGGAAGCCTTTAGAGTGGCTTGGGTAGAAGCTTGGATTCAATGGCACAAACTAGCTTGAAAGCTTTGAGAGCAAGAATTTCTTCAATATAATTTTGGCTTCTCCAAGTTGGAATGAGGAAGAACCCCTCTTTATAATTTACCAAGCTCTTGTGATTTCCACCATTGGATCTTTTTCTATCTTCAAATCTCGACCTTCAATTACATGTGCAAATCTTGGCCATTGAATGAATAGATCATTAAATCTTGACCTTACAATATGTAGCCGTTGCACTTGCATTATTTTCCAAGTCTAGCTTTCCAAGATTTGAGTTGTCATGTGCACTTGCAGCCATCTTTGACAATTTGATCAAACTTGCACCAAATCTTGACCTTGGTATCTCCAACAATTTTGTCATCTTTGACCATTTGATCAAACTTACACCAAATCTTGGCCTTGGTATCTCCAATGATTTCCTACAAAATGTGTAGCAACTTGCAACAATCTTTGACTCCAAAAATCAAGTAAGATCTTCTTTTAAGTCAAAAATTGCAAGCAAGAATATGGTCTTATGCACAACCATTGGATTCACCTTTTAAATGGTCATCTTAACCCTTCAAGTCTTGTTGTAATCTGATCCATTCATAATTCAAAACAATTCAATCTCAGCCATAGATTAGTGTACCGTTGGAGCTTGTAGTCTTCAAGAATATCTTCATAATCTAAGTCTTGTCTAGTTGCAAAATATACTTTCTCATCTCTTACAAATTTCAACCATTGCATTTGTCCTTTAGCTTCATCAATTGTCTTCTCACAAAAATATGATCATTGACCTCAATAAAGGAAGCATGTGCAAGATCTTGTTTGATGAAGACAAGAGATCCTTCAAGTGACCAAACATGTCCCTCCAATCTTGACTTCAAACTCTGAATTTGGCAGCACCAATATATCCATATTATACAGCCCTAAGGCTAGTTCCAATCATCAATCAAAATGCCTTAGTGGAAGGTTCATGAACATAGGTTTTTCTTGGTTTTCTAGAGATCCAAGCTCATACTTGAAAACCGGACTTCAATTCACTTGAGCAAACTGAATTCTGAGTGATATAACATCCTCATGATGATTAACCTACAAAGAAATAGGAGGTAGAACTCCCCAATTGCATGTAAGCTCAAAGAGCTTCATATAGAGCGCATAGGTTAATTACATTAGAAAAACAACCCAGAAAATTCGTATTACTGCATGATAAATCATTTTATATATATTATAATGTCCACATAAAATTTCATAACAATCGGAAATCGTTTGGTCACTCAACCAAGCAAATAAGTCACTAATAGTGAAACCGATAAATTCTAAGTGTAAATTCAATGTTATTTTGCAAACTCAGTGTAAATGACCTTTTCTCTTGAACTTTACTAAATCAAATATGTTCATAGTGATGAAACTAAGATGCACACGAAATTTCATTTAAATCGGAGTTCATTTGGTTCACCACGTTCACAAAGAACACATATGCACAAAATTAGGTAAAACCTAGTTTTGGCGGAATTTAAGCATATGACCAAATATATATGTGATGCACTTAATTTCTCATGATTATAGTCCTAGAACATATATTAAACCTTCATGTGCATGTGGTTCAAGTTTCAAGTAATTTGGACCTAAGTAAGATAAATTATGATCATTAGAAGATTAATACCCTAACTTAGTCCATGTATATTTATTTTCAAAACTTAATTTCCAGCACTATCTCAAAAATATATAGATACCAAATTCACATAGAGATATGCATAAGCTTTCATTTGTATATGCACAATTAAGATATTAAACAATTAACCAAATAACCATTTAAGCATGTTTTCTAGCATTTTAGGATATGTTCAAGTAAAGCATGCTCACACACATTTTAGTATACAATCATACACAATCATCAAAAACACAATGTTGACTAGACACTAAGTCTTGGTCCAACAATCTCTTCATATTCCATTCGTATAAATATTCAAAAGTAAGAATCATCATAAACCAATATCTTTCTCAAGAAATCTTCAAGGATGGATACTCTTAACTCTCCACCTGTAAAAAGGTCTAGAACTGATGAAGGTTCTACTTCTAAAGAAGAAGAAGGTGGAGGTGATCCCAGATTCAACCTCTCCCCTATAAGGGAAGACGTATACGAGGACGATCCCCAGAAAACTATCGAATCTCTACAAGAAGCTTTGAGGGAAACCAAAAGGAGACTTAAAAAAGCAACCGACAAAGTTCAAGACTACAAAAGGCAACTTATGGTTTCAAGGTATGCCATACAAGGTGTTCGATATATGTCATGGGGCAGACAAGCAAGTACTCATGACCCAGATAAATTGCACGAAGCAATCACTGAGATCACAGTACAACTTGGATCTGTTGCAGATGGAATAGACAGTGTTCTTTATACCCTAGAATAAAATCTTTGTCCAACATCTTGGACTTAAAACAAAGGATTTTTAGTTATTCCACTAATTAAAACAATGGAATAACATTATGAGACTGATTCTTGAACTTAAAACAATTGATTTTTTGTTATTCCAATGATTAAAATAATGGATTACGTTATGAATATGTACATTTTGCTATAATATTAAAGTATATAAAAAATTCACAGCATATGCATAAGCTAAAAAAAACTCCAATAGATTTGGAACAATAAGAGAAGTGGAGCTCTTTATCAATGTTAAAAGAGAATGTGATCTGAAGTGGCTAACTACCATACATGTCTGATTCAATTGTCAAAACTTTTTAAGTCCATTTGATGCTTTATTGATGAAAGGTCGACATAGGAGTAATATATTTTCTGCTTCAGATTTGAAGGATCCAAAACCCATTCATTTCCACCGAACCTCAGTTAATTGCCTATGCTTATTCTATTGAATTAAAACAATGGAACAACTAATTCCAAATACAGATATGGAGTCAATCTCTAGATCCAGTTTGGTGAGTCGGTGGTCATGATCGGTTGCCGGATGATCGACTTTTGTTTTCACCGTGAGGAGCAGAGAGAGAGAGAGAGGGATAGGAGAGAGAGAAATAGAAAGAGAGTGTGGGTCTGAGAGAGTTTCTTGAAAGATAAGAGAGAGTGAAGTTTTTTAATTTTGAATTTTTGCTAACTAGATTGTGGACATGGTCATGTCACATAGATTTAGGCTGCTAAGACTTGGTCTACCTATCACTACTGTTTAAGTTTATGTGAAGGAATGGAGTTTTTTTGAGTTAAATAAAATTGCAGAGCCAAGCCACCTTTTGTTTCCAACGACTTTGAATTATTTTAGAATCAATAAAGTGTTAAAATCTTAAATTTGATATTCAGTTGTCGAATCGTTAGATATAAGTGGAACATTCCTAAAGTGGAGTTCTCTATGAGATTTTGTTTCAGAGGTTGATTTAGGCCTTCATCTTCCTTCACTACAGAAGAAGAAACTATCGAGGGCGCTTCTGCCTTCTGGCAATGGTCCACCTTGCAACATAGCTGAGCTGGAGGAACCAAACCTTGAAAATATTTATTAGATGTATGTATCTCAAAATGGCAGCACTTCACCTGAGAATTTATCATACCTTAGTAAAGTAAGGAAACGTCAAGGGACTATCAGCGGAGGGGGCAAATTTTTTAGCGCAACAATATTCGCGGGTTCATCAGGAATAGAATAAAGAAGAATGAGATATTTATTCACAAAATTCCTGCAAAACCAATTATTGTTATACAAGTATAGAGAGTCAGATGAAGTCTTCTGTGTTAGTGTTATATATGCCCTAAAAGCCAATTGCTAGGTTAGATTTTATGGAACTATCACAAACATTGTTTTTATTTATTTATTTAATAACAACATTATTTATAATATGCTTAATACATTAATTGCTTTAATAAATGTTCATTTATTAAGATGAGAGAATTTGTTCTCAAAAGTTGAGATGGAATTCCAAATTCTCTTGTATCTTATGTAGGCAATAATTTAAAACCAAAGGTGGTCAAATAATTGAACAACTACATAATCCAGGATCTAGAACTATCATAGTTTTCAAAATTCTCAAACAACTATAAAGTACTTACTTGAATCCAATGTCGACATCTTCAGTTGATCCAACTCTTGAACAAAGGTGTAGGAAATTTTTCTCTCTCTTGGCTCTCTTTAGTTTGCAAGTTCAATGTTATATTCATGGGAAAACTGAACGTATCGGTTTATAGGCAGAGAGGGGATAGTTTCCTTATCCAACTTCATCTCAACTTACCCATCATAGTAGAAGTCACTTACAAAACCACTTCTCTATTAACCAACTATAGATAAGGAATATGTAACATATCCCATTAAACCTCCAACTGATCACACGTTCTTATTATATGAGTCACCAACTGATTAATTTAATAATTCATCATACATTCTCCCACTTGACCCATATGATCAATTTACATTAAAGTTTAATAAGTAACAATAGGCACGCCATAACACATATTCAATCTCACTTTAACTTGGTGACCATAATACTATAATTAAACAACTCACTAATGCGAGTCATGGCCACAACATTCCAAGTGATTTATCTCTTCCATTTGTTTCCTTTCCATAAGGAATCCCTTCCATTTGTTTCCTTTCCACTTCATTTTGCGGGCATTGCATAAGGCTGAATTTGTCACCTTTCTGAATAGGGACCACACCAGCAGAACATTTCTCCATTTTAAATCTCTCTAGAACTCTTTCAATATATGCCTTTTGCGACAACCCTAACATTCCAAGTTATTTATCTAGGAATATTTATATTCATATCACATAAGTTGCCTCACCCATATCTTTCATTTCAAAGTTCTTAGAAAAAAATTTCTTGGTTCCGTGCAATACACCAATATCACTACTGGCAAGTAAATGTCGTCAACATACAAAATCAGAAAAATAAACTTACTCCCACTAACCTTCAAAGAAATACAGCGATCAACTGTATTTTCTATAAATCCAAAGGATGTAATGGTATCATTAAACTTAAGATATCATTGTCAGGAAGCTTGTTTAAGTCCATATATTGACTTCTTAAGTTTGCAAGCCAAGTGTTCTTTTCCTTCAATGGAGAAACCCTCAGGTTGATTTATATAGACTTCTTCCTCTAAACTCCCATTTAGGAAAACAGTTTTCACATCCATTTGGTGTAACTCTAAATCATAATGAGCCACTAAAGCCATAAGAATTCTAAGTGAGTCCTTCTTAGACACAGGGGAGAAGGTCTCTTTGTAATCAATGCCTTATTTCTGAGTGAAACCTTTAGCCACAAGTCTAGCTTTAAATCGTTCAATATTGCCTTTAGCGTCACGTGTGGTCTTGAAGACCCACTTGCAACCAACTTTCTTGTATCCTTCAGGCAATTGAACAAGATCCCAAACTTCATTTTGTTCCATTGATTTCAATTCATCTTTCATGGCATCCAACCATTTAGTAGAATCTACACTTTCCAAGGCTTGTGAAAACGAAACTGGATCTTTATTTGATCCTATATCGAAATCATATTCTTGTAGATATACCACGTATTCATCCGAAATAGCATATCGCCTTTCTCTTTGGGATCTTCTTAAAGCTACTTCTTGTGGTTCATCTACTACTTGTTCATTGATGACTGGCTCATTATAGAGTGGTGGTTCATTAATTTGTTGTTCAATATTGTCTTGAGATTCGACATCTGTAGAAACAACAAAGAGTGGTGGTTCATTAATTTGTTGTTCAATATTGTCTTGAGGTTCGACATCTGTAAGAACAACAATTTTGTTTAAAGTTATGGGAATTGGTACTTTCACCCTAACTTCTTGAATATCTACCTTTTGTAGATTTTTACTCCCACTAATTTCACCATTCTCAATGAATCTGGCATTTCCAGTTTCTACAATTCTCGTACTATGATTAGGACAATAAAACATATTCCCATTGGATTTTTCAGGGTAAACTATAAAGTAACCACTGATTGTTCTTAAGTCCAATTTCTTTTCATGTGGATTATAAACTCTAGCTTCCGCTTGACAACCCAAAACATGCAGGTGTCTTAAGCTTGGTTTCCTTCCAGTCCAACTTGGAACCTAATTCAATAAGTATAGAGCGGTCTTAAGAGCATTCATCCACAAAGATAAGGGTAATGTAGAATTGTTTAACATACTTCTAACCATATCCATTAATGTACGATTGCGCCTTTCAGCTACACCATTTTTTTACGGTGTTCCTGGCATAGTGTATTGTGCACAAATGCCATGCTTTTCAAGGAGTTTAGCAAATGGGCCTAGGCATTGCCCTGATTATCCATACTTTCCATAATATTCGCCACCCCTGTCCGATCTAATGATTTTCACTTTTCTTTCTAGTTGCCTTCAACCTCGGTAATGTATACCTCAAGGGCATCCACTGCTTGAGATTTTTCATGCAAACAAATATATGTAACCATACTGTGGAAAATCGTCTATAATTGTGTTGAAATATTTTTCTTTACCAAAAGATGGAGTATGAAAAGGTCCACAAATGTCTGTATGGATAATTTCAAGAAGCTTTGTACTTCTTGTGGTGCTTTTCTTGGTGTGTTTGGTTTGTTTACCCTTAATACAATCAACACACACGCCAAGATTAGTAAAATCTAGGTTCGGTAAAATCCCATCTTTTACCAATCTTTCTAGCCTTCCTCTGGAAATATGTCACAATCTTTTATGCCACAGATTGAGGAATTTTCATTAGTTGGGCTACGTTTAATACCAACATTAGGATGCAAGGTGAGGAGAGTTTCAGCAAATTGATTGTCAAGATTAAACTTGTACAAAAGATCATGAAGAATACTAGAACCCACAAAAATAGTATTCTTAAGCAAACAAAAACATTGTTTAATATCCATCAAGATCAAGTTTAGGCAGAGAAACAAAATTTCTGGAAATTGAAGGAACATAAAATGTATGAAACAAAACTAGATGATGACCGGTGTCCAAGAATAAGCGATAAGGCCCTATGGCTTCAATTAGAGCTCTAACCCGATTTCCCATCAACATGAAGTTCTCATTTTGATTTATGGTCTGGGTTGAAAGGAATCCCTGCATCGTATTGGAAACATGAGTAGTAACTGCAGAATCAAGCCACCAAGTATTAGAAGGAACTTCAGTAATGTTTGATTCAAAACATACTGAAACAACAACTTTAATTAAGCAATTATCTTTCTTTTCAAACCATTCCCTACGTTTCTAGCAATCTTTCTGATAGTGTCCCAACTTTTTACAGAAGTGACACTTATCATTGCTCTTTTCCTTCTTTTGATCATTAAGCTTGTGTTGGGTTTGAAGACTCCATGTCGCCATTTTAAATAGAAGCCTATGTGAATTGGTTTGGCCCATGTATGAGTGGCTTTTGTTTTAAATAGAAGCCTATGTAAGTTTTATTAATCTTGACAAAAATACAAAACACTCTCCAGTGCTCCGTGGATGTCGATCAAAAACTAGGCCGAACCACGTTAAAAATCTCTTGTGTCGTTCTACTGTTTGTGTGTGTGTTCTTTATCAAATATTGAAGCTGAGTTCTTGCGACAAATCATAGACTCAAGTCTTAACAACTGGTATTGGAGCCGAAGGTTTATTCGATGATTGATAAAGAACATGTCTGACGACTCAAAGATGGTTGTGATCGAGAAGTTTGATGGCAAGGACTTCAGTTACTGGAAGATGCAGATCGAGGATTATCTCTATGGAAAAAAACTATATCAGCCACTTTATGGTGATAAGCCCACCAGTATGATGGAGGATGACTAGAAACTGTTGGATCACCAGGTTCTCTGGTTGATCAGATTAACGATTTCTAGATTTGTGGCTCAGAACGCGAGCAAGGAGACTATAACAGCAGACCTTATGAATGTCCTATCAGGTATGTATGAAACTCCCTCGGCAAACAACAAGGTCTATTTGACCAAAAAGTTATTTAATTTACGCACGTCGGAAGGATGGGAGGTTACACACCATCTAAACGAATTCAATGCATTGATTAATAATCTCTTATCTATTGAGATTAAGTTTGAGGATGAGGTCATGGCGTTAATATTACTAGTGTCATTACCTAATAGGTGGGAGCTTATGCAAACGACTGTGAGTAATTCTATAGGGAAATCAAAGTTAGCCTTTGATAATGTAAGGGATCTTATTTTTGCTGAAGAAGTTCAGCAGCGTGATTAGGGTGAAACATCAGGTTCAGGATCAACTTGTAATGTTGAGAACCGCGGTAGGAATAGCAATAGAAATTCAAACAGGGGCCGTTCAAAGTCCAAAATTCTCAAGGGCAGAAACCAGTCAAAAGATGGGAAATCTATGGAGTGTTGGCACTGTGGTAAATCCGAACACATAAAAATGAACTGTTGGAAGTTGCAAAACAAGGATTCGAATAATACAGCTGGTAATGAAGCACAGGTGGTGTAAGATGCACTATTAATTGCTCAGGAGAGTCCGTTGGATGATTGGGTTCTTGATTTGGGTGCATCGTTTCACACAACGACGCACAAGGAGGTTCATCAAAATTATATCGCTGGTGATTTTGGAAGGGTATTCCTTGCAGATGGTGAGGAACTCACAATTGTTGGCATTGGGGAAGTTAGATTGGCACTTCCAAATAAATCAACTTGGCTATTGGAAAAAGTTCACCATATTCTGGGGTTGCGAAGAAATCTTATTTCTATTGGACAGTTAGATGATGAGGGACATGCAATATTGTTCAACAAACAGACTTGGAAAGTCACTACGGGAGCCCGAGTTATAGCGCGTGGGAGCAATCACGACACACTATATATGACTGTCGAGTATCGGGGGTTTGTAGCAGTTGCCGATGTCAGAGTTGACAGCAGGCTATGGCATGAGCGCTTGGGTCATATTAGTTTAAAGGGTTTGAAGATGCTTCAGTCACAAGGTAAAATTACAAATTTAAAATCTATTGATTTTGATATTTGTGAGGGTTGTGTGATGGGGAAGCAGAAAAAGGTGACGTTTCAAAAAATTGGTAGAGCATTGAAATCCACCAGACTGGAGTTAGTGCACACTATTGTATGCCATCAAGACGGCAACCAACTTAATCAATCGTGGTCCTTCTGTTTTGTTAGACTGCAAGCTACCAGAGGAGGTCTGGAGCAGTAAAAAGGTAAATCTGACTCATTTGAAGGTATTTGGTTGTCTATCATTTGTTTTAATTGATGCAATGCACAAAAACAAGTTAGAAGCTAAATCTAATAAGTGTTTTTTTATTGGCTATGGCGATGAGGAGTTTGGCTATCGTTTCTGGGATGAAAAGGGATGTAAAGTCATCAGAAGTAAGGATGTAATCTTCGATGAAACAATGTTGTATAAAGATAGAAAATCAGAGAAGAAGAATCAAGAGAAATATGAGACAATGACTTTGGATGGAATTGTCGAGGAAATTACGTTGGATGAGAGTCAAAAAGTAACTAATCAGGTTTGCCGATCAGCTTGGGCCATAGAATGAGCCACCACAAAGTCCTCCGGCAAATCTGATCAGGGATGAACCGACTACACCATTTCATATTGTTCGTCGGTCTACACGAACTGCTAGACCACCTGAAAGGTACTCTCCAACTCTTCATTATATTTTACTTACTGATGGAGGGGAACCTGAGCGCTTCGAGGAAGCTTTAGAAGATGAAACTGCAAGCAAGTGGGAGTTCACGATACAAGGTGAGATGGATTCTTTGTCACAGAATGAGACATGGGATTTGGTTACTCTTCCACATGGGAAGAAGGCTTTGAACAACAAATGGGTTTATCGAATAAAAGATGAACTTGATGGGAGTAAGTAGTACAAGGCTAGATTGGTGGTGAAAGGGTTCGAGCAGAGGAAAGGAATTGACTACTCTGATATTTTTTATCCTGTGGTAAAAATAATTTGTATTAGACTTGTTCTTTTTCTTGTTGCTTCTAAAAATTTACATGACTCAACCTAAAGGGTTTGAGGTACATGGGAAGGACAATTTAATTTGCAAGCTGAAGAAAAGCTTATATGGGTTAAAGCAGGTGCCAAGACAATGTGGGCTTGAGCCGACAATTTACATCGGCCTAATATACAATATATATGGATAAGAGAAAGAATCCTATCTAGATAAGAGGTATGGATTAAGGTAGTCCTTTTCTATAAGGACTTCTAAAGACTTCTCCAATTCTTATAGATATTGGAGACTCAATTCTAAATAAACTAGAACTATTCTAAGAGTTCTAGTAGGACTCTCAATCTCTCCACTATAAATATGGGGTGTAGAGAGAGAGAGATACACAAAAAAAATTGACTACTCTTAGTCTTTTTCTCTTCTCTTACGAATATTCTAATCTTGGTGATACGGAAGCTTAGTCTTGCGAATTATTGAGGTATTTGTGCTGTGGATATTTCAGATCCAGTCTAGTACCGTATCCGTGACCTGGGCGATCCTATTATACAAGAAGATCAATTTCGTCGGTGGATCTCTTGTTATTCGATTTTCTCTATTTTTCTTACATTGATCTTGGAACATAAGGTTGAGCCTAACCAGGTTTTTCTACAGCACTTTTCAATATTGATGTTTGTTAGAGAAAAGCATGCTAGGATTTATTTTTTGAATTTTTAGAAAAATCATGTTAATATATGCATGTTTCTCTAAAAATTGTTTATATATATCAAACATTGTTCAAACTATATGAAATTTTTACTGTAAATACTTTGGTATGTTATGTGATTACTGTATAAATTTCGTGCAAAAAGGAACTATATAGAAAGATATATTGCCAACCCAAATTTGTGACACCCGAGACTTAATAAATTCATATAAAATCGCACAGATTGAATCAGGCGCAGAGGCTAATATGTGTAGAAATATAATTTTATTAGCTTTCCAACGACATATAGTATGCATTATTTGGATCTGTGGATTGTTAGATACTTTTTTTGAAGTTTGGTGTGTAATCTTTTTTTTTTGTTAAAAATTGTAAAATTTGCTTTCCGTCTGAATGCAGTCTCACTCTAAGTTAAGCGAGAGTGTGATACAAATCCCACATCTGAGTCACTATTTATTGAATTAGACACCATAGTAGATCCCAAAAGAGAGAAACAGTTTTGGTCGGAGCAACCAAAACCGAAAAACAGCCCTGAATAACGATGCATGTATGACATGTGCCACCTAGCTCCTTCATGCGCCGGCCAGCAGGCCCTGACTGGGTCAAACCCAGGTCGAGCTGCAGGAATGGTTCGACCCGTAGTCTTTAGATCGGGTCGGATCCCGGTCAAAATTTTTACAGAGAGTGGGGGCACGTACGGGTCCCACAAACCTCCAAATTTTATGAAATTTTTTAAAATTTCTTAAAATTTAATTTTCTATTTTCTATAAATTTTTCATAATTTTTGGAGTACGGTAGATTATATTTTGACCCCTTTTTGGATGCACGGGACATGCTTAGTTTATGGTAAGCTATGATAAACATTACCGACAATGTCTAGGAAGTTCTGTCTAAGGAAAAGGGTTACATAATTGCACGCCGTATTAACGGAAGACCCCCTTTTTCCTGGGAACGACATGGTTGCTAGTTTTGTTTCCATATTTTACAAACTAATTGTGTTGTTTTATCTTGAAAATTGATCAGGTGCATGAAAGTGACAATTTGCAATAAGGGTTGTGATGTTTGCTCTCTTACATATTAAATGCTTAAAGTCGCATTTATTTTAAGAAAATTCAATTAATGATGCCTATTGAACAAAGCCTAAAAGAAATTATTTTGTTGGTCGTAGAGATGGTGAGGACAATAATGGGAGCTGTTCCTGGTTCTGGATGGACTACTTGGAAGCCTAATCTAGAAGGGAATGGAAATTCTGACTCAGATTTAAGTGATGATAAGTCACAATGGTCTAGTATAGATGGCATGCAAGATGGATCTTAAAGGGATGTTGAGTCAAACCCTGAGGAAGATCCTGAAGAGGACTCAAATGAGAATGAGGCTCCCTCCTATGGTGAAGATGAAGCTATTAACACTCCACCCCTACCTGAAGTCATGGATATATCATCCGATGACGAGGTGCTGGAAGTAATCAATGTACCTTCTTCTCCGGAAGTTATTGAAGTCTCTTCTGATATTGAAGAAGATACACCAGTGACATTTTGTTATCGCTGTGTCTCGCCAATTTGTCCAAATTGTGGACAACACATTTGTCCTTTTTACTCATCACCAAGGCATGTGTGTCCTAGGCGACCTTAGGACAATATATATAATTTCCGTTTAAGTTTTAGTGGCTTAGGATCTTTGTTTTTCCATTTCAATTTTATTGAAACAATATGGGTTGAATACAATATAAAGTATTTATAATATTTATTTATTGCTCTATTTAAGTTGAATTCTTATGGTTTGAATATGCTCATAAAAGTTGATTGTATGTTTGCATATATATTATTTTTATTGCATATGTTGAACTATTAGGACGTTTGATTTGAAGTATGAATCAATAAAATACGTAATACGTCTCTGACAAGATGGTTGCTACAAAGAGAGTATCGTCGCTGACCTGAATCAAGGTGAAAAGCTGATTGATAAGAATTACGATAAATGGTATCGTAAGATCCAACACTTGCTTGAAGAGCAAGATTCGCTGGAAATTATAACACACCCAATGGCTGAACTTGAACATGGAACCACTGCTCAGCATAGGCGTGACATGGAACTGTATCAGGCTTTCAAGTGCAAAGATCGCATAGCTCGCATACTGATGCTGAGCAGTATGCAAAATGACTTGATGCTTTATTTTGAGAAGCACAAATCGGCTCAAGCTGTGTGGCATGCGGTGAAGCTGCAATTTGGGGGTACTTCTACCACTAGACTGCGCCAGTTGACCCTCAATTTTGATAGGTTTGTCAAGCGGCCTCATACTTCAACGAGGCAACACCTAACAATGATGGCTAATATGATTAGCAAATTAGGAGAAGCTGGACACGTGTTGTGAAATGAACAACAAGTGCAAGTTGTCATCCGATCCTGGCCACCTTCATGGGAACACATGAGGGTAAACCTTACCCATAATGAAAGTATCAAAACATTTGATGATGTCTCTAGACATGTAGAATTAGAGGAAGATCACTTCCTACCTAACAAACCGAAATCTGAGGCCAATAAGGCTTAGACTTCGAAACGCAAAGCCTCGAGCTTTGGCGGTAAAAAGGGTAAGGGCAAAAGTAATGCGTTGGGTCCCAAGAACAAGCTTTTCAAACGTAGAAAGCGCGGTGCAAAGAAGAAGGACAAGACTAAAATGACTTCTTTCAAATGTGACAAGCTGGGTCACTTCGCTCGTGAATGTCCCAAAGCGAAGGTAATTTCTAACCAATAAATCTCTCTTGAAATTAATGTATGTAGTAGTCTTATCTTGGCTGAAACTGTTCATCTTTGGACTGTAGACTCAGCAGCAACAGACCATGTAACCAAGGAGAGGTTGGCTTTTGTAGATTATCGTCGCGTTTTGAAGGGGAGTCGCAATATCTTCATGGGAAATCATGCTTCTGCTGAAATGCTTGGGATCAGTACTTGCAAGCTACAACTGCGAGGAGGTCGCACTTTGTATTTGCATGATGTCCTATATGCCCCTGAAGTTAGATGAAATCTACTTTAAGTTTTAGTTCTTCTTAAATTGGGATTTCGAGTCGAATTTGAGGATAATTGTGTTAAGTTATTTTTGGATAAGGTTTATTACGGTTTTGGATATTTGCTTAATGGTTTTATGGTACTAGTTCTAATAATGTCCCTGATAATTGCATGTTATGGCATGCTAGATTAGGACATATTGGGCAAGATAGACTTAATCGTCTAGCTAAAGAAAGCCTTTTAGGCTCATTAGCAAAATGTGACTTGCCCACTTGTGAAAATTGTTTAGCTGGAAAAGCTACACAAAAACCATTTCGAAAGGCAAAAAGAGCTAGTATTCCTTTACAATTGATTCATTCTGACATCTGTGGCCCAATAAATGTGAGGGCCAGACATGGTGCCTCATATTTCATCACTTTTATAGATGATTATACCCAGTATGGTCATATCTACTTGATCTCCCATAAATCAGAAGCATTGGAATGCTTCACAAAATATTTAATGTTTGTTAAGAATTAGTTACATAAGAGCATCAAAACTCTTAGGACTGATCGTGGTGGTGAATATCCATCGGAACAATTCAAAGAATTGTGTGATGAAAAGGATATAGCTAGACAACTAACTGTTCCATACACTCCACAACAAAATGGTGTTGCCGAAAGGAGGAATAGATCTCTTTTAGATATGGTTAGATCTATGATGGCTCAAGCAAATCTACCAATTTCATATTAGAGAGATGCATTGTTAACTGCTACCTACAAAGTAAACCGTGTGCCAACAAAATCTGTCAAGTCAACCCCATATGAATTATGGACTGGTCGAAAACTCGAATTAGGATATTTATGGCCATGGGGTTCAGCTACCTACATTCATATCTTTGTTTCTAGATATGGAAAGTTGGGTGCCCCAGGTAACAAGTGTATCTTCATAAGATATAGTGATACTTCCAAGGGATATGTTTTCATTGGAGAAGATGAAACTAGTAGGGTGACCGAAATTGAGTCACGAGATGTCACATCCTTAGAAAATGAATTCCCTAAATTAGGAGAGGTTGATAAAGATTTTTAGTTTTATGAAACTGCAAACATCAACGAAGGCGCTAATAGTTTCCCAATCGAGGATACCGAAAACGTATCTCAATCTCAATCGCTTGGGAACAGTGGAAGCGATTCTTTGACTGAAAATGCTCAAGAGGAGCAAAATCATGTTAAATCTCAACCTCAAAGGACTACACGTGAACATGTTCCCCGTCATCGGTTTGAGATTGAAGGGAAAATATTCATGATAAGTCCTCTATATAGTGAGGTAGAGCTAGAATCTATAAAAGATGCTCTTTCAGGTCCTAATTCTAGGGAATGGATGAATGCAATGAAAGAAGAAATGGAGTCGATGGAATACAACCATGTCTGGGATTTGGTTGAGCTTCCACCCAATAGAAAACCTATTGGGAATAAGTGGGTTCTCAAAATCAAGCGTGACGCTGATGGGAACATAGACCGATATAATGCTAGATTGCTAAAGGCTACAATCAAAAGGAGGGAATCAACTATGAAGAAACGTTTTCTCCAGTAGTGAGGATTATTTCGATTCGCCTCATCCTAGCTATTGTCACACATTTGGATTTGGATTTGTACCAAATGGATGTTAAAACGGCATTTCTAAATGGAGATCTATATGGATCAGCCTACTGGTTTTGAGGTCAGGTCCTCTAATTGTTTCTTACAGCTGCTATGTGAGAAAGATTAGAGACTTGTATGTGATCTTGCTATTGTATGTGGATGACATCTTAATTAGAGGACCTGACATGGCAGATATTGATGATCTAAAGAAACAATTGTCAAGCAAGTTTGACATGAAGGATTTTGCGCCAGCAAGCGAAATCCTTGGTATGAAAATTCATAGAGACCGAGAGGAAGGAACTCTGAGGTTCTCACAAGCTAAGTACATCCGAAAAGTACTCAAGAGATTTAACATGAATGGTGCTAAAGTAGTTGGCACACCACTTGGCAAACAATTTCGATTATCTAAGAAGCAGTCACCTCAAACAGATAGTGAGAGGGCTTACATGGAAAAGGTACCATATGCGTCGGCCATAGATAGCCTTATGTATGCAATGGTTTGCACCAGACCAGACATTGCCTATGCTATGGGAGTAGTAAGTAGATACATGCAAAATCCAGGGAAGCAACATTGGGAGGCAGTAAAATGGATATTGTGTTATTTCAAGGGGACACAAGACTTGTGTCTATGTTATGGTAAGGTATTCGTTGATGCCGATTATGCAAGTGAGGTCGATAGCAGAAAAAGTACGACAATGCTAATTTTCACTATGGGTATGTTGCTATTAGTTGGGGTTCTAAGTTGCAAATAGTGGTTGCATTATCAACTATAGAATCCGAATATGTAGCTATTACAGAAGCAGCTAAAGAGTTGATTTGGTTACAAGGATTCTTGACAAAGTTAGGCCATGGAGGGCCTGTAGGCACACTGTACAGTGATAGTTAAAGTGCGGTATTTCTTGCAAGAATCCCGCATCCATTCAAGAACAAATCACATACAGACAAAGTTTAACTACATAAGAAGTCTTCTTGAGATTGAAACTTCAGAAGATACTCGGTGCAAAAAATCCTGCTGATATGTTAACAAAGAGTGTGACACATGAGAAGCTGAAGTTGTGCGCAGCTTCAGTGCGTTTGAAGAATTTAGCAACTGAGGACGAATGACTGGAGGGAGCCTTTGTTGTGTTCGAAGAATTTTTTGAATTTCTGGAATTGAAGACAGCTTCATGAAGTCTCCAAGTGGGAGATTTGTTGGGTTTGAAGACTCCATGTCGCCATTCTAAATAGAAGCCCATGTGAATTGGTTTGGCCCATGTACGAGTGGCTTTTGTTTTAGGGTTTGTATTCTCTATAAGTGAACACGTGATGATGTAAGTTATATTCATCTTGACAGTAATATAAAACACTCTCCAATGCTCTGTGGATGTAGGTCAAAAACTAGGAGCAACCGGTTTCTCACCTTCATGGAGTGCAACATCGAGGTCCAATACACTAAGGTGAAACTGAACATGCTGTCTCCATTATGAGAAATTAGTTCCATTAAGCATTGGAACAGACTAAGCATGCCAACGTAGCGAAACAGGCACAGATGCTGCAAACAATAATTCATGCTCACTATATTGATGCTAAGATTTATAAATAAGGAACAATTCATCATAATGAAACACATTTAAACAAATATTTAAACAATAATATATAGTAGGGAAAATTCTAAGCCGGTACTACTTGTGAAACTTTTGGATAAGTATGCTAATTACTTTCTTACCCTTGTCCTCTTCCGCCAATAACAACTACACTTCTATTCTCTTTCTCCCTCATATCTCCTTATTGTTGTCCGTTGGTATCCAACCTAAACTGAAGCTCACATCAACAAGTACATACTCCGACCTTCCACCAGCACCAACGGCTGTTCATTTGGCCGAAAAATGATTGGAAAGCCGCCACCACTGCAAGACAAAAGCCTCAAATCTAGCCTATTTTGGTGACGATTTACTACACCAACGCTATCGTTGGGTTCCCCTCACTGAGACACACAATGCCCAGCCAAATACGACCAAAACAATAAAACACTAAATTAAAAGTATTATTTTAAAACAAATAAAATTTCAACTATTAATTATCAACAGATAAAATATGAATAGATAAGTTGAACAACCACCCCAAAACAATAACAAAAATTCTAAGTTCATATTCATATTCCATAAAAATACTAAATTCATATTCAATGCTTACTTAACAAGGATAGCATTGTAAGGAATGGGTATTAAATGCAGATTATTTTTTCTTCCAACTGCACTACCAAAATTCTCAATCATGTCTAGTTCTTCTTGATTAATGTTATTAGGGAGCTTTCAATCAAAATGGTAGAGTACGTTTGCAAGTATAAGCTCAATAATCACTATTCCAAACGACAAGTCAAGGCACATCCTGCTACCACAACCGAAAGAGATAAGCTCAAAGTTGTTCCCATTGTGGTCTATCGAACTATCAACGAATCTCTCAAGATAGAACTTCTCCGCATCAATCCAATGATTAGGATCTCTTCCAATTCTCCATGCATTAATGATGATTTGCGTTTGCATCGATGTATTTGTGTATATATTACACCACTACAATAAATTAACTTTGTAGTCATGGTTTTTAAACAAACAAAAAAACCACGGATGAAGTAGGCATCACAAGTATAATACCACGGGCAGATTTGCTTAGATACTCGCTATCATAAAAAACATTTTTTTTTTAAAGATTTCTAGATATAGTAACGCGATTAATGTCTAATTCCAAGTCTTAATGGTATTATTGATAATTGCTCATTAAATGGCAAATGTTTAAGGAAATAGTTTTAACCTTAAACATGGACAATTATTTTTCCTTGATGGAAGAAAATAAATAAATAGATCAAATTATGGTCGCTGACCTAAGGCAATTCTAACACCCTGTGTCAATCATGGTGAATTGTTGTTAGATTGGAAGAACTCGTAAAGGCATTTGGTTTGTATTTTTGGTAGAATGTCACTATGGTTGTGGGTTAGTATGTGATATATACTCAGAGCATGGCTAGTAATGCCGTTTCTTTTATGGAAATGATATATATTTATAGGATTTTTCACACATAACCGTTCATAATCATGTGACAATTATATTATTTTAATACAATATCTTACTACATTGTTTCTGACTAACATAATCTCTTACTACACTTTTCTATACATAATTACATTGTTTCAAGTGTTGTAGATTTTTATACATAGTTTCGAAAATAATGTACAATTATGTAAATATTTACATTAGGTTTTAAATGACATCAATCCTACCCTTTCAAAAACAAAGAATGACATCTATTCTAATTAAATATATTAATACGATAATTTTACCCCACAAAGAAATTATTGTATTTTTATGATTAACTAGGATAGAATGATAAACTAATTATATTTCTTAATTACTCGACAAGCATTAAAGAATATTTATCCTTGAAGAATGATAAACTAATTATTATATTTCTTAATTACTCCACAAGCATTAAAGAATAGTTGTTCATTATACACAAGTAAATTGTTGTTAAGGATAAGTTTGTAAGTAGTCTTTTTGTAACGTAATTTATTTTAAAAGAATAATAAAGAGACGTGTCAAATGTATATAACCCCAAGTCAAGTAAGTGTGTTGAACCGCGCGAGACAGTTGAGAGTCGCGCCTTCCCACTACCACTGCCGTTCGATCAGCTGAAAATTTCAGGAAGTTCTAGAACCACCTTTATACTTACACATTATTTAGACCGACTTAGGACAACATTTTCCAATCTTATGTTTTACTTTATAAATAACATTATCTTCATTAATTCTCCTCCAACCCAAGTCGTACGGGTTTTGTTCCTTGCACGTCCTTTGTTTGCGACTTGCGAGGTATAATCTCTGTGTAAATGTAACTGAATCTGAATGAAACTATAGGTCCCAAAAGTTTCTCAATTAAGGAATTTGAATGCCTAATTACACTTCTGAATCTGATTCGAATTCGGTTTCAACAAATCTCTAAAATTCTCTCTTTTTATTACAGCAGCTAGTCACGTGAGCGGATCCGTAATGTCAACGAAGAAACCGGAAATGGCAAACGGCCTTAAACGACGTCGCATGACAAAGAGAAGCTTCCTTGAGGTTTGTATGAAATACTTTCAGATCTATCTCTTTCGTCACTTTTAACAATTTATTTATTTTTTATCAGAAACAGAAGGCGACGGTGGATAAGCTGAGTGGGAAGTTCGCTAAGAAGAAAGAAAAGATTAAGCGAATGAAGAAGGGGATAAACGATATGATGGCGAAACTGGAGGACGTGGAATCGGAATGCGCCAGAATGAGGGAGGAGTATGAGCTGGCGATTGAGCAGAACGTCGACCTCCAACTCGCGCTCGACTACATGCTGTTTGCCTTCTTGGGCGGAGGAGACGCTGGAAGCTGATTCCTCTTGCCCTTTCACCAAACCCTAATCCTATCCATATGTGTATTATTCGCATGCCTGTTTCCTATTTTAATTCTGAATTAGCTGATAGCATTGTGGGGAAAAGGAAGATAAAGGTTGTCCTTATGTTGATTGGGGGATAAATAAGGAAGACGGAAGAGTATAAATTATGTGTATGTGTAATTTTGGCATGCGATTTCCTATTTCCTTGGTTGATTGTGAATATGCTGATACTGCTGTTGGGGAAAGAAAAGAGAGAGGTTGTTCTATTTGGTGATTAATCCTTCATCATTCTTCAAGGATGAAGGATTATTGAGGAACATCTAACAATATATATGTAG
Organism: Tripterygium wilfordii; assembly: GCF_013401445.1. Lineage (NCBI taxonomy): Eukaryota > Viridiplantae > Streptophyta > Magnoliopsida > Celastrales > Celastraceae > Tripterygium > Tripterygium wilfordii. Next base: position 5,080,034 of record NC_052250.1, read on the forward strand.
GGGTCAAAGTCAACCTCAACAAATTATATGGGTCATGTTCAATCCAACAACAACATAAAAGCCCAACAGAGGCTTGGGCCCCGAAACCCAACAATAATAAAAGCCCAACAGAGGCTAGGGCCCCAAAGCCCAACAACATAAAACAGACCAGAACTTACAGTCCAAAAAGGACTTGGTCTTATCAAGGCAGTACAAAGCCGATGCAAATAAGGCCGAACCAATAACTAAGGGACGAAGCCGAAGATAAGACAGTTCCTCGTTAAATGATGACAGTCGAAACTACTGCAAACTACTACAAACTCCTCCAAACTGCTATGAACTTCTCTAACTACCATAACTGCTGGTAACTGCTCAAGAAAAGCATAAAAAGAGTTCATTAGGAGGGTGGGAGGGGGATTCGGATTGGGAGGGGGGATTTCTTACTCGCACTGTATTCACAAGTGATAAATAAAATATCATATCATTCTGCACCGTGGACCTAGGCTAAGAGCCGAACCATGTAAAATCTCTCTGTTTTGTCTTATATTTGCCCATTCATTCTCCACAATTCGATTGTCGATAATTTACATCAAAAATTTGGCGCGCCAGATAGGGGGCAGATAGTATTATCACATTGACAAACGTAGAAGATTCACGAGATGATACTTTATGCGAGAAGATGAAAGCTTTGATTCAACGCTTCGACGAACATGAAAGAAGGGTCCAACAATTGGAGCAAGAAAACTTGACTGTTTGAAGAGAAAATCAAAAGCTACTTGATCTTATGAATCAACCTTCAAGTCCACATGTAACCAGAACCGTCCCTGCAAGTACTGTCCCAAGTACTTCTGTTCGACTCAATGATGGACAAACAACGCAAATTCCCAATGCAAGTGTTCCTTTGCCAGGATTTGTGCATCAGACAGAATCATCATTGGCATCAACATCAACTCAGTTTCTGAGGCCAACGACATAATCCATGGCACCACTGTTTCCTATACCAATGTCATCTTCGGCTATCCCAACAATTGGTGCTTGGTCAAACATAACTACAACATTGCCAGAAATTGCAACGCAGCGAAGTGTTGATAAAAGATTGGAAGAAATGGAGTTAGCCTTCTTCAGGATACCAGGCATGCCATCACCTATAAAGAAAAATTGTACTTTCCTCAAATCTCCATTTGTTCATGCCATTGCCATGGAAGAGCTCCCAAAGAAATTCATCATACCACATATTAAACCTTATGATGGTACCACTGATCCAGAAGATCATGTGGATTAGTATAGTCAACGATTGACTCTGGTATCATACCCATTCAACAAGCATGAAGCATGCATGTGCCGAGGATTCAGTTCAACCTTGGTGGGACCTCCTTGGAAGTGATATCTTAATCTTTCAGAAGGGCAAATCACTTCATTCGCACAATTGGCCGATGCATTTGTTGAACAATTTGCAAGCAATAGGAAAATAATTCCAACATCGGATGATTTATATCGACTTTGACAAAAGCAAGGAGAATCTCTACGGTCATTCTTGACGAGATTCAATAAAGAAAAACTGGAAATTCCAGGATGCTTAGATGAAATTGCGATCAATGCATTTCGCATGGCTCTTCTTCCTGGAAGCAAATTACACGAAAAGCTTACCCGTTATCCATGTAAGTCTTTTCAAGAAGTTCAGGCAAGAGCAAGCGTTCAAATTAAATGGGAGGAAGATGAAGGAAGGCTTCAAGAGCGACTAACAGAGCAGCCGAAGAAATCTGAGCAAAAGCAAACAAGTTCAGAAGCTTCGCGATATCCTCGCAAAGATCCTAAACCGATCGATTTCAAGAAGAAACCTCGATCTCCTGAATACAATTTGGTAATTCCACCAAATGAAATCTTGTTAGTGCGGAAGAAAATGGGAGATGCTGTTAGATGGCTCGACAAATTACGTAAACCGCTAGATCAACGGGATACTTCCAAATGGTGTGAATTTCATAACGATTACGGGCATACAACAGATGATTGTTTCACCCTCAAAAAAGAAGTAATTCAATTGCTAAAGAAAGGTTATCTTCGGGATTTACTATCCGAAAGAGGAAAAGCGACGATGTCCCAAGCTGAAAGACGAGTAGAGGAACAGAAGCCACTACCACCGGAGAAGACGATTAACGTAATATTTGGTGGATCGGAGATTTGCGGAATTACACATTCATCGACAAAGAAACATGTCAAGCAGACAGAAAATTCTGAGGTATGGAATGATAAGCTGATGGTACAATTAACAAGACAAGTTATCAGCTTCACAGACGATGAGATGACGAAGCTACTCAATCCACATGATGATGCCCTGGTAGTAACTTTGCAAATTGCCAATTGCGAAGTTAAAAGAATCATGATTGATGATGGCAGTTCAGCAAATTTACTGTTTATGTCCACACTCCAAGCAAAGGGACTTTCAGAAGCGGATGTAATCAGAGGTCCTATACCACTCATCGGCTTCAACAGGGAACAGCAATCCACCATCGGCTCTATTCCATTGCAAGTATATACCAAAGGAATAAATCTCCAGGTTCGATTTAATATATTAGATTGTCAATCTCCATATAATGCGATACTTGGACGACCTTGGATTCATGCAATGAGGGTTGTGCCATCAACTTATCATCAAGTGATACGATTCCCAACAAGAGATGGAATACAAGAAATATATGGGGATCAACGTCAAGCAAGAAGTTGCTATGAACAAGCATTGAAAGGAAAAACCAAAGCTTTATAGCAATTACAGCAAGGGCCGATTCTAACTAATCAAGAAGAACCGGCTAATAAGGAGATAGAAGAAGTCATCATTCATCGGGATTATCCAGATCAGAAGATTCAGATTGGAGCCAACTTGGATCATCAACTTCGAGAAAATTTGATCTGATTCCTGCAAAATCATAAACATACTTTCGCTTGGACGCATGCAAATATGATTGGAATTGATCCAAATATCATCACTCATCAGTTGCAGGTCGATGATAATTTCCTTCCAGTAAGGCAGAAAAGACGAAGATTCGCTCCAGAAAGAAATAAAGTCATCAATGAGGAAATTCAAAAGCTGCTAGATATTGGATTCGTCCGCTAAGTTCAATACCCAGACTGGCTAGCAAATGTGGTTGTGGTAAAAAAGAAGAATGGAAAGTGGAGAGTCTGTATCGACTTCACATATCTGAATAAAGCTTGTCCGAAAGATTCTTTCCCACTTCCTCATATCGATGTACTTGTGGATGCGACAGTAGGGCATGAACTACTCAACTTTATGGATGCATTCTCCGGATATAATCAAATCTTGATGCATCCAGGAGATCAAGAGAAAACTGCATTCATAACCGAACGTGGTACGTATTGTTATAAAGTGATGCCATTTGGATTGAAAAACGCAGGAGCGACATATCAACGGTTGGTCAATCGTATGTTCGCAAGTCTACTTGGAAAAACGATGGAGGTATACATCGATGATATGTTAGTAAAGACTCTGAAGGCCGAAGATCATGTTGAACACCTCAAACAAGCATTTGAAATTCTTGATGTTCATCAGATGAAGTTAAATCCTCTCAAGTGCGTTTTCGGGGTCAAAGTAGGAAAATTTCTGGGATTCATTGTTACACAAAGAGGTATTGAAGCAAATCTTGATCAAATCTAGGCAATACTTGATATTCCTTCTCCCACAAAAATATGAGACGTACAACGACTGGCGGGAAAGATTGCAGCGTTAAACAGATTCATTTCCAAATCATCTGAAAGATGTCATCATCTGTTCAAGGCTTTGAAAAAATCAGCTAGCTTCGAGTGGACAGATGAATGTGAGACGACATTAAAGAAATTGAAGGAATATCTAACCAATCCTCTAATTCTTACGAAGCCAAAAACCAGTGAGATACTCTATCTTTATTTAGCAGTTTCTGAATTTACGATTAGTGCAGTACTGCTAAGAGAAGATAACAGCCGACAGCATCCGGTATATTATGTTAGTCAAAATTTGCTAGATGCTGAAACAAGGTATCCTTTAATGGAAAAGCTTGTTTTAGCAAGTATTACTGCAGCAAGAAAGCTTCGTCCTTATTTTCAAAGTCAACCTCGAACATCAATCAAAGCCCAAATTCTCATAGAATTCATTGCTGAATTTAGTCCGGGAATGGTGGATGGTGTTCACAAAGAATTGCATCAAAACAAAGAAGACGATGACGCTATTTGACAATTATTTGTTGATGGTTCAAGTAATGCAAAGGGAAGTGGCCTAGGTATCATCTTAATCTCACCACAAGGATATCAATTCCCTCAAGCTGTACACTGCGGATTTCATGCTACAAACAGCGAAGCAGAATATGAAGCTCTAATTGAGGGACTGAAACTAGCAAAAGAATTAAAAGTTCAACGTGTTCACGTGACTTCAGATTCCCAATTGATCGTCAATCAATTAAACGGAGAATATCAAGCAAAAGATGAAAGAATGAACGATTATCTGGAATTAGTGCGGAAGTTGCAACTTGAATTCAAAGAATTCCAGATTCATCAAATTCCCAGAGAAGAAAACCAACAAGCAGATGCATTGGCAAATCTGGGATCAGCAAGTCAAGCGTAAATAACTCAGAATGTCCCATTGATTTATTTGGAATCATCGGCAATAAGCAAAACTTCCACGGTGGAACAATCATTTGCTATTACTGAAGACAATGATGACTGGAGGACACCATTCATACAATATCTACAGGATGATGTGTTACCACAAGACAAGAATGAGGCCAGAGCCCTACAACGAAAAGCATCACATTACACGATAGTTAATGGCATTCTTTACAAAAGATCATACCAAGGAGTATTGCTACGATGTTTATCTCAGGAAGAAGCACAATATGCCTTAGCAGAATTACATGAAGGTGTCTGCGGAAACCATTTAGGTGGCTGAAGCTTTGCCAGTAAAGTCATGCAAACAGGTTATTATTGGCCTATGCTCCGTGGCGAAGCAGCCGAATATGCGGCTAAATGTGATAAATGTCAGAGATTTTCACAAATTTCGTATCAACCACCAATGGAGCTGGTCCCAATTTCGTCAGCATGGCCATTCATGAGATGGGGAATGGATATCGTTGGAAAGCTTCCTCCAGCATCAGGACAAAGAGTGTTCTTATTAATTTTAACGGACTACTTCACAAAATGGGTGGAAGCAGAAGCTTATAAACAAGTCAGGGATAAAGAAGTTAAAAGCTTCATCTGGAGAAACATCATTTGCAGATTTGGAATTCCTTATGAAATCATTTGTGACAATGGATCTCAGTTCATAAGCCATAAACTTCAAGATTTCTGTAACACGTCGAAGGTAAAGCTTTGCTTCGCATCACCAAGGCATCCACAATCGAATGGCCAAGCGGAAGCTACAAACAAAACGATAGTTAACACTTTGAAGAAGAGACTGGAAAACGCAAAGGGAGCATGGGCAGACGAACTCCCAGGAGTTCTGTGGTCATATCGAACGACAGTGAGAACTTCAACAAGTGAAACTCCATTTTCTTTAACTTATGGAATTGAAGCAGTGCTACCAGTTGAAGTTGGCCTTCCAACAGCATGATTTGAATGGAAGAAAGATGAGGAAAATAACACCGTTCTCACCGAAGAATTAGATATGCTCGAGGAACGACGTAATCTTTCATCTGTTAGAACAGCAGCTTACAAGCATCGGATCAAAAAAAAAATAACAACAAAACAGTCAACTCAAGAGCTTTCGATATTGGTGACTGGGTTTTACGCATAGTTTTCCAGAACACACAACAATTGAATTTTGGAAAACTGGGGGCCACATGGGAAGGACCGTATAGAGTCATAGAGGTCGTTGGCAATGGTGCTTACAAATTGTAAACCAGAGAAGGAAAGATACTTAACAACAGCTGGAATGTAAAACATCTCAGGTTATATCTTTCCCAAAAAAAAAAAGAAGATATAATATGTATATATATAGGGGTCTGGATGATGAATCACTGAAATGTATATATTTTCTCAATCGAGTTGAATATATACATATATATGCTCAGCATATATAAGTGCCTGACAGACCGCATTACATCACCCCCATCGTTGCATACTTAATTATTGCAGGATCTATTAGCATATTGGATAAAATGTCGGAGTTTGGACGAAGGTCAAAAAGAAGAAGATTGATGCCCTCTAATCTCCCAAAAGGTCATGTACATTTAACTCTTTACTTAAGCACAATTTTATTTGCATTTTGCTTGCATCATAGTTAAAATTTTAAGCAGACAGTTAAAATCATAAATCTCAATTAATAAGAAATATAAAAGAGTTAAGATCGTATTTAAGACTAACAGGGAAGATATAGGATTACAAAAGTTAAAATATAAGCTTAAACGTCGTCTTCGGCTTCAGAGGCAGAAGTTTGCATTGCATCGATGACCTTGAACTCTTCATATTCTTTGATCATTCGATCAACTTCTTCTTCATTTAAAGTACCGACCATACATTGCATCATCACCTCCCCCAAGGCCTTGATTCTTTCCTTTCTAGCGGCGAGAGCACATTCTCCCTTGTAAAAATCAGCATCTTCTTTCGATTCTGTCAATTCGTCTGATAGCCGATTTGCTTTCTCAATGGAGGCACTTAATTCAATTTCGCAATCTTTCAGTTTAGAGTCAACTTCCCGTAGATCTTTCAATTTGTTTTCACTTTCTTCTAATTTGACTCTAAAAGTTGAAAGTTGCTCTTCCGTAACTTTCTGTTGCTGTATTATGTTGGACAATTGTCTGCCCTGATCTGTGAAATCAATCTTCAAAGCAATATGCCTTCTGTCCAATTCATCGAACTTATCTTCAGCCTTCTTTAAAGCTTCAACAGCAGCATTCTTCGTTTTTTCCAATTGAGCTTCGGCCTCCATCCTTAGCTTTTTCTCCTGTTCTTCGGCCTCCAAAATTTTTTTAATATCGGCCTATAGTAGTCTGCTGGAAAGACGAAGACTCTTTACTTCCTCACTCAACTTTTTGACTTCTTTATCAATGTAAAGCTGAACTGACAAAGCCTGAAAAAAGAAGATGAAGGTTACTTTTAATTTAACATAGAAATATAAATAAATTAAGTTTTGAAAATACCTGAAAAGCATGAGAAATGCTGTAAATAGAAGCGTCTTCAAAAGTCAATTTAGGAGGGGTGAAACCGAGAGGATAAGCCAATTTATGCAAATCAGGAAATAACTCAGCAGGCCTCGAATAAAGAGGGATGTTAGGGATCGACATCTCAAAACTCCTTGCCGGAAGACTAGACAAAAGATCAACACCCGATAGTCTCAACTCTTTTTCAAGCAAAGCTCTCAGAGGTGAAACTGGATGAACTGGATCTTTTCCTTCTCTTCTCCCGGTTTCCTCTCTCACTTCATCATCAGGAACCTGAATGATGTCATCGACCTCCTTGCTCAATCCCGCACTTTCACCTACTGGAGAAGGAGACGATACCCTGATTTTCTTTTTCCTTATAAGTGTGGAATCATCATCTATGTCACCCTCAGGAACTTTAGAAGTCTCAGTTACTTCAGCAATTGTTCCTACCTCACTGTGAAGTCCCAAGATAGATTCATGTTTTCTCTTCGTCCTCTTCTCCTTAGAGCTTTTCTGGACTTTCTTCTTTTCAACAATCTCCTTAAGACTCAAAGGAACGATTACTCTTGGAGCCATATGGGGTCCTGTGAAAAATTGAAAAGAAATTAGTAGAAATAAGAAACAAAATCAAAATCGTAAATATTTCATCAACTTACTTTCAAAAAGATACTTTGAGGAAACGAATTTCCAATCTCTTTCAGAACGAGGAACTGACTTTAAAAATAACTGACAATTCCTCTTAGCCTCCCTAGTAATAGTTGTCTTAGGAGATTTTCCTGCCATTAAAAGATAAATGTTCATAAAGGAATTAAATAAAAGTAAAGAAAAACTTAATTAATTATACCTTGAATTGTCCAAGAACTAGGAATAGCATCGTCATCTTCCAAAAGAGTTTCATTTTTCACCAAGAAATATCTCTTTTGCTAGTTATGATCACTGGACGTCGTCCCAACAATGAAATTTTCCTTATCCTTCTTCGACAACATATATCTACCTACATCCTTTTTGTTTTCTTGCCAAGAGTAAGCAGCAAGAAATTCGTGAAGACCAAAAGTAAGACTGCATTTTGCACTTAAAGCTTCTAGAGATAGCAAAATACGCCAAGAATTAGGCATAAGTTGACAGGGGGCAACTCCAAAAAATTTTAACACAGACTTAACTAAAAGTCCTAAAGGAAACCTTAATTCACACTTTAATGTTATAGCATATACTACAGTCCATCCAGGAAATTCATAAGAAGCTGATTCGCTAGAACCAGGAATTCGCATTTCTATTTCCTGTGGAATTCTGAATTCAACCCTAATATTGTCTAAATCCTCATCCGTTAATACAAAAGCAGGATCCTTGTCTACTATAACCTCATCCTCCAAAACTTTTTGAGTCTTACTTTTCGAACGAGTAGTTGGTAAAAAGCTAATCTTAGATGAACTAATCATCCTTTGACCCGATACTCCTTCAGATTCAGAGTAAGACGAAACTCTAAGATTAGTGGATTGATCTCCTAGTTCTTTTTCTGGTATATCACCTTCAGGAAACTCATCCTGAGTATCTATAACAGTCGGACTTTCATTCGGAATGATTGAGGGACCGAAATTAGATTCGTCCCTTTCATTCTCTCGCTCAAACCTATCGATGAATTCTTCAGAAGAACCAAGCCAAGCCATAATCGAAAACTCGAAAAAGAAAAAGTAAAGGAACATACTGAAAGTTGAACCGTGTCTTGGAAGTTTTAAGATAGTGGGTGGTTACAGTAAACCCATTAAAAAACCCACAAGGACTAAATAGTAAATTCGAAATTCAAAAGTTAAAACTCCTCGGAAATCGTTCTTCCACGAATTAATCAAAGCCGTTCGATCAAAAGTAACTTCTCGATAAGTGGCGAAAATGGCAGCGCTACATCATATCACTAAAAGGCTAGTTAGAATCGAAATACGATTCAACTTCTAAAGTTGCGCTCTTTTTCCTATAAATATACTAGAGAAAACCCAAAGAAGCACCACTTCCAAAACAAAAAACCTCTACAGTCATGAGTTCCTCCAAGCTTCCTATCGAGCCTGAGTACCGAAAAGTAACATCCAAACCAACGAAGTCAGATGAAGGACCATCTAAAGTGGCAGAAGAATTTCAACAGTTGAAGCTATACCCCGACGGGTATGATCCTTATCAACACGTCTCCAATCTGCAGGATCTGCTGATACGTTTGGATAAAGATCTCCATGAAGCAGAAAGAAGGATAATAGAGCTTACCCGAGCCTACAAATTGGCTGGAAGGTCACTTTATCGGCTTCGAGACATGTCAGAAAATGCTGCTATGGAAAATGATCCTGAAAAGCTACGACAAGCTTTACAAAACATCAATCTTTTTATGAAGAATAATCTAGTTAGAATGCATCATGCCTTATGGCCAAGACCTTAAAAGCTTGAGCAATTTTAACTATTTATAAATACTATTCCATGTTTATCTCTGCCAAAGATAAAGTTATTAGACAAACCAAGAATCTCCTCTTTACATTCCAAATATTCAATTTCTATCAAAGATGAAACCTTTAGGTGAAGCAAAAATCTCACCGGTAAAAGATGAAGCTTTATTTGAGGAAAATGAAGCTTTATTAGAGGGAGATGAAGCTTTATTTGAGGAAGACGAAGCTTCCCAAAAATTCCAAAAATAATTCAACTCCAATAAATATCAATTCTGATCAATTAACCCTCGAGCAAATCAAAAGGCATTCCAACTCCTCGAGAAAAGACGTGGAGTAATGTCGCAACCGTCCATCTCCCCATTATCTATCACAACGTCCAAGGAAAAGATAACTTCCTTCATATTCCATTCGTATAAATATTCAAAAGAAAGAATCAGCAGAAGCCAATATTTTCCTCAAGAAATCTTCAAGGATGGATACTCCTAACTCTCCACCTGCGAAAAGATCTAGAACAGATGAAGGTTCTACTTCTAAAGAAGATGAAGATGGAAATGATCCTAGATTCAACCTCTCCCCTATAAGAGAAGATGTATACGAGGATGATCACCAGAAAACCTTCGAATCTCTACAAAAAGCTCTGACGGAAACCAAAAGGAGACTTAAGAAAGCAACTGACAAAGTTCAAGACTACAGAAGACAACTTATGGTCTCAAAATACGCCATACAAGGCGTTCGATATATGTCATGGGGCCAACAAGCAAGTAGTAATGATCCAGATAAATTGCATGAAGCAATCACTGAGATTACAGTACAACTTGGTTCTGTTGTAGATGGAATAGACAGTGTTCTTTACACCCTAGAATAAAATTCCTATCCATTTTCCTTTTTTCCAAATTTTATTTCAAGAAAATTTCTACGAAATTCCATTTCATTTCCAACAAATATAAAAGGCGGGATATTTGAGTTGTTTATTTCGAAATACGAAAAGACACCATGGTCTCTAAAAAAGATGCAACCGTTTAGCTTCCCCACGTTTTTCAGGAATAACTGCTTCTTTGAACGTGAGCCTTTCATCCTTAAATACATGACGATAAGAAAGAGAAGACATTCCTGTTTCCTTCCAAAAAATCTCTCAAACACTCAGCAAGATGAGTTCTTCTGACTCCACTCCTACAAAAAGAGCATTGGATGAGAAAGAGAATCTCATTCCTTCAAAACGGGCAAGAAACGAAGACCCTTCATCTTCAAAAAAGGCAGAGGCCAAAGGAGAAGGTTCCACATCTTGAAACAACGACGAACCAAACGATTCAGTCGTTGAAATATTTGTAGTATCTGAAGAACTGTATGAAGAAAATCCTCAAAACTCCATCGAAGGATTAAAAGGACTTCTTGAAGAAGCCGAAAGAAATCTACAAAACGAGTATGAACGAAACCAGTCTTATACGGATGTGCTTCGAGCGGCCAGAGATGCTCTGAACAGAGTTCGCGATAGCGCTTGGGGTCATTCTCGAAATCAAAACGTTTATCGATTACAAGAATCTCTTTTAGATCTTGCAGCCCATGTTGGGAATGCAATGAATATCATAAATGATGTTATTCGTACATGGGCTCGTTAAGAGTTATACCATTGCATATTTATTCCCATGTATGAAGTATTTATGTTTTATTTTGACAAAGATATTCTCATTGTTAATCTCATTGCTCTGAAATTGCAATTGCAGAAATACTTCGACAGTCAAAAAATACAAAAACTGCAAACAGAGATGATGAGACGAAGAGCTCTGAAGAAGACGCAACCCCAAGCAAAATATTTTCAAGTTTAAATCAAACTTAAATGTAGGGGGCAAAGTCAACCTCAACAAATTATATGGGTCATGTTCAACCGAACAACAACATAAAAGCCCAACAGAGGCTAGGGCCCCGAAGCCCAACAACATAAAACAGACCAAAACTTACAGTCCAAAAAGGAATTGGTCTTATCAAGGCAGTACAAAGCCGATGCAAATAAGGCCGAACCAATAACTAAGGGACGAAGTCGAAGATAAGGCTGTTCCTCGTTAAATGGTGACAGCCGAAACTACTGTAAACTACTGCAAACTACTGCAAACTACTACAAACTCCTCCAAACTACCGTAAACTCCTCCAAACTGCTATGAACTTCTCTAACTGCCACAACTACTGGTAACTGCTCAAGAAAAGCATAAAAGGAGTTCATTAGGAGGGTGAGAGGGGGGATTCGGATTGGGAGGGGGGATTTCTTACTCGCACTCTATTCACAAGTGATAAATAAAATACCATATCATTCTGCACCGTGGACCTAGGCTAAAAGCCGAACCACGTAAAATCTCTCTGTTTTGTCTTATATTTGCCCATTCATTCTCCACAATTCGATTGTCGATAATTTACATCAACAATATACTTGTCAAATACCTCATTTGTAGATCAACCTTTAAAACAGTTGCCTTGGCAGTTGGCATGATAATTAGTACATAAAGATACTATGATCAAACTGTGGCTTTGAAGGATTACCCAATTTTATTTTTGTAGCTAGGATCTTCAATCTACTCTATCTGCATGTTTGGCAGGGAGGCTCCACAAGTGGAGCTGCCAGCGGGGCCGCTTTGCTGACCCGCCCTACTATATGATAGCGATTCCTTTGGAAAACCAATTCCGTTGCCATATGTGCTGGGGCGTTTTACGCATTTGTTTTTTTGCTTTCCTTCAAAAAGTCAAATGGGCCCATTGACAGACTCACTTTAAACAGAATTGGGACCCATTTGTGTAACAATCAACATATTTTAACAATATATTAAATTTATATTTCAAAAAGTGGGCTTGTTTAATTATTTTATATGTAATAAAACAATTATTTATAAAACAATATTTACATTTTATAAAATACTTTTATAAAATAAAATATTTCCACTTTATAAAATACTTTTATAAAGTAAATTTATAAATTAAATATAAAATACTTATTAAATAAAATTAATTTGAATAAGAAAATATTTATTAATTAATACTTAAAATTAATTTTAATAAGAATTATATTTATTAGATTTAATTTAATATATAAATAAGTATAAAAATAAAAAATCTAATATTATAATACTTTATTTTAACAGTTTTTCCGCTATCATAAGTTTTTACTTCACCAAACACCTCACAACATATTTCACAGCTTAAAGCTCAGTTTTTTTCATAGCTTTTCAGCTAGCATTGAAAATCAATCTTTTCACTCTATCAAACGGACCCAATGTTGAAGGTATAACGACCCGTTCCGGAGGGGGTCGCAGAATTACAAAAATATCCTCAAACCTATCTAAATCATGCAAAATTCTCCAAAGTTAATTTATTTAGATCCAAATAAAATCCAACACCTCTAAAAGTATTTAATTCATATTAAATAAGTCTTTATGAATAAACAAAGTGCAAGTCATTATTAATCGAACCACGCACTATCCATAAACCACAACTGTATCCATGAGAAATCGTTTGCTCGTCGGGATGCTGGTCGCCACCTATGTACTCACCTAAAAGAGGAGAAAGAATATATAGGTTAAGCTAAATAGCCCAGTAGGGGTATAATACCCGATAAGGATATCCATGATGCGAATATCGATCGAGAGAGAGAGAGCAAATCACGACTATAATCATATACGATATGACAAAGAGTAGAACTAGTTTACAGATAATCAACTCAAGAGTAATGCAAGAATAGGTAGGAACAATATGAAAATGATCATGCCACAATCACAACCCATTATGAATTTATATAAGCATGCAAATATATATGCAAAACAAACATCCAACCTATGCGTGTAGCGCCACAAATCATCCACAACCAATCGACAGCCCATAGTAGTCCATATTCCTCATTAGATGCCATGACGCTCAAATCCATCCACAACCATCAAGGCAGCATACGACAGTTTGGATTCCTTATCGAAGGTCGTGACGCTCAAATACCCCAAACAATCAAATGGGTCACTGATAAGGGGATAAATCTCAAACAATGATCAAATACCCCGTACTATCAAATGGATAACTAATAAAGGATAAATCTCAAACAGTGATCACGTCTCTTAATGGTGTGTCTCGAGCACAATCATCGAACAAAACCAATCAACCATGTCAAAGCTTGATATTACATTCACAATATATCTCCTAGTCACAATCTAGTCCATTCAAACACACAATCAACCATATTTCATAATACACGTATAGGGCGATTCAAAGAATATGAATCAAATAACAAACCAATGACGAGAGTATTTAACACACAAGGAGTGTAACATAGAATCAAAACTCACAACATCACAGTCAAGCTCTAGACGTTCAGATGAGTGATGTCATAGATGATCTTGCAGATGTTTGTATAAAAGTTGATGGGAGGATATTTCGCTGCCATCAAGTGATTTTAGCATCGAGGTCTGAATATTTTAAAGCAAGATTAATGCGTATGAAGGATTTTCACGAAGGGAAAGATGGTTTATCTAGTTTAAATCTTCCATGTCTTGAAGAACACGACTTGAGCATGGAGGCATTTGAAAAAATGATTGAGTATATGTAAGTGTCTGCCATTTTTCATAGAAGGATAAAGCTAAAATGAGAGTCCAGACAGAGACAACAAAATGCTAATAATTCACAATGTAAATGACATTAAGGAAATTAATGAAGACACAAATAACAAGGGGAAAATTAATCCCAAAATTTTATTGAAATGAAAGGTCGAGTATTTAATAGTCAAAAACATCATAACCCTACAGTTCCTTAGTTTATTAGTTTAACCCAAAATTTTGATAAGATTTCAATTACCCCCTAGTAAAAGTTTGGGGTTCTACAGAAGCTGTGCCCATGGGGTTCTCAACGACAGGCATTGTCGTCTTGGGTGGACCAGACAAGAGAGTTAAAATAACAGGTTTTAACTTTTTTGAAACTCTTGATGATGATGGTGATAAAATCTTGAGTAACCCATCTCCGCTTGCCATATATTTCTCAAGATTTCATCACCGTCAATGATGTGTTATCCCATTTGACTGTCAGGAAATGACAGTCCTTCAAACTTATTTTTGTACAATCCTTGATAGGTGTATTTGTGGAAACCATTGTAGTATAAAGGGTACTTCCAAAATGGTGTTAGGAGATCGTTAGGTAACCGGAAGAATCCACCTCCTAATATCATTAGTCCTTGAATTCCAGCACCCGTGACTATACCCATGAAGAAGTTGGGGACCTATTTGCCACAACCATCATTATGCTCTCAACCAGAACCATGCACGCATATAACACGCAAGCAAAGTAAAGAAAGTGATCAAATCCTCGTTAAGCATTCCAAAACTAAGCAGGATATAGTTACAAGAATTACCAGAGCATCTCTCTCAAGCAAAACTATTTATGTGATGAACCTAAAACAGTATCCTCATCAAAACTTCAATGCACAAGTGAAATACGTACTTTCATGTCTTCTCTTGCCTCTGCAAGAGAAGGGAATCCGTCGATGGCCATGAATGTTAGGGAATAACAATGGAAAAGCAGGGTGTAACCTTATACTTTTTTTATAACTAATTTCAAGAATTCTAGTTCTTCTAGTCTGGCTTCATCTACATATCCTTCTTATACTTTTTTTATAACTAATTTCAAGAATTCTAGTTCTTCTAGTCCGGCTTCATCTACATATCCTTTTCTGCCAAAGACTTGCCTCGCCTCTGCTTGAGCCTTTGCATCACTATTGGATTCTTTAGCAATTCTGACATTGCCCACTTGGAAGCAGTAGATGTTGTTGGATTCCTAGCCATGAAAAGTTCCGAAAAAGTTAAGATGGGGTATCACAAGTTAATAGATTTTCTATTAAACTAGAACAACATTATATAGCTTTATATTATTAAAAAAACATAAAAGTGAATAAGACATACTTACCATTACAAGTGCTTTGATGTTGTCTTCTATCAAGGGGAAATGAAATTCTCCATGTGGCCGACGCTTCAAGAGAACGTCCAAGATATCATCACCAAAGCTCTTCGTTGGAGTCAATTCTTTACTTGTTAACTCTATGTTCATGGTTGAGGCTCTCAAGTATATTATCGGCTTCACGATGTAGCTTCTCAAGGTGAGTTCTCATCCCACTTATTAGATGAAACAAGTTGATGGAAGGGAACATATCAACCGAACAGAAACCAGAGGTAACTGTTGGACCAAGACTCAACATTGTGTTTAGGATGATTGTGTATGAATGTATGCCAAAATGTGTGTGAGAATGCTCGACTTGAACACATCCTAAAAT
Organism: Tripterygium wilfordii; assembly: GCF_013401445.1. Classification (NCBI taxonomy): domain Eukaryota; kingdom Viridiplantae; phylum Streptophyta; class Magnoliopsida; order Celastrales; family Celastraceae; genus Tripterygium; species Tripterygium wilfordii. The sequence continues at coordinate 5,095,837 of NC_052250.1, forward strand.
ACTAGAAAATATGCTTAAATGGTAGTTTGCCAAACCACATGTTGATTGTTTAATCTTACTTGCGCCTAATATGCTTTGGATTTATGATCATACATGTGAATCATATCTTGGGTAAATGATTCATGTGTTAAATGCTTATGCTTAAATGTTTACATGTACAGAGTTATGATTTTATATACTTAAGTAAAGTGTGGCCAAAGGCCTTATGTGCTAAGTGCTAGTTTGTGCTTATTATGCTAAGTGTTGGTCTTGTCTCACATACTTGAAAATTTATCTTATTTGGAACATTCCAAAGCGATGAAAATTAAGTTTTGAAAGTGAACATATATGGACTAAGTTAGGGTTCTTATTTACCAAAACTAAATCCTACAAGTCAACTGACACATGGCAAGGCGGGACCCACAATGCACAAAAGGCGGCCAATCTCCCGGTGACACTTGGTGGAAGCAAGGATATTTCTATACTAATCGGTTTTCATTTTGTAGGTTTTTGATTGGTTTCAATCCTGCAAAAAAAGGGACTACTTCTCAAAAATCATCGCTGTCCAAGATTAGTGGTCCAAGAAGCTACATCAAAGAGGGACCTAGAGAAACAAAATTTTGTTAACTGATTAACCAAGTTTTCTCCCCAAAATGTTTCTAGCTGAAACATGTCTCTACGCAGCTCATGTCATATTCCTCCTACACCACTCAAAAGTATCCATTTTCACATGATTTTTCGTGCAGAAGAAGAATCAAAATAATCTCCATAAGTCATGTTCCTATGTTTTTCACCATGAAGCTTGAAGACTCGCGAGGCAGAGGCTACCACGACATCAAAGAGAGACCATTTTCTCCATAAAGAAGTAGCACGACCAGAGGGACACGGTCATCATTTCCATGTTCAGGAGAAAGTTGTAGTTACAAGACTAACTAACCTAGTCACTCCAACAAGCAACAAGTAAACGGTTGTACCATGATTCCCATGACATCACACGACATACATTTGAAGAAGAGCAGAAGAAGTGCTCATCTCTTAGCACTATAAAAGAAGAAGAGAAAGAAACAGAACACTACCCCGAGTCAAATACAAACCCAACATCTTCAATTCGTTATTTGTTTTCTTATGCATGGCTCCGGTCGCTTATCTTTTTATTTAGCATGACTCCATGCCAACTAGTACTTAGATTTACTTTTTCAAAAGCCCTTGTGGTTATGTTTTAGTTTAAGCTTGTAAAGCACGTGTACATCCCAGGATGCATCCCTTTTTAATGAAGATCCTGATGTATTCCGACAATGCGTTGTTTTTCATTTCGTTCTAATAGGAGTTCTTTTCATTCTGGTGATTAGTCTTCTGTTTTTCATGGTTTTTTTCCAGATTGACACTCCAGGCATTTTAAGTACTTTTCCGGACAAGGCAAACCTCTAGCCAGCAACTTGTGTTCTCTAACTACGCACATTCCATTTGGTGTAGAGGTCACATTCGACGTAGGACCCTTTAGACCATCCTATCAAAACCTTTGGGCTAATAGCAAACCTTGGTACACCTGCAAATCCAACATCCATATCCACAAAACTCTTGTTCCCAATCGCCAGAATTGTGAGGTCTCCTGTCTAAAGCAGAAGACGACAAATATATTTTTGGCACACTTGGTGGGACCTAACATGTCAATAATTTGCAGTCATGACAAAAAGAACTAAAAAAGCAGCAATACTTAAACCAACTAGAGACCCGTCTCAGCCACCTTAACCAAGGGAATCACACGATGATTTTCAGCCTACTCGTTCCGACGAAGGCGAAGGAGAAGGTAATATGAGCCCCGTACTCGTCAACTTTTGAGCCGAAAAATCTTCTCAGCAAACCATAGTTTGATGCAGACCATGGAGCAAATAGCCAAGAACATGCAACAAATTTGTTAGCAGACCATCTTGTAGAATCATGAGGCTCTTCAATGGAATTCCCAGGGTTCTGACAAGTTCTTCAATCAATACAGCAAGGCTCACAACAAGTTGCATTTTCAGCACCTGTTCCTCAGCGGTAGATGTAGACTATTCAATAGCCAGTTCTAGCTTAGCCGTCGCAACAATTCTTAATAGAGCCATCCATCATGCTGAAGGTCAACCAATCGATATCAAATCCCAATAGTTACAGCAATGGCCACCCTGTTGCGACCAACCAAGCTCCAATTTCTGTGGCTTTTCCTCTAGCTTCAGTGCATAATATTCAGAATCTTGGAACGCAAGAAAGAAGTTTTCAGGTGATGCCTCTTGGCTCAACTTCTTTAACTCCACTTACTGTCGTTCCAATCATTGGTAGCGCAGCCGTTCCCTTAAGAACAATGGTGAATGAGCAGAGGGATATGAACGAGACAAACCAAAGCCTTCCTTAGGTGACACCTTCTAAAGACCCTTGAAGAGAGCAATATCTTCAACCGTAACAACCGTAACACCAACCTTACCTCCAAGCAGAGATTGGGGAGCAGGGTCCATTTGGCTATCAGCAGCATTACCACCAACTATAGTTGATTCAGCGGCAACCTCAACAGACAATGAATAGGGATCAGGTCATGGACATAGTTCAAGACATGCTAGGCCCTAGATGCTTGGGGAGACCCATGGACCACAGGCCTTTCATTAAGAGAGTAGACTGTATTCCACTTCCCAGAGGATTTTGGCCTCCTGATTTCTCTTTGTTCCCTAGAAAAGACGCCCAATCAACCATGGAGCACATAACTCACTTTACTATTCATTGTGTTGAAGTTGGAATCTCAAATTGTTTGGGAACTCTCTCACGGGTATAATCTTCTCTTGGTATATCAAGTTACCCGCTAACTCTATTCATACATGGACAGAAATGGGGGAGGCTTCCATAACAATTCTACAAAGAAGAACAAGAAGTCACAGTGGTGGATTTGTCTAGAATTAATCAATTTCCAATAGAGCCGATTAAGTCATTCCTTACCAGATTCAAGGAAGCAAGACTTCGATGCAACATCGAGATTCCAAAAAGAGAAGTAGTGGCATTGATAGTGAAAGGGATGACCGATTCACCTAAAGGAACCTACTATAGGGACTCAAACTACATGGTGCCCAATGTTGAAGATGATTTTAACCATGAGGTGGCTGCAGCAAAAATTGTAAGCAAAAAGTCTTACATTTGCAAAGATATTGTCAAGTCAGAACCTCCTAAGTAGCCAACTGCAGTATCATTCAAGTCAGCCAAATTCTATGCTTATGATGTATCCAAAAAAGACAATATCTTTGACTGTCTCCTGGTAGACAAGATGATCAAGCTGGGCATAGAATTCCTCCAATTGAAGAAATCTAGAAGAAAACTTACTATAAGTATCACAATTCTTTCAAGAATGAAATTCAAGCAAGGATAGACATATGAGACTTTATTGCTCCGAAGATGGGAGCTCACATGGTTTTAGTCTACATAGGCCATATGCCTATATCAACCCTAAGATAAAAGGTGAACCTGGAAGATGTTTAGAATGCTAGACCTCCTAGCACACACCAGAGACCTCTTGTCCAGACACCAAATCCTAAGAAGTTCTGGTCCAATCAGAAGTTTTCACAAAGGCGATTACAAATGAGACCTTCTAGAAGGTTGAAGTTTCACCCAGAATGAGAACAAAAGATATTCAATCAGAGACAACCTTTGCAGAAAGAAGGAAGATTCATCCTAACCCCAGGGAAAAGACTGAAGGATCCTTTTCAAAAGGAAGAAGCTTCAAGCTCAGGGTTCAATTTTAGGGGCAAGTTTAATGCAGGGAAGGTGACTTCAGACGGTTCAAGCCAATTACAATAAGGTAAGGGACTAAAGGCTCTTTTCAGAAGTCAGAACCTTAAGCTCGGGTCTAGGCTCTGAGGGCAAGTTCAATGAAGGGAAGGTGAATCAGACGATTTTTATGGATTGTAGTAGGGTAACAGTGGAAAAGGGATCCTAGGACCCAGAAGGTTCAATGGTAGGCCAGTCTAACATCGTTCATCTTAAACCGAGATCTAGGATAGTCAAACCTCTAGCTTCTCCTATCAATGTTTGGGTAAAGGTCCAGCATCCAAAGGATAAATCCATACTCATCAAGTCTTAGAAAAGAAGGCTGCAGAAGAAACGACAAAAGAAGAAGAATGCTGCCAAGCGTCCTCAACAACCATTTGAAGAGCCTGCCAAGTTTCCATCTAGACAGTCTATGGAAGAAGGCGTTTAGTTTGTTGCTGATGGATTTTTATCTTTAGCCTTGGGAGGGATCGACTACCATTCACTTTTCAGGCAAGCGGCACAATATCCGATAGAAGAAATGCATGTTCTTCAGAGGAATTGATACCAACATAAAACTCAGAAGACATACACTCTTGACTCAAAGAAGATAACATTCTAGAGGCATCAGCCTATTGTACAATAGGAACAGGGCTCTGAGGGAAAGAATGGAAACTCTTCTACAGATGTAAGGTATTTCGAAGATCTTTCCTACAATATGACTTATATTCTACCTAGAGATATTGCCAATGTTGAAGCAATACCAGTAGCAAGTCTATCTATCATGGAACAACCAGCAGTTGCTACTATCCTCAAGGAGCGAATTAAGGAACAGACCATGACCTCTTGTTGGGAAGAGACTGGATACTCCTGCATCGTAGTTCTATCCTCTCTACAACAATGTGTGGTGTTCTGGAATGAGAATGACATAGAAGTGATCAGGGCAGACAAGAATCCATTTTTGACATCAGTAAATTCTGTAGAGGCCAAGATTTATGATGAAGACATTGGCACACTTAGAGTCAAAGGCCTAGACAAGCAAGGCAGACCAAAATCACTTACCTTCAACAAGGATTCATCCTTGGAAGAGGTAAAATCTATCTACACTCAAGTTTTTGGCCCACTAATGACCAAAATTTGCAGGCCGATTACCCCTATAATCCAAGAGATCAATGATGTCGAGACCACCGATAGAAGTTGAACAGGCTCATGCCTTGAAGGTTACCATGCAGAGGATAACCTACTGTAGTAACCAGTTTTCGTCTGACGAAATAATATAAAAATATAAAAAGAAACCTAAAAATTCATTTCTTGGACCCACAAGCCTACAAATATTCAGAGGCCTCTTTCTTGGACCATAAGCTCATAAAAATTCAAATTCAAGACCAATGCAACTAAACCCTATAAAATATCTAGAAATAAAAGAATTTATAAATTTATAAATAAAACTTAAAAAAGGAAAAGGTGACACCTTTTTAGGGTTTGCGAAAAGAATGGAAAATACAAAAATGGGTTAGTTTCTTAGGGTTTGGAAAGAGAGAAGAGATAGGGTTTAAGGGGTAAAAAGGGTAAAAGAAGAAAAAGAAAAAGATATAAAATGAAGGATTTTCATTGATTGTAGGGGGCGCCGCATGAGGGAAAAATAGAAAGAAAGGTTTTTCGGGAGGGAGAAAGAAAAACAGAGACAAAGAAAAAGAGGGAAAATCGGGGAGGAAAATCGCTGGAGAAGAAGAACCAAAGGAGAAAAATCAGGAAACCAGAGAGGAATCGAGAGAAATCAAGACCAGGAAGTAGGGAGTAGCAGCTGGAGAGAAGAACAAAAGGGGAAGATGGAGATATTGCTCAATTTGTTCATCCTCCTTTGCTGTTTTTGTTTTTGGAAGGTAACCTATACAGACTTACATCATTCTTTGTCTCAATCTCTCTGATTCCATTTTTTGGTGCTATTCCTGCAATTTCTTTGGTCCTATCTCTTTAGCTCTATTTTCCCGAGACATATCTAGTTCTGGTTTTCATGGTTTGAATGCCTATTTGTTCATTATATGGAAACTTGGTTTTGATATTTGATTTCCATGATTCAGATCTTTGTTTGTTCACTATGATAATATCTGGGTTTTGATACATGTGTTTGTATATGTATATATGCTGGGTTTTGTTGCTTGAATATATGTGTTCGTATATGTATATATACCAGCTTTTTGTTCGTTCACTGTGATAATATCTAGGTTTTGATACGTGTGTTTGTATATGTATATACACGCTGGGTTTTGATGTTTGTATATATGTATATGAATATGAATATATGCTGGGTTTTGATCTTTGTATTTATGTGTATGTGTTGGAAATTGGGTTTGACATATGGGCCCCCTATGAGGGCTTGACCCAACGCAACCCATATTAGGTTGGTTATTGAGCAGTTGTCTTGGAGACAACTACTGGTAACTTAAGTCAGTTACAAAGATGTAACTTACGTTGTTGTGTAAGTTACAGAGAAAGAAGTTTTTGTGTAACTCTCTGTCAAAATCTTCCATATACTTTGATCTTGGAGAATCAAAGTTTACAAGCAAATATATAGTGTTCGTACTGAGGAATCATTCTTGGTTTTAGTAATCAAGTTACAAATCGATCCTCATTTATTCATACCAATCAGGAAATCAATAAGTTTTCGATTTCTCCTTCAACGTTCTATAGTATGTATATGTGTATACATGCTGGGTTTTGATGTTTGTATATAGGAGTTCGTATATGTATATATACTGATTTATAAGTGCTTGTATATATGTGTTTCTATGCACGGTTTATATGTGTCTATATATATACAGTGTGTATATGTGTGTGTATATACCGTGGGTTTGTGTGTGTCTATTTAATATGTGTTTATATATGTATATGAGTGTACATGTGTATATTGTATATATGTTTATAGGTGTATGTGAATATTTAAATATGAACTTGGTTTGATATTATATTTGAATACCCATTTGACCATTCTTATGTTTGATTTGTTGGGTTTGAATCGGGCTTGACCCTACTTGGGCCGGAGGGCATACATAGAAGATTTGAACCGGATTTGAACAATGGGTCCCCATGAGCAATGTTTGATTTTTGTACATTATATTTGTGTTATTGTTAAGTTTATTATTTGTGATGTATATCCTTGTAAAATGTAAACCTTTGCAATAGTGTAGTGAAAATGCGTACATAAATGTTTTAGGGTGCTAGAAGCATATAGACATTAGGAAATGATTTTGTGAATGATGATTGCATTAGAATGCATGCTTAGGACTTTAAATTCTCATATTATGTCATGATGCTTAGATGTATGTTAGGCCATGTTTGAATGCCATGGAAATAAATGCAACGCGTTAGTTTTAGGACTAACCCAAGCCGTCTCACCTTAATAAACACACCAAGATTAAATTATGGAACCTTTATGTTTTGTTTAAATACTAAGGAGCCTTCAAGATATTGGGTTTCCATTGACATTCATTCAAAGCATTTGGATTTCGTGGAACCGGAAAGCAAATATGTTTTTAGGGATTAGAAGAATTTATTTAAGGACTCAAATGTGGGTTTAAAGATATTTGACCCATTCAATGAGCCTTAAATGAATTCTTTCTTTTCTCATGAAGAACGTAATTGTAAGTGAGGCTTGAATTGAACCTCTTTCCTTGATTGTGGGCCTTTTTGTTGCATCAACCGAGTTCCCAAAAACCACATTTTTCAGAATATCAAGACCCACTCCAATGTGGAATTTTCCATCAAAACTTATCCAAATACCTTTTTTCCTAACTTATCCTCATCCAAGACCAAGTAAAATATTTTTGGCCAAGTCGGGAATGGCCATAGTGATCCCGTGCATCTTTTTTTTTATCAAAAACCACTTCAAGTGGAATCTTTATTAAACATTTTTGGCTAAGCCGGGAATGGCCATAGTGATCCCGTGCATCTTTTTTTTTTTATCAAAAACCACTTCAAGTGGAATCTTTATTAAACATTTTTGGCCAAGTCGGGAATGGTCATAGTGAACCCGTGCATCTTTTTTTATCAAAAACCACTTCAAGTGGAATCTTTATTAAATATTTTTGGCCAAGTCGGGTATGGCTATGGTGATCCCGTGCACCTTTTTTATTAAAACCCACTTCAAGTGAAATCTTTTATCAAACATTTTTGGTCAATCCGGGAATGGCCACAGTGATCCCGCGCACCTTTTTATCAAAAACCACTCTAAGTGGAATTTTTCATCCATTTCCAACGAAACCCATTAAAATTGGATTTTCAAAATCAAATCTTGGTCTAACATTAATGGAACATTTCCATTCATTTGATAATATGTGATTTTCCAGGCATATGGAAAACTCATTAAAACAATTGGGACATACAATCATTCCTCAAAACAAAGTAGAGCCAAATATTAAAACATTTTTGAAGGTAACCGTTTTCGGGAGTTGTGGGGGCCTAACACCTTCCCCATGCTCAATAGACCCCTTACCGACTTTTCTCGTAGACCAAAATGGATGTCCAATTGCATCCTAAAAATCAATTGGTGGCAACTTTATTGTTTTTCATGCCAGTTGCTTCACCTCCTACTTAGCAGAAAAATGTTTGGAGGGTTTGTTCCGGACTGACTCCCTAGTGAGTCATTGTTTGTACCAAAACTAAATCCTACAAGTTAGTTGACACGTGGCAAGGTAGGACCCACAATGCAAAAAAGGCGGCCAACCTGCTGGTGCCATGTGGCTGAGGCAAGGAGATTTTTATACTAACCTGTGTTCATTTTATAGGTTTTTGATTAGTTTCTGGCCTGAAATCTAGGGATTACTTTCTAAAAATCAGGGCTATCCAAGGTAAGTTGTCCAAGAAGCTACAATTCAGGGAGTCTTGGTCCTAATTGATAGATTCTTTTCAAATGTGGTTTGTTGGATTATTACAGAGATTTTAGCTGAACAACCCAGTTTTCTCTCAAACGTGTTTCCAGCTGAAACACATCTCTAAGTAGCTCAAGTCACGTTTGTCCTAAATCACTCAGAAGTATCCATTTTCACATATTTTTTGTGCAGAAGAAGCTCAAAATGATCGCCATGAGCCATATTGCCATGTTTTTCACCATGAAGCCTGAAGACTCGCGAGGCAGAGGCAGAGGCTTCCACGGCATCAAAGAGATACCATTTCTTCCATAAAGAAGCAACACGACGAGGACACTGTCATTATTCCCACATTCAGGAGAAAGTTGTAGTTACAAGACCCACTAACCCAATCACTCTAGCAAGCAACAAGAAAGTGGTTGTACAACAATTCCCATGACATCCCATGACATACACTTGAAGAAGAACAAAATAAGTGCTCATCTCTTAGCACTATAAAAGAAGAAGAGAAAGAAACAGCAAACTACCCCACGTCAAACACAGACCCAGCGTCTTCAATCCTTTATTTGCTTTCCTAGACATGGCACCGGCCGCTTATCTTTTTTATTTAGCATGGCTCCGCGCCAATTAGTACTTAGATTTACTTTTCCAAAAGCCCCCGTGGCTATGTTTTAGTTTAAGCTTGTAAAGCACACCTACATCCCAGGATGTATCCCTTTTCAATGAAGATCCTGATGTATTCCCGCAATGCGTTATTTTTCATTTCATTCTAATATGAGCTCTTTTCATTCTGGTGATTAGTCTTCTATTTTTCGTACTTTTTTCCAGATTGACACTCCAGGCATTTTAAGTCCTTTTCTCGACAAGGCAAACCTTAAGCCAGCAGCTTGTGTTCCCAAACTAAGCACAATCCGTTTGGTACAGAGGTCAGATTCAGTGCATAATCCTACAAACAATCCTATCAAATCATTTGCGCTAACGGCAAGCCCTGACACACCTACAAATCCAACATCCATATCCACAAAAATTTTGTTTCCAACAGCCATAATTGTGAGGTCTCCTGTCTATAGCAGAAGACGACAAATAGGTTCCAAACCTTGAATGATCACAATTTGACTGACTTAGATTCAAATGACTTAAAACTTGAACCACATGTCCATGATGGTCTAATACCTATTTTAGGACAAGAATCAATTGAAATTAGGTGCATTACATTTAGATTTGGCCATATGCTTACATTCCGTCAAAACTAGGTTTTTGCATGAAACCTAAGTTTTGTGCATATGTGTTCCTTTGTAAACGTGGTGAACCAAATGAACTCCGATTAACATAAAATTTTATATGCACCTTAGTTTCATCATAATGAATATATTTTCACTAGGGATGGTTCAAGAGAAATTTGGCCATATGCACCTTCGCTATATGTGCTCTATTTGTGTACTAAACTTGGTTAGGTCATAACTTTGTCATTTGCGAACCAATTGACTTGAAATTTGGTATGTACAATATTATAATCATCATGATCTTTCATCTGAATTCGTTGAGTGATCAAACCTTATCCAAATTTTATGAAACTTTATATACACATTCTAACATGCCTAAAATGATTTATCATGTATGAATTAGAATTTTCTGGGCTAGTTTGAATTACGGTTAACCTAAGTGCTCTATATGAAACTCTTTAAGCTTATATACAATTGGGGAGTTCTACCTCCTTTTTCTTTGTAGGTTAATCATAATGATGATCATATATCACTCAAGAATCAGTTTTGGAAGTGTTTGAAGTCTGGTTTTCAATAATGTTCTTGGAGCTCTAGGAAACCAAGAAAATCCTAAGTTCATCAACCTTCCACTAAGGGAATTATTGAGGTGATTGGAACAAGCCTTGGAGCTATATATTCTTGAGTATGAAGATGCAAATTCATTTTGTATATTGAACATTCAAACATGGACAATTGATCTTTCAAGGAGTTCCCGATTATGCATAATATGCTTCTTGAAGACTTATCTACATTGATTAATTTGGACTGACTATATGGAGCTTAGCTGAGTTAAGTTGTACCTTCCATGAAGGATTGTAATAGTAAAAATGAAATTACACAATTAATAGAGAGTAGAGAGGAAGAAGAAGAAGTGTGTAATGAATATTCTCATTATCAGTAAAGCGTTGTTGGCTCAATTGCAACTTAAATATGGAATACAAGTACAAACGGTCATCATGGAATGACCATTAAAGAAATAACAAAAAAATAAATTTGAATACAAATAAAGAGACAATGCAAAGTGCACCGTTTCACTTAAGATTGGGTTGGCTCATTGTAAGACCAACCGGCCTAGATGAACACAAAGCCCAAGAGGAGAGAAAGCCCAAGAGATAGAGCTTCGAGAGACTCTGCCACTCTGGAGCTTTGAGAGAGTTTGAACTAAGAAGATGACGTGCGAATGTTACGATCACCCATGTCGAATGAAGTCGACTTCGAACTGTTACGAGTTTTGCGAACCGTGATGGCTATTTGTGGAAAAAAAAAAGAATAATTAATGGAAATAAGAACAAGAGTTAGCTTCATTCGAGAGAAGTTGGATCTCCTATTGCGACCGAAAAAAACAGTCTTTTCTGGATATATTCAACATAACACAGCTTACAACGGGAAGACTTTTAAATAAAGAGGTTGGTTATGCACATGATCATAAGGATGTGGCCAAACCCCCCCATACAGCACAACTCTCCAATTCCTAATACTTAGGAAGGAGTTACACATGATCTAAACACATAAACAATTAACACGTAATACATATAAATGGGACACTAAGTGGGACATCTTCTCCACGATACCTATAAAGCTGGAAACGTGCAAGCATGCACGTATCATTCCCCCATGCCAAGATTGTCCTTGGCCTCAAGGACAAACTTTGGATACTGGGCGTTGATAGAGGTGATACTTTCCCAAGTAGCTTCAGCGGGCGAGCAGCCTTTCCAATGGACAAGGACTTGTTTCCCTGTGGATGTATTGCGACTCTCCAGAATAGCTTGGGGAACAAGTGAATGGGCTTCCTGAGCATCATAGTTGGGGGGAGTAGACTGGACAACTTCATGAGGACCAACCCGTGGCTTAAGAAGTGAGACATGAAACACCGGATGAATCTTACAATCTGAGGGAAGAGCTAGTTTGTAGGCCACTGGACTGACCTTGTGTATGATCTGATATGGCCCAAAAAACCTTGGAGACAATTTCTGGTTGCTGAACTTGGAGATACTAACTTGCCGATAAGGTTGCTTCTTCAAATAAACCCAGTCTCCAATAGAAACTCAACCTCACGATGCTTCCTATCATAAATTTGTTTCATTCGATTCTGACTTGTGTGCAACCTGCGGCGAATGACCAGAAGCATTTGATCCTGAGTCTGAAGTGCCTGATCGACATCCTCATTTGGGGAAGTGCCAGGAACATATGAGAGCAGTGTTGGAGGTGCTCGACCATAGACAACCTCAAAAGGTGTGGTGAGGATAGCACTGTGATAGGAGGTGTTGTAGATGTACTCTACCCAAGGCAGCCAAGTAGTCCATGCCTTCGGATGATCCGAAGTGATGCAACGAAGATACATTTCAAGGGTGCGATTGACCACTTCCGTTTGACCATCTGTTTGAGGGTGGTATGCGGAACTGAAGTTGAAATTAGTACCCTGCATTCTGAAAAGATTAGTCCAAAAGGTACCGGTAAATGTTGGGTCACGATCACAAACAATGCTTTCAGGCATGCCATGCAATTTGAAGATGTTGTCAAAGAATACTTGTGCCACTCGAATAGCCGTGTAGGGATGCGACATTGCCATGAAATGAGCATATTTGGAAAATCGATCGACCACCACAAAGATGACTGTCTTTCCTTGAGATTGCGGCAAGCCATCCACAAAATCCATTGAAATATAAGCCCAAGTCTGAGAAGGAATGGGAAGTGGTTGGAGGAGCCCCGCAGGAGAGAGGGTTTGAGACTTGTAACGTTGGCATACATCACAATTTCGAATAAAATCTCGAACAGTGTTGCGCATACCCTTCCAATAAAAGACTGAGCGGATGCGTTGAAGATTTTTATGAAAACCTTCATGGGTACTTGAGTGGAATTCTTTCACAATATGGGGAATAAGTTCTGAAGTAGGAAGCAGATAAATTCTGTCTTTAAAAAAGAGAACTCCATCCGCATATCTCCATGGCCCAATAGCTTTCCCAGTATTAATGAGTGTGACAAGATGTTGTAGAGCAGGATCTGAAGCCACCGCCTCTCGGATGGGTTTTAACCAATGAGGAACAGGTTGAGAAATAGCATGGAGATTACCATGTTCTTGTCGAGCGAGTGCATCTGCAACTTTGTTATCAGTACCCTTTTTACATTCAATAATGAAATCATACCCGATTAATTTGGAGAGCCAACGGTGCTGTGCATCCGTAGAGATTCATTGGTCCCAGAGATATTTTAAGCTCTTTTGATCGGTCCTGATAATGAAGGGACGACCGAGGAGATATGGTCTCCATTTTTTTATAGCAAGGATGATGGCGAGCATCTCCTTGTCGTATGTAGAAAGATCCAAGTTACGCCCATGTAAAGCCTGGCTAAAGTAAGCAATCGGCCGTTGGTGTTGCTGTAAAACTGCCCCAATTCCCACTTCACAAGCATCACACTCGATAATGAATGGCTGAGAGAAATCAGGAAGACTGAGCACCGGAGCGGTTGTCATGGCAGTTTTGAGATCCATGAAAGCTTGATCTGCTGAAGAAGACCAAAAGAAGTTATCTTTTTTGAGCATATCTGTTAGAGGGCGAGCAAGGCTACCGTAGTTGTGTACGAATTTACAATAGTATCCTGTAAGTCCCAGAAACCCACGGAGAGAAGTGAGTGTCGTGGGCTTTTTCCATTCCAACATGGCCTGGATTTTTTCTTGGTCCATACTGACCCCATCGTTGCTGATAACATGACCCAGATAGAGCACTTGAGTTTGGCCGAATGTGCACTTCTCTCGTTTGACAAATAACTTGTGAGACCGTAAGGTCGTAAGCACCAGTCTCAAGTGATGGATATGGTCTTGCATCGTCCGACTGTAGATCAAAATATCGTCAAAAAAAACCAGTACAAATTGTCTCAAATAAGATTGAAATACCTCATTCATCAAAGCTTGGAAGGTAGAAGGCGCATTAGTAAGACCAAATGGCATTACTAGGAACTCGTAATGCCCATGGTGAGTGCGGAATGCCGTTTTGTGGACATCTTCAGGCCGAACTCTGATTTGATAATATCCCGATCGAAGGTCGAGTTTGGTAAAAAATTGAGAACCATGTAACTCGTCCAACAGCTCATCTATCACCGGAATGGGAAACTTATCCTTCACCGTAATTTTGTTTAAGGCCCGATAATCAACACACATTCTCAAGGATCCATCATGCTTCTTTACTAACAAGACTGGTGAAGAATAGGGACTAGTGCTGGGATGAATGGCGCCGGATGCCAACAACTCCTTGATCATCTTCTCAATCTCCGTTTTTTGGAAATGAGGGTAGCGATAGGGCCGAACACTCACTGGTGGACTGTTTGGTGTCAATGGTATACTGTGGTCATGAACCCGTGCCGGCGGAAGAGTTGTGGGTATCTCAAAAATATCGGTAAACACCTCCAATAAAGTGAGAATTTCCAAAGAAATATTTGTGGTTGGATCTGACGGCAACACTGGTGTCAAAGCCTGGAGTTGTATGACCAAGCCTTCCTTGCGCCTGCGAGTCTCTCGATAGAACTCTATTGCATTCACAGTTTTATGAGTAGGAGTTGATAATCCATTTAAGCATACCTTGGTATTCCCAACTGCAAACTGCATCTGGAGTTTAGAAAAATCCCATAGAATTGGACCTAGGGTCTGAAGCCATTGTGCACCCAATACCACCTCATATCCCTCTAATGGTAAGAGAAAAAAATCCACAGTTAATGGTACTCCTTGGAGAGAGATTGAAACTCCTTTGCATTGACCTGCGCATGATACCCGTTCACCATTGGCAACCTGAACTTCCAAGCCGTCACTTAAAATTGGTTGTAACCCCATCCGTGCAGCTAGCTCTACCTTCAAAAAATTGTGCGTGCTTCCAGAGTCTACAAGGACGATGACAGAATGGTTTAGAATCTTACCCATCACTCGCATAGTTTGAGAGGCATGCATGCCCGACATAGCATGTAACGAGATGGCAGGTGAGTCCTCTAGGCATTCAATAGTTTGGCCCTTTTGTTCCACTTCTTCTTCAGGCCAAGAAGCTTCCATAGAAAATAACTTTTTGCATATTTGACCGTGACGGGGACCAAATTTGTCGTCACAGTGAAAACACAATCCCTTTTGTCGGCGCTCCTCAATCTCAGATGGTGTGAACTTTCGGACATGTGCTGGAGCGATAGGATTGTGGGCCAAACTTTCCATCCCAAAGGGTTGAATGTGGGTGGTGTTTGGTGACCTCCTGGTGGTAGCTATAACCCGTGCCTCATAGAGCCTAGCAAGACCCACTGCAGCAGATAGAAAGGCGGGTTGGGATGCCTGAACTTCCACCCGAATTGACTCCTTAAGCCCACTAGTAAAACATCCAATTTGCTGTGCCACAGAAAGAGTTCCTGCACGGGTAAGAAGCCTTTCGAACTGAGTTTGATAGTCACGTACACTCCCTCGCTGTTGCAACTTCATGAGATCGCCAAAGAAATCTTCGAATTGAGTTGGACCAAACCGTACATGAAGACCCGATGTGAGTGCTTCCCATGTACAGAGTTGTCGGTCCTCCTTGGCAATCTGGTACCATAACTGAGCGTCACCATCCAAATGATAAGCGGCGAGGGCCACTTGTTCGATGGCTACAATATTTTGAAACTCAAAAAATTGTTCCGCCCGACATATCCAGCTGGTGGGATCATCCTTCCCGTCATAACGAGGAAATTCTAGTTTAGTGAGTCGCGGCATAAGAGAACGATTGCCGGATTGCTATCCAGTAGAATGTTGACTATTGGAATGCCCAGCAGATGATTCACCACGGTCAGGTGGCTTAAACCCATCAAGGCGGGAACTCAAAGCAGCGAACATCTCCTGGAGTTCATGGCGACTTCGCTCCTGGGCAGAGGAGAGATTGGCAATTTCCACCTCCAGACGTTTGATCCGATCTGCGTCCGTTGCTGCCTCTGATACCACTTTGTTACGATCACCCATGTCGAATGAAGTCGACTTCGAACTGTTACGAGTTTTGCGAACCGTGATGGCTATTTGTGGAAAAAAAAAAGAATAATTAATGGAAATAAGAACAAGAGTTAGCTTCATTCGAGAGAAGCTGGATCTCCTATTGCGACCGAAAAAAACAGTCTTTTCTGGATATATTCAACATAACACAGCTTACAAAGGGAAGACTCTTAAATAAAGAGGTTGGTTATGCACACGATCATAAGGATGTGGCCAAACCCCCCCATACAGCACAACTCTCCAATTCCTAATACTTAGGAAGGAGTTACACATGATCTAAACACATAAACAATTAACACGTAATACATATAAATGGGACACTAAGTGGGACATCTTCTCCACGATACCTATAAAGCTGGAAACGTGCAAGCATGCACGTATCAGCGAACATGCACGAGAAGGAGTTCAACTTGCCAACAAGAATCTGTAATCGGAGTGTCGAACCTGGTTTGGTGAGAAAGTCAGCAGGTTGATCTTGAGATTTGAGGTAAGTCAATCGAATCAAACCATCTCTTATTTTGTCTATGGTAAAATGTAGATCCAGCTTAATATGTTTAGTCCGTTCATGGAACACAAGGTTTTAGCTATTGTAGTACAGTGATCCCAAGCACTTTTTCAACTAAGCCGGGAATGATTACAGTGATCCTGAGCACCTTTCCTCATTCTTGTTGCTCGAAACTCGACTAACTACCCCTTTGTCTGCCTTTTATTTCATTAAAGACATACAAAGGGGGCAGATGTAGTAACCGATTTTCGTCCGACCAAAAATAATAATAAAAGAAAAAATAAAAATATGAAATCCAAATCATTTTCTTTGCTTAAAAGCCCGTGAACCCACGAATTCAGAATTTAAAGCCCAGTACCAAAATGAACCCAAATTTTAGTCCAATGATCCACCAATAAATAAAAACTCTAGAAAATATCTAGAGGATAAAAAAATTAGACTAATAAGAGAGAATGATGTGCGGTGTGGATCAAATATAGGAAAAGACAAAAATTATAAGTTTTGGTTTCAAGGGTAAAAAAAAAAAGAAAAAAAAAAAGAAGGCAAACAAAAAAATAAATAAATAAAAGAGGTGTGGTGTGTGGCGTGTAAAAAGGAGAATTGGTGTAAGGGTTTTGGCAGAAAGAAAAGTAGGAGACAGCGTGTGAGGGAGAAAAAAACGTGGGAGAGAGGTTTTTGGCAGGAGGAAAAAAGGGATTAAAGGGGCTGGGGACAACCAGAAGGAAAAGGAGAGAATAGCCGAGGGAGAGGGAAAAAGGGCAGAAGAAAGGAAAGAAAGACAAGAAAAAAGAGAAAGGTCGTAGGGAGAAGAGAAGAAAACCAGAGAGGAAACAAAGACAAGAAAAAAGAGGGAAGTCGCCCAGAAGGGGAAGAAGAAGGCCATTGCACAACAAGGAACCGGAGGTAATATTTTGTTCATCTGAATCTGATTTCGTTTTGGTTTTGTTATCTTGGAATCTTGTCTTGCATATGATGGCTGCCATGTCTGAGATGATGATAGTTTACATATCCTTCTATCATTTGATTTTGATATCTAATCTGGTAGTTTACTCAGCCCTGGTTTGAATCCCTGTTTGTCTACTCTGTTGATACTGGTTTTCGATATCAAATCAGAATAGGTATTTTTGATCTCTGTGTTAATCCGACTTTGATGCATTGGTATATCCACTATGATTGATGCTCGATTTCTGGTTCATTTGTCTACGAATAATCAAGAATGTGAACTGCCATATTAAATGTGTATATGCGTGTATCTATATATTATGTCTGTGTGTGTGTATATTATAGACCGTGTGTGTGCGTGTATATGTGCTACGTTTACATACATATATATTGTGTCTGAGTATATATATATATATATATATATAGCGTGTCTGGGTGTGTATGTATATGTTGCGTGTGTGCGTATTGATTTGTTTGTGTATAAATGAATATATCTATATATATATATATATATATATATATATCTACGGTTTGTATGAGTGTATATAACATGGTTAGGGGTACACATGTGTTTATGTATATTTGTATGCATGGTTTGACCGTATATGGGATTATGGAAAATATGTTTGTGTATATATATACTTGATGCGAATTTGATTCCTTGATATTATATTTGGATACCCATTTGACCCCGTTCTCTTGTTTGATTTTGGACATGGACCGGAGTGGACACTATTTGAGCCGGAGGGCATACATAGAAGATGTGGGCCGGATTGGAACAATGGATCTCACTGGTGATATTGGATTCTTGTACATTTTATTAATTGTCATGTATAATTGTAAAGATGTAAAACTTGTACTAAGGTAGTGAAAAATAGTGGATGTAAAATAGAAAATACATACATGATATTGTAGAGTGTTCGAAGCATATAGACATTAGGAAATGATTTTGTGAATGATGATTGCATTAGAATGCATGCTTAGAACTTTGATTTCTCACATTATGTCATGCCTTAGACGTATGCTGGGATTGTTTGAATGCCATGAAAATAAATGCAACGTGTTAGTCATTAGAATTAATCCAAGCCGTCTCACCTTAATAAACACACCAAGATTAATTTATGGAACCTTTATGTTATGTTTAAATACCAAGGAGCCTTCAAGATATTGGGGTTCCATTGGCATTCATTCAAAACATTTGGATTTCGTGGACCCAGAAAGCAAATATGTTTTTAGGGATTAGGAGAATTTATTTAAGGACTCAAAGGTGGGTTTAAAGATATTTGACCCATTCAATGAGCCTTCAATGGATTCTTTCTTTTCTCATGAAGAACATAACTGTGAGTAAGGCTTGAATTGAACCTTATTCCTTGATTGTGGGCCCTTTTGGTACATCAACCAAGTCCTCAAGAGTCCCTTTTTTTCAAATATCCAAACCCACTCCAAGTGGTGTTTTACCCAATCTTTGGCCAAGCCGGGAATAGCCCCAATGATCATGTGCACACCCCCTTTCCAAATATCCAAACCCACTCCAAGTGGTGTTTCACCCAATCTTTGGTCAAGCCGGGAATGGCCCCAATTATCCCGTGCACACCCTTTTTCCAAATATCCAAACCCACTCCAAGTGGTGTTTTACCCAATCTTTGGCCAAGCCGGGAATGACCCCAATGATCCCGTGTACACCCTTTTTTCAGATATCCAAACCTACTCCAAGTGGTATTTTACCCAATCTTTGGCCAAGCCGGGAATGGCCCCAATGATCCCGCGCACACCCTTTTTTTCCAAATATCCAAACCCACTCCAAGTGGTGTTTTATCCAATCTTTGGTCAAGCCGGGAATGGCCGCAGTGATCCCGTGCACCTTGTTCTCCAAACCACTCCAAGTGGATTTTTCATCACATTCCAATAAAACCCATCAAAATGAGATTTTCAAAAACAAATTAGAGCCAAATAGGAAAACATTCAAAGGTAACCAATTTCGGGAGTTGTGGGGTGCCTAACACCTTCCCCATGCTCAATAGACCCCCTTGCCCATTTTTCTCGTAGATTAGAACGGATGTCCAATTGCATCCTAAAAATCAATTGGTGGCGATTTCATTTTTTTTCATGCTGGTTGCTTCAGCTATATAGATAGCACTACAACAAAATAGCCCTTTAGATGCGGTCAAAACAGCAGCAAAAGGAACAAAACACCACGGGACAAAGTTTTACCTGCGGTACATAAACCGCGGGGAGAGTAGGCATCACAAAGAAAATACCTGCAGTTTATATGACCGCAAGTGATGTAATAATTCTCGCAAGTGCACAAGAGTCTACGAATAGTACAATGTATGCAAGTACGAGGTCGATCCCACGGAGACTAGTTAATCTAATTTATGTACCTAACGTGATGAATGATTGAGATTTGGGGAAAAAGGAAGAGTGATTGATGTAATAAAATAAAATAAAAACAAAGAAATAAAATTCAGATTTTGTGATACCAATATGAGAAGAACACTAGGGCAATGATTTCACCTAGTAATCCTATCACAAGCATTCAATTAACAAACACACAATTATGGTTCCGATTCAAGGGTTGATTCTTTCTTAAATATGTTGGTTCGTTCGTTCGCGGTGCCAACAAATATTATTAACAATGGATTAATCCTGTTCGGTTCGCAGTTTTTAACCCAAGGCTAACAACTCATTACGATCTAAAGAACTATAACAACCAATCAATCCCCTAAACCTTGTTCATGGCAGTCGACAATTGATTTCCTTAATTTCAGTTCCACTAAAACACGTGAATTCGGTTCGTTCCTTAGTCCTAGCTAGATGAATCTAATTGAGCATTCAATTGGTGATCAAGCAATCAAACAAACAATAGACTATAAGCATGGTAATTAAAAACATGAATCCTTGAACCAAAATTATGCATCCATTAAATTGAAATACTTGCAATATTCATACTAGGCTACATCAAGCCCTAGCAAAGAGGTTTAGTTACAACTCATCTTCAAAGTATCAAAAAGAAATTTAAGAAGAGAAATCATGGAAAAGAAATCTAAGAAGAGAAATCATGGAAAAGAGTTGAAGAAAATCCCCTTGATTTGTTGGAGTTGTTGTTGGGTAGGAAACCTTCAGATCCTTGAATCCCTATGAAAGCTTGGTGAGAAGGAGCTTTGTAGCCTCAAAACCCAGGAAAAGAGTTCAGAGTTTCCTCAACTCGGCCGCCCTCTTTTATATCCTTAAAAGTCCCAGAAAAACCTAATTTTGGTGTATTTCGGGAAGCTGCTACGTCAACCTCCGCTCGAGCGGTGATGGCTGCTCGAGCGGTCAAAGATGTAGCTTCTGTGGCAGCAGCTACCTTCAGCTCCGCTCGATCTCTGTGGGGCGCTTGAGCGGAATACTAGGCCGCTTGAGCGGTCATTTGTGCTCGAGCGGCCATTAGTGCTCCAGTGGTCCTATATATGATTCCAATTGCAATTTACTCCTCTCTTTGACCCGTATCTTTGCTCCAACTCCTCCTACCATAAAAATACAAGGAACATGAATAATATCAATCTAATTCCATAAAGAATTACCGAGAACATAATGCACTTAAGCACAAAAATGTGGTAAAATATATGTACATCAAATACCCCCACACTTAGCTTTTGCTCGTCCTCGAGTAAAACAAAATTAAAATAAAAAAAACTAACTCACTTTCGCAGGAATCGCGGTGGCACTCAGCATGTGACACAAGCCTTTAAACCCCTAGGTGTCCCTAGTGGACGAGTTATAGTCTCGTGAGGGTTTACCAGAACGGTACCCACAAACATTTAAAATAGTCCTTCCAATCTCGCTCAAGCACCAAAAATGTCTTATAAACTGGCCATTAGCTAAAGAATATCACAAAGAATCATGCTCAAATATATATGTATAGAATTAGGCCAACATCAACACAACATATCTCAATTGAAATAGTGCACATTCAAACTCAATTTCAACTTCTCACCAGGAATACTCTCAAGATTCACTCAATTTAGTGGGAGTAAAGTGTTTGCACTCAATTAATCTCATGAAAATAGTCCTACCATATGCTTGCTTGTCCACCCATTCTACACTATTAAAAACATGTAACTTCATGAATCAAGAGGTCTTTATTCAAGGTTGTAATGGGGTCAAAGGTGAAGGTAAAGAGAAAAAGTGGTATAGGAAATCACAAAATTTCTAAAGAACTAGTAAAGCACACAAAAATTAGGGCATATCTCATCTTGTCGGCCCAATCTTCATTCTCAATATTCAATACTCCACCAATTTTTCAGAACTTCAAGATTTCTTGAATTATGCACATAAACTTCCTTTTTTTTTTCTTTTTCTTTTTTTTTTCTTTTTCGACTCATTAATACACATGTGTTCCACATCACATTTATTCTCAACCACATAACATCCCAAAACAAATAAGAACTCCCCCACACTTAATTCTTTTCATTATCAAACTCAACATACTTGAACACCATCAACACTTGAAAAATCTCATGGTATGCTCTACTAATCCCTTAGAATTAGGTAAGTAATTGTTTTTCGGGTTAAAGGGTAAGTAGATAAGTTTCATGAATAAAAAGGCTTATTTAGGCTCAAAGGGCTTTCTAGTGAATAAATACATTAGGGTATAGGCAATTTGGCTATAATGGTATCATCCTAATGCCTCAATCATATTCATGTTATCACATGTATCAATATAGTCTCAAAAAGGTTTAAAGCAAGTTCTAGAGAAACATGTAATCATGAGAGCACACAAGAAAGAAATTGGATTGATATGCATAATGTATCAATCATATAGGCACAAAACTCACAAGGGTAATTATGCAAGTCTACATCAAGTCCAAATATGCTTCTTTCTCAATCAACATATCATGTTAACATCGGCCCATGAAAATTGTAATTCAAGCTCAATTCTCATGAAAATTCTATTTACTAACAAACTAATTTTAGACCTAAACAATTTATGTCTCATCATCGCATTGGAAGGAACTAAATAAATTTGTTCAAAATTTTTTTTTTCAAATTTTTTTTCAAAACAAGCTATTCTCACCCCCACACTTGAATTATGCAATGTCCTCAGTGCATGGAATAATGTGAAAAATAACACGAAGAAAAAGTAATGAGTTAGAGTGATACAACCTGACTGCGAAAACATTCGGGAAGTAATTCCCGCGTAGAATTCTGCACTGCACAGCTGTTGTAAAATCATCAATTTCTCCTTCATATGAGCTCGGATTCACGAACCGTAAAATTCTGCAGAAACTAGACGTCCGTATCTTTCTGTACATATATGGCTTGCATTCTGGTTCATCCTGAGTTGTCCCAGAAAATTGTTTCAATCCAGCGCTTTGGCACAACTTTTTCTTTCTGCAATTGATGCACAAATAGCAATTCAATTCAATGTGGGATGAGTGCTCTTCTATAATGAACTAAAATAATCTACAATAAAAAGGAACGAATTTACCGGGTGGGTTGCCTCCCACCAAGCGCTTTATTTAACGTCTAGGCAAGACGTAACTCTTCAAATAGTTAAATTAGTGAACTTGGAAGCCCACTTTCAATTCATTGGGTTGTAGCAATCGTCTTCCTCTAGCCATGCCCACATCAACACCTGATGCATAACTTCCGTCCTTCATAGTTGCATGAGCAATTGCATCCTCAAGAAGATCAGAATATCCCTTTTCTCTTTTACCGAAAACCACTTGTTGGAGGATATTAGCTTGCTGTGCTTTCACAATAGAGGGAAACAACTTGTTAGTGGATAAAGGAATGGACTCAAAGACGGGAGTATGCTTACCTCTCTCGTATGGCATGACTCTAGGTAGATTCACAGACTCAACCTTAGTTGGATGTCCTTCTTTCTCCACAATGTAATCTTTAATGGTGAGCACTTTCTCCATTGATTTCTCACCTTGTGCTGCCATGAGCTTGAAGGTCACTGTCTCCTCGTTATTAGTCATTGTCAGGGTGCCTTCATACACATCAATTGTCATCCTTGCAGTCTTCATGAATGGTCGTCCCAAAATCAGTGGAAACTCTTCTCCATGACCTTGGCAATCTTGCATATCAAGCACTAGAAAGTCAGCTGGAAAAATCAGTCCATGTACCTTAACCAAAACATCTTCTAGTACTCCCTTAGAATATCGAATAGATCGATCAGCCAATTGTATGCCCACAGAGGTCTTTTTGAGCGCACCTACATTCAAAGATTCAAAGACAGAAAGAGACATTAGATTAGTTGATGCACCCAAATCCAATAAAGCATGTTCAAAGTTTTTATTGGCTATGCAACAAGGTATAGTGAAACTCCCTGGATCCTTAAGCTTTGGCGGCAACTTCTTTTGTGATATGGCACTACACTCTTCAGTCAGTTGAACCACCTTATTCTCATCCAATTTCTTCTCTTCTTGCACAACAGAAGGTTCCACATCCGTCTTTGGGGTTGTCTTTTGCACTGATGAGGCTTCTTCTTTATTTCTCCTAAGACGCCCTGGAAACGGAATTGGGGGAACATAAGGTCTCACAGGTGGAGCAGGTTTATCGGGGTCAGGCAACCCATACATGATTGCACGACGCGACTGTTGAAACGGCTGCTCTTGTGCTTGAACTTTCTGCTCTTCCAATTTTGTAGCAACTCGGCTTTGTTGCTCATCACAAAGTGTGATAGCCATGGCATGCTCCCTATTGTTCGGATTGATCTCAGTTTGGCTTGGAAACTTTCCAGCCTCCCTTTGACTCAATGCTTCAGCGATTTGACCCACTTGTGCCTCCAGTTTCTGATGGTTAATTGCCAACTGCCGCACCATGTCCTCCAATGTAGTGGTAGGTGGATTGGCTTGGTTTTGGGTATTCTTCCAAGAAAAGTTTGGATGTGCCCGAAAACCTGGATTATAGGAGTTAGAGTAGGGATCAAACCTTGGATTCCGATTGTAGGAGTTCATCATATTTGCTTGCTCTTGCACAAACTCTGGGAAATCCACTCCTTGAGGGCATGTAATGGTGGCATGGCCAGGAACATGACATATGGCACATAGCTCTTGTTGAATTGTACGTCCATTCATCGCTAGAAGCATGTCCAATTTACTAGCAATGGCGTCAACCTGCAATCTCGGTGCAAAAGTGTCAGAATTATTAAGTTCATAAACACCAGCTCGCTTACCTCTGACTTCCGAATGTTGCGTCTCAATAGCTAGTCTCTCAAATAAATTTTGACATTCTGTTGGGGTCATATTCCTAATCGATCCCCCTGCATAATTATTAACTGCAGCTTTGCTATAAACTGTCAGTGCCTTATAAAAGATGCGCATCAACACTAATAAAGGCAAGGCATGATGGGGACACTGAGTTAACAAGTTATTAAACCTCTCCCACGCCTCAGAAAACGACTCATCAAGTTGTTGTTCAAATTGCATGATCTTATCCCTAAGAGCATCAGTTTTCTGAGTTGAGAAAAATTTTTCTAAAAATTTATTTTGTACCTCCGTCCATGTCGCCAGTGAACCCGGCCTCAAACCATTAAGCCATGTCCTTGCTTTGTCCTTCATAGTGTAAGGGAAGATCTTCAACCTCAAGTGCTCCTCAGCAACTCCTGTAGACAAAGACATGCTAGAAACCATATTAAAAATTTCACGAATGTGACTAAGTGGATCTTCTGAACTTAGACCATGAAAAGAAGGCATCATGTTAAAGTGTATGGTCTTAAGCTCGTAGTTCCTAGCTGCCGTCGGAAGTACGATGCAAGACGGGGATTCTGGAATAGTGGGGATGTCAAGATCACCCATCGTTTCAGCTGGAACTATTGCTGCCATCTTCTTGTCTTCGGTTGAGGATTCTTCGTTACTTTCACCTTGATTCTTATTCCTCAACAAACTTTCAATGTCGTCTATGTAAGGTTGAAGCTCTCCTTTCAAAGAGCGTCTACCTTGCATAAACCTAAAAAAATAAAATAAAAAAAATTAAGTACACAATTAAACTAAACTAGTCCCCGGCAACGGCGCCAAAAACTTGATGTAATAATTCTCGCAAGTGCACAAGAGTCTACGAATAGTACAATGTATGCAAGTACGAGGTCGATCCCACGGAGACTAGTTAATCTAATTTATGTACCTAACGTGATGAATGATTGAGATTTGGGGAAAAAGGAAGAGTGATTGATGTAATAAAATAAAATAAAAACAAAGAAATAAAATTCAGATTTTGTGATACCAATATGAGAAGAACACTAGGGCAATGATTTCACCTAGTAATCCTATCACAAGCATTCAATTAACAAACACACAATTATGGTTCCGATTCAAGGGTTGATTCTTTCTTAAATATGTTGGTTCGTTCGTTCGCGGTGCCAACAAATATTATTAACAATGGATTAATCCTGTTCGGTTCGCAGTTTTTAACCCAAGGCTAACAACTCATTACGATCTAAAGAACTATAACAACCAATCAATCCCCTAAACCTTGTTCATGGCAGTCGACAATTGATTTCCTTAATTTCAGTTCCACTAAAACACGTGAATTCGGTTCGTTCCTTAGTCCTAGCTAGATGAATCTAATTGAGCATTCAATTGGTGATCAAGCAATCAAACAAACAATAGACTATAAGCATGGTAATTAAAAACATGAATCCTTGAACCAAAATTATGCATCCATTAAATTGAAATACTTGCAATATTCATACTAGGCTACATCAAGCCCTAGCAAAGAGGTTTAGTTACAACTCATCTTCAAAGTATCAAAAAGAAATTTAAGAAGAGAAATCATGGAAAAGAAATCTAAGAAGAGAAATCATGGAAAAGAGTTGAAGAAAATCCCCTTGATTTGTTGGAGTTGTTGTTGGGTAGGAAACCTTCAGATCCTTGAATCCCTATGAAAGCTTGGTGAGAAGGAGCTTTGTAGCCTCAAAACCCAGGAAAAGAGTTCAGAGTTTCCTCAACTCGGCCGCCCTCTTTTATATCCTTAAAAGTCCCAGAAAAACCTAATTTTGGTGTATTTCGGGAAGCTGCTACGTCAACCTCCGCTCGAGCGGTGATGGCTGCTCGAGCGGTCAAAGATGTAGCTTCTGTGGCAGCAGCTACCTTCAGCTCCGCTCGATCTCTGTGGGGCGCTTGAGCGGAATACTAGGCCGCTTGAGCGGTCATTTGTGCTCGAGCGGCCATTAGTGCTCCAGTGGTCCTATATATGATTCCAATTGCAATTTACTCCTCTCTTTGACCCGTATCTTTGCTCCAACTCCTCCTACCATAAAAATACAAGGAACATGAATAATATCAATCTAATTCCATAAAGAATTACCGAGAACATAATGCACTTAAGCACAAAAATGTGGTAAAATATATGTACATCAGCAAGTAAATGAAAAAACGAGCGTGGGACTAGATGCTCAAATACTCGCGATTTGCAAACGAGGCTATAAACATAAATTCCATGGTTACATGTGCCCTTAGATGCACGTTTAGATTCAATAATGCGCGGGTATAATATCAATTTAATCGCAGGTGTAAGTTGTGTCATTTTTAGTTGTCACTTTTCTAACCGCAGAAAATGAGTTTTGCAACTGCAGGTGGATATTTAAATAATAATTATTTTTATTTTTGTTTAATTTTAGTCTAGC
This sequence comes from Tripterygium wilfordii, assembly GCF_013401445.1. Taxonomy (NCBI): domain Eukaryota; kingdom Viridiplantae; phylum Streptophyta; class Magnoliopsida; order Celastrales; family Celastraceae; genus Tripterygium; species Tripterygium wilfordii. The sequence continues at coordinate 5,122,748 of NC_052250.1, forward strand.
AAAACCAATTCTAATATTAAAGAAATTTTAGAAATAAAAAAAAAATTGTTGACATTGGATCTTAAATCATATTCATATTATGTATATTACTTTAATCAAAAAGACATGGTGCATATCCTGTTTTTGCCATAACAAGTCTGGTCATTTAATTAGAATCCTAAAATACTGATAAGTTCAACATCTCAACAATATTTGAGTTCTAGATAGATAAACAAAAGATAATAGGGACCAGTACGTGGAGACAGCTTCATGCACGTACGTAACAAGATGGACCTGCAATATAAATTACATACAGATGAGTTTTAATACAATGACAATAAAAATCATGTTCACTAACCCATAAATTCAATGACATGGAGACTTACCAATGCTAAGTTCTCAATGGTTGGTGACTAGCTGTAGAGGAAGATCGGTGCTGCTCAAATGAAGGTATAGATGCAACATTATCAGCACCAGTCGAAGCATTCACCTTGAAAAATTGAACAAAAGAACTTAGTGAGTTGACTCCACCATGCACTACTAATATGGCAGTACACATCTCCTAGCTCGAATGTCAATCTTGACTAAGGACATGCATTGCCTGCCCATGATAATGAATATTGAGAAACATGGCACATGGGACACATAGGAAACATTCATTAGGTCTATATAAATATTGATCACTCACTAAATAGGGCAATCATGGGAGAAATGGACAAAAAGGAAAATAAAACCACATATCATGTCCACAGCAGTAAACACTAATCAAAAGAAAATTCTAAGAATTATGAACACGAATTTGAAAACCCAAGGAAAGATCCCCTTTATCAATGTTAGAAACTGTAAACATAAAACAAAATCCTTACCGTTTAAAATCAAACGCACGCGAGAGAAGGGAGGGCGAAACACGCGCGGACAATAGATTGCAGAATGCACTGACAACAAGAGGTAAAAGATGAAGGCAGAACACACCGGCAAAGAGAGAGAAGAGAGGGAAGAAAGGGTAGGTTTCATGAGTTCTCGTACATAAACAAGAGGGAAGATAGAGGTTTTCACTTTTGAGAGTCCGTGTATACAAAACAATGTAGTTTAACGTAAATATTTTCCACCTGCGGTCATAATTTTACCGCAGTTAAAGTACCACAGCTAATAGTATTTTTAGACCTGTGGCCGCACAAAACCGTAAGTTAATAAGAGAAATCTAGCAGCGGTTTTATAAACCGCAAGTAGATATTATGTTTAGCTGCGGTCACGTTATGACCAGGGGTATAAAACCGCAGGGATACGGTCTATTTGTTGTAGTGTAGATGCATGGTTATCATAATGAAGAATCATAGGTGATCTTCTATAAATCTTCAATTCTTTGAAGAGGTTGGATAACTAGGTGAATTCACATGTTGTGGAAGCAATGGCCCTGTACTCTACTTCAGCAGATGACCTTGAGGTGTTTCTTGGATTTCCAAGAAATTAGAGATTCCCCAATTTTGACACAATGCAAGATGCCTAGTCAGCATCACAGTAGGCTTGAATCTACAAGTTGTTAGTAGTAAGATAGTGAAAAACATGATACATGGTGCCTTTAAGATATTTCAGTATGCGATGAGCAGCATGCATATGTCCTTCCACAGGTGTTTGCATAAATTGACCTAAAGTACTAACAACATAACTTATATATGGTCTCGTAATAGTTGAATACATTAGTCTACCTATCAAGCTCCTATACTAAAGAGGTTCTTCAAGTTTGTTTCCCATGTCATGAGATATCTTATTATTAGTATCTATAGGTAAAGTACTAATTTTTGTATTTGTGAATCCTGCATGAGTCAGAAGATCCTTAGTGTATTTTTTTTGATAGAAAGTTAAACCTGTCCTGGTTTGATTAATTTCTAAACCTAAGAAAAATTTTAGTGGACCTAAATCTTTTATCTTAAAACAATGTCCTATGTATGTTTTTATTTCCTGAATCAAGTTTATATCATTGCCTCCTAATGTCATATCATCAACATATAGGAGAAGTAAGACAATTTTATCACCTTTGTGATAAAAGAATAATGAGTAGTCTGATTTACTTTGTGTGAAACCAAACTGTACTAAAACTCCCTTGTATTTTTCATTCAATTGGCGTGAAGCTTGTTTTAACCCATATATGTATTTATTTAGTTTGCAAACTAATTTCTTATCACTTACATTATATCTAGGGGCCACTTTCATATAAACTTCTTCCTCTAGATCACCATTTAGGAAAGCATTGTGAACATCCAAATGGTGCATATGCCATCTATAAGTACTGGCAAGGGCAAGAAATAGTCTCTCAGTGGTGAAAATCACCACTGATGCAAAGGTTTCCTTGTAATCAAAGCCTTCACGTTGACCGAAACCTTGTGCAATTAGTCTTGCCTTACATCTTTCTAAAGTGCCATCAGAATTATACTTAATTTTATAAATTCATTTACTGTCTATTGCTTTTCTTCCTTGAGGAAGAGTAGTCAAAGTCCAAGTATTATTTTGCATTAAGGCTTGAAGCTCTAAATTCATAGCATTGCACCAGTTTTTGTTCTTTAATGCTTCTTTATATGATTTTGGTTCAATGTGCATGGAATTGGCTGCTATGAAGTGCTCATGTGAAGGAGAGGTAGCAGTAATAGATGCATAATTGCAATCATACTCTGCAAGGTAAGAGTGAATTTTTATTAGTCTCTTATCTGATGTGGTTATATGTCCATTTGTAAGGTGCATGTTATCTTTCAAATTTAAGTCACTAGAATGATTATCATTATATGACATTATGATTATCTTTATCTTTTAGAGGAAATTCATTTTCATAGAATGTAACATCCCTAGAAATGAAAATGTAATTGTTTTCTAAGTCTAGAATTCTATATCCTTTTATCCCTAAAGGATAACCAAGAAAGATACAAAACCTTGCTTTTGGTTCAAATTTAGAAACTTGAGGTTTGTTTATTTTAGCTAAACATAAGCATCCAAAGGTTCTAAGACCTGTATAGTTAACTTCCTTTCGGTATAGAATTTCATAAGGTGATTTACTATCAAGGACCCTACTTGGGAGCCCAATAATAAGGAAGGCTATTGTCTAGACATAAAAAGACTAGAGATTTTTTTAAATACCACTCTGAATTTTTAGAGTTCTAGCAACATTTAGCAAATGGTGGTGTTTTCTTTCAACCACTCCATTTATTGTGGAGTGTAGATGCATGTTTTCTGATGTTGAATACCTTCATTAATGAATAATTCTTTCATATCAAACTCTAATCCATTGTCTTTTGTTATAGTTTTTATTTTCTTCTGAAATTGTGTCTTGACAAAGTTAAGAAAAGTTGTGATATACATTCTGGTTTATGATTTAGATGTCATTAAATACAACCAAGTCATTCTAGAAAAATCATCTACAATGGTAAGAAAATATTTGTACCCTTTTATTGATTGTATGTGATTAGATCCCCAGATATCCATGTGTATTAAGTCAAAGCATGAATCTGTGTATGCAGAACTAGTGACGAAAGGTTGCCTTTTCATTTTACCAATAACACATTCTTCACAATCATAACCTTTATGACTAGGGATTATCCTAACAAATATGGACACTGTCTCAAATGGACGTCCCAGCCTCCTATGCCAAGTGGCATGACTAACATTGTTAAAAAAATGTCCTAGATTTCCATTCGCTTGATTGTTGAGTAGATACAAATTGTCATGTATCATTCCCATGTCAGTCTTGCTCAAAGTATCCATATCCTACACATTACATTTATTTTTAATAAATATGGTTGCACAGTCATGATCTTTAGTGAGTTTGTTAATAGAAATTGTTGGTGCAGGAGTAAAAAAAAAATAGAAAAATATAGAAATACAACTTCGATCGTAGTGGACTGAGACAGGGGTATCTTGCTCTCTTCAAGGAGATTTGAGCCCTCTATAGTTCTTTGATTTAGAACAAGTGCACCAGAATTCTCTTGGCTAGACTCCTCTAGGGTATAATAGCCCGACTCGATCGTATAGCTAACTCACTCCTACACTCAGTTGGTTAGCTCAAAACCCCACAAGAACACCTTTTGATCTCTGCCCAGGGAATATTAGAGAAAGTATTTTCTTAGCGAGAAGAGAGCTTGTGAGAAGTGTGTGTTTTGAAATAGTTGAGGTAGAGGGCTTTATATAGGCTGGGCTGCATCTAATGACATTTAATGGAATTAGCAGTTACTGACTTTAACAGTCATAACGTCCCAATAAATGCACATTAATTATCCATATTAATTACTCCCAATAAATGTACATCAGTTACACGTAACGAACAATCCCACTTAATGACTAGTAACAGAACAGTCATAACAGTCATGCCTTTAACTACCCACACGTGTGCGTAACACACATGCACAACCCGGATCCTTAGGAACGCACAACTGATCGATCCAAATTAAAAATATGATTTATTATTATTTATCTTTTAAAATACACCAATAGAAATCAAGTTGAAAGTGAAATTATAAACACACAGAACATCTCTCAGAATGATGTCAAGTGTCAATTTCACTATTCCTATATGTGTAATGTCATGTTTTAAACCATTAGGCAGACATACTTGTGAATGCATGACGTGATAAGTATCAAAGAGAGACAAATGACAAATTATGTGATCACTAGCACCACTATCAATCAACCATTTATGTAAATCTTGCTTATGATGAATGTTACCTTGAACAGCTGTAGCTGTTCCAACTTGGAAATGATTTTGATTTCCTACATTATCTACTCCTGTCTTCAGAAGAGACATGAGCTGTTGATATTGATCCACTGTCAACTCCATTTTTGTGTTTTGCTTTTGTACATTAGCATTTCCACCATCTAATATTCATGTTGTTGTGTCAGTTTTATCTCTTGGTTTGGGTGGTGGGAATGGTCGTGGGCTAGGTATTGCCAGTATTTGTAATCAGTTTGATTGGTTAGAGTTTAGTCCCTATCATGTTTTTCAAATTTAATCTCACAGAGTTGCCGACTATGGTTAGCTTTTGTACCCTTCGATGCTTTAGTGGTTAATTTGTAAGCAATGCTATGGTCTTCTGGATCATGTGATTGGTTGTTTATGATGTTTTATTTACCTTATCGTGTTTTTAAAATTTGCACCTCATTAACCTAAATTGAGTTCACATGGTATTCTCATAATTGGATAATGCATTAATAATTATAAGCAGCGATAGAACAAACTCTATGTCAATCTATTTGTTTTGTTATGTAGTATAAATGTAAGAGCATTGAGCTGCGCAGCGTGATGCTAGTCAATTTGATAATGGAAAAATCATTAGGAAATAGGTGGTTTTGAAAAGAATGTTGGCTACTGTTTGGATTTGAATATGGGTTTGGCAGGTTGTAGGATGGTTGATGTGATGTCACTGTGAAGGGTTGTGACATACTATAGATGGGATTTGGAAAGAAGGTTGGGTGCTGAGCATTATTTCCCATTGTAGGGACGCCAAAGTTTGAAGGCAAGTAACCTTGATTTATTAAAGGGATTGCCATGGTTGCAGCTGTAGCAGTTAAGTAGTTGGGCAGTGCCTGTGCACTTCTCAGCATTGCAGAAGCATCAATCATAATACCTGAAGCATCTACATCTGAAAATAGAGGTAGAGGAGGATCAATGTATGGTTCCACTGGAGTGTGAGGAGCATTTACATAACTTGGCTCTGATACCATGAAATAAGTTGTATCATGAAATAAGTTGTACCTTCCACGAAGGATTGTAATAGTAAAAATGAAATAACACAATTAACATAGAGTATAGAGGAAGCAGAAGAATAAGAAGTGTGTAATGAATATTCTCATTATCAATAAAGATCCGTTGGCTCAATTGCAACTTAACTATGGAATACAAGTACAAGCGGTCATCATGAAATGACCATTAAAGAAATAACAAATAAGTTGAGTTGAATACAAATAAAGAGATTGTGCAAAGAGCAACGTTTCATGGGCTTCATATAGCTTGGGAAGAGGGCTTTCTCCAAGTTATTTTGGAGACAGATTCCTCTATGGTTGTGGATTGGCTAAATAAGTAGAGTGTTCCAAAGCTCTCTCTTTCCAATTTGATTAGTGTGTGCCAGAAGCTTGTTAATCAAGCTTGGGAGGTGAAAGTAATTCATGTGTATAGAGAAAGGAATCGGGTTGCTGATTTCCTTGCATCTGAATCTCTTAACCATGTCAATGGGCTAACGATTCTTCAACATCCTATTGTTGGCATTCAAGGTCTTCGTTGGGAGGATTTTATTGGAGTTGCTTGGCCTAGGCGGGTCTTGCAAGTAGAGGTTTAATCCTTTGGTTTGTCTATGGGTATTCCCCCTCCCTAGTATAAAAAAAAAAAAAAAAGAGCACCGTTTCACTTAAGATTGGGTTGGCTCATTGTAAGACAAACCGGCCTAGATGAACACAAAGCCCAAGAGGAGAGAAAGCCCAAGAGATTGGGCTTTGAGAGACTCTGGAGCTTTGAGAGAGTCTGAGCTGAGAAGATGACGCGCGAACATATACGAGAAGGAGATGGAGGATGAGGTACTCAGTCTATCATTAGCATTTCTGGAATTCAATTATCAAAACTTCTAGAAGGAGTCTCAAGCATTGGAGGGCAATTTCATTGGCTTTGAATTCAAGAGATAGAGCATGGAGCCAAAATACTTGGTGGAGAAAGTGCCAACAAGGTGCTTACCAAAGACGTGCAAGCATGAGGACAAGTGGGACCAGTTGCGTAGCTGGTTATCAGAAATGATATATGGAGTGTTTGCCTTGAAGAAGGACTTGTATTAGCTGATTTTTAAGAACCATTTGAAGACCCCAAACAAGGCTTAGTGCCTAGTACAATTTGCTTCACATTATGAGTGTAACAGGTCTCTCTTGTAGGCCTAGGATTCAGTTTTGATTGGATCAAATGGCTGTGATTGCAAGGGACTTTTGAGGCGGAGATGAAGTAGTACTATCTGATCCAATAGAGGAGCATGTGACAACAAATTATTTACAAGAAACATCCTTGAAGTCCAAGTCTAGCAACGGCTAGAATGTCCTCGGCTAAGATTGTTTGCCATTTTTCACCGAAGGACCACGATTGATGATTATCTTTTGAAGGCCAAGATCAGTGAAGATCAGTGTCTATATTTGATCCTACGATTGATATTGAAAGAGAGCTTGCACACAAAGAGGGATCTCCTTCCCATTCTAACTTGGAGGGGACCTTCTTAGGTCCACCCCCTATTTAGGTTCACCCTTCTGTCCACCCCCATCAAACACCGTCGGATCTAAAAAGTACACTCTAGATGCTCACCTGTGAAAAGACTATGATGACCTTCATAGACTTATTAAGAAGGGGTGGATGGTCCACTCTTTTCATGAGGGTGGACCATAGTAATTCCCAACTTGGAGAAGCCATTTGCAAGATTGAACACCTATTTGCTCTCAAGCTTTCAAGCTTCATTAAGCCTACTGATTTCATCAAGCTTCTACCCAAAATGCTTCAACTACCATCTTGCTTATGCAAAGTGTGAAGGTCCTCTTCATTTGAGCTACTGTTTTGAAGCTTCTCCATACCCTTGCTTTAAAAGACTTCACCACTATCTTGCTTTTGCAAAATGCGAAGGTCTTCATCTATTTGCTACTATTTTGAGAGAATTTCGAAATCGTCATTTGAGCTTCATTTATACACATACTTGTGAGGTTATTGCAATTGTATTGAGTGTTACTCAACCACATTAGCTTAGTGCTAATTTTGAGTGAACCATTTGTATGTAAAACTCCCTTTATTGGACGACTACCTTGTTAGAGGTTAAGTTTGAGGGAGTGCTTGAAACCCTTGGTTGTAAAGTTTGAAGATTGTCTTGAAACCCTTGTGAGTTTTGTAGAGCTCTTGTGAAAATCACACCCTTAGTGGATTGAAAAGTCCTAGGTTGGTGAGCCTAGGTAGTAGACATAGGAGAAAGGTCTCCGAACTACTCTAAAATACTTGTGTTGATTTTCTTAATTACATTGTTTGCTCCTTGATTAACTAAGTGTTTAATTACTTTCTAAACTATTTTGATCATTGCAAGACCTTGCATTTAAACTTATTTTCTGGCTCCGTTTGTTGATCATTTGCATGAGGTTGTTAATTGCATTAGTGGAGGTTTCTCTAAACCATTAAGACTAGTATTTTAAGTGCAGGAATTTTCTGAACCCAAATCTGTTCGTGACTAACAGGCTGCATTAGAGCTGGAATTTTGATCTGAATTTTTGGTATACTCTTTATTAGAGTGTTGTGATATCGCATACTAAATTTCGTTAAATTTCGGCTTGATTTGCTAGGTGAAATTGCTGCTACTAAATCTGTGCGCAGTTTAGTTACAACCCATCATCCAAGAAGCGAAAACAAATCTCAAAAGAGAAAACATGGAAGAGAGATTTAGAAAAACCCCTTGAATTGATGGAATTGTTGTTGGATAGAAAGCCTTGAGGCCTTGAATCCTTGCAAACGCTTAAAGAGAATGAGTTTTGCTACCCCAAAAACACGGAAAAGAATGTCTCCAACCCTAAACTCGTGGCCCCCCTTTTATACTAAGCTTTTAGAACCAAGAAAACCTAATTCTAGACAAATTTAGAAAACTGGTATGTCAGGGTCCGCTTGATCCTTCTGGGGCGCTCGAGCGGCTGAGGTTAGTCATTTTGTTCCCACAAGACATGTACATGGCCACTCAAGAGACGATATATGCTTGAGCGGCCATATAACTCTCTCCTGGTCCATAATGGTGCACGTGGAGAGATAGATCCTTGTGCATGGATCCCTCTGCCATGTATAGTTTATGTGATACAATTTCATTTGCCTTTGTCTCCTTTTACTTCAAATCTTCTCCCCGACGCTTCTACGTCAAAAACACAAACAACGCAAGTAATACCAACTCAATTCCATCAAATTTACCAAGGACAATATAGAAAATACGCATAAAACTGTGTATAAATATATGCCTATCAAATACCCCCACACTTACGTTTTGCTCGTCCTCGAGTAAATCATGAGAAAAGAAAACACAAAAAAAGGTTCTTATACTCCTTCATTAATCTCATAAATTCATACCACCATAATTACATCCAAAAACAACTTACTCAAATCTCAACTCAGAGACTTCAATAAAATTAGAATAAAAAACTATCATATCCATCTCAAAATCCACGTGAGTAATCATCCATCACATAGCGCTTAGCTTCAACATCAAACCTCACAGATAATTCACTCCGAATAAAAATTCACACCAAAGTTGGCTAAGTACTCTCAAAAGAAGCGTATGTGAGCGGAATAATATAAGAGGATAACCAAATCCCACGTACAAGTCATGAAGAACGCTATGAAAGAAAGCAAAATTAGATCTCGTCAAAGGATACCACTTACCAAGAATCGTGAACAATATCTCAAATCACTTCTCGGAATCAAACCAAGTCATTCTCAATATCAAGTAGGATTTTTTAGGCCTGTAACGTAAGGCTTAAGGGTATTGTGTAGGTAAAGGCAAAGATAAGGGGAATATAAAATTCAAGAGAACCATCTAAGTCTACATATACCAATCCAAACCCTTTTCAAAATATTTAATTCCCAACCAATTTACAATACACCCACACCTTTCAACTCGTAAAAGCTCGTCACCATACATTACAATATACGAGCAAAACAATGATTTTTTTTTCTTCCAACGCATGCTCTTAATTTTTTTTTCCCTGATTCATGCCTCTTTTTTTTTTCTTTTTCTTATCCAAAATTCTGCACTTTTTTTCCTGCATTTTTTTTTCTCTTCTTGCACCACTCTACACTTAACTCCCTTTTTTCATAACCCAACACCATTTCCATGAAACCCATCAAAGCACATCAAACAATCAACTCTCGTTCAATTATTCATTCAACTCAATGGTTCTTAAAAGGAAATAGGAAATTCAATTTTCATTGATCAAAAAAACCTCAATTAAATATGGTAAGGTTGATTGGCCATGAACAAAAAGGCTTGTGTTGAGGCTCAAAAAGGATACTAGCGATAAACATATGTAAGGGTAGGTTAGAAAGATAAACAAACGAATCAAAGAAGGCCTACTTTCATCTCTCAAGATCAACATGATCATCATAAGAAAAGTTCATCAAGACACAAATTCACAAAGACATATTCTTGATAAGCAATCAAAACAAGAAATATGAGATCCATTTCAAGAAAATTTAAGCACAAAAGAAATCATGGAGTAGAAACAAAATCTCTCAGAATAAAAATGATTGGCTCAAAATCTCACTGGGTATAAGTCTCCACAATATGTATGTGATAAAAGACACCATGCAATTTTTCAACTTCACATGTAAGTTAATTATCAATGAAATATTTAATCTCCAAATCAAGAATTCAAGCAAATCATCTTTAGAGCAATCAAGTGGCACAAATCAATTTCATCATTGTGACGGAGCATCGAACCCAAAACTCACAAAAAAAGATTCTAAATAATCCTAACAACCCTTTGTCGTAGGGAATTACGATGGTATTTAGCACATACCACAAGCCTTTAAATCCTTAGGTGTCCCTAGTGGATGAGTTATAGTCTCGTGAGGGCTTACCAGGACGATACCCACAAATGTCACAATTTTTTTTTTGAAAATAAAGAACGAGACTCCACCCCCACACTTGAATCATGCAATGTCCTCACTGCATAGAATAAAGAAAACGTGTTGAGTTAGGGTAACACAACCTGAAAACGAAGCTATTCTAGAAGGAATTCCCGCGTAAACTTCAACACTGCACAGTAGTCACAAAGTTATCAATTTCTCCTTCATCTGATCTCCGATTGACAAACCGTAAAATTATATAGAAACTAGACATCCGTAGATTTCTGAACATATATGTCTTGTATTCTGGTTCATCTTGAGCGCTTCCCAAAAAAAATTTCAATCCAGCGCTTTGGCACTGCTTTTTTCTTTTTGCATTTGATGCACAAATAAGCAATTTAATTCAGTGTGGGATGAGTGCTCTTCTATAATGAACTAAAAAAAATAATATACAATAAAAGGAATGAATTAACTTAGGTGGGTTGCCTCCCATCAAACGCTTGGGGGAGGCAACCCAAGTACTTGCTTGTCTGCCCCATGACATATATCGAACACCTTGTATGGCATACCTTGAAACCATAAGTTGCCTCATCCTTATCTTAGATGAGGATGCACCATTGGTGAAGAGCTCAAAAGAAGATAAAGATCTCAAATGATGAAGCAACACCAATTGGTGAGGAAAGTGTGCAACCCTTGGGGGAGCAACTTTAAATCAAGAAAAATATATTCAAAACATGGACAAGCACAAACACTCTAAGGAAGGAACAAATATTAAAGGAATATCATCAAGATGCTCAAACAAAAAGCTAGGAGGGTTTCGACGGTCATTTCTTAAACCTTTAAACTCCTTTGCATTATTTTTGTTAGATGCTTAACTTTAACTCAATTGCATTTGGAATGTTTGATTTTAGATGATAGATGCTTTAGACATGATTAAATGATGATGATACGTGCATTAAGTTTGAATGAAGCATCATGGGTGCATATTTGCTTAATTGGTATCTCTTGTAATTTTTAATTGGATTGGAATACATTGATTATATGTGGTATGCATATGTTCTCAAATATTCATTGGTATGCATGATTGAAGGGGGAGCATGCCCTAAGTCTAGGAATTCATGTATTATCATTAATTGAAAAAGATAGAATGTATGCTAAGTTTCTTAAGTGAACTTGTTGCATCTCTATAATTTGGAAGCAATATGTGGAATACATGACTTCTGGTGTGTTTTTATTACTATTCATGAATGCATGTATTTGGTTGGTGTCAACTCCTCTCCCTATTCCCTCTTGATTGACTACATTATAGGGAAGAGATAATGATTAGAAAAGATGCATTAAAATGACATATTCTAAATTGGTATACTTTCATGTGATATTTAGTATTTGAGCTTTTATTGACGAAATATACTTATCTTGTATCAAGCATGGTGCATCCTTAAACTAGTACTTGAACTGACATATGAAATGGTTTATAGACCAAAGTTTAAGGGGGAGTGCATTTGCCATGTTTTGGTGAGAAGTATGTATGCTACTATGCTTAAAGTGAGGGGGAGCTAATATGAACATTACTTTGTACTCGATCTATAGCTCACTTCATTTGCATGATTGGAAACAATTAAGAATTTGAGTATAAAATGAAAATTTCAATTAAACCTTAAGATCTTTTTGATAATTACAAAAAGGGGGGAGAAAGAATATAGTTTTTGGATAAAGATTGTAGTTCTTGAAAAAATGGTACATCTTTAGAAAACTACATTGCACATTTTGGAATCATCAAAAAGGGGGAGATTGTTGGACCAAGACTTAGTGTCTAGTCAACATTGTGTTTTTGATGATTGTGTATGATTGTATACTAAAATGTGTGTGAGCATGCTTGACTTGAACATATCCTAAAATGCTAGAAAACATGCTTAAATGGTTATTTGGTTAATTGTTTAATATCTTAATTGTGCATATACAAATGAAGGCTTATGCATATCTCTATTTGGATAAAGATTGTAGTTCTTGAAAAAATGGTACATCTTTAGAAAACTACATTGCACATTTTGGAATCATCAAAAAGGGGGAGATTGTTGGACCAAGACTTAGTGTCTAGTCAACATTGTGTTTTTGATGATTGTGTATGATTGTATACTAAAATGTGTGTGAGCATGCTTGACTTGAACATATCCTAAAATGCTAGAAAACATGCTTAAATGGTTATTTGGTTAATTGTTTAATATCTTAATTGTGCATATACAAATGAAGGCTTATGCATATCTCTATGTGAATTTGGTATCTATATATTTTTGAGATAGTGCTGGAAATTAAGTTTTGAAAATAAATATGCATGGACTAAGTTAGGGTATTAATCTTCTAATGATCATAATTTATCTTACTTAGGTCCAAATTACTTGAAACTTGAACCACATGCACATGAAGGTTTAATATATGTTCTAGGACTATAATCATGAGAAATTAAGTGCATCACATATATATTTGGTCATATGCTTAAATTCCGCCAAAACTAGGTTCTACCTAATTTTGTGCATATGTGTTCTTTGAGAACGTGGTGAACCAAATGAACTCCGATTTAAATGCAATTTCGTGTGCATCTTAGTTTCATCACTATGAACATATTTGACTTAGTAAAGTTCAAGAGAAAATGTCATTTACACTGAGTTTGCAAAATAACTTTGAATTTACACTTAGAATTTATCGGTTTCACTATTAGTGATCAAATTGCTTGGTTGAGTGACCAAACGATTTCCGATTGTTATGAAATTTTACATGGACATTCTAATACATATAAAAGGATTTATCATGCAGTAATATGAATTTTCTGGGTTGTTTTTTTAATATAATTAACCTATGCGCTCTATATGAAGCTCTTTGAGCTTACATGCAATTGGGGAGTTCTACCTCCTATTTCCTTGTAGGTTAATCATCATTGTGGTCTCATATGGCTCAGAATTCAGTATGTTCAAGAGTGGTCGAAGTCCAGTTTCTAAGAATGAGCTTGGAGCTCTAGGAAACTATGAAAAATCCTATATTTGCCAACTTTCCACTAAGGCACTTAATCAAGTTGAATGAATCAAACATTGAGGCTATTGGTTGTGGTCTTCATGGAGATACAACTCTTTTCAATCATATGAGACAAACCTTGTCCTCTCTATCATTAGTGATATATTCTTGTTTGACATTTTCACTCAAGACATGTGCTACCAAGAAAGTTAGGTTGGTGCAATCAAACAAGATCCTTGACATTTTCACTCAAGACATGTGCTACCAAGAAAGTTATGTTGGTGCAATCAAACAAGATCCTTGACTAAGGGATCACTTTTGAAGTCTTTGATTCAAAATGAAGGGACGAGATGACATAGTACAATCTACATCCATGGCTGAGAATTAAAGAGAGTTTGAATGGTCAAGATTTGAAGACATACATTGATCAAATGGTTGTGCATAAGACAACTTTCTTGCTTGCAATTTTTGACTTAAAAAAAGGAGCATGTGCAACGTCTATATGCTCTATGGTGAAGATTTGTTTGCTCAAATCATCAATGACCAAGATTAGGAGCTGCAATGGATGGTAGAGATCAACTCTTGAAGTTTGATCCAATGGCTACAAGCATAGGAGAGAATTGCCTTTAAAAGAGGATCTTCCCTTTCATACAACTTGGAGAAGCAAATTGAAAAATTATCCTTGAGAGAAACCTCTTGCTATCAAGTTCATCAATCATCAAGCTTTCTTGCTATTTGCTACAACAATCTTCTCCAATACAAGCCTCTACAATCAAGGACTTCTCACTACTCTTGCTTTTGCAAAAGGGAAGTTCCTATATCCTTTAGTCTTTGTTTACTTACAATCTAAACCTCTCTTGTTCTTAAAATCCTATCTTTGAGAGTGTTGCTGTAATCTTGAGAGTTCCACACCAAATACCTTTGAGGTAACCTGTGAGAACCTTGGTTGAAAATTCCATTGAAAAATTCCCTTTGTTAAGGGAAATTGTAAACATTGAAGTTTGAGGGAGTTCTTAGAAACCCTTGGTGTAAGGAGTTTTGTGGGTCTCTTAAAACCACACCTTAGTGGAGTTGGGAAAATCCTAGGTTGGTGAATCTAGGTAGTAGACGTAGGAGAAGGGTCTCCGAACTACTATAAATCGCTGTGTTGATTTTTTTGTTTACTTGTTTATATTTACTACTTGTTTCAAACTGCAGGATTTTCAAAACCCTAATCTGTCCGAGATTAGCAGACTGCCTTAAACTTTGAATTTTGATCTGAAATTTTGATATAGTGTTTATTAAGGTGTTGTGACATTGCATATAAAATTTCGTTGCATTTTGACATCATTTGATAGGTAAAATCTGAGTTGAAAAATCTGTGTGCAGTGTGTCGCTTGAAAATCTGTTTTGTGCAATTCTTGATTATTTGATATTTGGTCATTCACTATATTGTATCACATCTTGCATTGGATTGAATATTGATTAGGAAAATCAGTAGAGTCCAAATTTGTGTGCTACTTGTTAATTGCCATTAATTTGTTTAAATTGAAAAAGGGATTCCAATAGGAATTTGGGGACACAATTCACCCCCCCTCTTGTGTTAAACTCGATCCGTCAAGACGTAGCTCTTCAAGTAGCTGGATTAGTGAACTTGGAAGCCCACTTTCAATTCATTGGGTTGTAGCAATCGCCTTCTTCTAGCCAGACCCACATCAACATCCGAAGTATGCCTTTTGTTACTCAGAGTTGTAAACGCAGTCGATTCCTTTGTGCTAGCATTGGGTGCGAAAGTTAGTCAACCTTTGTCTGAGAAAGATGACATTGAGGAATTAGAGCCTCCTACACTAAGAGTTGAATCATCCCAATTGCATCCACCAAGACCGGAAAGAAAACCTTTAGTAGGTGGAGTGAAAAAGTCTCTTAAAAGCCACTTTGTGCAAAAAGTTATTGAAAAAGTTAGGAAAATGTGGCGGCCCAAATCTCGGGTATAATTTTTTTTCCGGAGATTTGTGGACCAAGGAGAATGGACCCTTAGATGTTCGCCGTGTTCCTCAACATGGAAGCAGTGATTTTGAGGACACTAGTGGAGGGAAAGTGTTTAAGATGAATGACCAATGTTTGATACCATTCATGGAGAACTTTGATGATTTGGTTGTTCCTCGGGATCTAAAGGATCCCACCCCCACATAGTTTGTGGGGATTCCACCCTTGTATCATAGTACAGTTGTGATTAGTTTTGCTTTGATTTTAGTTTTTGTGTGTGCCTTGTATGCTCAAAATCCATTTCTCAATTTTTTTTTCTCTCCATATGCACTTATTCAAGTTGGGGGATGAGAATTGTGAAATGGTTGTGTGTTATGTTGTGATTTTCTTACCCTTAATTTTGATGTGTTTTTGTACGTTCACAATACATCTCACAATTTGTTCTTGCCTTGTTTTTCATTCTTGACATTAGGGACAATGTCTCATTAAGTTGGGGATAAGGGAATTGTGAATTCATTGTAAAACTTGCTTTATTTTGATGTGTTTTTGTGAATATCAAAAATTTTAAAATTTTAAAAAAAAAATCTTGTTGTGTCATGCTTGGATAGTATGGTTGGTATTAACCTTTTCAAGATATGCTTTATTTCTAATGATTCCAACCACTTTTAAAGAGTACGGTATGACTTCGTACCCTCCATCCTATTGTGTTATGCTTTGTTGTTCATACATGCTAGATGGAGTTTAGGAAGGAATAGGTAGACACTGTTGGGATTCACTATCAATATGAACGTTAATATCTTATTCTTGTTCAAACATGCAAGTGTAAAGTAGGTTTCTCGGTTTCTTTTGTGAAATCAATACATGTGATTGAGTGGGATGACTATGATCAATATCTCTTGAAATGATTGGGACCTAGTTTGGTATAGAATTATGTAGTTGAGCAGACATCTTGGCATTGAAGCATTTGTATGACTGCGTATTTGGATCCTTTTGTCTGAAAATTACTTTTTACCCTTCTCATTCTTTTGAGCCATTGTTCATTGATATACATTGGGTTTTGGGTGATTCTCTTCATTAATATTCATTTGAAATCTTATGAGCATGTTCTTCAATAGCTTTGCATGCATTACATTTGATTACTGAGAAGTGTGACTTTTTGCATTTATCACTTGCTTGTGAACTTAGGATTGAATGATTCATTAGATTGAGAGATTTGAGCCTAACCTATTCATTTGTGAGTGATTATGAGCCCTAAATTTCTTTAAGCTATTTGATTTCACTTACAAGCCTTGTGTGAACCACTTTCCCAAACATTTCCCACGTTTGGTTGCAAGGTTGATTAGGAGCTTGAAAAATAAGTCAGTAGTGATATTACCCCTCCTTATTCTGAAAAAAATTAAGGGTTGTTGTATAATGATGTTTATATTCAAAAAAAAAAAGAAAAGAAAAGAAAAGAAAAAAATGCATAGAAAAGAGAAGAAAGACATCAAAAAGAGATATATGCAATAAAGTTAATCCTTTGGGTGTAAAGGAGGAGAAGTGTTTGAATTTGTGGTACAATTGAAGGGGTGACAAAATGAGAATTTAGCTCACATGTTTGAACTTAACATCGCAACTTGTTACCAAGATCCAAATTCTTCCTACCTTGACCCATGGCCACATTACAACCCATTAAACCTATTGATGAATTCGATCCAAGGTAAGCAAGTGAGTTGGTGGATGCATTAATTGCTCTTGTAGGTGATTTCTTTCTCAAAGCTATGCCCATTCAAATTATCCTTCATAAACACATACATTTAATCCGATTGTGTAAGTCATTCACTTAGCACAATGCTTTCATGTTTTTGTTTACAATTGGGATTAGGGATTTATGAACACCAAAAGGGTCCATAAAAAGGTTTTACTTGTGTGAATGTGTTGAGTTGCTTTATTTGATTACACGTATATTTTCCGTAGTATAAAATGTTCTTGGTTATCTTTGAGGGGTTGAGATTGGTTGTCCAAAGATTTTGTATGTTTTCGACTAGCAGGGGAATTGGGGTATTAACTATGCTTCTTGCATTTGAGAACTTAAGAATCATTTATATTACTTTCAAAGTAACGGTGGATCCGCTGGCAAGTGTTT
This sequence comes from Tripterygium wilfordii, assembly GCF_013401445.1. Lineage (NCBI taxonomy): Eukaryota > Viridiplantae > Streptophyta > Magnoliopsida > Celastrales > Celastraceae > Tripterygium > Tripterygium wilfordii. The sequence goes on from NC_052250.1 coordinate 5,140,411, forward strand.
ATGGGTATCGCTCTGATAAGCCCTCACGAGACTACAACTCGTCCACTAGGGTTACTTGGGGGTTTAAAGGATTGTTGCATGCGCTAAATGCAACGGTGATGCCTACGTCAGTCAGTTAGGATTTTATTTAGTAGATTTTAGTTATAGGTAGTATTTGCATTGCTACGGACTAGCAACGTCTAAGTTGGGGGGTGTGATTGGACCTCTATTTTGAGGTTCCAATCTCCTTTAATTAGGATTTTCTAGCACTTAGCTAATATATTTTATTGCATTTTAGCTTAGTTTTACACTAACAAATGTTTCCCCTTGGTTTTGTAGGAATCAGATCTTGTTCGGGCAAGTTGGAGTACTTTTTGGGCATTTTTTGCTGTGAAGTGTCAGGACACCTCCTTTGAAAAATGAAACAAAGCCTATGATGAAGACTTGATTAAGCCCAGGTGTCCGAACACCTCCTTTGAAGGGTTTTTCGGGCATTTCTTAATTGTAACCAATGAGGATTGATATTGTAAGGGTAATTAGGTATTTTCCATTGTAAAAAGAGGAAAAAACCCTAAGATTTGGGTTTCTACCTCATTCATTCATTAGACAATATTTGAGCCTCCATAGTTTTTCTCTCTCTAGGGTTTTGCTTAGTTCTTGTGATCTTGATTATAAACATTGGTTTTCATCTATAAAATTGATATTTATTCTCATTATAATGAGTGGCTAAGTTCCCTTTATAGTTTCTAGTCCCGAACGGTGGGTGTAAGGTTTCAATTACTCAAGGTATGTTCAAAGGGTCGTAGCTTCGATCACTCTCTCTTAATTTCGTGATAGTTGTGTGATTGGGTGCAGTAGAATGACATATTGATTTGAAACCCCATTGCATGGTTTCCTTAATTAATTGAGTAATCCATTGCATAGCTATTAATTATGTGTATTGATGATGGGGTTTTGGGTTACTTTAGCAATGTATATAGGAGAGTTATGGTTAATTTGTCTTTGAGTGTGAAGCTAGGGTGTTAGCTACGCCCAGCCCCAAGGGGGAACATTAGTCCATAATATTAGGTGTTTATTTCTTTGTGTTCATCGTAGAGTAAGAGACCCGATGGCCTCCATGCATGAATAGAAGTCTTATATCCCAATTCTCTTTGCATATGCATGATTGATAGTATCACACAATGCATTGTGTATGGTTGTGTGTGTTTGTAACGATACCTTGAGTATAAGAACCGAGTAGCCACCGGGACAGAGTAGGGAGTGGGTTTTTAATTAATTGTTTTAAATCCAATTCGTGCTTACTTTGATTACAAAATCGCTCGTGCTACCGAGTCATTCGGCCCATTTCATTTACTTGTTTTTATTTGATATTCATTGCGTTTATTAGAGTTAGCTAGTGATTTGCATATCATTCACCACCAAATTTGCATTGCTTCCTTGTGGATCGATACCGGACTCACCGGTTTATTACTTGTTGATACCCTACACTTGGGGTAAGTACACACATACACTTTGGTGTTAGTCAAGCTGGCTTGGGCTTGAAGGTAACTGTTTGTTCATTATTGGTCATTGTCAGCATGCTTTCGTACACATAAATTGTCATCCTTGCAGTCTTCATGAATGGTCACCCCAAAAATCAACGGAAGCTCTTCTCCATGACCTTGGCAATCTCGCATATCAAGTACTAGAAAGTCAGCTGGAAAGATTAGTCCATATACCATAACTAAAACATCTTCTAATACTCTCTTAGGATATCGCATAGATCGATCAGCCAATTATATGGCCATAGAGGTCTTTTTGAGCGCTTCTACATTCAAAGATTCAAAGACAGAAAGAGACATTAGATTAATTGATGCACTCAAAACCAATAAAGCATGTTCAAAATTTTTATTGGCTATGTAACAAGGTATAGTGAAACTTCCTAGATCCTTCAGCTTTGGCGGCAACTTCTTTTGTGATATGGCAGTACACTCTTTAGTTAGTTGAACCGCCTCATTCTCATCCAACTCCTTCTTTTCTTGGACAATAGAAGGTTTCATATCCGTCTTTGGGGTTGTCTTTTGCAATGATGACCCTTCTTCTCTATTTCTCCTAAGACGCCTTGGAAACGGGATTGGAGGAACATAAGGTTTCACAGGGGAAGCACGTTTGTCGGGGTCAGACCAACCATTTATGATTGTACATCGCGGCTGCTCTTGTGCTTGATATGTGACAATCTTATTCGATATTATTGATATTTTCATATTATAATCAACAGCTTTCTGTTCTCCAATATCCGTAGCAACTCGGTTTGCTACTCATCCAAGCTGTAATTGCCATGGCTTGCTCTCTATTGTTCGGATTGATCTCAATTTGACTTGGAAATTTTCTAGCCTCCCTTCGACTCAATACCTCTGCAATTTGACCCACTGGAGCCTCCAATTTCTGTTGACTGATAGGTGGATTGGCTTTATTTTGGGTGTCATTCTAAGAAAAGTTTGGATGTACCTGAAAACCTGATTATAAGAGTTAGAATAGGGATCAAACCTTGGATTCTGATTATAGGAGTTCATCATATTTGCTTGCTCTTGCACAAACTCCGGGAAATCTACTCCCTGAGGGCATGTAATGGTGGCAAGGCCAAGAACATGACATATGGCACATAACTCTTGTTGAATTGTACGCCTATTCAATACTAGAAGCATGTCCAACTTACTAGCATTGGCATCAACCTACGATATTGGTGCAAAAGTGTCACAATTATTAAGTTCAAAAACACCAGCTTGTTTACCTTGTGTTTTTGAGTGTTGGGTTTCAACTGCTATATTGTCAAACAAGGTTTGACATTCTGTCGGAGTCTTATTCTTGCTAGATCACCCTACATAATTATTGACTACAACCTTACTAGGAATTGTCAATGCCTTGTAGAAAATACGCATTAATACTAATAAAGGTAAAGTGTGATGGGGACACTGAGTTAACAGATTATTAAATCTTTCCCATGCCTCAGAAAATGACTCATCAAGTTGTTGTTCGAATTGCATAATTTTATCCCTAAGATCATTAGTTTTATGAGTTGACAAAAATTTTTCTAAAAATTTATTTTGTACCTCAATCCATGTAGATAGTGAACCCAGTCTCAAACAGTTGAGCCATGTCCTTGCTTTGTCCTTCATAGTGTAGAGGAAAATCTTCATCCTCAAAGACTCCTAAGTAATCCCAATAGTCAAAGACAAGCTAGAAACCATGTTAAAAATTTCACTGATGTGACTAAGTGGATCTTCCGAACTTAGGCCATGGAAAGAAGGCATCATGTTAAAGTGAATGGTTTTAAACTCATAGTTTCTAGCAGCTGTTGGAAGTGTGATGCAAGATGGGGATTCCAAAATAGTGGGGATGTCAAGATCACCCATCGTCTCAGCATGCACAACCATCACCATCTTCTTATTATCCGTTGAGAAATCTTCTTCGCTTCGCTTCTTTGATTCTTGTTCCTCAACAAACGTTCGATGTCGTTGATGTAAGGTTGCAACTCTCCTTTTAAAGAGCGTCTACCTTGCATACAACCTAAAAATTAAAAGAAAAAGAGCTAAGTACGCAACTAAATCAAAACTAGTCCCCGACAGTGACGCCAAAAACTTGATGTAATACTTCTTGCAAGTGCACAAGAGTATGAATAGCATAGTGTATGCAAGTACGAGGTCGATGCCACAGAGACTAGTTAATCTAATTAATGTACCTAACTTAATGAATGATTGAGAAAAGGTAATGAATGAGAATATGTATGATGTAATTAAACTAAACTAACAAAGGAATTAAAATTCAGATTTTTGAGATATCAATATGAAAAGAACACTAGGGCAATGATTTCACCTAGTAATCCTATCACAAGCATTCAATTAACAAACACACAATTATGATTCCGATTCAAAGGTTGATTCTTTCTTAAATATGCTGGTCTGTTCGTTCGCGGTGCCAACAAATATTCTTAACAATGGATTAATCTTGTTTGGTTTGTAATTTCTAACCCAAGGCTAACAACTCATTACGATATAAAGAACTATAACAACCAATCAATCCCCTAAACCTTGTTCATGGCAGTCGACAATTGATTTCCTTAATTCTAGTTCTAAACTAGGACATGTGAATTCGATTCGTTCCTTAATCCTAACTAGATGAATCTATTTGAGCATTCAATTGGTGGTCAATCAATCAAACAAGCAATAGATTATAAGCTTGGCAATTGAAGACAAGAATCATGAACCAAAATTATGCATTCAATTAATTGAAATACTTGCAACAATCATACTGGGCTACATCAAGCCCTAGCAAAGACGTTTAGTTACAACCCATCATCCAAGAAGCAAAAACAAACCACGAAAGGGAAAACATGGTAGAGAGATTTAGAAAAAAACCCCTTGAATTGATGGAATTGTTGTTGGATAGAAAGCCTTGAGTCCTTGAATCCTTGCAAAAGCTTAGAGAGAAGGAGGTTTGTTGCCCAAAAACCATAAAAGAATGCCTCCAACCCTAAGCTCGTGGCCCCCTTTATACTAAGCTTTTAGAACCAAGAAAACGTAATTCTAGACAAATTTGGAAAACTGGTTCGTTAGGGCCGATCCTTCTGAGGAGCTCAAGCCATTGAGGTTAGTCCTTCTGTTCCCGCAAGACATGTACATGGCCGCTCAAGTAGTGATATGTGCGTGAGCGGCCATATAACTCTCTCTTGGTCCAGAATGGTGCACCTGAAGAGATAGATCCTTGTGCATGGATCCGTCCGCCATGTATAGTTTGTGTGATGCAATTTCATTTGCCTTTGTCTCTTTTTTACTTAAAATCTTTGGGCCGACGCTCCTACATCAAAAACACAAACAACACAGGCAATACCAATTGAATCCCATCAAATTTACCAAGAACGATATAGAAAATACGCACAAAAGTGTGTATAAATATGTGCATATCACACGTGTGAGTAAAATGACCCTTCTTGTTGTCTCTTTTCTTATATTTATTGTTTAAGGTTTCAAGAGTCTCTCGCTCGTCCAGCACATATTGGATTTTCATATTGCAAATATCATAATTCTTCTCATTAAATTTTTTTTCACCCTTGTTCAATTCAGCGACTATATTCTTCGAAGCTGATGTCATTTTTGTTGAATACAAAGTTCTACATAGACATGCACGAAAAATTAATCATTCACATGCTTTTATTTTGCTAATAATTAACTATATTAATTAATAAATTCACGAGGGGTCTTAGAATCAAAAGGTCACTACGTTTTCAGTCATCTTCCTAAACCCTATGTGAATAATATCATTAATATAATCATTTATGCAATATTGTTCATAAAAGAAGATACATAAACTTCAATGATTCCCACATATATAAATGCACAATTTATATATTATCTATAATCACAAAGATTAGACGTATTGAAATAAAATATAGTATCTCAATACATGCACAACGGAATATTTCAACAAATGAGATTAATTTAAAGAGAATTAAAAAAACACATAAATATGCACACGTCCAATCCCGCTCGGAGGGTCTAGTCTTAATTCTCTTCGATATTAAAAATATTTTTTTAATATCTCACAATGTTTTATATGCTCCTAAATAATTTCTGAGAATATTTCATAATTTTTGATCAATCATAAGTATTTTAATTTAATTTTCTAACTAGAACAATCGATAGAAAATAATAATTTATTTTTATGGCCAAAAAATTATTTACAACTTATAGAAAATTCAAAATTTTAATTTTGAGCATCTCAGTATTTTTTGGGAAAAAATGGTCACCGAAAGAGGGTCCACGCGCCCCTGTATGTCACTATGTGTGTAAGGGGTTGTTTGGCTGCATGTTTGTTGACCAGAAAAGTCAACCCAAGCTCCTAGCCGGGGAGTCAACTCCATTCGCCGCTTTCCTGACCACCGTTCGCCACCAAAGTTTCACATCCGACTAGATTTTTCGTTCTAAATCTAATGGTGTGCTCGGATTTGTCACTAGAAAACCGTGGGTATGACACTTTCACCAACCCGTGAGTGGGCTTTGCATTTTGGGGTAATCTTCAACATATGAACCCCCTAATTTTCTGGAAGGCTATTTCTCCCTTATTTCAAGTCTGATTGTAACATACAATATACCGTTTGAAAGCTTATGTTACATACTCCATTAATATGTAAATACATGAACACAAAATGGTATAATATGGAAATGAAAAAGCCTCAAACTTTCGGTTTTAATCACAATTTTTGCAACTTCACTAGAGAAAACAGTTTTTCAGGTCAACTTCTGGACCCCATAACTCATTCGATTTTTGTCCAAAAATTATGTATGATGTACCATTGGAAATATTGAATTACATAATATCTAAATACATAATCATCACAACAACATGCATACTGTACAAAAAATTACAGAGCAAACAAAAACTGGGTACAACAAGATTTGAAAAAAAGTTCCTAGAATTTTGCGAGAATTTCAAACCCGAATTTGTTCAATCAAAACTTGTTCCATACTATCTAGAAAACATTTACAGACCATAATACATGTTAACCTTGCTTTGATACCGATGAAGGATGGCGACACATGCACATTATCATAAAAAACACATTTCCATGGTCAAGATCACAGTATTGTGGCCTAAAGGCATATTATTAAACATATTGTTGCCTCTATTTGGCTGCAGATGCCAAAAAGATCACCCCTGCCTTTATGGAGACGGGATAAGATGGTTGCAGGTGTACCAGAGACTTGCAGTCAGTCTCAAAGTGTAAAAATAGACTATTTTGTGATTGCACGGATAATCTAACTTCTGAATCAAACGATTGTAAGGAGAAAGGGTTTAAATCATGATCTCAACATGAAAACTCCAAAGAACTCTAGATCCACCGAAGTGCGCTTCACTAGACAAATCAGAAATGAACAAATGCCAGAATGTAACGCTTCATTCATGAACAAAGATGTACATTAAGGTTGAAAAACAATAGTGTGTAAGAACAAAGCTTGAGAACAAGAATATTAACAAAAATGCTTAAGAGCTTGAGCGTTTGAGAGCTTGAAGGTTTGAATGCTTTAGAGTTTAAGCCGATGGGCTGAAGTTTGTGTTTGTTTGATGTGTGTGTGTTGTCCACTTCTCTTCTTGCTTTTATATTGCATCAATACCTTCGTGTAAGCTAGAACTTCGCCTATATCAGCTAGAAAAATGACCATAATTGTCATGACTGCAGTGTCCGGAAATTCACTCCATTATGCTCCATCTTCTTCAACTGTCTCTTCTGGAAGCTCCATGTCTCCAAAGACCCTCTTCATACTGTTTAATTCGTGCAAAAGGTGGCTCTTAACTCTATTTGGTTGTAGATGCCAAAAAGATCACCCCTGCCCTTCATGGAGACGGGATCAGACGGTTGCAGGTGTGCCAGAGACTTGCAGTCAGTCTCAAAGTGTAAAAACAGACTGTATTGTGATTGCACAGATAATCTAACTTCTGAATCAAACGATTATAAGAAGAAAAGGTTTAAATCATGGTCTCAACATGAAAACTCCAAGGAACTCTAGATCCACTGAAGTGCGCTTTACTAGACAAATCAGAAATGAACAAAAATGCTAGAATGTAACACTTCATTGATGAACAAAGATGTACATTGAGGTTGGAAAACAATAGTGGGTAAGAACAAAGCTGGAGAACAAGAATATTAACAAGAATGCTTGAGAGCTTGAGCGTTTGAGAGCTTAAATGTTTGAGAGTTTAAGCCAATAGGTTGAACCTGATGGGATAACAATCAATTTGATTGAAAATGCCACCGAAAAATCGAAGATTTGATAAAGATATTGCAACAGGAAGCGAACTTTCTGAGGGAGATCCTATAACCAAGGACTCAATCAATCATTACCAATTTTCAAAGAAGAGCCACTTTTTCAAAGTTTATCACCAAGAGTGTAGGCCACTGCAAGTAGGCCTTCAAGTCCAGTTCAAGCCATGTAAACCAATGCATGGGATGCAAAGTTAAAGGAGTTGGAAACCAAACTCATTGTTGCAATGCAGAATTCGATCAAGACTGCAATCCATACTGCAATGTAGACCGTTACTCGTTCATCCATTCCAGCAGGGCCAGAGGAGATACTTGCTGAGGATGGAAAGGAAAAACAGAAGAGTTATGAACTCTGAGGGCATACGTCTGGATCCCAGGATTCCATCGACTACCAAAATCATTTAAGGTACACTCCACCTCACAAGAGGGACGAAACCATGCCATCTGTTGCTAATGTAGGCATTGGGTGGTCACCAGCACTAAAGACACAGTCACATGTTTTTGCAAGCACCAACCCAAATATCTTGCTTGCAGTTTACCAGCAGAATGAGGTAACCAATAATAATCATCAGAGAGGCTCTTCCTGAGCTCCTGGGTTTACTATTTATGACAATCCTACTATTCAAGCTCCACCTGTAGATGTTGATGCAGTCAGGAATGTTGTTCAATAACTGTATGGACCCGGTCTTAGACAGGTTGGACGTCCTGAATATCACAAGCCATACATAGAGTACAGTGATCGAGAGAATCCATACCCTCGAGGATTCAGAGTTCCAGAATTCACCTTATTCTCCAGAGGAGATGAAATCCTGTCTACTATCGAGCATATCGGACGTTTCACTGTCGAATGCGGTGAGCTTGCAACTGTGAGAACTTTGACAACTTCAAACTTCGTCTTTCTCCAAATTCCTTGACAGGACCAGCATTCACATGGTTTTTCACACTGCCAAGAAACTCTAGCGAGTTTTGGAGAGAGATGGAAAGAGCTTTCCACACCCAATTCTTCAGAGCTGAGCCAGAAGTTTGCATTGCTGAACTGTTTAGGCTAACCCAGCGGCCGGGAGAAAGCTCTGATGCATTCCTAACCAGATTCAAAAATGTGAGAAACCGATGCAAGATTGTCCTTCCTGCGACTAAATACGTGAAGATGGCTTAGCGGTGTCTCGATATAGAGCTTCGTAAAACGTTTCAAGGTATGGAATTCTGAGATTTTTATGAACTTACAACCAAGGTTGCGGAGTATGAAGACTTGTTTAAGGAAAAGTCTCAGAGAAGAAAGAATTCAACAGACACTTACTATCAAGAAGCACAACGTGGAAACTACAGAGATAGTCAAGAATGCAAGCCCTGTCGTGTGTCCGTCCCTGACCAAACCAAAAGACGAATTGAAGAAATCAACCAACAATGGGATGCAATACACCTTTGATACGACCAAGACTGAAGAGATCTTTGACTTCCTTTTTGCGGAGAAATTCTTATTGCTTTCTTTTTGTCACAAAATGCCTACCAAAGAAGAGCTTAAGAGAAAGAAATATTGTAAGTATCATGATCTCTGGTCGTATCCTACCATTAGTTGTTGGGGTTTGCGAAATATGATACAAGAAAATATCAAGAAGGGAACCACCAAATTTTCTGACAGGAAAACTATGCTGATAGAGGAGGATTTGTTTCCACCTGTAGCAACAGTTAATCCAAACAAGACTGACTTGAGGAATTTCCTGAACAAAATTCAATATGAGAGGAAGGTCAATCAGGAAAGGACTCAAAAGCTTGAATGAAGGTCGAAAGGTATACACAAGCCAAAGGATGCACAGATTTTACCTACATACAGATGTACATCAAAAGATTTTCAGCAGCACCACAACCCAAGGTATGTCATTCCTCCTAAAATTAACCATGATGGAAGGTGGCATCGGTTGCAACATAGAAAGTCCCCTCTAACATTAACTCAGACTCATAAACGTAGACTGTAGAGGCGGAATCTCACCACCAAGTACAGAACTGAAGCATTCAGAGCAACAGGTCACATAAAATGATTGGAGCCGTATTATCCAGAGCAACATCACCAGAAATTCAAAGAAGTTCATCACTCATGCAAATGGGATGGATCCAAGTATTTGGTGAAGGTGGAATATCAAGCTCCTCCAGTCAAGTCCATTTAGCAAATTAGAATGACTAAGCCCAAATAAGAGGAGGCCAAACCTAGAAAGTAACCTGGCAGACAAGCAACTAAAGATGCTGAGTCCGTGGGTAGCTCTTCTAGTGAGGTTGGTCATACTTTCGATTGTTTCATGGTAGGAACTATTCTGGTTAAATATCAATGTAGTGCGATAATATTATCCCTTGCATATCAAGCACCTGAGACTTGCGAGCCAGATAAGTCAGTCAAAATAGAAGGGAAATGTGTTGAGAAGAGTCAAAGTGCGGTTATTATCCAGAACATTGACGATGATAAGCCTAAAAGGGTGATTTTCGAGAAGCTTTCCTACGATATGGCCCAACACTCCGTCCATTGTACATTCAAGCTCAGATGAATGGTCGTCCTATCAGAAAGGTGCTAGTGGACAATGGGTCAATTGTCAACACAATGCCAATTACAGTCTTGAGTTCACTTGGGTTGACAGAGGATGATCTAATCCCAACGAATGTCACAATGGCAGGGTTCACTAGAGAAGTCACCAAAGTAGTAGGACTACTGCCAATTCAACTGACTATAGGCAGTAAGACCTTTTTGACTACATTCTTTGTCATTAACTTTCAAGCCAATTATCATGTATTAGTTGACAGGGACTAGATACACACCAATTGGTGTGTGTTGTCTTCTTTGTATCAATTTCTGCTTTTTTGGAAAGACAATGATGTGGAGGTAATATGGGCAGACAGAAAGCTGTTCAAAGCCAATGTTGACAATGTAGAAGATGGATATTATGATAAAGACATGGAATCGATAAAGTTCTTCAGTTATACTAATTAAGGAGGTCCAACATATCTGTCTGCATCCAAGAAAGAATTCAATTTTGTTCTAAAAAGAGCAAAAGAGATGCTCAGGCCAAAGACGATTGTGCCATATAGGCCGAGCTCAGCTCCGATCATTGAAGAAGTTCCTTGATGTCTTTCTCCCTAGAAGAGAAGGTCATTTTGCTAGCCGCAGTCAGGAAAGCCTAGATGCAGGCCGCACTGGATAGACTAGCAGGAGATCAAATGTAAGAGTAGAACGGAGCAGAAATGATCTTTGAAGAAGAAGAGTTGTGCCTGAAGGTGATGAGATTAAGATGGATGATTTAATGAAGGCGCCACCAAAGTTAGAAGATTCAAAAGCTGAAATGCAGGATCCTCTAGAAGAGATCAACTTGGGCTCGAAGAAGGATCCTCGACCTACATACATCAGTAAACTTCTATACAACAATCTGAAGGTACGGATGATCAAACTGAGAGAGTATCGAGATTGTTTTGCTTGGGATTATAATGAAATGCAAGGTTTAAGCCGTGATCTAGTTCAGCACAGGCTTTCTATCTATCTTGACTACAAGTCGATCAGACAAATTCCAAGGCGATTCTCAATTGAAGTGGAGTTGAACGTTAAAGAGGAAATCTAGAGGTTGCTTCGAGCAGGCTTTATACGACCATTCAGGTACACTGAATGGTTGGCTAACATTGTATCGGTGGTTAAGAAAAATAGGAAAATCAGAATTTGCATAGACTACAGGGATCTGAATGCAGCTACACCTAATGATGTTTACGTGATGCTTGTAGTGAACATGCTGATCGATGATGTTGCCCAGAATGAGCTACTGTCTGTGATGAACGGTTAGGTCGGATATCAATAGTTTATGCTGGCTAGAGAGGACACTCATAGGACTGCATTCAGGTGTCCTGGGGCTCTTGGTACCTATGAGTACGTAGTAATGCCCTTCGGTCTGAAGAACGCAGGCGCAACATATCAAAGAGCGATGAATGCAATCTTTCATGATATGATAGGCTACTTTCTTACAGTCTACAGCGATGACATTGTAGTCAAGTCCAAGAAAGCAGAAGACCACATTGAGCACTTGCGGAAAAGTCTTGAAACGATGAGGATTCATCAATTAAAGCTCCATCCACTCAAGTGTGCTTTTGGAGTCAAGGCTGGAAATTTTCTAGGCTTTCTTGTACACCAAAGAGGAATTGAGGTTGATCAAAATAAAGCTAAGGCTGTCATGGAAGCTAAAATCCCAACGTCCAAGAAAGAGCTTCAATGGTTCAAAGGCTGAAGAAACTTTTAGTTGGAAGGAGAAGCATCAGTAGGCTTTTGCCAAAATTAAGGGATATTTGAGCAAGCCGCCTATTTTGGTCCCTCTTGCACAAGGAATCCCACCGAAGCTATACTTGTCAGTATCTCACGATTCTCTAGGCTGCTTATTGAGCGACATTGAGATCAGGTATTCTGTTATAGAAAAAATGTGCCTAGCTTTCTATTTTGCTTGTACAAAGCTCCGACATTATCTAATCATGTCTAAAGTCGACACTGTATGTAAGATCGATTTGTTGAAATACATGCTATCAAAGCCACTCTTGAAAGGAAGGGTAGGCAAGTGGTCGTTGGCTTTAACATAATTCACTTTGATCTGAAAGCCTCAGAAAGCAGTCAAGGGTCAGGCCTTGGTAGATTTTTTGGCCGACCACCAGACAGTAGAAGTTCCAGACGAAGAGGTGCAGTCTATGTACGAAGTACGAAGCTCTTCTGATCGGTTTAGAGATCCTGAAGGAACTTGGTGCACAAGAAATCTATGTTCTGGGGGATTCACAGTTGGTCTTGAAACAATTGATCGAGGAGTACAAGTGCAACATCCTTGCACTAGCACCATACTATGCTACGGTCGTTCAATTACTTGTTGAATTTGAAGAAGTAACTCTCAATCATCTGCCTCGAGAAGATAATTGGGAAGCAAAGGAATTGGTCTGGACCATATCAGGATTACGAATGTCAGTAGATCTTACACAGAAGATTATTCTAGTAGAGAAATGTTTACACCAAGTCAATCAGAGACAGTGGAATGCCAATAGAAATACTGAATGTAAACAATCTGGTAGCTAAATGGAGGCAGCTGATTATGGAGTACCTGAATAACCCCAACTTCAAGACACCCAGAAACGTTAGAGTGCAGGCTCAAAGCTATGTCCTGATCGAAGGTGAATGTTACAGGAAGGGGTCTAATGGCTTACTTCTACGGTGCCTAAATTTCACAGAAAGCATGGAAGTAATGAGACAAGTACATAAAAGATTGTGTGGGGCTCATCAAGCTGGAATCAAGATGCGGTGGTTGATAAGACGACATGGTTTTTTTTGGCCAACCATCCTGAAAGATTGCATCAGATATGCAAAAGGTTGCAAACAATGTCAACATTTTGGAAGCATTCAGAGAATTCCAACGGCTGACATCCATCCGATTGTCAAGCCATGGCCATTTCGAGGAAGGGCCATTGACATAATTGGTAAGATATATCCCACTTCTTTTAAAAATCATGGGTTTCTCGTGGTTGCAACAGATTATTTCACAAAATGGGTTGAGGCCATTCCTATGAGGCCATCCCTGAGTCAATTACAATTGACCAAGGTACCATGTTTATTGGGGGAGAATTCAGATCGTTTGCTGAAGATTTTGGAATCAAGCTAATTAACTTAACTTCTTACTACGCTCAGGCCAACGGTCTGGTCAAGACAAGCAACAAGGTCATCATCAGCATACTGGAGAAGATGATGGATGATAATCCTAGAGTGTGGGCGTACAAAACGACAATACGGTCAAGTACTGGCACAAGTCCATTTCATTTGACTTATGGACATGATGATGTACTTCCAATGGAGATTGTCATTCCTTCTCTAAGAGTGGCAACACATAACAACTTGACCACCGAGGATTATTCAGAGGCAATGGTGATGGAATTGGAATAGCTAGAGGAAGACCGCATTCAGGCTTTCAATAGAATGCTGGTCCAGAAGAAGAAGATTGCTAGAGCTTAGAATAAACGGGTAAAGAAGAAGACCTTTCATGAAGGTCAGTTAGTATGAAAGGCTATCTTACCATTGGGTACCAAAGACCGACAGTTTGGTAAATAGTCACCTAATTGGGAGGGACCTTTCAAGGTTCACAAAGTGTTGAAAGGAAACTCATATTGGCTCAGCAGTCTAAAGGGTCAACCACACAGAAAGTTTATCAATGGCAAATATCTCAAAGGATACTTTCACACTATTTGGGAAAGGAATCCTTTTGTGCAAGGATGAATGTAGTTTGGGCCAACATATGGCCCAATAGCTTATCTATTGTTAGAAAGGCTATGTATCAAGGAAAGATAGGCTATATTAATAAAGGCCGAATTACGGCCAAACATTTCAAAATCATCCTAGTTAAAGGCCGAATCACAGCCTTCGGTTCCAAAATAAGACTCACCTATAGCCAATAGTTCAAAAATACAGACCGACTATAGTATGGAAAGATTATTATAGTCATCCAAAATAAAACTGTTCATTCAGGAAAATCAAGAGATTTAACGACTACCCATTGAGCAGAAAGTGTTGCCAGCTGATGCTATATCTGTTGCTGCTAGGCATTTCCTTTATGGATTGCATCATAGGAAGATAGGATCTGATAAGCTACAAGCTTCAACCTTGTTGTATCCACCAGTCTGGTCACAGTCAAACCTTCGGCCTTTTCCTTCAGGTCAAATGATTGCTTCTTCAAATCTTCAATTTGTTGTTGTAATCCTGTAATTGTTTCTTGTTGGTTAAGAATGGTCTAGCATAAATTAGCATCCTCAGCATGAAAAGCTTCAATTCTTGCTCTCAAGTCCTTAGCTTGCTTGCTAAGTTGAGAAAATTGATCCAGTCCTTCAACCAAACTGGAATTCTCTTCAGATAAACGTTGGAAAAAAGAGATCATGCTAAGCAGATCATTGGTAAGGCGTAGTAGCTAGTCTCTAAATGAGGCCGCTAGATTGGGATCACGAAGTAGTACCCTTGCAGCATTTAAGCAAGTGTCAGAAACTTCAGCTGTCATGGCCTGCAAGTCAATGGTCAAGTTTTCTTTCAAGGACTTGGTTGCACCTTGAACTTCTTCTGTGGTTGGAGGTCCAACAGGAACTATTTTAGGAGCGATAGAAGCAGACGGAAACTCAAAGTCTAGACCACTTAATGGGTCCTCAAATTCCTCAAGGTTCACTGTTTCTATAATGCTAAAAGAGACATCACTTCCAGAAGCCTATAAGGACAATATGCGGATTAATATCAAGACATTCAGCATGGGTAAGGTGAGAGAATGGTTGCATACGTGTGAGATAGGGTTGGCTCAAGGATGTACAGAGGAAAGAGGATTAGCTTGGTAGAGTCTTGGCGGGTCAATCTTTTCTTTCTTAATCGAACGATTGAGACTGAACAAAGAGACAAATTGAGTAGCAAAGGCCTCGTTATCAGAATCCAACAGTTCATCTTTGGAGACATGAGGAGAGGAATCAGGCGATAAGTTTTTGCCGTCACTCTCAGAGGATTCATTAAGATCGATAGGTTGGTTGGATTATTTTTACGAAGTAGGCCTGACACGCAGATGGGTCGATCGTTTAGTTGGAAAAGAACTCTTAGGGGCAGCAACTTTCTTTGAGGATTTGCTAGTCTTTGGCTTCTTATGAGGGGGACTAGAGGGTGCATAAGGAGTCTCTATCATAAATAGACACAGGTTGGAATACAGGTCAGGCAGAAACAAACAAAGATCAAGAAAGCCAAACAATCATGTTAACTTCAAGGGAGTATGTATCTTTTTCACCTACAATTCTTACAATAGTGGTGGATGCGGGAAAAATTTCTTTTGCTTGCTTTTGCCACCAAAATCGTAAGCTTTTGCCTATTGAAGGTCTATGTGGAGGAGGTACTGTAAAGGAGAAGGAATCTAGCATCTGGTCATTCAGGATTTGGTGTTCAATGATGGTATTCTTGAAAGTGATGGATACTCGAGGATGACCAGGGGGTTGAAGAGCTTGAGAGGCAATTCGGGAATGCCATGAGTGAAACCAAACTGACGGAACCAGTACTAAGGAATGTATAGTTCCAGGCCATAAGTGGGATTTCGTGGATAAGATAAAGTAACTCCAAGGTGAAGATATATGCATACCAGGAAACTGGCCCAGACTGGTTTGATTACAGCATGGTTTATGTTGGAATCATCCATAGGAAAGTCAAGCCAGTCAGGGCCAATTCTTTGAGAGAAGCAATAAAACAAATGGCTTGGCAGGTCAGTAGGCATATTGTACAGAAAAGAAAAGATGAAGTCAAAGGAACGATCACAGGTGCAAGTGGCCATGAGTTCACCGTAGGAAAAGCAGCTGGCAGGAGGGACGTATGATAATAGGCAACTAGACAACCAACTTCCTTGGAAGTAGGAACAAACTCATGTTTATAGAAACAAGCCAATAACTGATCTTATCTCCATGCTTTTGCACCTAATATGGGCCAGATAAATCACTACTTAACAGCCCAAATACCATGCAACTAAGCTCGGCCCAAATAACCTCACTCTGTCTAGCCCGTGCAATCGAATTGCAGCCCAACCTCTAACACTTCTGTCAAGCCCACATTCTGACCTTAGGTCGACCTATAAGCCTGAACAAATATGGTGTAAACATTTAGCCCCCGCGCCAATCATGTTAAGACCTCATCCTAAATTGGTGTAGATAATTCAAATTTCAAATTGATCGTATTTACTGCAACTTCATCCGTTTACAGCTTTTTAGATCAACCTAAATGCCCTTGCAATGAACACTTCTCTTAAGCCCTGGACTCTTCTAGAGAAACATATCTCCATCACAGTTGAACCCTAAGACTTCGAAATTTCCTCCTTCTTTCTTCATTCCAACCATGGCAGCCTCTTCTCCTAAACCAGTCTCCCAAAACATTTACTTCCCTATAGCCTCGAGCAACGCAAACCCTTCCACGCCCTTGGCTTTCTAAGACACAAAGGAAATCCCTTTTCATCATTCTTCTGTGGTCTCCATTGTCAAACATCGTGCCTGGTCCAAGCCCTTTGATAACTGGAGAGAATGGATCGATGGTCTGGCTCCCACTTTTGTTGATTTCTGGGCTTCAACAGGGATTGACCGCTTGATTGCTTTATCAATGATAGAGGTCCCATTTGTGGAAAACCTACTGAATGCCTTAAATTGTCACTCTTCGAGATTTTGTTGCACTCACTAGTCTGCCAGTCACTAGACTAGAGTTCCTCACCTGATTGCTGCTCCAATTGACCCAGAGTTCTAACTCTCCGATGTCGTCCTGAAGTGTAATTCTTACTTCAAAGCAAGAATCTACTTTTCTGGTGACCCAGGTATTGACGAACATATAGCTTTCCTATGGTGTTTCCTCTGCCGTTTTGTTTTCTATGTGTCAGGAAACCAACCCACCAAGGAATATCGTCCAATTGCACAAGCCCTTGCCCAAGGCACACATATTGCCCTAGGCTCGATGTTACTAGCCCGTTTTTACCTTGTTATGGCCAATTTGACTCACCCTTTGCCAGGTTTCAATCCTCCATACGGCGGCCTCCTTTGGTTGTTGCCACTCTGGGCTTTCAATTATTTTCCTGAATTTCGTTCTGCGACATACGTCCCTCCTACTAGCTATTTTTCCTATGGTGCACTCATGGCCACTTGCACATGTGATCATTCCATTGACTTCAACTTTTCTTTTCTATACAACATGTCTGCTAACCGGCTAAGCCATTTGTTTTATTGCTTCTCTAAAAGAATTGGCCTTGACTAGATTGACTTTCCTGTGGATGACTCCAACATAAACCATGCTGCAATCAAACCATCATTGAACAACAAATCCTAAATGACCAAATGCTAGATTCCTTCTCATTTACAGTACCTCCTCCACATAGACCTTCAAGAGGCAAAACCTTTCAATTCTGGTGGCAAAAGCAAGCCAAAGAAATTTCCCGCATCTACTACTATTGTAAGAATTGTAGGTGAAAAAGATACATACTCCTCTGAAGGTAACATGATTGCCTGACTTTCTTGATCTCTGTCTATTTCTGCCTGATTTGCATTCTAACATGCAGTCTATTTATGATAGAGACTCCTAATGCACCCTCTAGTCCCCCTCACAAGAAGCCAAAGACTAGCAACTAAATGATCGACCCGTCTGCATGCCAGGCCTACTTTGTGAAAATCATCCGGCTAGCCCATCGATCTTAGTGAATCCTCTGAGAGTGATGGCGAAAACCAATCACCTTATTCCTCTCTTCATGTCTCCAAAGATGAAACGTTGGATTCTGGTAACGAGGCCTTTGCTACTCAATAATTCTCTTCATTCAGTCTCAATCGTCCTATTAAGAAAGAAAAGATTAACCCACTAAGACTCTACCACGCTGATCCTCTTTCCTCTGTTCATCCTCGAGCCAGCTCTATCTCACATGTATACAGCCATTCTCTAAGCTTACCCATGTGTAATTTCTTGATATTAATCCGTATATTTTCCTTATAGGTTTCTGAAAGTGATGCCCCTTTTCGCATTATCGAGACAGTGAACCTTGAGGAATTTGAGAACCCATTAAGCGATCTAGACTTTGAGTTTCTATCTGCTTCTATCGCTCCTGAAATTATTCCTGTTGGCCCTCCAACCACAGAAGAAATTGAAGCAGCAACCAAGTTCTTGAAAGAAAACTTGACCACTGACTTGTAAACCATGACAGCTAAAGTTTCTGACACCTACCTAAACGCTGCAAGGGTACTGCTTCATGATCCCAACCTAGCGGCCCCATTTAGAGACCAGCTAATATGCCTTACCAACGATCTACCTGCCATGATCTCCTTTTTCCAATGCTTATCTGAAGAAAATTCCAGCTTGGCTGAAGGACTGGATCAATTTTCCCAACTTAGCAAACAAGCTAAGGACTTGAGAGCAAGAATTGAAGCTTCTCGTGACGAGGATGCTAATTTATGCCAGATCATTCTTAACCAACAAGAAACAATTGCAGGATTACAACAACAAATTGAAGATTTGAAGAAGCAATCATTTGACCTGAAGGAAAAGCCTGAAGGTTTGACTGCTACCAGACTGGTGGACACAACAAGGTTGAAGCTGGTTGTTGATCATATTCGGCCTTCCTATGTTGCAGTCCAGAAAGGAAATGCCCAACAGAAACAGATACAGCAGCAGCTGGCAACACTTTCTGCTCAATGGGTAGCCGTTAAATCTCTTGATTTCCCTACATGAACAGTTTTATTTTGGATGACTATAATAATCTTTCCAAACCATAGTCAGTCTGTATTTTGGCACTATTGGCTGTAAGTCAGCCTTATTTTGGAATTGTTGGCCATGGTTTAGCCTTTAACTAGGATAATTTTGAAATTGCTGGCCGTAATTCGGCCTTTATTAATATAGCTTGTCTTTCCTTGATACATAGCCTTTCTAACAATAGATAAGCTATTGGTGCATATGTTGGCCCAAACTACATTTATCCTTGTACAGAAGGATTCCTTTCCTAAATAGTGGAAAAGTATCCTTTGAGATATTTGCCTTTGATAAACTTTCTGCACTATTGACCCTCTAGACTGCTGAGCCATTATGAGTTTCCTTTCAACACTTTGTGAACCTTGAAAGGTCTCTCCCAATTAGGTGACCAATTATCGAACTCTCAGTCTTTGGTACCCAATGGTAAGAGAGCCTTCCATACTAATTGACCTTCATGAAAGGTCTTCTTCTTTACCCATTTATTGTAAGCTCTAGCAATCTTCTTCTTCTAGACCAACATTCTATTGAAAGCCTAAATGTGGTCTTCCTCTAGCTATTCCAATTTCATCACCATTGCCTCTGAATAATCCTCTACGGTGAAGCTGTTATGTCTTGCCACCCTTAGAGAAAGAATGGCAATCTCCATTGGAAGCATAGCATCATGTCCATAAGTCAAATAAAATGGACTTGTGCCAGTACTTGACTGTTTTGTCATTCTATATGCCCACACGACTTTTGGGGGAATTTTCTGCCAGACTCTAGGATTATCGTCCATCATCTTCTCCAACATGCTGATGATGACCTTGTTACTTACCTCGGCCTGATCAGCCTCAACCCATTTCATGAAATAATCTGTTGCAACCATGAGAAACCCATGATTTTTTAAGTAGTGGGATAGATCGTACCAATTATGTCAATGGCCCATCCTCGAAATGGCCATGGCTTGACAATCGGATGGATGTCAGTGGCTGAAATTCTTTGAATGCTTCCAAAACATTGACAATACTTGCAGCCCTTTGGATATCTGATGCAATGTTTCAGGATGGTTGGCCAGAAAAAACCATGTCATCTTATCAACCACCGCATCTTGATTCCAGCTTGATGAGCCCCATACAATCCTTCATGTACTTGTCTCAGTACTTCTGTGCTTTCTGTGAAATTCAGGCACCGTAGAAGCAACCCATCAGACCCCTTCCTATAACATTCACCTTCGATTAGGACATAGCTTTGAACCTACACTCTAACGTTTCTAGGCGTCTTGAAGTTGGGGGTCAAGTACTCCATAATCGGTTCCCTCCAGTCAGTTGCTAGATCGTCTACATTCAATACTTCTACTGGCATTCCTCTTTTTTTGATTGACGGTTGTAAACGTTTCTCCACTAAAATAATCTTGTGTGTAAGATTTGATGACATTCGTAATCCTGATGTGGTCTGGGCTAATTCATTTGCTTCCCAATTATCTTCTCGAGGCAATTGATTGAGAGTAACTTCTTCAAATTCAGCAAGTAACTGAACGGCTACAACATAACATGGTGCTAGTGCAAGGCTATTGCACTTGTACTCTTCGGTCAATTGATTCAAGACCAGTTGTGAATCCTCCAAAACATAGATTTCTTATGCACCAAGTTCCTTCAGGATCTCTAGTCCGATCAGAAGAGCTTCGTACTCTGCCTGATTGTTAGTGCAGTCAAAGTCGAGATTAAAGAAAAGTGTTGATTTTCTATAGCAAAATACCTAATCTCAGTTTCGATCAACGATCTGCTCAGATAGTAGATGGCCTACTCCTAACCGTTTAGATTATCCTACGCCAATAAGTAGCCTAGAGAATCGTGAGATGCTGACAGGTATAGCTTCAGCGGGATTCCTTGTCCAGAAGGAACCAAAACAGATGGCTTGCTCAAATATCCCTTAATTTTTTCAAAAGCCTGCTGATGCTTCTCCTTCCAACTAAAAGTTTCTTCAGCCTTTAGCTTCAGCAAGTCTGAAAAGTCCTTGATCTTTCCTGTTAGGTTAGAAATGAACCTTCTCAAATAGTTTACCTGGCCTAGGAACCGTTGAAGCTCTTTTTTAGACGTTGGGACTTTAGCTTCTATGACAACCTTAGCTTTATTTTAATCAACCTCGATTCCTTTTTGATGTACAAGAAAGCCTAGAAAATTTCCAGCCTTGACTCCAAAAGCACACTTGAGTGGATTGAGCTTTAATTGATGAATCCTCATCCTTTCAAGACTTTTCCTCCAGTGCTTAATGTGGTCTTCTGCTTTCCTGGACTTGACTATAATGTCATATATGTAGACTACAATATAGTAGCCTATCATATCATGAAAGATTGCATTCATCGCTCTTTGATGTATTGTGCATGCGTTCTTCAGACGGAAGGGCATTACTATGTACTCATAGGTACCAAGAGCCCAGGACACCTGAATTCAGTCTTATGGGTGTCTTCTCTAGCCAGAATAATCTATTAATATTCGACGTAACTTCCATCACATACAGTAGCTTGTTCTGGGCAACAACATGTCCGCTACAGGTATCACGTAAACATCCTTAGGTGTAGCTGCATTCAGATCCCTATAGTCTATGGAAATTCTAATTTTCTCATTTTTCTTAACCACCGGTACAATGTTAGCCAACAATTCAGTGTACCTGACTGGTCATATGAAGCCTGCTCGGAGCAACTTTTGGATTTCCTCTTTAACCTTCAACTCCACTTTAATTGACAATCGCCTTGGAGTTTGTCTGATCGGCTTGCAGTAAGGATACTGTATTGGACTAGATCACGACTTAAACTTGACATTTCATTATAATCCCAAGCAAAACAATCTCGGTACTTTATTAGTAGTTTGATTATCTGTACCTTCATATTACTGTGTAGAAGTTTATTGATGTATGTAGGACGAGGATCCTCCTTCGTGCCCAAGTTGATCTCTTCTAGACGATCCTGCACTTCAGCTTTCAAATCTTCTAACTTTGGTGGCACCTTCTTTAAATCATCCATCTAAATCTCATCACCTTTAGGCACCAACTCTTCTTCTTCAAAGATCATTTATGCTCCGTTCTGCTCCCACACTTGATCTTTTGCTAGTCTATCTAGTGCAGCCTACTTCAGGGATTTTTTTACTACGGCCAGCACAATGCCCTTCTCTTCTGGGAGAAAGACATCAAGGAACTTCTTCAATGATCAGAATTGAGGTCGACTTATATGGCACAATTGCCTTTGGCCTGGGCATCTCTCTTGCACTTTTCAGAACAAAATTGAATTCTGTCTTGGATGCAGACAGATATTTTGGACCTCCTTCATTAGTATGACCGAAAAACTTTATCGGTCCTATGTCTTTATCATAATAACCAGCTTATACATTGTCTGCATTGGCTTTGAACGGCTTTCTATTTGCCCATACTACCTCCACATCATTGTATTTCCAAAAAAGCAGAAATTGATGCAAAAAAGATGAGACACACCAATTTGTGTATGTCCAATCCCTTCCAAGTAATGCATGATAATTGGCTTGAGAGTTAATGATAAAGAATGCAGTCAAAGAGGTCTTACTACCTACAATCAGTTGAACTGGAGGCACTCCTACTACTTTGGTGACTTCTCCAGTGAACCCTGCCATTGTGACATTTGTTGGATTAGATCGTCCTCTATCAGCCCAGTGAACTCAAGACTGTAATTCGTATTGAGTTAATAGTTGACCCATTGTCCACTAGCACCTTTCTGATAGGATGGCAATTCATTTGAGCTTGAATGTACAATGGGCGGATGTGTTGGGTCATATCGTGGGAAGACTTCTCAAAAATACCCGCCTAGGCTTATCTTCGTCAACGGTCTAGATAATAACCGCACTTTGACTCTTCTCAACACCTTTCCCTTACATTTAACTGACTTGTCTGGCTTGCAAGTCTCAGGTGCTTGATATGCAAACGGTAATATGATCGCACTGCATTGATATTTAACAGGAATAGTTCCTATTGTGAAACAATAAAAAATATGACCAACCTCATTAGAAGAGTTACCCACGGACTAAGTATCTTCAGTTGCTTGTCTGCCAGGATACTTTCTAGGTTTGACCACCTCTGGTTTGGGCTTAGTCATCCAGATTTGCTTAATGGACTTGACTGGAGGAGCCTGATATTCCACCTTCATCAAATACTTGGATCCATCTCGTTTGAACGAGTGATGAACTTCTTTGAATTTCTGGTGATGTTGCTCTGGATAATACGGCTCCCATCCTTTTATATGACCTGCTACTCTGAACGCTTCAATTCTGTACTTGGCAATGAGATTCCACCTCTACAGTCTATGTTTCTAAGTCCGAGTTAATGGTAAAGGGGGCTTTCTATGTTGCACCCGATTCCATCTTCCATCATGGTCAATTTTAAGAGGAATGACATACCTTGGGCTATGGTTATACTAAAATATTTTGATGGATATCTCTGTGTAGGGAAAATCTACACATCCTTTGGCTTGTGTATACCTTTCGATCTCCATTCAAGCCTTTGAGTCCTTTTTCGATTGACCTTCCTCTCACATTGAATTTTGTTCAGCATATTCCTTAAGTCAGCCTTGACCGCATTGACTGGTGCTATGGGTGGGAACGGATCCTCTTCTATCAACATAGTTTCCTTGTCAGGAAATTTGATAGTCTCCTTCTTGATAGTTCCCTGTATCATATTTCACAAACCCTAACAACTAACAGTATGATGCGACCAAAGATCATGATACTTACAGTATTCCTTTCCTTTCAACTCTTCTTTGGTAGGCATTTTGTGACCAAAAGGAAGTGATAAGAATTTCTCCACAAGAAGAAAATCAAAGAACTCTTCAGTCTTGATCGTATCAAAGGTGTATTACATGCCGTTGTTGGTTGATTTCTTCAATCCATCTTTCGGTTTGGTCAGGGAAGGGCACATGACTGTGCTTGCATTCTTGACTATCTTTACAGTTTCCACATCGTGCTGCATTTCTTGATAGTAAGTGCCTGCTAAATTCTTTCTTCTCTAAGACTCTTTGTAATACCCAGTACTTCTTTTTTCTTTTAGGGATTAGGTAGGACCAACATGTGTTGAGTATATATATACACTTAAAATCATTACAAATTAATTCCGAGTGGCTTGGGGGTGTACGAGTGGTTTTAAAACTGAAATTTTTTACTACAGATGTAACTATCCAGACAATTTTAAAAAGCCGTTCGGATAGCCTTAGAAGAAATGGAAACAGAGACTATCCTAGGCATAGGTGTACGAACGGCCATAGAGGTGTCCAAACACCTTCCTAAAATCTACACGCGTGAATTGTTTCAAAAACACTCATTTCGTGATTTCTCCTCAATTACCCGACCTAAACAAACCCTAAACCCCTTTTTTATCTCAAATTTCTTTCCTTCCATCAATCTAAGATCATCAACCAAGGTTAGATTGTCCTCTTTCAAGTTGATTCAAGATAGATCAGGAATTCTCTCTCTAAATTACATATTCCTAAATTTCTCTCGTTGTTCTATCTTTCAAAGTTTAAACCCAAACTCAAATCCATGAGTTCCAATATCATTTGAGACCTAAAGGAAGCTTTAATCCCTTCCTTCTACTCGTCTCTACAACCTTGGTAAATTTTCTTAAATCTAAAAGCTAGTATCGAGAGATTGGATGATTTGAGATTCTAGGGTTTTATGGGTTTTGTAGATTTGGGGGAAAATCTTTAAATTAGATGAAATTAGTGATTTAATAGGTTGATTTAGACTTGTTTATGGTTGTATTTCTAGATTCTATTGTTGATTAGAGTAGCAAGCTTGAGTAGGTGAAGTTCAAGAACTTGAAAAGTTTTGGGTAAGAGAAAGTAATGGTTTCTTGATTTATTGGATTAATTTGTGTTAGATATGTGAAATTAAATTGGTTTATATATTGATTGGAGGATGGGCTTACCAAATAATAGGTGGATTGAGGCTTGAGAATTCAAGGTTGAGTATTGGTTTACATAGCTAATTTTTGCGAGTGCGAGCGAGCGAAATTTCACCCCTTTGCTATTTTCTTAGAATATGTCCTCCTATTAACAACGTTTACCTTTTCTCATTATTCATTATGATTTCATTCTCACCTTAATTGTCCATAAGGGAGAAAAACCCCATTGTGATTACTTTGCCGTATGACTTGAGTTATCTTGCATACCCTACATGATCAATCTTTTATTGAGCATGGATTATTCTTGAACATGCATCATGTAGTAGTATATATGTAGGTTGTATGTATATTTCATTGTATAACCATGTTGGACATGTATTCTAATTGCACGGTAGGTGTTGGGTATGGACACGTACATCTCCTAGGTTTGTTTTACGTGAAATGTGAAATGTCGATGGGCTGTTCAGGGTTCCTATGAGTATGGGAACGCCGGTGGGCCGAGTCAGGATTTCACATGTACTTGAGGCACCTTGCAGTGATGTCGTTGGGCCGTTCAGGGTCCCGATAAGTATAGGGATGTCGGTGGGCCAAGTTAAGATCTCGTATGGTGTTGTTATCTACTTGTGTTTGGGGTGTACATGATGTTAGTTATCATATTGTTGCATTTATGTTTTTCCTTAATATTTCAGGTTTATATTAGTCATTCATTCTTTATTATTCCCGACTGGGCCTTTCGCTCACCCTTTTCTTTTCCTTATTTCCTCCTCTTAGGAGAGTCTAGTTCCAGTACCAGGGTTGCAGATCAAGAAGAGTGTGTGTGACATGGATAGGCCCCTGGAGAGTAATAGGACTAGATGGTTTTAAAATTTGATTATGTTATTAGTATTTTGTCGTACATGTTTTCTTTGTTGAGACATGTTGTGTGATACCTCAATTCGATGGTTGGATGGACAGTAGGGAGGGTGCTCCGTGTGGTCAGGACTCCCGGACCAGGTTTGTGAACTTCGTGTCCTGACGATTGCTTATGCTTGTAGGATTGCTCCTGACATTGGTTGTTTGATTATAATGTTATTGTGTGTGGAGAATTTATATGTGATTGTTAGGTGGCCTAAGACCATGTTTAGATTTGAGAATTTATTAATCATATGAGTTGTTAGATTGTCTGAGGCCTTGCCTAGGTTGTGAATATATTTATGATATTGCTGCGTGTTTACTCTAGGTTGGCATCTTCCGTAATACGGGTAGGTGCTGTCGAAATTTTTAGTGATTTGATGATTGAATTAATTAATGGTTTTGATTAAGATGGTACCAAAAGTAATGCATTCCGGGTTGAGGAGTTACATTTTCGTATCGGACCTAGGTTCCGAAATATAGGATCTGTGTGGGTCAGAGAAGTGTGTATAATATGTCAGTAAGTCTCCAGGCCATGTCGCGATATCTACTGATCCGGTATGTGTTATTTCCCCTATAAACTCTTGTTTGAGTTGGTTATTGAATTGCATTATCTATGGTGATGCAGATGGATACTCGTAAGACGACTCGTTCTTCTCGTGCTGCGGAGGCCCCTAGTGTCGAGGGTAGACGAGGGAGACCGAGAGGTCGAGTTAAAGGCCGAGATATTAGGACGACATGTACTATGAGGCATACTTCCAGTACACAGGAGTCGGTACCTGATTCTGATACAGGGACGCTGGAGGAGGGCATTGTGCAGGACAAGCCACATACTGGGAGTGGTCAGCAAGCGAGGACCACGGTTCTTCCACCAGGACATGTGCAGGAGACCCAAGGAAAGCAGGTGGCCCTACCTACTATTGAGGAGCCACCAGCATCTTTTGAGGGACATTGTAGAGATAGTGAGGTCACTTGCTCAGGTGGTAGACACTCAGATTGTTAGGGAACCAATGGATCGCAGTGAGGGGCAGATTTAAAGATCTAATATTGAGGATAGAGTTATGTCGAGACCGGGATGAAAGTTATATGAGATGGAGCAGCTGCGTAACACAAATCCCCTGGAGTTTTCTGGAGAGGGGGAAGGCTTTGAGGCTGGGGAGTGGTTGCGCCAAATGAGCAGGTGATTGGATACCTTAGCTATACGGGACAATAAGAGAATGATGTTGATCTCATATTATTAGAGGGGGACAACTTTCGAGTGGTGGGATTCCTTGGATAAAAGGAAGAATGATTTGACTTGGGTGTCCTTTGAGCTACTATTCATGCAGCAGGTCGTGCCACCGTCTTTCTAGACGGACAAGGCCAAACAGTATCTTGATTTGGTATAGACACCTGAGATGATAGTGTCACAGTATACCAAGAAGTATGGGGAGTTGTACAAGTGTGGGAAGAAGTATGCTCCAGATGATGAGAGCAAGGCTGAGAAATATCGAGACGGTCTACTTCCGAGCATCTACAAGATGGTGATTACTTCTAGGGTGTGGACTTATGATGAGACGGTCAATATGACAATGGAGTTAGAGCGAAGGGAGCGTGACTACTGCTAGTACTGGGATGTACAGAAGGGTCGTAAAGCTTCAACAACTAGTGGCAGTAGAGGAGGTAGCCAAAAGAAACAGAGGACTAAGTTCCAGGTTTTGAAGGGCCAAAAAGTTCATCAAAGCAAGGGTTCGGGCCCATGGGATGGCAGGATTGTGTGTTTCAAGTGTGGCCAGGAGGGCCATAAGAAGAATCAGTGCATTACCAAGGGAGTCACGTGTTATGGGTGTGGTATGATTAGTCATAGGAAGCGTGAGCGTCCACAGGGTGGCAGAGCTTCAGAGCAGTCACAGACACCGGGTTTACCACCACCAGCTCCTCCTCCAGCTCTTCCTTCTACTGTTTTGTCAGGAGGGAGGGGCGTGGTGGAGCTAAGCAGCAAACAGTATTGACTCGTGGGAGAGTATTTGCGCTAGGACACCATGAGGCACCTGAGTATCCTAACTTCATTGGAGGTTCCTTTCACATTTCAAATTGTTGGGCAAATATGTTATTTGATTCAGGAGCTACGACATCATTCATTTCTGCGTCCCTTACATGTGCATTGAGTTTGAAAATATCTCCAATGAGGTGAATGTTTACGGTAGGCACCCCTTTTGGGCATTTCACCTCATTGGAGGGTATAGTTCTTGATTGTGTGTGCCAGTTTGGTAGTATAGCCCTAAAGGCTGATTTATATGTCTTGGACTTCAAGGATTTCGATGTAATCCTTGGAGGATTGGTTAACAAAGCATCATGCGTTGTTGGACTTTTGGAAGAGGAAGGCACTCTTAATGTACCGAAAGGAGGGGAGATATAGTAACACAGATCGAAGGATGTCCCATGTCCTCAATTCATGGACAACCCTTCAAACCAAAATTGTAGGCTCACGAGTTTGATTACATCGACAGCTAGGGGTGATGTAGCCACTCCGACACATGTGGTAGAAGAGTAGATAGATGTATTTTCGAATGAGTTACCCGAATTACCATCGAAGAGAGAGATTGAATTTACCATTGAGTTGCATCCGAATGTTAAGCCAATTTCGATTCCACCATATCGGATGGCTCTGGCAGAATTGAAGGAGTTGATGACCCAATTGGAAGAGTTGCAATACTTGGGGTTTATTAGATCGAGTGTGTCCCTGTAGGGAGCACCAGTATTGTTCGTAAAGAAGAAAGATGGATCGTTGAGGATATGTATAGATTATTGGCAATTAAAGAAGGTTACGGTAAATAACAAGTATATGTTCCCATGGATAAATGATTTATTTGATCAGTTGAGAGGTGCTAGGCATTTCTCTAAGATTGACTTACATTCGGGATACCACCAATTGAGGATTAGAAATAAGGATATTTCGAAGACGACATTTAGGATATGATATGCGCATTATAAGTTTTTAATGATACCATTTGGGTTGACAAATGCTCCGGCAATGTTTATGGATTTGATGCTAAGGGTCATTCATCTATTTTGGATAGATTTGTGGTTGTGTTCATTGATGATATTTTGATTTATTCTCCAATGGTAGAGGAGCATGAGGAACACTTGAGGTTAGTGTTGCAAACATTGAGGGAGAATCAATTATATGGTAAGTTGAGTAAATGTGAGTTTTGGGCTACGGAAGTGAAATTTCTAGGCCATGTGATTAACTAAGAGGGCATTGCGATAGATAACTCTAAAGTCGAATTCGTGTTGAATTGGGAGAGACCTAAGAATTTTTTGGAGATTAGGAGTTTCTTAGGATTAGCGGGGTATTATAGGAGGTTTATCCAAGACTTTTCACGTGTTGCTGCACCTATGATGCAACTCACGTGGAAAGGTACACCATTTGTGTGGTCGGATGAGTGTGATAAAGTTTTTAAGGATTTAAAGGGTAGGTTGACATCTCCACCGGTATTAGTGATTTCGGAGAGGAGTGTAGGATACCAAGTGTATTGTGATGCTTCTGGAGTGGGTTTGGGTTGTGTGTTGATGCAAAGAGATAGGGTAGTGGAGTATGGTTTTATATTGTTAAAAATACATGTGAAAAACTATCCGGTTCATGAATTGGAGTTAGCGGCGATTGTTTTTGCTTTGAAGCAATAAAGGTGTTATCTTTATGTAGAGAAATTTCATGTCTTTTCGGATCACAAAAGTCTTAAGTATTTATTCACCCAAAGAGAGTTGAATTTGCGACAAAGGAGGTGGATGAAATATTTTGAAGACTATGACTTTAGTTTACAATATCACCCGGGTAAGGCAAATGTGGTTGCGGATGCATTGAGTAGGAATCATAGGGTTGCTAGTTTGTTTATACATGAGTGGGGAATTGTAGAGACAATAAGTTAATTTGGTTGGGGTTGCAAAGTGTATAGGAAAAGGTGTATTTCGGTAGTATAACTTCTAGACCGAGGTTGATTCAAAAGGTGATGGACGCACAAAATGGGGACCCAATTTTTGATATAGTTGAGGAGGACTCCGGATGGGCTCGGATTGACGATGGAGGTGTAAGGTTCCCGGGGAGATTGATAGTACCTGATGACAAGGAGCTACAAGAGGAGATATTGAAAGAAGCACACCATTCTTGGTTTGCTATGCATCCGGAAGGTACGAAAATGTATCAAGACTTGAGAAAAAACTTTTGGTGGAGTGGCATAAAGGCCGATGTAGCTAGATTTGTGGCAAGATGCTTGGCATGTCAAGAAGTGAAGGCGGAACACCAAAGGCCGACGGGTTTGCTACAACCCCTACCTATGGCACAATGGAAATGGAATATGATCACTATGGACTTTGTGACAGCGTTGTCGATGACACTTAAGTAAAATGATACCATTTGGATGATAGTCGATAGATTGACCAAATCAACTCACTTCCTACCCCGTGAACAAGACTGACACCTTAGAGTTATTGAGCACATTGTATGTGCAGGAGATAGTGCGACTCCACGGAGTGCCACTATCCATTGTGTCATATCGAGACCCGCTATTTATGGGTAGATTTTGGGGCAGTTTACAAGAGGCCTTAGGGACACGACTAGATTTCACTACGTCGTATCACTCACAAATCGATGGGTAAAGTGAGAGGACTATCTAGATTTTAGAGGATATGTTACGTGCTTTTGTGGTAGATTTTGGTGGTAATTGGGAGAAATATCTATGTTTGGCAGAGTTTGTGTACAACAACTCATATCAGAGTAGCATTGGGATGGCACCATTTGAAGCGCTTTATGGGAGGCCTTGTAGGTCACCATTGTGTTGGGCGGAGGTAGGAGAGAAAACGGTATCGGTACCAAAAATGGTGAAAGAGGCAAGACATGGAATTGAGAAGATTAGAAAAAGGTTGATCACTGCTCAAAATAGGCAAAAGTCCTACGCGGACAAGAGGAGGAGGCCATTGGAATTTGCGGTTGGTGACAAGGTATTTTTGAAGTTAGTCCACGATGTGGCATTCAATGGTACAGCAAGCAAGGGAAGTTGGCACCACGATTTGTGGGTCCTTTTGAAATCCTTGAGCTAGTTGGATCGGCAGCATATCGTTTGGCACTTCCATCAAAATTGACTAAAGTTCATAATGTGTTTCATATTTTTATGCTACAAAAATATGAGTCGGATCCGTCATATGTTTTAGATTAGACCACATTAGAAGTGGAGGAAGATGGAAGCTACGCTTTTCAACCGATGAGGATTTTGGATTGAAAGGACAAGGTCACACGATCAAGTGCGATACCAATGGTTAAAGTTTTGTGGATGCATCACTACACAGAAGAGGCGACTTGGGAGCTTGAGTCGAAGATGAAGGAGAAATATCTGTATTGATTTGCAAGTCTAGGTATGTTTTTAAATTTCGAGGATGACATTTCTTTAAGGGGGAAAGGATGTAATACCCCGAACTTCTTTTTCTTTTAGGGATTATGTAGGACCAACATGTGTTGAGTATATATATACACTTAAAATCATTAGAAATTAATACCGAGTGATTTGAGGGTGTACGAGTGGTTTTAAAACTAAAATTTTTTACTACAGGTGTAACTGTCCGGACAGCTTGAAAAAGCCATTCGGACGGCCATAGAAGAAATGGAAACAGAGACTGTCCCAGGCATAGGTGTCCGGACACCTCCCTAAAATCTTCAGGCGTTAATTGTTTTAAAAACACCCATTTCGTGATTTTTCCTCAAATACCCGACTTAAACAAACCCTAAACCCTTTTTTTTCTCTCGAATTTCCTCCCTTCCATCAATCTAAGATCATCAACCAAGGTAAGATTGTCCTCTTTCAAGTTGATTCAAGATGGATTAGGAATTCTCTCTCTAGATTACATATTCCAAAATTTCTCTCTTTGTTCTAATCTTTCAAGGTTTAAACCCAAACTCAAACCATGAGTTCCAACATCATTTGAGGCATAAAGGAGGCTTGAATCACTTCCTTTTACTTGTCTCTACAACCTTGGTAAGTTTTCTTAAACCTAAAAGCTAGTATCTAGAGATTGGGTGATTTGGGATTCTAAGGTTTTATGGGTTTTGTAGATTTTGGGGAAAATCTTTAAATTAGATAAAATTAGTGATTTAATAGGTCAATTTAGACTTGTTTATGGTTGTATTTTAGACTCTATTGTTGATTGGAGTAGCAAGCTTGAGTAGGTGAAGTTCAAGAACTTGGAAAGTTTTGGGTAAGAGAAGAAAATGGTTTCTTGATTTATTGGGCTAATTTGTGTTAGATATGTGAAATTAAATTGGTTTTTATATTGATTGGAGGATGGGCTTACCGAATAATAGGTGGATTGAGGCCGGAGAATTTAAAGTTGAGTATTGGTTTACATAGCTAATTTTTGGGAGTGCAAGGTAGGGAAATTTCACCCCTTTGCTATTTTCTTTGAGTATGTCCTCCTATTAACAACGTTTACCTTTTCTCATTGTTCATTATGATTTCGTTCTCGCCTTAATTGTCCCTAAAGGAGAAAACCCCCATTGTGATTACTTTGTTGTATGACTTTAGTTATATTGCATACCCTACATGTTCAGTCTTTTATTGAGCATGGATTATTCTTGAACATGCATCATGTAGTAATATACATAGGTTGGATGTATACTTCATTGCATAACCATGTTGGACATGCATTGTAGTTGCACGATAGATGTCAGGTATGGACCCGCACATCTCCTAGGTTTGTTTGATATGAAATGTGGAATGTCGGTGGGCTGTTCAAGGTTCCTATGAGTATGGGAACGTCGGTGGGCCGAGTCAGGATTTCACATGTATTTGAGGCACCATGCAGTGATGTTGTTGGGCTGTTCAGGGTCTTGATGAGTATAGGGATGTCGATGGGCCAAGTTAGGATCCCGTATGGTATTGTTATCTACTTGTGTTTGGGGTGTACATGATTTTAGTTATCATATTATTGCATTTATGCTTTTCCTTAATATTTCAGCTTTATATTATTCATTCATTCTTTATTATTTTCTACTGGGCCTTTTGCTCACCCTTTTCTTTTCCTTATTCCCTCCTGCAGGTGAGTCTAGTTCCGGTACCAGGGTTGCGGATCAGGAGGAGCGTGTGTGACATGGATAGGCCCCTGGAGAATAATAGGACTAGATGGTTCTAAAATTTGATTATCATATTAGTATTTTGTCGTACATGTTTTCTTGGTTGAGACATGTTGTGTAATACCTTAATTCAATGGTTGGATGGATGGTTGGAAGGGTGCTCCATATGATTAGGACTCCCGGTCCGGGTTTGCTCTTGGCGTTGGTTGTTTGATTATATATGTTATTGTGTGTGCATAATTTATATGTGATTGTTAGGTGGCCTGAGGCCCTGCTTAGATTTGAGAATTTATTGATGATATGAGTTGTTAGATGGCCTGAGGCCCTGCCTAGGTTGTGAATATATTTGTGATATTACTGTGAGTTTACTCCAAGTTGGCATCTTCCGTAATACGGGAAGGTGCTGTCGAAATTTTTGGTGATTTGATGATTGAATTAATTAATGGTTTGATTAAGATGGTACCAAAATTAACATATTCTGGGTTGGGGCGTTACACTCTTCTTTAAGCGACTCTTCATACTCCGCAACCTTGGCTGTAAGTTCATAGAAATCTCAGAATTCCATACCTTGAAACTTTTTACGAAGCTCTATATCGAGACACCGCTGAGCCATCTTCACGTATTCAGTCTCAGGAAGGACAATCTTGTACCAGTTTCTCATCTTTTTGAATCTGGCTAGGAATGCATCAGAGCTTTCTTGCTGTCACTGGGTTAGCCTAGATAGTTCAGCAATGCAAACTTCTAGCTCAGCTCTGAAGAATTGGGTGTGGAAAGCTCTCTCCATCTCTCTCCAAGACTCGATAGGGTTTCTTGGCAGTGTGGAAAACCATGTGAGTACTGGTCCGGGCAAGGAATTTGGAAAAAAAATGAAGTTTTAAGTTGTCAAAGTTCTCAAAGTTGGCAAGCTCACTGCATTGGATAGTGAAACATCCGATATGCTCGATAATAGACTGGATTTCATCTCCTCTGGAGAATAAGGTGAATTCTGGAACTCTAAATCCTTGAGGGTATGGATTCTCCCGATCAATGTACTCTATGTATGGCTTGTGATATTCAGGATGCCCAACCTGTCTAAGACCGGGTCCATAGAGTTCTTGAAACAACATTCCTGATTACATCAACATCTACAGGTGGAGCTTGAATAGTAGGATTGTCATAAACAGTAAACCCAGAAACTCAGGAAAAGCCTCCCTGATGATTATTATTGGTTACCTCATTCCACTGGTAGACAACAGGTAAGACATTGGGGTTGGTGCTTGCAAAAACATGTGACTACATCTTTGGTGCTGGTGACCACCCAATGCCTACCTTAGCAACAGATTGCATGGTTTCATCCCTCTTGTGAGGTGGAGTGTACCTTAAATGATTTTGTTGATTTTGGTCGTCGATGGAATCCTGGGATCCAGACGCATACCCCCGAGTTTAGAACTCTTCTGTTTTTCCTTTCCATCCTTAGCAAGTATCTCCTCTGGCTCAGCTAGAATGGATGAACGAGCAACGATCTGCATTGCAGCCTGGATTGCAGTCTGGATTGAATTATGCATTGCAGCAATGAGTTTGGTATCTAGCTCCTTTAACTTTGCATCCCATGCATTGGTTTGCATGGCTTGAACTGAACTTGAAGGCCTACTTGTAGTGGCCTGCACTCTTGGTGATGAACTTTGAAGAAGTGGCTCTTCTTCGAAAGTTGGTAACGATTGATTGAGTCATGCAGTTATAGGATCTCCCTCAGGAAGTTTGCTTCCTGTTGCAATATCTTTATCAAATCTTCAAGTTTTTGGTGGCATTTTCAATCAAATTGATTGTCATCCCACCGGGTGAGCCAAAAATGTTGGCTCTATTTGGCTGCAGATGCCAAAAAGATCACCCCTGCCCTTTATGGAGACGGGATTAGACGGTTGCAGGTGTGTCAGAGGCTTACAGTTAGTCTCAAAGTGTAAAAACATACTGTATTGTGATTGCACGATAATCTAAGTTCTGAATCAAATGATTATAAGGAGAAAGAGTTTAAATCATGATCTCAACATGAAAACTCCAAGGAACTCTAGATCCACTAAAGTACACTTCACTAGACAAATCATAAATGAACCAAAATGCCACAATGTAACACCTCATTGATGAACAAAGATGTACATTGAGGTTGGAAAAAAAGAGTGTGTAAGAACAAAGCTTGAAAACAAGAATATTAATAAGAATGCTTGAGAGCTTGAGCGTTTGAATGCTTGAGAGTTTAAGCCGATGGGCTGAAGTTTGTGTTTGTTTGATATGTGTGTGTTGTCTTCTTCTCTTCTTGCTTTTATACTGCATCAATACCTCCATGTAAAGTAGAACTTCGCCCATATCAGCTAGAAAAATGGTCATAATTGTCATGATTGCAGTGTCCTGAAATTCACTCCATTATGCTCCATATTCTTCAACTGTCTCTTCTGGAAGCTCCATGTCTCCAAAGACCCTCTTCATACTATTTAATTCATGCAGAAGGTGACTCTCCATGATAATAGGCAACTAGACAACCAACTTCCTTGGAAGTAGGAACAAACCCATGTTTATAGAAACAAACCAATAACTGATCTTATCTCCATGATTTTGCATCTAATACGGGCCAGATAAATCACTAATTAACGACCCAAATACCATACAACTAAGCTCGACCCAAATAACCTCACTCTATCCAGCCCATGCAATCAAATTGCAGCCCAACCTCCAACACTTCTGTCAAGCCCACATTCTGACCTTAACCCGATCCATAAGCCTGCACAAATATGATGTAAACACATACCTTGATGTCACAAGTTGCTTGATTGGCCTTGAGAGTGAGAGAACAGAGAGTGAGAGAGTTCTTTGTGATTTTCGAGTTTTGCACTTGTGAGACCACATATGGTCCCTTGGGGGGTTGTAACTCCAATTGGGGAGTTACAACTCCCCTTTGGTTCAAAACCCCAACTGCCCATGGTAGTTGGGAATCCATTTTGAGTGGTTGACCCATCTTGGGTTCCCACTCCAAGTGTACGATGGCTAGCCAATGCTAATAATGTCAATATACAAGGAGCAGTGTAAATTTTTTAAAAAAGGACTAAACAAGTATTTGTATCTTTTAACAGAGATTAATTACATAGTAGAAAGGCTTATCTTCAAAGAAGTCCAACTCATGCATTTCTAACATCTTGGAAGGTATAAATAATGGGGCTTAACCGAGTCAGTAGTTTGAATGATAAGGATTATGTGTGTTCGAATTCCCCTTTCTCATTTCGAATAAAAATAATGGGGCTTACAATAGGATTTGATGTTTCCATTGAGATAAATTTGTTTTTTTCTCGAAATAATATATGGGCGGATTCATTATACTAAATACTACATATTTTTTTAAAAATTTTGGTGCATCGTTATAACCCTGTTAATGCACAACCCTTGGATCAGTTTTTCAATGATGACCTTAGGCTAAGTTTGGTACGCCTAATTGGGTAGAACTAGATACCAATGGATTGGATTGGATAGGAATAAAATGTACTAAATTGGATTATACAATTCTGGAGGAGTAAAATCGTCTAAGAAAATTTCAACCAAGGATTTTAATAAGATAACACGTGTCACATGAAGAGTGGACCTAGGGATAGCACGGTTATGCACATCTCAAATTAAGGCGTGGGAACAACCAAGGTAACTGACCTGTCAAAATTAATGGCACGAAGCCATTAAATCAGGAGAATCAATTGATTCTCTGGATCAAAAGAGATCTCCAAAATTTGAAGAGGATATCAACTGTGGTGTTGTGAGGTTAGTTGTGTTGAAAAAAAATATTTTCTCTGTTAAAAAGAAAAAACACGGTGAGATGAGTTGATATGCAGTTTAACATTTGAATGAACAAAATAGATGTGAGGTTAGGTGTAAGTGAAATTTGTTGGAATATCAAACCAACTCTTCTCATTGACAGATATATCAATACGATAATAGAGACATTGAAATTGAGAAAAGTAACAATCGATAGGAATATACGTGGAAAACCTCCATGATCGGAGGAAAAAAAACACAACGTTGTCAAAAGACAATCAAGAGAAAATCCATTATGTAGAACATTTTTACAACTACAAACTTAATTTTCTATAACCTTTGTCCAATTAAACCTAAGAGATAAATTACAAAGTTTTCCCCAACCTTGTGCTCTCTCTCTCTCTCTCAGCTGCCTCTCAAAACCCAGAGAAACTTAGAATTGGAATTAGGGTTAAAAATCTAGAAAAAAAGTCCTCTATTAATACTAAAATAGTGCAACCCCGACACACCGTCCAAACACCTATACCCATACCATCTGTCTAGGCACCTTGCCCTTTAAATTTGCCTATAGCTGTTGTTTGCTCCTGTCGTCCTTTCGAACGGCTTCCCCGTCTGTCAAGATTGCTGCACCTTGCCCAAGTTTTCTTCATGTTTTTCCACCGGTTTTTTTATCAAAACTTCACAATTTTCTACCTTGATAAAAAACCCATAGCTTTTGCTATACCACCGTCTTCACCGACAGTCACAACTTTCTACTCTAAGAATTGTCCTCCATAGCTTTCGTTATACATTGTCATTACTAACAATCATACTCCACCATAAAAGACTATACCCACTCAGAACTTTATCACTCCAAGATTTTCTTTTTCGACACATGTCAAAAAAA
The DNA here is from genome assembly GCF_013401445.1 of Tripterygium wilfordii. Lineage (NCBI taxonomy): Eukaryota > Viridiplantae > Streptophyta > Magnoliopsida > Celastrales > Celastraceae > Tripterygium > Tripterygium wilfordii. The sequence goes on from NC_052250.1 coordinate 5,177,981, forward strand.
AACCTACAGAAATTTATGGTGCAACCCCCATGCTTGAATTTTCTTGGGAGTTCCTCAGCCCCTCGACATCCTTTCCACCACACACCCTGCACAACTGTCAAGTCAATGTTCGTGTGTAAACCCAGGACCTGTATCCGTTAACATATCCTCTTTCATGGCACTAGTGGCATGCCATGAGGATGTATAAGCCCCTTTTAGAAGGCTTCACCCACGTCTTCTTTTGAAGAAGCACCGTTAACTTGACTTGAGTTGTTTGTCGCATTAGCTCCACCTTTTTGACAATTCCTTTTGAGGTGCCCAATTTTTCCACACCTTTAGCGCTCCAGATTTTGTTTCATGGAACCCTTCTTATTTTTCCTATTTTCCGCTACCAACGCTGAGTTTCCTAGCACACCCTTATTCCCACCACTCAGTATTCGCTTCGAAGAGAAAAGTTTTCTAATAACTCTAGAAAATACAACCTTTTCATACCGATGAATCAAAATCGGCTTCATGTGCTCATAAGAAGATACAAGAGACTATATCAACCATAAAGGTATATCCTCATCATCCATCCTCAGCCCAACAGACTCAAACTCCGAGACAATCCCATTGAGAACACTCAAGTGATCTGAGATAGACGTACCTTCAACCATATGTAGTGTGTGAAACTGCTCTTTCAGATACACTCAACTTGAAATATCATTTGACTGATACAATTTTTCAAACATTTCCCAAAGTGCCATGGCCGTGGATATTCAATGCACATTCACTAGAACATTCAAACTGGTTTCCCCTCAAATGAGTAACTCCGATTGCATTAGCACATCCTAGACTTGTACTTGCCACAAGGCACAATTCATTCTTCCATCAAATTTCTCGATGTTGACTTTCATCTCTGATATATCTGTTCCAAGGAATCTTTAACCGCCCAAGAAATTGAATCATAGAACTTCGATACCAATTGTTGAGAAATCATACACACTCTCCTCCTTGATAGATAAATCAACACGATAATAAAGAAATTGAAACTGAGGAAAGCAACAATCGACACGATAATTATGTTGTGAATTTATTATGTATTGAATATAACTAATTAAATTTAGTCTTTCACAAATTTATTTATTACAAGTGTATTGAATATAAAAAGATTAATTTGCCTATTCATGCCCAAATCTATAACTATTAAGTTACTTTTATAATTAATAATAATAATATCAATAATTCTAAAAATTTTATTAACAAAAAAGTCAACTTGTATATGAAAAAATTAAAAATTTTAAAAAAAATCAAAATGGATGCTTTACTGCCCGATCAACATTAAATGAAAAAACTCAGAAAAATCAAAATCAACAAATTTAGAAAATCAAAATTGACGCTTCCGAATCCTCATGGAATGAAAATAAACCATAAATCAAAATCAAAAACCAGAAAATGGAAAATGGAAAATGGAAAAATTAAAATCAACTTGTCATCTGCACAGAGGAGCAGCAGATATGAGGAGATATGAGGTAGTCGAGCTTTCATAAATTAGAGGAATTTTTTTGGAGTGTATATTCAATAAAGTTGATTGACTGGATTTTGGGATTTTCTTGGACTAATTTCTTGGTGGCTTTCATGATGTTTTCTCTACAGCTCCTCCGGTTCTCATGTGTGCGTCTTTTAGTCCAGGATATTCATGTAAATATGGAATTTCTTGGGGCCAAAAAGATGAAAAAAAATTCCGTATTTTTAAAACCAATCCGCATGTTTAAACAGTGTAAACGGCGTCCCTACAAACGCGTTAAGTGTGAAAGCAACTCCTTTTCCGCAGGTCCGGATTTGGTGTGGTGAAACTCTACCGCGATGCAAGTTAAATAACAACATTATTGAAAAATTATAGGGGTCAATATCAACCTCAACAAATTATGGGTTCTGTTCAACCCAATACAAATACAAACGGGTCAGACCCAACATAAAAGCCCAACAGAGGCTAGGGTCAAGAAGCCCAACAACATAAAAGCCTAACAGATGCTAGGGCCCTGAAGCCCAACAATAATCAAACCAGAACATACAGTCCAAAAAGGACTTGGTCTTTTAAAGGCAATACAAAGCCGATGCAGATAAAGCCGAACCAATAACTAAGGAACGAAGCCGAAGACAAGGCAATTCCTCGTTAAATGGTAACAGCCAAAACTACTGCAAACTCCTCCAAACTGCCGTAAACTCCTCCAAACTGCTATGAACTTCTCCAACTGCCACAACTGCTGGTAACTGTTCAAGAAAAGCATAAAAGGAGTTCATGAGGCAGGAGAGGGGAGATTTTTACTTTCTAACTCACTCTATAATGACAAGTGATAAATAAAATACCATTTTCATTCTGCACCGTGGACCTAGGCTCAAAGCTGAACCACGTAAAATCTCTCTATTTTGTCTTACATTTACCCGTTCATCCTCAACAATTTGATTGTCGATAATTTACAACAACAATTTAGCGCCACATAGGGGGTGAAAGTATTATCAAAATGGCAAACTCAGAAGATTCACGGGATGATCCTGTGAAAGAGAAGACGAAAGCTTTGATTCAACGCTTCGACGAACATGAAAGAAGGATCCAACAGTTGGAGTAAGAAAACTTGACTGTTCGAAGAGAAAATCAAAAGCTACTTGATCTTATGAATCAACCTTCAAGTCCTCACGCAACCAGAACCATTCCTGCAAGTACTGTCCCAAGTACTTCTGTTCGAATCAATGATGGACAAACAACGCAAATTCCCAACGCAAGTGTCCCTTTGCCAGGATTTGTGCATTAGACAACCATCATTGGCATCAACGTCAACTCAATTCCTAAGGCCAACGGCACAATCCATGGCACCCTAAATATAACCACAACACCGCCAGAAATTGCGACGCAGCGAAGCATTGACAAAAGATTGGAGGAAATGGAGTTAGCATTCTTCAGGATACCCGGCATGCCACCACCTATAAAGAAAAATCGTACTTTCCTCAAATCTCCATTTGTTCATGCTATTGCCATGGAAGAGCTTCCAAAGAAATTCATCATACCACATATCAAACCTTATGATGGTACCACTGACCCAGAAGATCATGTGGATCAATACAGTCAGCGATTGACTTTGGTATCATACCCATTCAACAAGCATGAAGCATGCATGTGCTGAGGATTTAGTTCAACCCTAGTGGGACCTCCTTTGAAGTGGTATCTTAATCTTCCAGAAGGGAAAATTGCTTCATTCACACAGTTGGCCGATGCATTCGCTGAACAATTTGCAAGCAGTAGGAAGATAATTCCAACATCTGACGATATGTATCGACTGCGATAGAAACAAGGAGAATCTCTACGGTCATTCTTAACGAGATTCAATAAAGAAAAATTGGAGATTCCTGGGTGCTTAGACTAGATTGCAGTCAATGCATTTCACATGGCTCTTCTTCCTGGAAGCAAATTGTATGGAAAGCTTACTCGTTATCCATGTAAGTCATTTCAAGAAGTGCAGGCAAGAGCAAGCGTTCAAATCAAATGGGAAGAAGATGAAGGAAGACTTCCAGAACGACCAATAGAGCAGCCGAAGAAATCTGAGCAAAAGCAAATAAGTTCAGAAGCTCCACGCCATCCTCGCAAAGATCCCAAGCTGATTGATTTCAAGAAAAAACCCAGATCTCCTGAATATAATTTGGTAATCCCACCAAATGAAGTCTTATCAATATTGAAGAAAATGGGAGATGCTATTCGATGGCCCAACAAAGTTCGTAAACCGCTAGATCAACGGGATACTTCCAAATGGTGTGAATTTCACAATGATTATGGGCATACAACAGATGACTGTTTTACTCTCAAAAAAGAAATAACCCAATTGTTAAAGAAATGTTATCTTCGAGACTTACTATCTGAAAGAGGAAAAGCAACAATGGCCCAAGCTGAAAGATGAGAAGAAGAACAGAAACCACCTCCCTCAAAAAAGACGATTAACGTAATATTCGGCGGATCGGAAATTAGAGGAATTACACACTCATCGGCAAAGAAACATGTCAAGCAGACAGAGAATTTTGAGGTATGGAATGACAAGCCGATGGTACAATTCACGAGGCAAGTCATCAGTTTCACAGATGATGAGATGACGAGATTACTAAATCCGCATGATGATGCTTTGGTCGTCACTTTGCAAATTGCTAATTGCGAAGTTAAAAGAATCATGATTGACGATGACAGCTCTGTAAATTTACTATTCATGTCCACACTTCAAGCAATGGGGCTTTCAGAAGCCGATATAATTAGAGGTCCTATTCCACTCATCGGCTTTAGCGGAGAACAACATTCACCATCGACACTATTCCATTGCAAGTATACGCAAAAGGAATAAATCTCCAGGTTCGATTTAATATATTAGATTGTCAATCTCCATATAATGCGATACTTGGACGACCTTGGATTCATGCAATGAGAGCTATGCCATCAACTTATCATCAAGTAATACGATTCCCAACAAGAGATGAAATCCAAGAAAGTTATGGGGATCAATGTCAGGCAAGGAGTTGCTATGAACAAGCATTGAAAGGAAAAACCAAAGCTTTATAGCAATTACAGCAAGGCCCGATTCTGAGCAATCAAGAAGAACCGGCTAAAAAGGAGATAGAAGAAATCATCATTCATCTTGAGTATCCAGAATAGAAGATTCATATTGGAGCAATCCTGGATCGCCAACTTCGAGAAAATCTAATTCAATTTCTGCAAAATCATAGACACACTTTTGCTTGGACACATGCAGATATGATTGGAATTGATCCTAAAGCCGTCACTCATCAATTGCAAGTCGATGATAACTTTATTCTCGTGAGACAGAAAAGAAGAAGGTTCGCTCCAAAAAGAAATAAAGTCATCAATGATGAAGTCCAAAAGCCGTTAGACATTGGATTTGTTCGAGAAGTCCAATTCCCAGACTGGCTTGCAAATGTGGTCGTGGTAAAAAAGAAAAAGGGGAAATGGAGAGTCTGTATTGATTTCACTGATCTGAATAAAGTCTGCCCAAAAGATTCTTTTCCACTTCCTCATATTGATGTACTTGTGGATGCAACAACAGGGCATGAATTACTCAGCTTTATGGATGCATTCTCCAGATATAATCAAATCTTGATGCATCCAAAAGATCAAGAGAAAACTACATTCATAATCGAACGTGGCACATATTGTTATAAGATGATGCCGTTTGGATTGAAGAACACAGGAGCAACATATCAACGGCTAGTAAATCGCATGTTCGCCAGTCTGCTTGGAAAAACGATGGAAGTATATATCGATGATATGCTAGTAAAGACTCTGAAGGCCGAAGATCATGTTGAACACCTCAAACAAGCATTTGAATTTCTTGATGCTCATCAGATGAAGTTAAATCCTCTCAAATGCGTTTTCAGAGTCAAAGTAGGAAAATTCCTGGGATTCATCGTTACACAAAGGGGTATTGAAGCGAATCCTGATCAAATTCAAACCATACTTAATATCCCTTCTCCCACAAAAATACAAGATGTACAACGGCTGGCAGGAAAGATTGCAGCACTAAATCGATTCATCTCCAAATCTTCTGAAAGATGTCATCATCTATTTACAGCTTTGAAGAAATCAGCTAACTTCGAATGGATAGACGAATGCGAGACGGCATTAAAGAAATTGAAAGGATATCTTACTAATCCTCCAATTCTCGTGAAGCCAAAAACCGGTGAGATACCCTATCTTTATTTAGTAGTTTCTGAATTTGCAATTAGTGTAGTACTGTTAAGAGAAGAAAACAACCAGCAGCATCCAGTATATTATGTTAGTCGAAGTTTGCTAGATGTTGAGACAAGGTATCCTTTAGTGGAAAAGCTTGTCTTAGCACTTATCACGGCAGCACGAAAGCTTCGTCCTTATTTTCAAAGTCATCCTATCATGGTAGTGACGAGCTTTCCGATCAAAACAATACTCCATAAGCCAGAATTATCCGGACGATTAACGAAGTGGGCAATTGAATTGACCGAGCATGATATCGTATATCAACCTCGAACAACAATCAAAGCCCAAATTCTAGCAGATTTCGTTGCTGAATTCAGCCCGGGAATGATGGATAATGCCCACAGAGAATTGCGCCAAAACAACAAAGAGGATGAGGATATTTGGCAATTATTTGTTGATGGTTCGAGTAATGCAAAGAGAAGCGGCTTAGGTATCATTTTAATCTCACCACAAGGAGATCAATTCCCTCAAGCTGTACATTGCGGATTTCACGCTACGAACAATGAAGCAGAATATGAAGCTCTGATTGAAGGATTAAAACTAGCGAAAGAATTAAAAATTCGACGTGTACACATGACTTCAGATTCCCAATTGATCGTTAATCAATTGAGTGGAGAATATCAAGCAAAGGATGAAAGAATGAACAATTATCTGGAGTTAGTACAACAATTGCAACTTGAATTCAAAGAATTCCAAATTAATCAAGTTCAAAGAGAAGAAAATCAGCAAGCAGATGCATTGGCGAACCTAGGATCATCAATCCCAGTACAAACGACTAAGAATGTCCCACTGATCTATTTAGAATCACCTGCAATAAACAAAAATTCCATGGTGGAGCAGTCATTCGCTATTACTGAAGACGATGATGATTAGAGAACACCAATCATGCAATATCTGCAGGATGATGTGTTACCACAAGATAAGAATGACGCCAGAGCACTACAACGTAAAGCATCTCGTTATACAATACTTAATGGTATTTTATACAAAAGATCATATCGAGGAGTTTTGCTACGATGTTTATCTCAAGATGAAGCACAATATGCCCTAGCAGAGTTGCATGAAGGTGTTTGCGGAAACCATTCAGGTGGCCGAAGCTTAGCTAGTAAAATCATACATGGTTATTATTGGCCTACGCTTCGTGGCGATGCAGCCATATATGTGGCTAAATGTGATAAATGTCAAAAATTTTCACAAATCCCACATCAACCACCAACGGAGCTGGTCCCAATTTCATCAGCATTGCCTTTCATGAGATGGGGAATGGATATCGTTGGAAAGCTTCCCCCAGCTTCAGGACAACTAGTTTTCTTATTGATCTTAACAGATTATTTCACAAAATGGGTGGAAGGTGAAGCGTATAAGCAGGTCTGGGACAATGAGGTTAAAAGTTTCATCTGGAGAAACATCATTTGCAGATTTGGAGTTCCTTATGAAATCATTTGCGATAATGGATCTCAACTCATCAGTCATAAACTCCAAGACTTCTGTAATACCTGGAAAATAAAACTCTATTTTGCATCGCCAAGACATCCACAATCGAATGGCCAAGCAAAAGCTACTAACAAGACGATAGTCAACACATTGAAGAACAGACAATAAAACGCAAAGGGAGCCTGGGGTCGACGAACTCCCAGGGGTTCTGTGGTCATATTGAACAACAACAAGAACTTCAACAGGTGAAACTCCATTTTCTTTAACATATGGAACTGAATCAGTGCTACCAGTTGAAGTTGGCCTCCCAACAACACGATTCAAATGGAAGATAGATGAGGAGAATAACATCATCCTCACCGAAGAATTAGATATGCTTGAGGAACGACGAAATCTCTCTTCTGTTAAAACAGCAGCCTACAAGCATCGGATCGCGAAATATTACAACAAAATAGTCAACTCAAGAAATTTCAACATTGGTGACTGGGTTTTACGCAAAGTTTTCCAGGACGCACAACAATTGAATTCTGAAAAACTGAGGGCCACATGTGAAGGACCATACAGAGTCATAGATGTCATCGACAATGGTGCTTACAAGTTGCAAACCAAAGAAGGGAAGATACTTAACAAGAGCTGGAATGCAAAACATCTCAAGTTATATCTTTCCTAACAAAAAAAAATAATAATAATAATAACAAATATATATATATATATGTATATATATCTATTATAAGGATCTGCATGATGAATCACTGAAATGTATATATTTTCTCAATTGAGTTGAATATATACATATATATGCTCAGCATATATAAGTGCCTGACAGACCGCATTACATCACCCCCATCGTTCTATATCTGATTATCTCTAGATCTATTGGCACATTGGATAAAATATCAAAATTTGGACGAAGGTCAAGGCGACGAAGATTGATGTCCTTCAATTTCCCAAAAGGTCATGTATACTTAACTCTTTATTTAAGCACAATTTTGTTCTAAAATTCTTATTTGTATCATAGTTAAAATCTTAAGCAGATAGTTAAAGCTATGAACTTCAATTGATAGGAAACGTAAAAGAATTAAGATTGTATTTAAGACTAAAAGAGAAGGTACAAGATCGTAAATATAAGCCTAAATATCGTCTTCGACTTCAGAGGCAGAAGTTTGTGTTGCATCGATGACCTTGAATTCTTCATATTCTTTGATCATTCGATCAACTTCTTCCTCGTTTAAAGTACCAGCCTTATATTGCATCATCAGTTCCCCCAAAGCCTTGATTCTCTCCTTACCAGCGGCAAGAGCGCACTCTCCTTTATAGAAATCGGCATCTTCCTTTGATTCTATCAGTTCATCTGATAGCCGATTCGCTTTCTCAATAGAAGCACTTAGCTCAATTTCACAATCTTTCAGTTTAGAATCGACTTATTGTAGATCCTTCAATTTGATTTCCTTTTCTTGAAATCTGACTTTGAGAGACGAAAGCTCCTCTTCCGAATCTTTCTGTTGCTACATTATGTTGGATAGTTGTCTACCTTGATCTGTAAAGTCAGTTTTCAAAGTAATGTGCCTTCTATCCAATTCATCAAATTTATCTTCAGCTTTCTTTAAAACTTCAGCAGCAGCACTCTTTGTTTTCTCCAATTGAGCTTCGGCATCCATCCTTAGCTTTTTCTCTTGCTCTTCGGCTTTTGAAATTTTCTCAATATCAGCCTGTAATAATCCGCTGGAAAGACGTACTCTTTATCTCCTCCCTTAATTTTCCGATTTCTTTATCAATGTAAATCTGAACTGACAAAGCCTGAAAGAAGAAGACGAAGGTTACTTTTAATTTAACATTGAAATAAAAATAAATTGAGTTTTGAAAATACCTGAAAAACATGAGTAAAACCAAGAGGATAAGCCAATTTATACGGATCAGGAAATAACTCAGCAGGCCTTGAATAAAGGGGGATGTTAGGGATCAACATTTCGAAGCTCCTCGCCGGGAGATTAGATGGAAGATCAGCACTCGATAGTCTCAACTCATTTTCAATTAGAGCTCTCAGAGGTGAAACTGGATGAACATGATCTTTTCCTTCTCCTCTCACGGTCTCCTCTATCACTTCATCATCAGGAACCTGAATTATGTCGTCGGCCTCCTTGTTCAATCCCGCATTTTCATCTACCAAAGAAGGAGACGATAGCCTAGGTTTCTTCTTCCTTACGAGTGTAGATTCATCGTCTACATTGTCCTCGGGAACTTCAGGAGTCTCAATAACTTCAGCAATTGTTCCTAATTCACTGTGAAGTTTCGAGCTAGACTCGTGTCTTTTCTTCGTCCTCTTTTCCTTAGAGCTTTTCTGGACTTTCTTCTTCTCAGCAATCTCTTTTAGAGTCAAAGGAACAATTGTTCTTGGGGCCATATGAGGTTCTGTTTAGAAACGAAAAGAAATTGTTAGAAACAAAAAACAAAATCAAAATCACAAATATTTTCTCAACTTACTTTCAAAAAGATACTTTGAGGAGACAAATTTCCAATCTCTTTCAGGACTAGGAATTGTCTTTAAAAATAATTGACAATTCCTTTGAGCTTCCCTAGTGATAGTTATCTTGGGAGATTTCCCTGCCATAAAAAGATAAATATTCATAAAAGAATTAGGTGACGATAAAAGAAAATTTAAATGGATTATACCTTGAATTTTCCAAGAACTAGGGATAACCTCATCATCTCCCAGAAGAGTTTCCTTCCTTACCAAGAAATACCTCTTTTGCCAGTTATGATCACTAGAAGTAGTCCCAGCGATCAAATTTTTCTTATCCTTCTTCGATAACATGAATCTACCTACATCCTTTTTATTTTCTTGCCAAGAATAGGCAGCAAGAAATTCATTAAGGCCAAAAGAAAGATTAAATTTCACACTTAAAGCTTCTAAAGATAGCAAAATCCGCCAAGAATTAGGCATAAGTTGACAGGGGGCAACTCCAAAAAATCTTAATACAGATTTGACTAAAGGTCCCAAAGGAAACTTTCATCCACACCTCAATGCTAAAGCATATACTGATAAATGTATAAAATTCTATATATAAACAGTGTTATAGGTAGATATACACATATATAAGTCTATATATATAGTTGTATATATATGTGTGTGTGTGTGGTACGAAAGTCAGAGTAATAGTTATATATATAGATATATATATGTATGTGTGTATATATATATGCAAAAGTCCAACGTAATAGTTATATGTATAGATATATATGTATATGTATATAAGTGTCTGACATTAATAAATGATCTTTGTATTGATATTTCATGTATGCAGCCCAACTTTCCTCTAAAGTCTTCAAAATACGGCATTCGTGAAGCTTATCAGTAACTTTTCACTTCTATAAAAGGACCAGACACTGAGATAAAAAGAGAGGAGTCTCTCTGGAGAAAGCAAAGAGCAAGAGAAGAAAAAAATATCAGAGAGTGAGCTAGAATCATAGAGAGAGTTCTGGAGTTTCATTTTCTCTTTTACAGCAATTCAATCACATATTCTTTCTAGAATTTTGTGAGATAAATTGTTGGTTGTGTAACCTAGTATGAGGAACTAATCGTCTTACTAGGGTGATGATGGATCCACTCTATTATGTTTAAATAAATTTGGTTTGATTAATTGTTAGTTTATTCATGCTTTGTCAAGTGTTAATTAGCTATTCTTTATTGATAATTAAATCCTGATGCTTAGCTATCATCTAGGGTTGATTACCATGATGCAACTTGAGACATATGCCCATGTCCAATTTGAGACCAGCTTCTTGCAGTTGACACCGGAGTTACTTAGACATAAATGCCATATGCTAGGATCTCTGTGATCGATACATAAGTTACCATAGGTCTTAATGCATTTTTTATTGTCCTAGCCAATCCATATGACCATGGATGGTTGTAGTTGAGAATAGACGTGGTAAGTCAGATGCCCATGACTATTACATAAATTAGGGGACTTGATCTTTGACGTGCATGAATGAAATAAGAATTATTGGCTAAACAATTTAAATACAATAGAGTTGGTGAAATCGGATCCCTAGTGTTTGTCTAGTTGTGTTAATCTTTATTCATTTTGTTTCTACTGATAATTACGAAGAGTTGGAATTGCATATATTTAATATTCAGTCCTTGTGGGTACGACACTCGTATTTACCACTTATATACTACAATTGATTCGTGCACTTGCGAGTATAATTTGGGTTTGAAATCGCTATATTTTTAGTAGGTCTTAAATTTCATATCAAGTTTTTGGCGCCGTTGCCTGGGACTGATTTAATATATTGTTATCTAACTTTTGTGTACACATATATATATATATATATATATATATATATATATATATTAATATTAGTATCCTACAACTCCTTAATGGAAGGTTTTTCAGTTTTTTTTTTGTGGATGGCTTAACCGCCCCATCTAACTATATATTATTGGCTGGTTCTACTGCTACCACCTATATCTGTTAATAATAACTGTCACTAACACTTACTAACTTACTAACATTTAAATTTCTGCCACTAACAGTAGCATTTATTTATTTATTTCTTTTACAGTATTATTTATATTTGTGGTTGGCTTTACACTGCCCCACCATTATATATATATATGCTTATGTGGTCGGCTGAGCCGCCTAATATAACTTTTTATTTCTGTTAATACTTATGGTTGGCCTTTATGCCCCATTTTATTGTTTTTTATATTAATTTCTTATTTTGTGTATATTCACTCTTTTAATTTTGTTAAAAAAAATGATTATTATTGCTTACATTTTCTTTTATGCAAGGACGTCGATCTCAAAGTTCAAATCTTCTTAAATACAATCCAGAGATTGAACAAACTCTTGCACAACTGAGAAGAGAAGTAAGAGGAAAAATGGCAGAAGAGAATCCTGAGAATGCTCTTGCGGGAATTGCAAATCCACCAATCAATGAACCTGCTCGGAGGCCAATGAAGAATTCATTTGTACCTCAGAATATGGAGCAACCATCCAGCATAGCATTTCAACCCAATGTTCAAGGCAATGTCACGGTCTCTCCAGTTCTACTCAATGCAGTCCCACAATTTCGAGGCACAACATTTGATGACCCTTACCTACACATCAGAGAATTCTTTGAACTCTGTAAGACACAATCTGTTCAAGGTTTGACGTCGGAAGAAGTACGACTCATATTGTTTCCATTTTCTCTCAAAGACAATGCAAAACTGTGGTTCAATTCTTTGACCCCAGGATCGATCACTACATGGGAGGAAATGGCAACAAAATTTTTGAAGAAGTTTTTCCCAGCCCAGAAGACGAAGCAATTAAGAAGGGAAATTCAAACATGGCAGCAAAAAGATGGGGACTTATTTTATGAAGCTTGGGATAACTTTAAACAGCTACTGCTCAAGTGTCCACACCACAACTTGTCACAAGATGATCAAGTTCAAGCTTTTTATGAAGGACTCGACGCAACAAACACAAGCATTGTAGATTCAGCTTGTGGAGGCATATTAATGGAGAAAAGCAGTGAAGAAGCTTTTGAACTATTTGAAACTTTAAATGAAAATTCTCAACAATTTTCATCTAGAGTAAAGCAAGGGGTAAAGCTTCCAAAAGGTGTGTATGAAGTTCACACCAGAGCAGAAAATCAACCTCAGTTGCAAGCCATGGAGAAGAAGATTGACATGATAATGAATGCAATATCATCTTCCCAACAAGCAGGCCAAGTTGAGATGTGTGCCATTTGTTCTCAACCTAACCACACCATGGAAACATGTCCTATGTCTTCCAACTCTGAACAAGAACATACCAATTATGTGGGGCAAGGTGGTTTCCAACCCAACAACAATCCATTTTCAAATACATACAATCCAGAATGGAGAAATCACCCAAATTTCAATTGGGGAGGACACGGCCAGAGTAAGCAATACAATCAGAAGATGACGCAACAAGTCCCTGTCGAACCAAAGAAGTTTTCTTTGGAGGAGCAAATGGCTTTTCTAGCTTTCAACACCAACAATTTTATTCAGAAAACGATGGAGCAAAATAGCAGGTACGACCAACAATTTAGCAACATACATGGATCTATTCAGAAACTTGAAGTTCAAGTTGGTCAAATTGCTGAGCGATTAAGTGAAAGAGAGCTGGGCAGATTGCCGAGTCAACCAGAAGTCAATCCAAAAGGCAAGGAACAAATCAACGCCATTACCACCAGACGCGGAACAACTGTGGGATTTTTAGAGAATGATGGTGAAGAGGCCAAGAAGAAAACAAAAACTGATGAACAAAAGTCTGATGATGCAACTCAGCCCAAGCCAGCTGACTTATCAAAGCATATAATGAATGAATCTCATGTGCCCTTCCCTAGCCGGTTGGTGAATGAGAAGAAGATTGACCAGATGCGGCGAATAATGGATATATTCAGAAAGGTGGAGATCAACATTCCTCTCCTTGACGCAGTTCAAAAAATTCCTTCCTATGCAAAATTTCTCAAAGACGTCTGCACCAGAAAGAAGAAACTGGCACCATACGAGAAGGTTATGCTGTCTGAACAATGCAGTGCCGTTCTAAACAAGAAGCTACCACCAAAGCTGAAGGATCCAAGGAGTTTCACTATCCCTTGTGCTGTCGGGCAAGTTTCTTTCGAAAAAGCTTTTCTAGACCTGGGTGCTAGCATCAACCTGATGCCATATTCAGTTTTTGTGCAACTTGGTCTCGAAAAGGAATTACAACCAACTTCAATCACTTTGCAATTGGCGGATCGGTCAATAAAATTTCCACAAGGTATCATAGAAGATGTTCTTGTCAAAGTTGACACATTTCTCCTTCCAGCAGATTTTATTATCCTTGATATGGAGGAAGACAGAAACATACCAATCATTTTGGGGAGGCCTTTCTTGGCCACTGCGGGAACTATTGTGGATGTAAAAAAGGGTTGTTTGTCCATGACTGTGCAAGGACAAACGGTGGAATTTAATCTGTTCGAAGCTACTCAACATCCTTCAGATATAGGGGAGTGTTTTAGCATTGAAGTTTGATGGTTCAATTTATGAATCATTTTTGGAGAATCAATCTACTGACCATTTGGCAACTTGCCTTGCGTTTCCTGAACTGCAAGTTGAAGAAGATGGTGAAGTTGCAAAATTTTGTGTATATTTGCAAGCACACCAACCAGTGAATCATAGGTGGATCCGTACATTTGAATCTCTCGGTCCTCCACTTCCGAAAGTGGTTCCTTCAATTGCAAATCCACCAAAGTTAGATTTGAAGCAACTTCCGGAGCATTTGAAGTATGTTTATCTTGGTGCTGAAGAAGCGTTATCTGTCATTGTAGCCGCTAATCTTACCAATTCGGAGGAAGAAAGTCTCTTGCTGGTGCTACGGCAATACAAAAGTGTTATTGGCTGGTCCATTGCTGACATCAAAGGCATCAGCCTTACTATGTGCATGCACCGAATTTTACTGGGAGATGATTCAAAATCCTCACGTGAAGCACAAAGACGCCTCAATCCAGCGATGAAGGAGGTAGTTCGATCTGAAATATTGAAGTTGTTGGATGTAGGAGTCATCCATCCTATTTTCGACAGTCAATGGGTCAGTCCTGTTCAAGTGGTTCCCAAGAAATCGGGAATCACGGTGATTACTAATGACAACAATGAGCTCATTCCAACAAGAAAACAGACAGGGTGGCGTGTTTGTATTGATTATCGAAAGCTGAATTCTGCCACAAGAAATGATCACTTCCCTTTACCATTTCTTGATCAGGTGCTGGAAAGACTGGCAGGTCATTCCCATTATTGCTTTCTTGATGGCTACTCTGGCTATAATCAAATTGTGATCGCACCGGAGGATCAAGAGAAAACAACTTTTACATGTCCTTTTGGGACATTTGCGTACAGAAGAATGCCATTTGGGCTTTGTAATGCACCAGCTACTTTTCAACGGTGCATGACAAGTATATTTTCTGACATGGTGGGCCACATTATTGAAGTATTTATGGATGATTTCTCCATGTTCGGATCATCTTTTGATACTTGCTTGTGCAATCTTGCCTTGGTTCTGGAGAGATGCCAGAAGACTAATTTGGTGCTTAATTGGGAGAAATGCCATTTTATGGTTCACGAAGGTATTGTTCTTGGTCATCTTATTTCCGAGAAGGGGATTGTCGTTGACAAAGCAAAAATTGAAGTTATTTCTAGATTGCCACCTCCGAGTTCTGTAAGAGGTGTGCGATCTTTTCTCGGACATGCGGGGTTCTATCGTCGTTTCATCAAAGATTTCTCGAAGATTTCCAGGCCATTGTGCAATTTGCTATCCAAGGATGCCACTTTCCACTTTGATGATGAGTGTTTGCAAGCATTCCGCAAATTGAAGCAATTACTTACATCTGCACCTATCATGATGGCACCAGATTGGAGTTTACCATTCGAGCTCATGTGTGATGCCAGTGACTATGCAATTGGAACGATATTGGGGCAAAGAGTCAACAAGCTACCACATGTCATTTATTATGCAAGTCGTACTCTCAATGATGCCCAACTCAATTACTCAACAACAGAAAAAGAATTGTTGGCGGTAGTTTTTGCATTGGAGAAATTCCGATCGTACTTGATTGGATCCAAGGTGATTGTTTATAGTGATCATGCGGCTCTCAAATATTTGTTGTCTAAGAAAGATTCAAAGCCGAGGTTGATTCACTGGGTGTTATTACTCCAAGAATTTGATTTGGAGATAAGAGATAAAAAAGGAGCAGAAAATGTTGTAGCAGATCATCTTTCTCGTATTGTCCAAGCAAATGATGGTGAGAAGACGGAGCTTCCATTGAATGAAACTTTTCCGGATGAACAACTTTTCTCCGTACAAATTGAGATACCTTGGTATGCTGATATTGCCAATTACCTTGCAAAAGGTGTTATTCCCAAAAACTGGACTCACCAACAACGGAAGAAATTTTTCTCCACAGCCAAGCATTATTTCTGGGATGAGCCTTACTTATACAAGCATTGTGCTGATCAAATCATTCGGAGGTGTGTGCCATAGGAAGAACAATGGAGTATTTTACAATTCTGTCATACATTCGCCTGTGGTGGTCATTTTGGTACCCAGAGAACTTCTGCAAAGATTTTACAATTAGGGATCTATTGGCCAACTCTTCACAAGGATGCCCACATTTTCTGTTCCACCTGTGGAAATTGTCAGAAACTTGGCAACATTTCTCGCAGGAATGAAATGCCACTCAACAATATTTTGGTGGTTGAAATCTTTGATGTTCGGGGAATAGATTTCATGGGGCCATTTCCCAAGTCTCATGAGAATGAATATATACTAGTGGCAGTAGACTACGTGTCCAAGTGGGTTGAAGCTGTTGCAAGCCCAACCAACAAAAGTGAGGTGGTAATCCGGTTACTTCAAGGTGTAATATTTCCAAAATATGGCACTCCACGTGCTATAATCAGTGATGAAGGGAAGCATTTTCTGAACAGGAGTGTGTGTACACTTCTTGCCAAGTACAATATCACGCATAAGATTGCCACTGCTTATCATCCTCAAACCAGTGGACAAGCAGAGATTTCTAACCGAGAAATTAAACGAATTTTGGAGAAGACTGTGAATATCAAAAGAACTGATTGGAGTATAAAATTGAATGATGCTCTTTGGGCATATCACACTGCATATAAAACTCCAATTGGCATGTCTCCATATCGTTTGATTTTCGGCAAGGCTTGTCATCTTCCTGTAGAGCTCGAGCATAAGGCATTCTGGGCAATAAAAAGGTTGAATTTTGATTACGATGCAGCTGGTGAGAAGAGGAAACTACAGCTCAATGAACTTGCCGAGCTACGTGACGAGGCATACGAAAATGCGAGGATTTATAAGGAAAAGACAAAAAGATATCATGATCAGCGCATCACAATGAAAGAATTTTTTCCTGGTCAAAAGGTACTTTTGTTTAACTCTCGTCTAAAACCTTTTCCAGGGAAGTTACGTTCAAGATGGTATGGCCCATTTCAAGTTGTTCGAGCATATCCCCATGGAGCTGTTGACATTAAAAACTTGGAGACGGGAAATGAATTCAAGGTTAACGGTCATCGCCTCAAACCTTATTTGGAAGTTAATTATGACACAACAGTGTCCAGCATTACTCTCCAAGACCTAGGTAATTGAGTGTTGGGAACACTTCGTCTTGCCCAGACGATAAATACAGCGCTTATGGGAGGCAACCCATATTTCTGTCTTATTTTTGTTTTTTTTTAATATTATTATTATTTATTTGAAAAACAAAAGTATTTTGGTCTTCATCGAGCGTTGAACTGAATAGCGGAGCGTGATGGTAAATAGACTGGTGATGTGAGAGGCACCCCAAATTTCTTCCATACTTGTAGTACGTTTTTCTTTATTATTCTCGATTCATCGAAATCTCAAATCCATTTTTTTGGAGTGTGTTTTTTTTTCTCTCTCTAACAAAGATCAGAAAATATGCCGAGACGCCCACGCACCATCTTATCAAAATCCCAGTCCAGGTTTGCATTATTCAACGAAGCTGAAATCATTCCTGAGTGTAGAATTGATGAAAAGATACAGCGAGACGTCATCAACAGATGGGCGATGCACTACCTGAGGGAGCATTCCTTGTTGTTTCTCGTAGATCCAGATCCAGAAGATAATTTACTAGTGTATCCTCAAATCATTCGTTCTTTCTATCACACTCTCATCGAGCTACCACGAAGTGAGCGGACTGGGAATCAACCTGTTTACCAGGTTGTTATAGCTGGTGTGACTGTTCAATTCACAACAACAGATCTGTGTTGCTGCTTAGGGTATCCACCAAAATATGATAAGACCATTGGATTTCGACAACCGGTCTTTGCATCAAAGCAGGAAATGATTGATGATATGTGTAGCGGAAAGAGGAATAAGCACACCAATGCTACACGCCGAGCCTACTTGCCACCAAAGAGGTGGTTGTTGGATGATGCTATCAGGGAAAATCTGTGTCCTATTGGCCATGAGCAAGAACGACGGGGAAAATTCTTGTCAGTTTTATACTCAATGTATAAAGGGTATTGGTTTGACATTGGGAAGATCTATTTGGCCATAATTTTCACAGCCAAATCTTTCGTCTAAAAGAAGCCAACGAGGGCAGGAAAGTTATTTTTCCCACGGCTTATCACAAGGTTGCTTTCGTACAAAAGCATTCGACCTCCTTTGTCTCAGGCATCTTCGGGATATCAGGTCACCATGCTGGAAAAAAAGACATGGCGTCAAAGCATTAACCATTTGAAAACATCTTCTTCTAGAAAGAAGCAGGCCCAGGAAGAACCCTTAACATCACCACCTGAAGAGTCCTCCTCAGCAGTTGCAGTGTCTCAACAACCAGATCGCGTGAGTGTAGCGATAGCCCGGCTCGAGATGGGGCTACAAACATTAGAGGCTGGACAACAGAGGCTGGAGCACATGTTGACCGTGCTCATGGATATGATACGGCATTGAAAACATAGCAATCCAATGGTCCAAATTTTTTGCGTCAGGTTGTATTTCTCTGAACCACAGTTTAGCATATTTAATTTTCATATTTAGTTTTTTTTTTGTCTTTTCCCATTGAGGACAATGCGAAATTTTAAGTGGGGGAGGAAATGATTGGTTAGTTTAAAAAAAAAATGTAGCTAGAGGAGGCAAGTGCTGTGCTACCTTAGGTGCAAGCTTGAAACACTTGTAGTTGATCTCTTGGAGGGATGCCAACTCAACCAGCTAAGTAATTAGTAGTTTGTCCAGGAAACAACCACCGATAAGGTATTTGGGAGTTCTAAGCATGGACTGGACGAAATGTCCATAATTGTAAAGCCCCAAAGTGGAGATACAAAGGACTGTTGACCTTGGCTTGGGTTCCATTGAGCCGACCAGAAACTCTTAGAGAATGACAACCTATTGTAAGGCCTTGTTAGCCTTTTACCCTTTGCTACGGGGTACATCTCTTTAGTTAGGTTGATAGTAACCTAGCATCCAGTCTCAAGGATCCTGGTGTTGAGACAAATTCCGTTTGTTTGCGGTGCTTTGGGAATATTGAGTCTTAGAACCGTTTGTTGTTAAATGTTTATTCTGTTTAGTTATTTGAAATATATATATATATTGTTTGTGATTTGGAAGTTATGATTTTACCGTATTTCTGAATTGGTCTAAATATCTCTGAAGTATGGATAATAATTTGAGTTGAAAACCCATAATCACTTGTGGATTATTCTTACTTTA
Source organism: Tripterygium wilfordii (assembly GCF_013401445.1). NCBI lineage: Eukaryota > Viridiplantae > Streptophyta > Magnoliopsida > Celastrales > Celastraceae > Tripterygium > Tripterygium wilfordii. The sequence goes on from NC_052250.1 coordinate 5,197,397, forward strand.
GTTTTGTCTCACCTATTCTATTTAATAATTGGATCAATTACACAGAATTACGTATTTGTGGGGTATGATATTTGAGATTAATTATGAATATTGTGATTTTCTAGAGTTGATTTGGAATTCTTTGAATATTTATATCTTGGGATATATATATATAAAAAAAATAAAAAAAATAAAAAAAAGCAAATTATAAATAACAGGCGTGTCTATGAGTTTCTCTGCTGAGTAACCGGGCCTCTTGCCTCAGTAAGCAGTGAGTGTTCACGTAAAAAGGTAGAAAAATCAAGACATCAACCTATGTGACAAGCGAAGTTTTGTAGCCTTTTTGACTCGAGTTATTAAACCCGTTGGGGTGTCTTTACACCTAATGCCCTGAGCCAACTGGATTGGGAGTCATTGGTTGAACGCTTGTTACAAGGGTCAATTAGAAAGCTTAATAAAACTGAGCATTGCACAAGTCACATAAAAAATATATATATTATTGAAAAAAAAAATCCCTTGATATTAACTGTTTATTGAGTCTGATGATTCTTGTGATATTGCAGTGTTTGTGTTAAGCTTAAATTAAAGCCACATATTTATGTTAAATTCGCTACGCACTACACCTCACGCTAAGAAAGAATGGGTGGTATGAAATTTAGTCAGAATGATTTGTTCTAGTGATAATGGTTGATGGATTCTTGAATATATTCATATTATCGAGACACTTGGATTATTTACAGTTTTTGCATGAATTTTCCGAATGCTTGAATTACTAGGGACTAGCAATAAGCTGGTTGGGGGTTGTGATAAATGTATAAAAGTCTATATATAAACAGTGTTATAGGTAGATATATACATATATAAGTCTATAGATATAGTTGTATATATATATGTGTGTGTGTGGTACGAAAGTCAGAGTAATAGTTATATATATAGATATATATATGTATGTGTGTATATATATATGCAAAAGTCCAACGTAATAGTTATATGTATAGATATATATGTATATGTATATAAGTGTCTGACATTAATAAATGATCTTTGTATTGATATTTCATGTATGCAACCCAACTTTCCTCTAAAGTCTTCAAAATACGGCATTCGTGAAGCTTATCAGTAACTTTTCACTTCTATAAAAGGACCAGACACTGAGACAAAAAGAGAGGAGTCTCTCTGGAGAAAGCAAAGAGCAAGAGAAGAAAAAAATATCAGAGAGTGAGCTAGAATCATAGAGAGAGTTCTGGAGTTTCATTTTCTCTTTTACAGCAATTCTATCACATATTCTTTCTAGAATTTTGTGAGATAAATTGCTGGTTGTGTAACCTAGTATGAGAAACTAATCCTCTTACTAGGGTGATGATGGATCCACTCTATTATGTTTAAATAAATTTGGTTTGATTAATTGTTAGTTTATTCATGCTTTGTCAAGTGTTAATTTGCTATTCTTTATTGATAATTAAATCCTGATGCTTAGCTATCATCTAGGGTTGATTACCATGATGCCACTTGAGACATATGCCCATGTCCAATTTGAGACCAGCTTCTTGCAGTTGACACCGGAGTTACTTAGACATAAATGCCATATGCTAGGATCTCTGTGATCGCTACATAAGTTACCATAGGTCTTAATGCATTTTTTATTGTCCTAGCCAATCCATATGCCCATGGATGGTTGCAGTTGAGAATAGACGTGGTAAGTCAGATGCCCATGACTATTACATAAATTAGGGGACTTGATCTTTGACATGCATGAATGACATGAGAATTATTGGCTAAACAATTTAAATACAATAGAGTTGGTGAAATCGGATCCCTAGTGTTTGTCTAGTTGTGTTAATCTTTATTCATTTTGTTTCTACTAATAATTACGAAGAGTTGGAATTGCATATATTTAATATTCAGTCATTGTGGGTACGACACTCGTATTTACCACTTCTATACTACAATTGATTCGTGCACTTGCGAGTATAATTTGGGTTTGAAATCGCTATATTTTTAGTAGGTCTTAAATTTCATATCATATACCACTGACCACCCTGGAAATTCATAAGGGGCTGATTCGCTAGAACTAGAAATTCGCATCTCTATTTCCTGTGGGATTTTGAATTCAATTATAATATTATCTAAATCCTCTTCCGTTAATACAGAAGCAGGATCCTTGTCTACTATACCGTCTTCCTCAAAAACCTTTTAAGTCTTACTCTTTGAATGAGTAGTTGGTAAAAATCTAACCTTAGATGGACTAATCGCCCTTTTGCTCAATACTCCTTCAGATTCAGAATACGCTGAAACCCTAAAACTAGTGGTTTGATCTCCTAGCTCTTTTTCAGGTATATCACCTTCAGGAAACTCATCTTGAGTATCTATGACAGCCGGACTTTCACTCGGAATGATCGAGGGACCAAAATTAGATTCGTCCCTTTCATTTTCTCTCTCAAACCTATCAATAAATTCTTCAGAGGAACCAAGCCAAGCCATAATTGAAAACTCAAAAAAGAAGAAGTCAAGAAACGTACCGAAAGTCGAATCGTGTTCTGGAAGTTTTAAGATAGTGGGTGGTTACAGTAGACCCATTAAAAACCCCCAAGGACTAAATAGTAAATTCGAAATTCAAAAGTTAAAACTCCTCGGAAATCGCTCTTCTACGAACTAATCAGAGCCGTTCGATCAAAAGTAGCTTCTCCATAAATGGCGAAAACGATGGCGCTACATTATCACATCTCAATAAAGACTACTTAGAATCGAAACACGATCTGGTTCTTAAAGTTGCGCTCCCTTCCTTATAAATATACTGGAGAAAAACCAAAGAAATACCACTACCACAACAAGAACTTCCACAGTCATGAGTTCCTCCAAGCTTCCTATCAGGCCTGAATATCAGAAAATAATGTCCAAACCACCAGCCAAGTCAGATGAATGACCATCTGAAGTTGCAGAAGAACTTCAACAATTGAAGTTCTACCCCGACGGGTATGATCCTTACCAACATGTCTCCGATCTGCAAGATTTGGTGATATGTTTGGATAAAGATCTCCAAGAAGTAGAAAGAAGGATAATGGAACTTACCAGAGCCTATAAATTGGCAGGAAGTTCACTTTATCGGCTTCGGGATATGTCAGAATATGCTGCCATGGAGGAAGATCCTCAAAAGCTACGACAAGCTTTACAAAAACATCAATCTTTTTATGAAAAATAATCTAATTAGAATGTATCATGCCTTATGGCCAAGACCTTAAAAGCTTGAGTAGTTTATATAGTAACTTTTTATAAATACTATTCCATGTTTATTTGATCTCTGTCAAAGATAAAGCTCCTAGACAAACCAAGAATCTCCTCGTTAGATTCCAAACATATTCAATTTCTGTCAAAGATAAAGCCCTTAGATGAAGCAAAAATTTCCTTGTTAAAAGACGAAGCTCTATTAGAGGAAGACGAAGCTTCCCAAAATTCCAAAAATAATTCAACTCCAATAAATTAGCATCAATTCTAATAAATTAACCCTCGAGCAAACCAAAAGGCATTCCAACTCCTCGAAAAGAGACATGGATTGAATCCATAACTGTCCATCTTCCCACTACTGATCACAACTTCCGATAACTTCTTTCATATTCCATTTGTATATATATGCAAAAGAAGGAATTAGCATAAACCAATATTTTCCTCAAAAAATCTTGAAGGATGGACACTCCTAACTCTCCACCTGCGAAGAAATTTAAGATCGATGAAGGTTCTACTTCTAAAGGAAATGAAGATGGAAATGATCCCAGATTCAACCTCTCTCCTATAAGAGAAGAAGTGTATGAAGACGATCACCAGAAAACCATCGAATCTCTAAAAGGAGCCTTGATGGAAACCAAAAGAAGACTCAAGAAAACAACAGTTAACGTTCAAGACTATAGAAGACAACTCATGGTCTCAAAGTATGCCATCCAAGGCATTCGATATATGTCATGGGGCAGACAAGCAAGTAGTCATGATCCAGATAAGTTGCACGAAGCAATCACTGAGATCACAGTACAGCTTAAATCTGTTGTAGATGGAATAGATAACATTCTTTACACCATAGATTAAAATTTCTGTTTATTTATCTTCCTTCAATTTTACTTCAAAAAAGACTTCCAGAAAATTTCATGTTATTTTCTTGAAAAGAAACGATTTACCATGAATATAAAAGGCGGGATATTTGAATCGTTTATTTCAAATTTAATTCCGAAATACGAAGAGACACTATAATCTCTAAAAACGGTGCAACTGTTTAGCTTCCCCACGTTCTTCGAAAAATAACTATTTCTTTGAACGTGATTCTTTCACCCTTAAATACACGAAAAGAAGAAAGGAGAGGACATTCCTTCTTCTTTTCGAAAAATCTCTCAACACCTAGCAAAATGAGTTCTTCTGATTCAATTCCTGCAAAAAGAGCATTGGATGAGAAAGGGAATCTCATTCCTTCAAAACGGGCAAGAAATGAAGATCCGTCATCTTCAAAAAAGGTAGGGACCAAAGGAGAAGGTTCCACATCTCGAAACAACGACGAACTAGACGATTCAGTCGTTGAAATATTTGTAGTGTCTGAAGAATTATACGAAGAGAATCCTCAAAATTCCATTGAAGGCTTAAAAGGACTTCTGGAGGAGGCCGAAAGAAATCTCCAAAACGAATACGAACGAAACCAATCTTATACGGATGTGCTTCGAGTAGCCAGAGATGCATTGAACAGAGTTCGTGATAATGCTTGGGGCCATTCTCGAAATCAGAATGTTTATCGATTACAAGAATTCCTTTTAGACCTTGTAGCCCATATTGGGAATGCAATGAATATCATAAATGATGTTATTCGCACCTGGGCTCGTTAAGAGTTATATCATTGCATATTTATTTCCATGTATGAAGTATTTATGTTTTATCTTGACAAAGATATTTTCACTATTACTCTCATTATTCTGAAATTGCAATTGCAGAAAACTTCAACAGTCGAAATTGCAAACAGAGGTGAAGAAACGAAGAGCTCTAAAGAATACGCAACCCCAAACAAAATATTTTTAAGTTTAAATCAAACTTAAAAATAGGGGGAAAGTGTAGGGGTCAAGATCAATCTCAACAAATTATGGGTCCTGTTCAACCCAATACAAATACAAACGGGCCAGACCCAACATAAAAGCCCAACAGAGACTAGGGCCACGAAGCCCAACAACATAAAAGCCCAACAGAGGCTAGGGCCCCGAATCCCAACAACAATCATACCAGAACATACAGTCCAAAAAGGACTTGGTCTTTTAAAGGCAATACAAAGCCGATGCAGATAAGGCCGAACCAATAACTAAGGGACGAAGCCAAAGACAAGGCAGTTCCTCATTAAATGGTAACAGTCGAAACTACTACAAACTACTGCAAATTCCTCCAAACTGCCGTAAACTCCTCCAAACTTCTATGAACTTCTCCAACTGCCACAACTGCTGGTAACTGTTCAAGAAAAGCATAAAAGGAGTTCATGAGGCTGGAGAGGGGAGATTTTTATCTTTTGACTCACTCTATAATGACAAGTGATAAATAAAATATCATTTTCATTTTGTACCGTGAACCTAGGCTCAAAGCCGAACCAGGTAAAATCTCTTTGTTTTGTCTTACATTTACCCATTCATCCTCAACAATTCGATTGTCGATAATTTATATCAACAAAAACAAAGTATGAACCAAATGCCTCGCAAGTGTCTAACCCTCTAGCTATATCAAAAACTCAGACTTGTAGGAATGTGATTGGCACTTGAGCCAAAATCAAGTGTGTAAGAGGTTGGCTTGTCTCTGTATCAACAAGCTATCATAATTGATTCACCAAAAGATTTAAGTTTATTAAAAATTGGACAAAAACATAAAAAATTCAACCATATAGAGATGGTTTGGAATTCTTGTTTAATTGTTTTGTAATGCTATCTGCTTTTTTGTGATTGAATTGGTCAACAATTTTTTGATTTCCACAGAATATTGTTCTCCTATTAGAAAAGTTTTAAAAGTGGCTTGAATGTACTTACATGATAAATTCAACCCCCTCGTGTATTTGCCTGAGTTCCTAACAACTATCACTAATCAATTCGTTCCAGATTGTATAATACCATTTCCTCAAGAGCCAATCTGAAGGCACTTCGAGGAAGGCATTGAACATTCTGGATAGCTAGAATGGCCTTCTCTTTCGCTAATTCTTGTGCTCTCTCAATGCCACCATTTTTCTTGACCAATTCAATAGCTTCATCTATGGAACCGATCTCACAGAATTCAGATTCTATGATTTCCCGCAGTTTCGGTTCTTTCTGTAGAGCGAAAATCACAGGTGCTGTCAAGTTCCCCTTAGCCAGGTCGCTGCCAGCAGGCTTCCCCAGCTGCTCAGCTGACTGTGTAAAGTCCAATATGTCATCAACAATTTGGAAAGATAGACCAAGATTCTTTCCATATTCATACATTTGCTCGGTAATACTGCTGTCAACTCCACTGAAAATTGCAGCCCCTTTGGTACTAGCAGCAACTAAGGAGGCCGTCTTGTAATAGCTCTTGGTTAAATATTCTTCGAGATCAACGTCACAGTCGAACAAACCTGATGCTTGCTTTATTTCACCACTTGCAAAATCTTTGATAACCTGCAGCAGAGGTAGCAAAATGAAAGAGTAAAAGCAAAGTCACAGGGAAAACACTACACAGCACACTTTCTGTTCGCCTATATATATACTAGTATTATGCACACTTCTCCCATGTATCAAATATACCTGACTAATAAGCTTAATGACTTCAAGGTTTTCAAGATTCGCTAGGTACCATGAGGACTGAGCAAACATAAAGTCCCCAGCAAGAACCGCTACCCTCATGCCATATAGTTGGTGAACAGTTTCCTTGCCTGTTATTACGCAGTAGCAAACTCAAGTTGAAATGATTAAAACTAAAGCAGTATGGAATTCAGAACAAAAAAAATACATGTATGCTCTGCGGAAACAACTTAACAGAGCATTCATCAATTATCCTCTGCATCATGCAGTATTGGAGAATGCACAACAAAAAACTATAAAGATCACCAAAAATATCAACTTAGAATTTCTTTAATTACTCAAAATTACAGAAATAGAACAAGCCAATTACAAACACAACTCACTAGATTACAATGCAAGGGAATAAAAGAAGAAAAGCCACGCAAACTATAACAGGGCATTTGGTTGGTGTTTTGAGAGGGGAATGAGGGTGAGATGAGGGTGGAATTAGTATATTCTCTTGTTTAGTTGAGTTTTGGAGGGTGGAATCCCAAACTCATTCCACCCTCTATTCTCCCTTGTGGAGCATAGCCAAGCTCACCAAAATGGTGAGAATGAGTTTTGATGTGTAAAAGACCCTTTCACTTGTTATAAAATATTGTTTTATTTTCTAAAAAGAAAAAAAAAGTAAAATGGAAATTGTACTATTAATATTCTCATACTCATGCTCACTCTTTATTTTATGACAAACATGACCATGCTTATCCCATACTCATCTCACACTCACCTGGCACTCATCTCTTCCTCATCTCATGCTCACCTCACACAATTATGAACCAAATGTGCTGTAAGAGAATCCCTGCATACTATTAAGGCCATGTAAAGCAACAAGCTTCTGAGCTTCATGGAATCTCTCCATGAAGCCCAAGAACAGAGAGACAGAAAACTATAAAAGGAGAACCATTAATAGCAACACTACTAATCACCAAGAGTCTCCCTGAGTGATTAATAGCCATAACAAACACTATTAATTCCAAAAAATCTCACGCAACAAATGATAAGTGTCGATTGGGTGAAGCATGGTGGAATTTCTCCACAGGTCTCACTAATAAGTTTTCCAAAATAATTTTCAAACCTTCTCAAACCCGATGCCTTCCTCTTCTTTTATATTCCAAAGAGAGAGGCCCATATCTAGCAGAATATAAATCATTATATTCCAAGGTCATGCTCTCTCATATGACATAGCAGTTCGGTTGTTCAAATTTGATGTAAAGTGCTATTCAGGTGATTGGGAACATTTTTTACCAATAATTTTCCTATAATTTCCCCCACACTGTTAACATCTATGCAATAATGTACATCAGTGCCATGATTAAATTTTTTCGCAAGTGAATATCAGGAGGAAATCCAAAGGCGTTACCTCTTCGTATATCACTGTCATCTAACACATCATCATGTATTAAGCTTGCAGTATGGATCATCTCAATTATCTCTGCCAGCCGCCGATGTTTTGTGGTAAGCTCCCTGGATTTAGAATTAGCATTACAATCAGTATTTTGTTGATGCAACACCATCTACTAGAAAATTTCAGGAAGAAAAGTCGAGAAGGCATACTTTAACCCAACTATTTCTGCTGTGGCTCTTGACACAAGGAACACCAAAGCTGGTCGCATCCTCTTCCCACCAGCACCAAATATCTGCTCAGCTGCAGACATTAAAACGGGATTTTCTGCACCAACAATCTAGGCAAACGTATTTGTTAGATACACGATTGGAGACATAAGAGGTTGTCAAATATTGCAGGTCCATTATACAGTGATCCACATACTGATATAGAGTGAAATTCATAAATCAATAAGTAGAGAAATAACAGTGTGCCCAGAATAAAATAGATCAAAATAAGGTATTGGACACTCTTCCATTAGACTTTTTTTATAAGTCATCCAACATGGCAACCATTTACAGCACCAGTGAGGTGAAGTTCCAATTACCAGTCTATCCAACAATAAGGAGGTAGCAAAGGCACTACTCCTATTCTAAGAAAATAATTATGCACAAATCTCACGGCGGTGCCACTTCAAACAGATCACATGGAACTCCTTTCCCTGAAAACATAGAAGAGATGAGAATGTACACAACAGCTACAATAAAAGGTCCATCCATAATGGATGAGAAACCATACGACTTAGTTCCAACATAATTACACTGACATGCCTTGTTCATTTATGTATATGAATATTTCCAGCCTGCTCTGAAGCAGTTACTATTCTTACTTCTATTAACACGGTAGATAAATAATTTCAATGTGTCATATAGTTTTTTGGTTCTCTGCAATTCTTAACCCTTCTCTTGTACAAACGTACTAAAATTGGCTGGCATCTTTACAATCTAGAGTAATAATTGGTCAACAAACATCATCGTGTATTGCTTGATGATATGAGTGTACATTTTGACATGGATGATATGGGCACATTAACCTATAGAAATTAATGGGTACATTAACCGATCAAAGTTGAACTTGCACTCTATGGAGCTGCAATTGGAGCATCTACAAACAAAAACAGCCACAACAGGACACGGACAAAGGTATTAAACTTCAGGCCAGAGTCACACACAACCCATAAGGTAGCAAAAAAAGTGATGAATTACGAATCACAACTCCAAAAGAAACACTTTCACAATGGTCAATTTCTGCAATCGACTTGTTATCCAAAATATCCATTCTTGTTCTGAAAAAACAGTTCCAAATTTAGAGATGCACTTTTGCAGTATGGTGAGGTTTCATATCCAAAATCCTGAAGTAATATGCAGGTTTCCGAAGTTTTGTAAACAAAAATAAAGGTCTGAGAAACTTATAAGACAAAAGATTACCTAAACAGAATAATTGCAAGGGCAGAAACATATTTTACACTGTCTTAATATTAGTTATTTTTAGCATGTAGGAGTATTCGAACCTTCAACCTATTCAAAATAATGAGTGGCTACCACTAGAACAAGAGCTCCTTATTTAACCTTAATTTACATTATGAAGTTCAACCACATGCTTAGGCCTTCATTTCTATTCCCCAATCTTCAATTGGAAACAAAACAATTTAAGAACACATGCTTAAAGGCTTACGATAAAACAAGTAGGAGTTTGCTTGATGAAGGAAGCAACAAATGTCTTCCAACATGCTGTAAACCTCTTGTCAATAACATGCATCTACAGCACATGTGGAAGCAGTTTCAGAGACTTATACCTAACAAATGAAATGAAAATGGATGTTTCATGCGCTTTATTATGGATTTCACAAAAGAATTAAAATGTACTTAACTGTCTTCTTTCTTAAGCAATGAGGACGATACCCGGTATGCTTCACTTACAATGACAATTTTAGGGAGCTTTATATCTTAATCATGCAGACAGACATCAAGACGATTGTATTGCCAATAACCCCTCTGCCGACGTGGTTAAGACATATACTCGAAGGGTTGTACCTAAGTTTGAGCCCCCACTCCCGCTTACCAACAAAAAAAAGACGACTGCACGGTCCATCCACACGTACAAGCAGGTTCTAACTCCATATATGAATTTAGAGAGTTCAGTTTACTCATAATTAATATCATTATGAAAGCTTCAATCCCAAATAGTTGAAGTATGTTAGACAAGCCCTCAACAATAATTATTTGGATTATTTTCTAATAGTTAAAAACCTACCTTGGCCATACCACTATGATGGGTACCTACCAATGCTACTATTGCCAAAACTCTAGGTACCATAACAGCCATTATACGCCTTTATCTTAGTAGCACAATCATTAAAAACCTATTACTGCAACCATCTTAATCATTTAAACACTATTACTGCATCTCTCAACCTCTAGCTCAGACATCACCACGTAATTATCCTACTCATCAACCCTGCCAAAACTTTCTAAACAGACGGGGAAATGAAAAAAGAAAGAGTAGCGACCACCTCCAAATTTTCATCTCACTAAAGTACTAAATTACCAGGGAAGCAACCAAAACATACATGGCCATTTTTCTATTCTTAGTAAAGCATACAAGTAACAAGCAGCACACTTTCTTGAATGTTGTAACGCATGCCTTTAATCATAGAGGTATTCTGAAAGTCCTTTACTTCTGCTTCATTAACAAGGAAGAAAGGTTAGAACTTTGTTGCCATAAAAGAGGGGAGGACCACGGAAATGCACATCTATATAGTGTCTCACAAATGCAAATTCTAAACATACAACAACACAGCCTCAATAAATATTCAGCTATAATAAATACAAACTTAGCAGGCAACAATAATAGTCTAAGAAGTCTTAATCAAAGCACAAAGTAGTTATGAAAAAAAAAAAGCCAAACCAAAACAAAATATTACACATGAGTACTTACCAACCGGAGATTTTGGTTCAATGTTTGGAGGTCTTCAGCAACAGCTTCAAACAAATTTGCAAGTGAAATTGTTTTGTCTGGTTCATTCTTCAAATCCAGAGCTGGTGGAGAACCTTGAGCAATTCCTAAATTTATTCCAGAGTCACACCAAATATTATAATTAAGATTACTCTGGCCCCAATGTAAGATCACAAAACTAATAAAAATAGCTTCTGTAACTAGAACAATTTTAAACCATGGTATTCTCAAGCAAATAAATCCATCAGGATTTGGATTTTGCTTATGGTTAACAAAAACAACAGATACAGCCAACAAAACAAGACTCTGACCAAAAACCATTTTTAGTTGTTGCAAAGAGTACCACAAACAGAGTTCAAGCCATATCATTCCTGACCAGATGGAATACAAAGCAACGTATTGAATAAGAACAACTACCAATCAAATGTAAGCAATACTAAGCCATCGAACCATTAAGCAAAGTGTCTGGGGTCTTCGTTGGGAAAACTCTACAAGGAGCCATATCTCGCCTGCAGCACAACAATTTTCTCCGACCATAGTCTTTATTAGCACTTCTCGAAGCCCCTTTGATTTGATTCTTCACCGAATTCTTTTCTATAGAAGCATTGGAGGAACATCCACAAGCAACCAAATCAAGCACAGTCCTTTCAAAATAAAGATTGCGGCACGTCATTGACATCATCCTCAATAAAACCCAGATTCCAGATAAAGAATACCGAATTTGAATCTAAATTTAACAACCCAAATGCAAAAAAAGCTCAATTTCACATAGACCGAACAGCAAATGACGCAAAAGAGCAAAAGTCAAAAGGAATTGAAAAAAAAACCCAAATGGGTTTTTCGTCTACTAATTTTCTCTATTAACAAGGACATAATGAAAAGCCTGATTTGAGTGGATCCAGAAGGTCCACATACGGCATGCCTTCCCTGGTTTCTTATCAGTTTGTGAGTTTGAGTTTGAGGTTGAGGCCAGTACCGTCTTCGAGACAACTAGAAGAGTGTAAGGTGTATGTGTGTGTACAAGAAACTTCACTACCTTATCTGTGTCTCAATGGTTGCTGGTCAATTTTGAGCCACAGACAGAGAATACTGCTCCTCACAAATTTGGGGTGCGTCTCTGATTCGCATTGTTTCTCCTGCAGTCGTGTATAGTTGAAAAAAATTGATATTATCTAATAAATTTTTTTATAGGTGGATAATTAATATAAATCCCTCAAAAACAAACGAGTTTTTATTTCAATAGCTCTACTCATATTTGTTTTAACAAGTTTTTAAAGTAATTTTTATTGACCCTCCTTTTACGATTTGAAGCAAATTAAACATTTTCTGTTCTATTGTTTTGACTGGAGCCGTAAGTCTATTAATCTTCGATTTCTATTAACGAATGCGCTTTGCAGATATGTTTCTTATTGCATTCTTTTGTGATTCTGAATTGGCATATCTAATGTCAATTTTTTTTCGATATGATTTAATTTTTCTGCAATACTAAAATTGTAGATCTATTTGTTTTTTTATTTGACATGTTGATTCGATATTCAAGAAGAAACATTTTATTTCTTTGAATCCTATTTCAATTTTTAGTTTGTAGAACTAATTAGAGTTGTTTAATTTCTTTGATTGATTTTTTCTTTTTGTTGTTTTGGGTTGATTTTGATTTTCCAGCGATATTATCAACAGTTTTTATTATGGTTTTATTATATGCATTGAATTATATTTTGTAAACAGATATACATTAATTTATCTTGTTTAATTTGTGGGATCCTTAATTTATCTTCGTAAATACATAATTGTTAACAAATGTGCTTTTGTAGTGGTGTTTTATTTTAAATTTTGATTTGTTGCAATCTCAAGTTCACATATTTTAATGTTTAATTGCAATTCACTAAGTGATATGACCAGCATTGATCTTGGTATGACTTTTAAGAGTTTTGTTGATTTTGTATACGGTAATTGGAGCTGTTTTGATACTAGAAATGTATGGTTTTTTTCCCGTTAACATTCTAAGTACATGCTTGACTGATGAAAATTTACAAAATATGTTGTCTATTGCTAGTTAGATATCACTGACTTATGTAAATGTTATGGTTAAGCAAAATAGCTGCCTGTTTGGCATAGCGAAAGCGGAAGCGAATCTGCTAGCGGAGCCGCTTCCGGCTTCCTATACACCAAACAATGTCTTCATGTCAGGCACGATGCCGACGGATCCGTCGACATCCCAGAAGCTTCGGATAGGAGCTTTTGGGATAGCATTTCTCATTTCCTTCTTTTTTTTAAAAAAATTCACGTGAGTCCCATTTAAAGTTGATAAAGTGTACAATAAAATGGGACCTAGATTTGACTTTGTCGTTTTGTCCCACAAGTTTGTTTTAACATTTTTTATTATTTATTTTATTATTATATTATTCTACTTAACAATCATTTACTTAATATTTTTATTTATTTAATGTATATTATTATTCTACTTAACGTTTTTTAATGAAAAAATAAGTTATATGATTAATAATATTTAAAATAATCATTTTAATTTTGATATAAAAATATTTAATAATTTATACCTAAAATTAATTTTAATAAAAAAAATATATTTATTAGATTAATTTAATAGTAATTTTTTAAAAAAATTAATATAAAATCATAATTATTAATATTATAATACTTTAATTCAACAACTTTTCCGCTAGCGACAGATTTTAGTTTGCCAAGAATCTCACAGCATATTCCATAACTTTAAGCTCAGCTTTTTTTTCACAACTTTTTTACTAACATTGAAAATTAATCTTTCCGCTCTACCAAATGGACCCTAGATGTTTGAATGTCAATAATGATAGAGTGTGTGGTATTGTTGATATTAGTTCCTTTAGTAGTACTGTAGTACAATTGACAACTTAGTTAATCATCAAGAGTAAGAAATTTCTGACACGGATGTTGTTTAAGGTTTTGTTTCTAGTAGGGGAAGGAGTTACTAAGTTCGAATTGGTTAAATATAATCAGTTATATTGTACAATGTTTTGTCTCTGGTGTTTCTGAATTCGAGAGTGCATTTTGCAGGTTTGCTGTTGAGGTTGGGTTTGAATATATTTTTGTAAAAAATGACACTGATAAAATTATTGTTGAGTGTAAGCAGAGTGCTTTGAAAGGATGTGAATGACAAGTTCATGCTTCTATAGAGAAGTTGAATGGGTTTTCTTATATAAGGACTTAAAATAATGTTCACACTTGTGGTTGTACAATCTATACTAGTACGAATACTTGTTTGAGTTTTGATATTATTGCAAATATTATTGTTGAACTTTTTTTATGGCAAAAATATTATTTAGGTCCTCAAACTATCACGATTTTCTTGATTTTATCCTTGAACTATGAACTTAGTTGATTATGTCCTTAAACTATCAATTTTTTCCCATTTCTCTCTTGAGTCACACTTTCAATGAGGCATTCGTCGGATTTATTGATGTGGCATCTAAATGATAGGAATAGTATGCTAAAGGCCAATATTTTATGTAATATTCAAACTCGATTTATTTATTTTAATAAAATATATTTAGTATTTAAAATGAGAAAATACACTTTTATTCTATATGGTATATGAATTGGTGTGTAGAGTCTGAGCTTGCACACGGAAGATCAATTCATAAGTTCTATCGAATATAAGTAAGCGATCACAACTAAGACGAAATTGCACAAACCGTTGGCTTGACTGTGGTATAGTATTTCAGTATACCTATCTTGGTTACGGAGAGCGGCAAAGCTTGAACTTACTATACTAGTACACTTGGAGTGTATTGATCAGGACTAATTGTGAGTCAATTTTCCCAGTCTGACTATATGGAAAATTGTACACTCACACAGACGTTATAGAATTGTTCATATTCTCAATTTATTAAAGATTATTGGTACATGTGCATTTAATGTACGGGACTTTGATTTACTAAAGGGTGAGATCTTTTTGTACAAGCCAACAAACACCAAGTGAGTTGGGTCACCTCATTAATTGTACGATGGAAAATAATCTGTTAATAAAATTCACGTCCAATTATGGATTGATGATACCCTCTTGAGAATGCTTATAGGATTTGAGATTGTGTCAAAACCCTGCACGTGGATTTTAATTAATCCGACACATTCAAATAAGTTAAGTGGTAAGCTCAAGGAAATAGTTAAAGATGTCAATTAAATATTATATGTCAATGGCATATTTAATTGACGGGTATTTGTAACTTAACGTGAGAAATTTATGAACAAGTATAATGAAAGGCTCAGATTTAATTTGAGATAAAACAGGGAGTGCAATTATAATATTTTAGTGGAATATATTATAATTTATGAATTATAATTATGTCCATGGGTTTGGGCTGATAATTAAATTCATAGGAAGCCCATGTCTTATTTTTCCTAGTTGGTCTCCACTGTAGCCCAGAAGCCCAATACTAGAAGATACAGGAAAACCAAAACGGACCGGAATTAGGAGAGGGAGAGGCTTAGGGGCCGGCCCACCTAGGGAGAAAACCTAGGTGTGGCCAAACCCTATAAATACACACATAGTGTGTGTTTTGTTAACACAAGTTTTGAGACACCAGTTGGCCTCTCTACTCTCTAATCGTTTCCACTAGTTTTGGTTTGTGTTCTTCAAGTTCTTGGAGAAAAGAGACCACCCTCTCAATCCAAGTTTGGGAATTGGTGCATACGGCGGAAGATCCGCAAGTTTGAGCTTAGTATCAAACCCACTGACTCCATCCTTCGTTCCTGATTATTAGAGATCAAATCAGAGAGATCTCAAGGTATATAATCTACTTGCAATTAATTGATATATGGTTTATGCTATGGTGATTAGTATTTGATAAGAAATTTTTGAAACTTGTCTAGATATTGTTTATGTCTATGAGGTCCTTATATGCTTCCGCGAGTTGCATGTTTCCAACACTAAATTCTGGCGAACGCTTAATGATGTGTAAAAAAAAAATAAAAAAATCAAATCCAACTGAAACAAATTCAGAAAGGAAACAATTAAAAATCGGTTAAAAAAATAGAAGTGATGACTAGTGATGAATCAAAAATCAAATGAAAAATCAAACCTAATGATGAATCATACCCACTCATCACCTGAAGAGCTTTGTGTTCTTATGCCGCTGGAATGCATCACCACCACCACTCTTGTCTCATCTCCATAAGTTGAAAACTTGAAATCCTTTCATGAGTTCCTTGATTAAAAAGGAAATCAATGGGACAATAAAAGTAATTACTTCAAATCCACCTCCTCATTCACGACTTCACCAACACTGTAATTATGGTGATGACGATAACTAGTAGCAGGATTTCAATGACGTCGCAGGATGTAAGAAAGATTTACCTGATAGAGACAATAGTAGATGGAGATCTGCGACCTTCTTCTCCTCCTAGATCTATCAGAAGGTAGATCTGTGACATTCTTCTCCTCTTGGATCTATCAGAAAGGCAGATCTGCGACATTCTTGTCCTGGCCAAGGGCTAAGCTCTTTTGCTTTGCTTAGTGACGCCACTTAGTGGTGTCAAGGTAGTGTTGCAACATCGTCCTTCCCCAACTTGGTGTGTTTTATTAGATATAGTCGCACTGACATCACTGAGAACGTTTAGGGAGATCTAATGTCAAAGTGTTAATGGTTCTGGTTAAGTCTATATGGATTGTTGAAGGGGGAGCTGGGAAAAAGATGAAAGAACAATCTTGAATTTTTTTTTTTTAAGTTTACCAATAGGAAAATTTTTATTTAATTTCCTTTTTTGACACGCTAGCAAGCCATGTGTACTATTCGTTAGAATTTAGATGCCACGTGAGCAAATCCAGTAGATGCCTCATTGGAAGTGTGGCTAAGGATAAAAATGAAAAAAAATTGATAGTTTAAGGATATAATTGACTGAATTCATAATTCAATGATAGAATCTATAAAACCGTGATAGTCTGAGGATATAGATAATATTTATTTGTTCCAACATTTTGTCCGATTGATGTTATTTAGGAAATTACGTTTGATTAACTATCATATTGCATGGAGTACTGCTATTAAGAAGGCAAATAAGTTAAATTATAGAGGGATATATCTTCCTTTGATTTGTTTTATTTTATGAAGCTTGAACGTGTAATCTGGATAGTTGTTTTGAGATGAAATGTGATGAGTTGAATGGTTGTTTTAAGTGATGTTTATTTACATTTAATACTTCAATTTTAAGTTTCAATTTCTATTGTTCCATCCTATTTCTTCATGAGACATTTTAAAAAGAAAAATACAAGGGCAACCTGCTTACCGCTACAACGAAAGATGGTGAACAAAGTAGATTATATTTGTAGATAAATAATACACACATTATTTTAATACTGTTCGGTGTTTTCTATGCTGGACATGAGATATCAAAGATCCGGTTGTTGCGAAAAGGAGTATTAGGGTTGTAGATGATGAAAATGCAGGTGTGCCAGGACTTTTTTCAGTCCAAAGGTTTTGATAATGCGTTTACACCAAGTCTGACCTCTTCACCAAACGGATGTGTGCCATTAGAGAACACAAAACTGCTGGCTTGAAACTTGTCTTCTAAGAAAAAGACTTAAAATTCATGTAGCATCAATATGAAAAATGACAAGAGACAAAAGACTATCACTGGAATGAAAAACAATACATTCTTGAAATGCATCAAGAATTCAATTGAAAAGGGGTATATCCTAAGATGTTGCAAGGCGTGCTTTACAAGCTAAATCAAAGACATAGCCACGAAAACTTTGGTGGAAAGGAAAAGACAAATTTAAACTAGTTGGCTTGAGCCATGCTAATTGAAAAGATAAATGGTTTGAACCATGCCTAAGTAAGCAATAAAGGATTGAAGACGTTAGGTCTGGGTTGACGCGAGGTGTTTGTGAACTTCTCTTATTTCTTCTTTTATAGTGCTTATGGTAATCATGGTGATGTCTCTTCTCATGTTTCCCTGGCACTTACTTCACTTAATCTTTTGTACGTAGCTCGGCTTCATAGTGTCATGTTTTAGTTGGGAACATGTTTGAGAAAAAATCAGGGATTTAAGGCTAACAGACTCTGATTTCTTCTGGACTCTTATTGAGATAATCTCACTGAAATATCGGTTATTCCTTAAGAAACCAACTTTGAAGAGGATAATTAAGACCAAAATTTCCTCATTTGTAGCCTTTCGAACATTGATTTTCAAACAACTCTAATTCTAGTAATTGATCCTTGGATTTCATGTCAAGAACCACCAAAAAATCCTACAAAATGAATAAACATTATAAATAAGAATGTTACGCCCTTGCCACATGTCACTATGAGATTGGTTGTTCCTTACAAAATATAGGGCCTATCTTGACACTTGTTGGTTGATTTGTAACGGACATTTTAGGTACAAACATGCCTCTTTCAAGCCTTCCTCTTGAAAAGAGAAGGATTTGAATTTTGACTTTTGGTTTTCGCCTTTAATTGTGCAACCCTTGAAAATTTAAACTGTCTCTATTGGCCAATCACTGACAAAACATGTTGTCAACTACTTTTATTGTAGGCATTACTCCTCCACAAGAATTATGACAGAGGTAAATGACTATACTTTCCTCCAAACTTTTTTTCTGTGTTTTCTCACAAAACTCTTTCTTCCATGACCCTCCTCTGTACCATGTTGTCTTGTTTCAACCATGGCCAACCCTAGCTCCATTCACCAAGATTCTGACCTTGGGGACCAGGTTTGGGAAATCATTGTGAAGGAAAGCCTACCCATCAATGCTCACAACCATCTCCAAGTATCAATTCCCATTTTCGGTCCAGAACGCTATGGCTTAGCCCCCCTCATTTACTAGTTCCTTTCTTGAGTCTCTCCAACATTTCTACCGTCTTTGCGGTCAAAGACTTCCTTTCACCCATCTTCATGCATGGAACACATACTTCAAAACTTCCTCAATCCAACTCTGGCCCACTGAAGACCCATGGTATGGAGTATCACTTGGTCATCTATATACCCACAAAGAAGACTTATGGAGGAAGCTAGGGATCCATGATTTTTTGTTTAGAGAACAGAAAATCCATATAGACAAAGCTTTCCTCTATGCTTGCAGCTCAATTATAGGGTGTAGAGACCAACTCCTTCAATTTTTGCATTGGGTTCACGAGTCCCACTTTACAGGACCTAGTCTTCATTCTTGGTCTATGCTTCACTGGATTTGAGGCCAACAATGCTCTGGAAACCCCTAAAGGTGCCTCTTTCTCCTATTCCAAAGTCAAGGATATGTCTTACTCTTTCTGGTTAAAAAATTTTGCAGAAATCAAAGAAACAGTCTTTGATAAAGAGCATACCAATTTTTGATCTTCTAGCTGAATAAATTTGTGTTTTGCGTCAGTTCCTCCAAGATAACTCAGGATTTCACTAGACTTGTTCTTTGCTTGACCCACGTTATTGTATATTATTTTGCCCATATGGTGCTGGCTCTTGCCTATCGTGCTATTCGGTCTTTCATTGAGTTTGATTTTGAGAGTTTTCCTCGTCTTCTCTGGATCATGCAGCTATGGCTGTAGGCATACTTGAAGCATTCGTGCCCTGAACGTAATCCTGGGTCTTCTAACCTTGGCTATTATGGACTCAAGTACAAGGGTGTCTCTCCTTTGGACCATAAAATCAAGGATTGTTTTTCCTAATTCTACCAAGATTTCACCACCAACAATGACTTTACCTGGTTCTTCTTTGATCATAGTCAGGCCTCTAACACATTGAGTGTCTATCCCAGGGACTTTAAATTCAATGAGATTTTGAAAATGCCATCTCCTAGTGGGCCAACTTCCTATACCCTAGAGACCTTCCGTACTATCTCAGTGAATCCCCCTCATAACAATAAATGTGGAGTGGAATACTATAATCCTGCTCAGTTGGCCCGACAATTTGGGTTAATCCAAATGGTTCCCCTATCTCCATATATTTCGGAGAATAAATCTTTCTTGGGCAAGGGCATGTGGTCAGTTGAAATCTTAATAGATATTTACTCTGTCTGTGCCTTAGTTGTCTCCTCAGCCAAGATCTCTTATTTTACTAAGTGTGACTAAGCCACACCGAAGTTTACTCTCCCCGCTGTCGGTCCACCCAAGGTCTACACTATTTTCTGATTCCCCTAAGAAGGTAGCTTTAGTAATTTCAAATAAATCAATATGCAAGACTAACCTTGAGAGTAATGCCTTATTTATGTTTCTTGTAGATTGACTATTATTCTCCTCTTTCCTAGTTGCATTTAACCAAGAAGAAGAAAACTACTCCTTCCAACACTACTCCAAAAGGTGTTGGTATCCAAGGATTCTTAGCCAAGTTGGCCGGTTGGACTATAATCTCTGTAACTAAGCCTTCAAGTGCTGGTGCTTTAGGCTCCTCTAGCTCTACCATTTCCTTTGAGGACAAAATTATTGCTACCCAGAAACTTCTAAAAATTCTCAGTGCTATAGAACCTAAATTCTGCCTACACCACTATATGTTCTCTAATCTAAAGATAAACATTGAGGAAACCCTCCAAGCCTCAGACCTTACAAAAATTGTCAGAGGAAAGCTTCTGACCTTCATAAAAGAGCTTCCCATCCTCATAAAAGACTTCAGCAGCAACCGACTTCGCTGTTCATCTATTTTTGAACACCAATATAGGTACTAAAAAATAACCCAATTTAATCTTTGCAACTTAAGAAAAACGTTGTTGAGTATAGTGAGAAGCAAGGGTATCTCCCGTAGAGGATTGGAATATAACTGCAAATCAATTCTAACTGTGATTTGAGCTAAACAGTATTGTGACTCGAGCTACACGACTAACTTAGAATAATCAATAAGAAGTAGGAAATGTTTTTGATTCTTATAAGAGAAAGAGTCAAGGGAAAACTATCCACCACTAACAATCATGTACTGCTGCAATCTTCAACTCTAATTCTTGATTCACGAATGACGATGTTTAAGATAAAACAATGGCGTGTTGATTTTACCATATTGCTCTCTCTTAATTAGTATGTCTAGTGCATGGCATGTACTCCTTAACTTAGTTCTTAAGATGCACTCTAGAATGGCATGTTCATAGATTCAACACTCAAGAATCATTAAGCACAAAGAAAGCAAACATCACTAAATTCACAAGATGTGGCATGCATCTTACATAACCTAGAAATCAATTCACATGAATATGAGCTATCTTATTCATTGGCTACTTGAGACTTTATGAAGATATGGGTGATCAATCATATTGTCCTAGCAATAGAATTCTAAGACATGCATCTAAGCGTGCACTCAAAGAAACATATCTCAGATTTCATCAACAAGTAATATAGTGAAAAGATTTTCATTCGATCTCAAGAAATAAGATTAAAGATTAACGAAGCATCAATACAATCATGTTCGGGCTTCAACCAGCCCCTTAACTGAAGGAAAACTAGCCACTCATCATCTGTTTTGAACACTCAAACACATAAGAGAAAGAGACAACCAAGTAGTAGATCTCCGCTTGCTTGATGCTGGTTTCACCTTCTCTTTGTGTTCTCTGTTCGTTCTTTCCTTCGTCCGTGTGTTCTTCGATGACTTTTACATCCATTTTATAGTTTCACAATAGGGCACGACTGAGACTTTTGAGACCAAATAGAAATTAAGTCCAATTACCATAAGGAAGTGATTCTCCTAATTGATACAGAACTCGACTTTCAATACACTTCTCCTTATGGAAACTGAACTTAATTGACTGAGAGAGTTGTCATTGACTTCTAACACAAGATTCGAGTGCCCCGTAATCTCCCAAGATTTGTTTCGTGTCTTGAGTACCAAGAATAGTAACTTGAGGTATCAAATCTTCTAATTTCGTATATAATTTCTACACTGAACCACTGATGCTAAAACTGATGCAACTTCCTCTAGGGAACTCCAAATCACGAACCGTAAAATTCTATGGAAACTAGACTTCTAGATTTTTCCAATGGTATATCAATCATTGTCCAGTTCTTCCTGAACGCATCCAGTTTATTCCGTGAATTTGACGAATCTGTTTAGGAACCTGACTTGGCTTCAAAATTGTGAACATATTCATCTTTTCTCATTTCACCATATTTTTGCCTCTTTAGCTCTCAATCACCATTAGGGACGTATTCCTTCAAAACTTACACAAAACACATCAAAACAACCAATTTCACAAAGGAAACTAGTGCAAAGTATAGGAATGAAGGATGTAAAATGGGCAATAAATATGTGTTATCAAATACCCCCAAACCTGAACTCTTGCTAGTCCCCGAGCAAAAATGATAAACAAAAGATAAATAATAACCTAGGCCACTTTTGTAGGGAAACACGATGACACTTAGCGTGTGTCACAAGCCTTTAAACCTCTAGGTGTCGTTAGTAGGAGGAGTTGTGTCTCCTGAGGGTTTACTAAAACGATACCAACAAACATTTATGAAACCAAAATTGTAAAGGGCATCCCTTAAACGAACTAATAGAAACCAATGTGTGTCAATCGTACTCAATGAACTAAGATCATGCCACTATAAGGAAATACATCACAATGTAAAGAATAATGCAGATACTCATAAAATCCAAGCTTCAAAGAAACACCATACCTGAATGCCATGGAATAAATTCGTCTCGACTCTACACCTCACATGATAACTTTCTCTCCTTTTCTTTTAATTCACTCAGAACCTAGGGCTTGAAATCTCTCACAAGCATACGTGGCGGAAGTTATGTGAAACAGGTAAAGATATTCCACGTATGAATATATGACAATGAAGCACATTTGTAGAAAGAAGATCTCACGAAAGAAATCAGATACTAAGAACACAGATAAACCATAACACTTATCTCCACTTCCAAGAGAAAAACCCAAAAATCAGTTAGGTCTTTTATTATGGTTGTAACGTAAGGTAAGGCTTATGGGTAGGAAGGAAAGGAATACAAAGGGATTAGAGCTTGAGCTATACTAAAGTCTTGCATTCATGAAGTACAATAGGTTGGCCCGCTTATCAACTTTGTAATTGGTGTCCAGGCCTTCAGTGCTCTTCTTTTTTTTTTTTTCACTTGGGAGCTCAAATGATTTTTCCTTAATTTGTGAACTCATATTCTTCTCAACCACAATTTCGTTCCTTTTTTTTTTTTTACATCATATTTCTTTCTTCCAATCAAAGCACAATCTGCCTCGGTACACACCATATTTTTTCTTCTTTTATTTCCAGCTCAACCTTCAAATTTCTATAAGATTACCTTGACATAGCTCAAGCTACAAGGTAGGTTCAGAACAGGGCAAGCTGGATAAGTTGAGGGTAATGAAAGAAAAGGCTTAAGTGTTTGGTTTCAATAGGGTAAACGGCGCACACAAAAGGTAATGAATTCAAAAGGTCTAACAAGGGTAAGACACACATAGCCTAACTTCATCTTTCAGGGTTCATTCAACTCAAAAGCAAAGGCAAGCATCATGATATCTGTATAGAGATTAGTTCTTTAGTATCCAATGCAAGGCCTAGTGAGATCAATCTAAACGATGAAGTTGAGAGTGTTTAAGAATAGAAATAACAATGCATCTCTCAAAAAAAATCAGTATAGGCTCAAAAATCTCACAAGGTAGTCTCCACTATTTTTCCACAGTTCATTCTGCTATGGCATCCTTGTCCACCAAGATATTAAGAGCACAACACAAATAAATGAATCATCTATGATGCAATCCCTACGTGACACTCTCTCAGTCAAAGATTATTGATCAATGCACAACATATACATCTCCATTAGTAAGCAAAAGTAGCACTTCAAATCAAGATTTCAAAACAGTTTTTTTTTTTACTAACTCTAAACATTTCCCACACCCCCAAACCTAAACTAAACATTGTCCCAATGTTAAGAAAGTAAAACACAGAACAAGCTAAGCCAAGCATGGAAAGAGGGAAACACAATTAACCATTAGAAATTAAAACTGAAAAGAAAAGAAAAGTTACTTGAGTGTAGCCTTCTTCTCCCTTGTTGGGTTGCCTCCCAAGTAGCGCTTGAGTTAACTTCTTCAGCCTGACGGCACCACAAATCATGCACTAACATCAGGGTCGTGGAGAGGTACATTCTCCACCAATCGCTCTGTGACCAACTCAAGGTATGGCTTAAGCCGATGCCCATTCACCTTAAAAATGCTCCCTATTTTGGATTCTGAATTTCAACTGCACCATGAGAGAAAACATTAGTAACAACAAATGGTCCACACCAACGAGAGTGAAGTTTATCCGGAAACAACTTAAGTCGAGAATCAAAGAGAAGGACTTTCTAGCCAACTTCAAAAGTCTTCGTGGCAATTAGCTTATCATGAAACGCCTTTGTCTTCTCCGTGTAAATTTGAAAATTCTCATATGCTTCAGTCCTTAACTCATCAAGTTCGTTCAACTGAAGACGTCTATGATCACCCGCCAACCTCATATGCAAATTGAACTTCTTGACGGCCCAATAAGCACGGTGTTCAAGCTCCACCGGAAGATGGCATGACTTCCCATATAATAACCGAAAAGGACTCATGCCAATGGGGGTCTTGTAGGCAGTTCTATATGCCCATAAAGCATCGTCCAACCTATCACTCCAATCTTTTCGGTTTGTATTGACGGTTCTTTCTAGAATGTGTTTAATCTCTCTATTCGAAACTTCTGCTTGACCATTCGTTTGAGGGTGGTATGGTGTAGACACTTTGTGAGTGATATTATACTTCTTCAACAAAGCTTCAAAGGATCTGTTACAAAAATGAGTGCCTCCATCGCTGACAATAGCTCGAGGCGTACCAAACCTTGAAAAGATTTTAGCTCGAAGAAAACTGAGAACAACTTTAGAATCATTAGTCCGAGTGGCCTGTGCCTCCACCCACTTAGAAACATAATCTACAGCGAGAAGTACATAAAGGAATCCATGAGAAAAAGGAAATGGACCCATGAAATCAATGCCCCAAACATCAAAGATTTCAACAATATTGAATGGGTTTAGTGGCATTTGATTTCTTGGGCCAATATTACCTGTCCTTTGACAATGATCACAAGTCTTACAAAAATGATATGCATCCTTGAACAATGATGGCCAATACAAACCACTCTCAAGTACTTTAAGAGCTTTCCTCTTAGCTCCATAGTGGCCTCCACATGCATAAGAGTGACAAAAAGTTAAAATAGAATCAAACTCACTTTCGGGTACACACCTTCTTATCACTTGATCCGGGCATTGCTTCCATAAATATGGATCATCCCACACATAGTACTTTGCCATCGTGACAAGTCTATCCTTTTGTGCTCTAGTGAAGTCCGCCGAAATCTTCTTGGTAACAACATAATTGATGATATCCGCATACCAAGGATCCGCAACCTGCATAGCAAAGATTTGTTCATCAGAAAATTGTTCTTGTAAGGGTAAAACCTCACCTTCCCAAGTTTGAGTATGTGTCATGCGGCTGAGATGATCCGCCACAACATTCTCACACCCCTTCTTGTCTTTGATTTCAATATCAAACTCTTGAAGCAAGAGCATCCATCGAATTAGTCTGGGCTTAGCATCCTTTTTTGTGAGAAGATATTTTAATGCTGCATGATCAGAAAAAACAATCACTTTAGTGCCTATAAGATATGATCGAAATTTATCTAAAGTGAAAACAACAACAAGTAGCTCCTTCTATGTGGTGGTCTAATTGACTTGAGCCTCATTGAGAGTCCGAGATGCATAGTAGATAACGTGGGGCAACTTGTTTACTCGTTGTCCCAAAACAGCGCCCACCGCGTACTCACTTGCATCGCACATTAATTCAAAGGGAAGGCTCCAATCCGGTGGCACAATGATAGGAGCTGTCGTTCACATTCCCTTAAGCTGGTCAAACGCCACTTTGCATTCTTCATTGAACTCAAATTCCACTTCTTTTTGGAGTAGGCGGCAAAGAGGCCTTGTAATCTTTGAGAAATTCTTGATGAAGCGCCGATAGAAACCTGCATGACCAAGAAAAGAACGAACCTACCTCACACATGTAGGGGGTGGTAAAGAACGAACAAGATCTATCTTTGCTTTATCAACTTCAATACCCCTAGGAGATATAATATGGCCTAAAACTATGCCTTGTGTTACCATGAAGTGACACTTCTCCCAATTAAGTACAAGGTGAGTTTCTTGACAATGTTTTAAAACAAGTGACAAATTATGAAGACAATGGTCAAAAGAATTACCGAAAACTGAAAAATCATCCATGAATACCTCAATAATTTTTTCGACCATGTCAGAAAATATACTCGTTATACAACGTTGAAATGTGGCCGGCGCGTTGCATAAACCGAAAGGCATCCTCCTATATGCAAATGTTCCGAAGGGACAAGTGAATGTCGTCTTCTCTTGATCTTCCGGAGCTATGACAATTTGGTTGTAGCCCAAGTAGCCATCCAAGAAACAATAATATGCATGACCTGCAAGACGCTCAAGCATCTGATCAATAAAAGGTAAAGGAAAGTGATCCTTACGAGTAGTATTGTTGAGCTTGCGATAGTCGATGCACACTCTCCAGCCCGTTTGCAAACGTTGAGGCACTAGTTCATTGTCCTTGTTCTTCACAACTGTTATTCCAGATCGTTTGGGCACAACTTGTACAGGACTCACCCATTTACTATCAGAGATAGGGTATATCATACCGGCATCAAGAAGTTTGAGAACTTCTTTCTTTACCACTTCCATCATAGGAGGGTTCAATCGACGTTGGGATTCTCTTGTAGGTTTTGATCCTTCCTCAAGAAGTATTCTATGCATGCATGTGGTTGGGCTTATGCCCTTGATATCTGCTATACTCCAGCCAATTACTGTTCTATGCTCTCTGAGAACTCGAATCAGCTTATCTTCATCCTCTACCGAAAGGTTAGCTTGTATCTGTGGCAAAGCTTCAAGGGCAGCCACTGAACTCTCCAATTCTTCACACCAAATAGCTTCTTGGTTTGTCATTGTGATGGCTGATTGTTGGCATGGTAACAAACCCAATTCCAGCACAGTTTTTAAAGAGTCATCACCCATGCTTGTATCGAATGTATCCTGCACCAAATAATCAAAAGTATCAATGGAAAAACAAGATTGATCATCACAAGGATACCTCATTGCTTCAAAAATTCTAAAGCCAATTTTTTCTCCTTGAATTTCCATGGACAAGGTTCCTTCATAGACATCAATCTTGGTACGCGCAGTTCTCATGAAGGGCCGGCCAAGTATGAGGGGTAAGGAGACTGGCATAACAGCTTCTTCCATCTCCAACACAAAGAAGTCGGCCGGAAAGATCAATTCATTCACACGTACCAAAACATCTTCCAACAAACCTCTTGGTCGTCTAAGTGATCTATCCGCAAGTTGAATAGCCACACTAGTCTCTTGGAGCTCACCTAGATCAAGTGCTTCATAAACAGAAAAAGGCATTAAATTTATAGAAGCACCTAAATCAAGTAAGGCTTTTTCAAACCTTTTTTCACCGATGGTACACGGTATGGTAAAGCTTCCATGGTCTTTCAATTTGGGAGGTAGTTTACGTTGGAGCATAGCTGACACCTCTTCACTCAGAGCTACTGTTTCATGTTCTTCAAATCTCCTCTTGTTAGTGCAAAGCTCTTTAAGAAATTTCACATACTTGGGAATCTATTTTATAGCATCCAAGAGAGGGATGTTTACTTGGACCTTACGAAAGGTATCCAAGATATCGTTTTTGTGTTGCTCCTTCCTGGTTTTCATGAACCTACGAGGGAAAGGAATGGGCACAGTATACGAATTTGAAGCATTGGTTACCTGATGGTCGGTTGTTTGCTTCTCCTCAATATTTTTTTCCATCTCCTTTTGCCCAAAAATTGTGTCTCTTTTGTCCTCCTTCTCTACCACATCATTCTTTCCTTTGTTATTCAACATTGGCTTGTCCAGAACGTGCTTTCCACTCCTCAAAGTCACAGCTACTGCTTGTTCAGGGTTTACTCCTTTAGGATTAATTTCGGTTTGGCTAGGCAGTTTACCCGGTTCCCTTTGAGAAAGAACAGTCACAACTTGACTCATTTGTCTCTCAAGGTTCTCTATAGCCTTATCTTGCTTTTGGAAACGACTATCCGCTTTCTGTATAAAGGAATTAGTGCTATCAACCATCGTCATAACCAAATCTTCAAGTGACTTACTAGGTGCACGTTGCAAAAGTGCTGGAGGATTCATAGCTTGAGCTATTTGTCCTTGGCTCGAGCCTTGAGGTGCAGTAATTGCTTGTTGGACATTGTCATTGTTACTCCATCTTAAGTTTGGATGGTCATGCCAACCCGGATTATAAGTATTGGAGTAAGGGTTATACCTTGACCTTTGTGCCGCATAGTTAGCTTGTTCCAGCTCTGTAGAATACATGTGACAAGTTTCAGTTGTATGATCAATATTGAAACATTTAGCACATACCTCACTTTGAGTAGCTTGTCTTATTGGGAGTATGGTCTTCATCAGCATGTCTAATTTATTTTCAATAGCTGTTATTTGCGAGGAAGATCCATTTCGAACATTTACTTCATAAACACTCCTACTCCTTGATCCTTGTCTTCCTCCAATAGAGAATTGCTGAGAATTTTCACTTAAGGTCTCAAATATTTGAAAAGCCTCATTACTTGTTTTATTCATGAAAGCTCCCCCACATGCTGAGTCCACTAAGACTTTGTTGGCATCGTTCAAGCCTTCATAAAAGGATTGAGCTTGGTCATCTTTGGAAAAACCATGATGAGGACACTTGCGAAACAACTCATTAAAATGCACCCATGCTTCATGAAAAGAATCTCCATCTTTCTGCTGGAAGGCATTTACCTCCTTTCTCAATTGCCTTCTTTTCTGAGCAGGGAAATACTTTGTGATGAACTTGGTAGCCAGCTGATCCCATGTGGTAATAGATCATGCTGGCATAGAATTTAACCACCACTTAGCATCATCCTTTAGAGAAAAGGGAAAAATAATTAACCTGAGTCCCTCTGCATTTAGGTGTTGCATGTTCTGTGTCCTACACAGATCATAGAATTCCCGAAGGTGCATGTTCGGATCCTCCATCGACTTTCCATAAAAGTGTGGTACAGAATTGATCAATTGAGGAGATATGCTATATGTAGATGCTGCAGTAGGAGTAAAGGCAATGCATGATGGCTGAGCTAGATTTTTGCGTTATCCTCAAAAATATGCTGCTCTTCCTCTTCGTCCGAACTAGATCGTGGATTTCGTAATTCGGCGTTGGGCTGCTTCTTTACGATGTAGACGAGCAGTGCGTTCAATCTCTGGATTGTAAACAAGGTCCTTTCCTTGAGAACTTCGAGTGTGCATACAATGAAAAGAGAAACAAAAAGAAAATCAATTTGCAATTAAATAAAACAATCCCCGGCGACACGGCGCCAAAAATTGTTCAGCTATTTTTGAACACCAATATAGGTACGAAAAAATAACTCAATTTAATCCTTACAACTTAATAAAAACGTTGTTGAGTATAGTGAGAAGCAAGGGTATCTCCCGTAGAGGATTGGAATATAACTGCAAATCAATTCTAATTGTGATTCGAGCTAAACAGTATTGTGACTCGAGCTACACGACTAACTTAGAATAATCAATAAGAACTAGGAAATGTTTTTGATTCTTATAAGAGAAAGAGTCAAGGGAAAGCTATCCACCACTAACAATCATGTACTGCTGCAATCTTCAACTGTAATTCTTGATTCACGAATGACGATGTTTAAGATAAAACAATGGCGTGTTGATTTTACCATATTGCTTTCTCTTAATTAGTATGTCAAGTGCATGGCATGTACTCCTTAACTTAGTTCTTAAGATGCAATCTAGAATGGCATGTTCATAGATTCAACACTCAAGAATCATTAAGCACAAAGAAAGCAAACATCACTAAATTCACAAGATGTGGCATGCATCTTACATAACCTAGAAATCAATTCACATGAATATGAGCTATCTTATTCATTGGCTACTTGAGACTTTATGAAGATATGGACGATCAATCATATTGTCCTAGCAATAGAATTCTAAGACATGCATCTAAGCGTGCACTCAAAGAAACATATCTCAGATTTCATCAACAAGTAATATAGTGAAAAGATTTTCATTCGATCTCAAGAAATAAGATTAAAGATTAACGAAGCATCAATACAATCATGTTCGGGCTTCAACCAGCCCCTTAACTGAAGGAAAACTAGCCACTCATCATCTGTTTTGAACACTCAAACACATAAGAGAAAGAGACAACCAAGTAGTAGATCTCCGCTTGCTTGCTGCCAGTTTCACCTTCTCTTTGTGTTCTTGTTCGTTCTTTCCTTCGTCCGTGTGTTCTTCGATGACTTTTACATCCATTTTATAGTTTCACAATAAGGCACGACTGAGACTTTTGAGACCAAATAGGAATTAAGTCCAATTACCATAAGGAAGTGATTCTCCTAATTGATACAGAACTCGACTTTCAATACACTTCTCCTTATGGAAACTGAACTTAATTGACTGAGAGAGTTGTCATTGACTTCTAACACAAGATTCGAGTGCCCCGTAATCTCCCAAGATTTGTTTCGTGTCTTGAGTACCAAGAATAGTAACTTGAGGTATCAAATCTTCTAATTTCGTATATAATTTCTACTCTGAACCACTGATGCTAAAACTGATGCAACTTCCTCTAGGGAACTCCAAATCACGAACCGTAAAATTCTATGGAAACTAGACTTCTAGATCTTTCCAACAGTATATCAATTGTTGTCCAGTTCTTCCAGAACACATCCAGTTTATTCCGTGAAATTGACGAATCTGTTTAGAAACCTGACTTGGCTTCAAAATTGTGAACATATTCATCTTTTCTCATTTCACCATATTTTTGCCTCTTTAGCTCTGAATCACCATTAGGGACGTATTCCTTCAAAACTTACACAAAACACATCAAAACAACCAATTTCACAAAGGAAACTAGTGCAAAGTATAGGAATAAGGGATGTAAAATGGGCATAAATATGTGTTGTCATCTCTGAACTAAATGCTGAGGAAGAAAAAAATAAAGGATCTTGATGCCAAATTTCAAGAGCTCAATCATGAACTACAATCCTCTCTAATAGTTTAGGCTGAGGAGAAGCGAGTTATTGAGAAGTTAAAGCAAAAGATCACCACTCTCTAGGCTGAAGTGAAAATCCCTAAGAAGACTTTCGTTGGTATTTTGCATGGGAATGCTATCAACTAAAGATTCTGAGGCTGTTTATACTCAGCTGTCAAAGCTGGATGACAGAGCTGCTACCCTAGCAAGTGTAAGGTCTTTCATTGAAGTTGACATGGCTACCTCCATTGCCAAGTGGGATTAGTTGAAGGAGATCTATGCTGAATTGGTAATCCCTCCGAAAGAAGTTACTCTTCTAACTACAGATGAGCAACAGAAGATACATCCTTAGCTGGAGGTACAACAATTGTTGAGAGTATCACACCTCTTGCCGATCCTTGATACCTCCTGAGTACCTTCTGAACAATCCATGAAATTTCTCTGTTTTGAGTTGTTTGCCTTTTTTTTTCCAGTTTTTCGATGGTATTTACTTAAGTGAATCTGGTAACTTATTGGATTTTTAATTCTTCTTTTCTTTGGGTTTCTTGGCAGTGTTTTTCTGGCTATTTTTGGATATCTTTCTCTAAATGTGGAAGGGATTTTCTGAATGCTGAATGGTAAGATGATTTGGCTACATGAATTTTATTATGGGTAAGGTGGGGTATATAGGTTTTTTTTTTTGAGCTTTTTTCTACATGATAGAGGATTAGACCAAAGCAGATTTATCTATAGCTTCACATATGGTAGAGTAATACCTTTTAAGATACTTCTCATTTATAGGATGCTTGTGCTAGGTCCCATCTAAATCCTATAACCAGTAAACTCCTATTTTTCTTACGTCCGTCACTTGAAAGGGACTCTCCTATGAAGGTGACCATTTGCAATACGTTGAATCCCTGTGACCAATTGGGAAAATAACTTTCCATATCAAATCTGTTATGGAAAATGTCTTTTCTCATATTATTTTGTTAGAAGCCTTTACGACCTTCTGCTTCTGAACTTGAAGATGATCATAGGCAACAAGTCGAGCTTCATCTTAGGCCTCCAATTCATTCAGCATAGTTTGATAATAAAATCTAAGAGATAATTGATTCTATAGTGTCACCCTTGTTGATTTGACTATCATCTCCATGGGAAGGATCGCATCCTGCCCATAAGGCAGCATAAAAGGTTTACATCTTTTTGATGTTCTATAGACTGAAAGAACTTCTGGTAAAGCCTCATGCCAAGCCCTTGGCCTGTCCTCCACCATTCCCTTAATAATGTTCTTCAAAATTTTGTTATTATACTCTACTTGGCCATTGCTTTTAGCATAATATGGTGTAGAATGTGAATATCAAAACTATATTTCAAAGCAACAGCTTGTACCTGATCCCTAAAGAAGACTGTGTCTCGGTCCGCCACAATATGTAGGGGAAGACTGAATCTGTGAATAATGCTCTCTTTGATGACCTTTATCACATCTTGCTGAATTAAAAATTTGAGCAGAAAGGCCTCCACCCACTTTGTAAACTAGTCCATAGCTACTATGATAAAACGATGTCCTTCATTAGAAGTTGAAAAAATCTTCCCAATGAGATCTATAGCCCATCATCTGAATGGCCATGGCTTTACAACTACTTGCATGGCAATAACTGGTACATGCTTAATATGTCCGTGTATTTGACAAGGCTCGCATCCCTTAGAGGATTGGATACAATATGCCAGGATAGAAGGCCAATAATATTCAAACTTCCTGATGAACCACCTCATCTTTCTTCCTGTTTGATGAGCTCCCCAAATACCTTCATGTCTTCTGCCATGATCTTCATGGATTCCTATTGACTTAGGCATTTTAAGAGCAAATCATCTTCTTGTTGGACCTATGGTCCTATATGTCTAATTTTGATGATATTAAATCATTTATAAATCATAATGAAACATTAAAGCAATATTTGATTTATATGAATTAAATTTAAATGACTATATATTTTTGAGATAGTGCTGGAAATTAAGTTTTGAAAACAAACATACATGGACTAAGTTAGAGCATCAATTTTCCAATTATCATATCTTAACCTACTTAGGTCCAAATGACTTGAAACTTGAATCACATATACATGAAGGTTTAATATATGTTCTAGGACTATAATCATGAGAAATTAAGTGCATCACATATATATTTGGTCATATGCTTAAATTCCGCCAAAACTAGGTTTTACCTAATTTTGTGCATATGTGTTCTTTGTGAACGTGGTGAACCAAATGAACTCCGATTTAAATGAAATTTCGTGTGCATCTTAGTTTCATCACTATGAACATATTTTATTTAGTAAAGTTCAAGAGAAAAGGCCATTTACACTGAGTTTGCAAAATGACTTTGAATTTACACTTAAAATTTATCGGTTTCACTATTAGTGATCAAATTGCTTGGTTGAGTGACCAAACGATTTCCGATTGTTATGAAATTTTACATGGACATTCTAATACATATAAAATGATTTATCATGCAGTAATATGAATTTTCTGGGTTGTTTTTCTAATATAATTAACCTATGCGCTCTATATGAAGCTCTTTGAGCTTACATGCAATTGGGGAGTTCTACCTCCTATTTCCTTGTAGGTTAATCATCATTGTGGTCTCATATGGCTCAGAATTCAGTATGTTCAAGAGTGGTCGAAGTCCAGTTTCTAAGAATGAGCTTGGAGCTCTAGGAAACTATGAAAAATCCTATATTTGCCAACTTTCCACTAAGGCACTTAATCAAGTTGAATGAATCAAACATTGAGGCTATTGGTTGTGGTCTTCATGGAGATACAACTCTTTTCAATCATATGAGACAAACCTTGTCCTCTCTATCATTAGTGATATATTCTTGTTTGACATTTTCACTCAAGACATGTGCTACCAAGAAAGTTATGTTGGTGCAATCAAACAAGATCCTTGACATTTTCACTCAAGACATGTGCTACCAAGAAAGTTAGGTTGGTGCAATCAAACAAGATCCTTGACATTTTCACTCAAGACATGTGCTACCAAGAAAGTTATGTTGGTGCAATCAAACAAGATCCTTGACATTTTCACTCAAGACATGTGCTACCAAGAAAGTTATGTTGGTGCAATCAAACAAGATCCTTGACTAAGGGATCACTTTTGAAGTTTTTGATTCAAAATGAAGGGACAAGATGACATAGTACAATCTACATCCATGGTTGAGAATTAAAGAGAGTTTGAATGGTCAAGATTTGAAGACATACATTGATCAAATGGTTGTGCATAAGACAACTTTCTTGCTTGCAATTTTTGACTTAAAAAAAGGAGCATGTGCAACGTCTATATGCTCTATGGTGGAGATTTGTTTGCTCAAATCATCAATGACCAAGATTAGGAGCTGCAATGGATGGTAGAGATCAACTCTTGAAGTTTGATCCAATGGCTGCAAGCATAGGAGAGAATTGCCTTTAAAAGAGGATCTTCCCTTTCATACAACTTGGAGAAGCATTTGCAATCAAGAGAGAACTTTGTTCAAAGCTTTTAAACATTCAAGCATCCATTGTCTACTAAAATCTCAGCTTCTTCTTGAGCCACTACTCAAGGCCTTCTCACCATTTTGCTGCTGCAAAGAGAGGGTGCTTTCACTTAAGCTCAAGGTGTTATTTCTCCCAAAATCACCTCACCTTACCTACTTGAAAATCCTACCCGTGAGTGTGTGATTGTTGTTATTGAAAGTTCTTCACTTAAATAGCTTAGTGCTAGTTGTGAGAACCTTGGCTAAAAAAACCCATTGAGAAAGTCCCTTTGTTAGGGCATATTACAAACATTGAAGTTTGAGGGAGTTCTTAGAAACCCTTGGTTGTAAAGTTTGAAGATTGTCTTGAAATCTTCAGTTTCAAGGGTGACCTAAAAACCCTTGTGAGTTTTGTGGAGCTCTTGAGAAAACCACATCCTTAGTGGAGGTTGAAAATCCTAGGTTGGTGAACCTAGGTAGTAGACGTAGGAGAAGGGTCTCCGAACTACTATAAATCGTTGTGTCAATTTTTGTTCATTGCATTGTTTGCATGTTGATTGACTAAGTGTTTAATTGTTTCCTAAACTATTTTGGTCATTGCAAGACCATGCATTAAAACTGATTTTCTGCCCTTGTGTGTTGATAATTTTCTTGAGGTTGATAATTGCATTAGTGGAGGTTTCTTTGTTAATTGTCATTAATTTGTTTAAATTGAAAAAGGGATTCCAATTGGAATTTGGGGACACAATTCACCCCCCCTCTTGTGTTAAACTCGATCCGTCACTTCTGGGCCTTTCCTATAAAGTTCTTCATCCTTCAGCATATAGTTAACGACCCTCATTCTAGTATTCTAATATAGCCTAGATATTTCAAGAACTATATCAGGGGATGCCTCCAATCTGAGTCTGAAATTTCCATGTGAAACACGTCCAAGACAACAAGGGCTCTTCTTTTGACAAAAGGTAATAGTCCCTTTGCACTGTAATGGTTCTATCATAGGTGCCTTGAGGATTCTTGATTCTCATGGCCACTTGAGCTAACTCATTTACTTCTGTGTTGAATCTTCTTGGAACATGAGACACAATTGCATCATCAAAATCTTCTAAAAGCTGCTTGGCCACCATGTAGTAAGGTACACGGTCCAAACTATAACATTTGTAGGTTCCTCCCAAGTGATTGATTACCAATTGAGAATCTTCAATGACTTCAATGGTTCATGTGCTTAACTCTCTGATGATCTCTAGTCCAATGATGAATGCCTCATATTTTGTCTGGTTGTTAGTATAATCAAAATCGAACTAAAAGGATAGAATTGTTTTTCGGCCGTCAGGAGAAATGATAATAATACCACATCCTGATACAAAGTCTGTCCTAGAACCGTCATATAGGATTTTCCAGGGATAATAGAATATAGGGATAATAGAATATAAAGAACGTCCTTAACTGTTATGACTTTGTTTCTTCAATGTCTAGACAAGGATGATCAACAAGAAAGTCTGCAAGCAACCATCCTTTCATTGCCTTTTGAGGTTGTTGGAAAAAATATACACATGTATCACTACGCAGCGGAATACCTGTTGTAGCGCAGATTCATGGATCGAGCTGATTAGTTCCACGTCGCTTACCGTTGGTACGTCAGTGACTAACACGGATCTACGAACACGTTTGGACTCGGGGATCGCTACCAGAGTCCTCCCACTATTCACACCCTAACTAGCCTTGATCATGTAGGCGAAAGATCGGAGTTTGAGAGAGAGAGAGCGTTTATGTATATTATTTTGGTGTGTGAAATACAAAGGACTGACCCTCTATTTATAGGCTCATAAGGGATAAGAATTGATATCTTCTAATTTGATTAGAAGTCTATCAAATCTCTCAGGATAATACCATTCAAAATCAAATACTTAATTTGATTAATATCCAACTAGATATTATCCTTAATTATTAATTAAACAAATTAATTGATAATGTGGACGTTTATCCACATCTCCCACTCGTCCACATAGGACTCTTTCTCAAACGTTGTACAGGCAGTAGGGCGTGCGACCAGACGAAGAAGATTCAACACTCGGTTGAACAGTTACACTAAGTTACCACCTAACTGGTGTAACATATCATATAGATATAGTTTATCTATGCTCTAGATAGTTTGACCACACCAAACCAAACACTCTCAACACCTTTTGAGAATAATTTCTGAATAGTGCTTGATTTCCACACAGGTACAAGTACTCATCCATGATCACTTTGTTGCTAAAACAATTTGTGATCGCCTAGGCTATGGATTTGTACTATTAAGGCATGTTATCAAACAATCTTCCTTAATGACTCATATCAATTCGTCTTTGTTTTAATATTTTCTAGTTGTGCCTCATTCGACCGTAACAATATTCATGGCCGTGTATGACACAACTAAGAAAACACTTCAAACTCCAACTACATGATATAGTCTTAAGTCGTAAGAGTATAAATAATTTTCAAGGCTCACACAGTGACAGATAAGGTGTTTTTCATGTCACTCCTGAAGTGGTCGACTTAGCACATATAAAAACATATTACATGCTATGATGAAGCTCCCACTTGATGGGATGTTGACCGACACCAAAGTGTGTGTGTGTACTTACCCCAAGTGTAGGGTATCGTCAAGTAATAAACCGGTGAGTCCGGTATCGATCCACGAGGAAGCAATGCAAATTTGAAGTGAATGATATGCAAATGACTAGCTAACACTAATAAACACAATGAATATCAAATAAAAGCAAGTAAAAGAAATGGGCCGAATGACTCGGTAGCATAAGCGATTTTGTAATCAAAGTGAGCACAAAGTGGATTTAAAACAATTAATTAAAAAAACCTAGTCTCTAGTCCGTCCCGGTGGCTACTCGGTTCTCATACTCAAGGTATCATTGCAAACACACACAACCATACACAATGCATTGTGTGATACTATCAATCATGCATATGCAAAGAGAATTGGGATATAAGACTTCAATTCGTGCATGTAGGCCATCGGGTCTCTTAATCTACGATGAACGCAAAGGGATAAGCACCTAATATTATGGATTAATGTTCCCCCTTTGGGGCTCGGCTTGGCTAACACCCTAGTTTCACACTCAAAGATCAATTAACCATAACTCTCCCATGCACATTCCTAAATTAACCCAAAACCCCATCATCAATACACATAATTAATAGCTATGCAATGAAAAACTCAATTAATTAAGGAAATCATGCAATGGGTTTAACAATTCTCAATCGAACACATTAGATGCAATCCCTAGACTAGACAATCCAAGAATACAATCAAATATGTCATTCCCATAGATCCAATCACACAACTATCACGAAATTAAAAGAGAGAAATCGAAGCTATGATTCTTTGAGCATACCTTGAGTAATCGAAACCTTGCACCCACCGTTCGGGACTAGAAATTAGAAAGAGAACTTAGCCACTCATTATAATGAGAATAAACATCAATTTTATAGATGAAAACCAATGTTTACAATCAAGATCACAAGAACTAAGTAAAATCCTAGAGAGAGAAAGAGAGAGGAAAACAATGGAGGCAAGAAGTTGGAGGAGATGAATTGTGTGAAGGAAGACCCAATCTTAGGGTTTTCTCCTCTTTTTACAATAGAAATTACCTATCTACCCTTATAAAGTCGTTCCCCATTGGTGACAAGCATGAGTTACCCCAAATACCCTTAAAATTCTAGTGCAGAAAAATTGCAGTTCCGCGGTAGGTGTCCGGACAGGTGTCCAGACACTTCATGCATCCATCAACTTTGAAGCCTCTGCCTCAATTTGTGAAGAAAGCGTCCGGACGGCACTTGAGGTGTCCGGACAGGTGTCCGGACACTTTCTGAATCCTAGCTTCTTCTTTCAGCTCCAAAGGTGATCAATTCAGTCATTTACGCCCGATATCCTGCAAAACCAACGGGAAACATGTATAAGAGTAAAATTACTTTATTTTAACACAAATGCATTACTATAAGCACTAGGACCTCCTAATTAGATGATATTAGGACCTCAAACTAGAGGTCCGATCACACCCCCCAACTTAGACGTTGCTAGTCCCTAGCAATGCAAACACTACCTAAAAAAAAAATAAAAACCTAAC
Source organism: Tripterygium wilfordii (assembly GCF_013401445.1). Lineage (NCBI taxonomy): Eukaryota > Viridiplantae > Streptophyta > Magnoliopsida > Celastrales > Celastraceae > Tripterygium > Tripterygium wilfordii. The sequence goes on from NC_052250.1 coordinate 5,236,165, forward strand.
TCACTAACGTAGGAATCACGGTTGCATTTAGCATATGCAACAAGCCTTTAAACCCCTAGGTCACCCTAGTGGACGAGTTGTAGTCTCGTGAGGGCTTATCAGAGCGATACCCACAAACACTTGCCTAGGGATCCACCATTACTTTGAAAGCATCATAAATGATTCTTAAGTTCTCACATGTAAGAAGTAGAGCTAATCCCCCAATTCCCCTGCTTGGTCAAAAACATGCAAAATCTTTGAAAAATCAATCTCAATCCCCTTAAAAATGACCAAGAACATTTTATACTATGAAAAATATATGTGCAATCAAACTAGACAACTCAACATATTCACACAAGCAAAACCTTGTTATGGACCCTTTTGGTGTTCATAAATTCCCAATCCCAAATGTACACAAAAACATGAAAGCATTGTGCTAAGTGAATGACTTACACAATTGAATTAAATGTATGTGCTTATAAAAGATAATTTGGATGGGCATAGCTTTGAGAAAGAAATCACCTACAAGAGCAATTAATGCATTCACCAACTTACTTGCTTACCTTGGATCAAATTCATCAAAAGGTTAAATGGGTTGTAATGTGGTCATGGGACAAGGTAGGAAGAATTTGGATCTAGGTAACAAGTTGCAAGGTTAAGTTCAAACATGTGAGCTAAACTCTCATTTTTGTCACCCCTTCCATTGTACCACAATTTCAAACACTTCTCATCCTTTACACACAAAGGATTAACTTTATTGCATACACCTTTTTTTCTTTTTTTTCTTTTTTTTTTTGATATTTTTCTTCTCTTTTCTATGCTTTTTTTTCTTTCTTTTTTTTTTAATGTAACATCATTTATACAACAACTCTCATAATTTTTTTTCATAATAAGGAGGGATAATATCACTACTGATTTATTTTTCAAGCTCCTACTCAACCTTGCAACCAAAGCTGGGAAATATTTAAGGAAGTGGTTCACACAAGGCTTGTAAGTGAACTAAAAAGGCTTAAAGAAATTTAGGCTTATAATCACTCACAAATGAATAGGCTAGGCTCAAATCTCTCAACCTAATGAATCATTCAATCCTAAGTTCACAGGCAAGTGGCAAAATACAAAAATCACACTTCTCAGTAATCAAATGTAATGGATGCAAAGCTACTGAAGAACACGCGCATAAGATGTCAAATGAATATCAATGAAAAACATCACCCGAAACCCAATGTGTATCAATGAAGAATGGCTCAAAGGAATGAGAAGGGTAAAAAGGTAATTTTTCAGACAAAAGGATCCAAAAACGCAGTCATACAAATGCTTCAATGCCAAGATGTCTGCTTAACTACACAAGTTTATATCAAACTAGGTCCCAATCATCCCAAGAAAGATTGATTACAATTATTCCACTCAATTGCATGTATCAACTTTACAAAAGAAATCAAGAAACCTACTCTACACTTGCACGTTTGAACAAGAATAAGAAATTAACATTCAAATTGGTAGTGAATCCCAAAGGCCTCTACCCTTCCCCTCCTAAAGTCCATCTAGCATGTATGAACAACAAAGCGCAACACAATAAGATAAAGGGTAGGAAGTCATACCATACTCTTCAAAAGTGGTTGGAATCATGAGAAACGAAGCATGTCCTGAAAAAGTTAATACCAACCACACTATCCAAGCATGACACAACAAGACTTTTTTTTTTTTTTTTTCAAAATTTTCAAATTTTTGATATTCACAAAAGCACACCAAAATAAAGCAAGTTTCACAATGGATTCACAATTCCCTCACCCCCCAACTTAAATGAGACATTGTCCCCAATGTCAAGAATGGAAAACAAGGCAAGAACAAATTGTGAAATGCATTGTGAACATACAAAAACACACCAAAAATGAATAAAAAAAATAATCTAACACTACATATTTACAAGAGAGCTCTTTTCACGCACACTAGGAAGGAGTGGGATCCACAAGGTCCCATTCTTCGGCCAATTCATTAAAATTTTCCAAGTATGGTTTCAAACGTTGGCCATTAACCTTAAAAGTTTTTCCACTCCTAGGATCATCAATGTCAATGCTTCCATATGGGGAAACCTTACGGATAATAAAAGGTCCGGTCCATTTGGTACGTAACTTCCCGGGAAACAAGTGTAACCGGGAGTTGTATAAAAGAACCTTTTGTCCCTCATGAAAAACTTTCCTCACAATGTGCTTGTCATGGTATCTTTTCATTTTAAGCTTAGCAATTTTAGCATTTTCAAAAGCATCATTCCTCAACTCCTCAATCTCTTGGATTTGGAGTTTGCGATGCCCCCCAACTTGATCGGTGAAGTCATTCAAAGTGCGAATGGCCCAATAGGCCTTGTGCTCCAATTCCACCGGCAAGTGGCAAGCCTTGCCATAGACAAGTCTATAAGGAGACATTCCAAGGGCAGTCTTATACGCAGTACGGTAAGCCCACAAAGCATCAATCAATTTTGAAGACCAATCTTTTCTATTGGGACCAACCGTTTTTTCAAGAATACGTTTAATCTCCCTATTTGCCAATTCCGCTTGGCCACTTGTTTGTGGATGATATGGGGTGCCAACTTTGTGCAAAATGCCATATCGTTTCATCAAAGTTCTAACCGGGGCATTGCAAAAGTAAGACCCACCATCACTTATGATGGCTCGAGGCATCCCAAATCTTGAGAAAATGTTTTCTTTTAAAAATTTTATCACAACTTGGTGATCATTTGTTCGAGAAGGGATGGCTTCTACCCACTTGGACACATAATCCACACCAACCAAGATATACAAATAACCAAATGAATTAGGGAAGGGTCCCATGAAGTCAATGGCCCAACAATCGAAAATTTCCAAAATGTTAATAGGTTGGAGGGGCATCATCTCACGTTTTCCTAAATTACCTAGCCTTTGGCAATTGTCACAAGATAGGCAATAAGCATGGACATCTTTGTGCAAAGAAGGCCAATATAAGCCACTTTGAAGAATTTTGGCTGCGGTCTTTTTGGAGGAAAAATGGCCTCCACAAGCATATTTATGGCAAAAGGCCATGACACTTTCAAATTCATTATCGGGAATGCACCTCCTAATCACTTGATCAGAACAATACTTGAACAAATATGGGTCATCCCAAAAGAAGTTTCGCACATTGCGAAGAAATTTGGATCTATCAATCTTACTCCAATGAGATGGCATGTTTCCGGTCACCAAAAAGTTGGCAATGTCCGCATACCATGGAGTCAATTTAGAAGAGATGGCATTAGTGAGGAGGAGTTGTTCATCCGGGAAATGCTCATTGATGGGTAGGCCATGTGAAATCAAATTTTGTCCGGGAAGTCGAGAGAGATGGTTGGCTACTACATTCTCCACTCCTTTCTTATCTTTAATTTCAATGTCAAATTCTTGAAGTAAGAGAATCCATCTTAACAACCTAGGCTTGGCATCAGCTTTTGAAAGTAGATACTTCAAAGCTGCATGGTCGGTAAAGATGATGACTTTCGAGCCAACCAAATAGGACCTAAACTTGTCCAAGGCAAAAACTATAGCTAGTAATTCCTTTTCGGTAGTGGTATAATTCACTTGAGCATCATTCAAAGTCTTACTAGCATAGTATATAACATGAGCATGTTTTTCTTTTCTTTGTCCTAGGACCGCCCCAACCGCCACATCACTTGCATCACACATGAGTTCAAAGGGCATACTCCAATCGGGAGTTTGCATAATGGGTGCGGTGGTTAGGGCACCTTTCAAATCATCAAAAGCTTGTTGACATTGTGGTGTCCATTCAAAAGAGACATCTTGAGCAAGCAAGTTACTTAAAGGTTTGGCAATGGCACTAAAAGAATTAATAAACCTTCTATAGAAACCCGCATGTCCCAAAAAAGATCTCACATCTTTAACACATGTAGGGGGAGGTAACTTTTGAATTAATTCAATTTTTGCCTTGTCAACCTCTATCCCTTTGGAGGACACAATGTGTCCCAATACAATTCCATGTGTCACCATGAAATGACACTTTTCCCAATTGAGAACCAAGTGGCTCTCCTCACATCTTTTTAACACACTTGCCAAATTAGCAAGGCATTGGTCATAGGTGTCTCCGTAAACCGAGAAATCATCCATAAAGACCTCCACAATCTTCTCAACCATGTCACTAAAGATACTCATCATGCACCTTTGAAAGGTAGCCGGAGTATTGCATAACCCAAAAGGCATGCGTTTATAAGCAAAAGTTTCGAATGGACATGTGAATGTGGTCTTGTCTTGGTCTTCTAAGACAATCTCTATTTGATTATATCCAGAATACCCATCAAGGAAGCAATAATAGGCTCGACCCGCTACTCTCTCAAGGACTTGGTCAAGGAAGGGTAAGGGGAAATGGTCCTTTCTAGTAACCATATTGAGTCTACAGTAGTCAATACACATACGCCACCCGGTTTGAATTCGAGTGGGCACCAATTCGTTCTTGTCATTCGTAACTACCGTAACTCCGGACTTTTTGGGGACCACTTGGGTAGGAGATACCCATTTGGAATCCGCAATGGGATAAATGATCCCCGCGTCAAGCAATTTTAGTACCTCCCCCTAACTACCTCCTTCATGTTCGGATTCAAACGTCTTTGCATTTGTCTAACGGGCTTAGCTTCCTCTTCCATGTAAATCCTATGAGTACAAACCAAAGGACTAATCCCCTTCAAATCAGCAATTGTCCAACCTATTGCCCTTCTATACCTTTGCAAAACTTGAACAAGTTTCTCTTCTTGGGGAGAAGTAAGTAGGGAAGATATCACAACGGGGTATGACTCCTTCTCGCCCAAAAACACATATTTTAATTCACTTGGTAAGGGTTTCCTTTCCGGTGTTGGTGGATGCTCTAGAGATGATTCAAGCTTAGTCTTGGAAGGTTCTAATTCCTCAATAGGTGGGTTGAATCGTCCTATGCTATGGATGGCTAAAGACTCCAAAACCTCATTAATTTCCTCTTCCTCAACTAGAAATTGACTACCTTTTTCGCTCAAAGCTAGCACACCTTCCACCGAATCCCTAGCAAGAGTTTTCTCGAAGTTCTCCTCAACATATGAATGGATCCAATCTACTTCCCTAATGTCTTCAAACTCTCCCATTTGCTTAGACACATTAAAGATGTTCATCTCCGCGGTCATATTCCCAAAAGATAGCACCATGACACCATTCCTACAATTGATCAAAGCATTTGAGGTTGCTAGGAAAGGTCTACCTAAAAGGACCGAAATTGGTTTGCTTAAGCTAGGGAGGGGTTGAGTATCTAAAACCACAAAGTCAACCGGGAAGTAAAATTCATCCACTTGAACTAGTACGTCTTCAACTATTCCCCTAGGAATCTTGACGGATCTATCGGCTAGTTGCAAAGTAATTCTTGTAGGCTTAAGCTCACCTAACCCCATTTGTTGATAGACCGAGTATGGAAGGAGATTAACACTAGCACCTAAATCCAACAATGCTTGCTCAATCCTATGGTTCCCTATGACTATTGGAATGGTGGGGCAACCAGGATCCTTATATTTAGGTGGAGTGGTGGCTTGTAAGATGGAGCTTGCTTGCTCCGTAAGAAAAGCCTTCTCCTTCACATTCAATTTCCGTTTCACGGTACACAAATCCTTGAGGAACTTTGCGTACGAGGGAACTTGTTTGATGGCATCTAGAAGAGGTATGTTCACTTTCACTTGTTTGAAAAGTTCAAACATCTCTTTATGTAGAGCCTCATTGGGTTTCTTCCCTAATCGGTGAGGAAATGGTGGCCTTGGGATACACTCTTTATCCTTAGACGTGTCTACCCTTGTCCTATGTGATTGTCCCTCACTCGCCTCATCGTTTCTTGGTATTTTCTCACCTTTCTCTAAATTTCTGGATGCATTGTCCGGATGATCCAAAATAGGTGTCCGGACACTTGCATCAAGTGTAACATTTTCCTGCACAATTTTCTCCAAACTATTCTCCTTTCCAATATTTCCTTTGTCCTTCCTCCCCACACTATCCCCAAAATTCTGCACCTCATCACTTTGATCAACATTCTCATTTGGTATGGGCCTATCCACAATGCGTCCATTCCTCAAAGTGAGGATGGATTGGGCTTGTTCATGTCCACTCACCCCCCCACTAGTAGATTCCACCACATTGGCTGGTTTGGATGGATTGGGATATGGTTGAGCTGGGAATTTACCCTTCTCATATGTGGTGAGAGCTTGGGTGACCTTAGTGATTTGACTCTTAATATCCTCAATGGCTCTATTGGTTTGTTCTTGAAATTTGTTGGCCTTTTGATTCTCCCCAATTTGAGCTTGCATGAAAATGTTGAGAGTGTCTTCAAGAGACCGCTTGGGAGGTGGAATGTAAGGTTGTGGAGGTGGTTGTGTAACACTTGGAGGAGGCAATTGTTGTTGGGGTGGAGGGGGGAGTGATTGAGATTGAGCATTCCCATCATTCCTCCACCCAAAGTTTGGATGATTCCTCCAAGGGTAATTCTCATTGTAAGAATTGTTGCCTTGGTTATTAGTAGGGTAGGGCTTTCTAAAGTTTTGAGAATTGTTCCCATTGTAACCTTGCCCAAATAGGACTTCCTTACAAGCCGGTAGAGCATTACACTCATCCGTCCTATGATCCCTACTTTCACACAAAGTACAAGCAACTTGTTCATCAACACCAACCACATTTATAGGGGCCTTTTGTGACTCTAAGGACTCCAATTTCTTGGACAACAAAGCAAGTTTAGCATGCACATCATCATTTTCATTCAAAACAAACTTGCCACTAGAGTTTGGCACAACATCATGTCGGGTTAGTGGAGGAGCTTCCCAAGATCGAGATTCCTCCGCCAACCCATCAAAGAAAGTGAATGCTTCATTGGCATCCCTATTCAAAAAATCACCTTGAGTCATGGTGGAGACCAATTTCTTCAAAGATGGAGTCAAAGATTTGTGGAAAAAATTCACAATTTGAAAATTTTGAAATCCATGGTGAGGGCACATAAACAACAAATCTTTAAACCTCTCCCAAGCTTGGAAGAAGGTTTCATGTTCTTTGCAATGAAAATTCATGATTTGTGTTTGGTAAGAGATGGTACGGTGGGAAGGAAAATATTTGTTGAGAAATTCTTCTTGCATTGCCGCCCAAGTCGCAATGGATTGGGGGCGCAAGTTCTCAAACCATTGTTTTGCATGATCCTTCAAAGAGAATGGAAAAAGTTTGAGTCTCAAAATTTCTTGTGAGCATGTGACATCACCAAAAGTAGTACACACCGATTCAAAATCACGCACATGGGAATATGGTCGTTCCGATTCCATTCCATGAAATTTGGGAATCATTTGGAACATTGACGGTTTAAGGCTCACATGTTGTTGGTTCGGTGGCATGATGATGCAAGAAGGTTGGGTTTGCCTTGCGGGATGTGTAAGCTCCCGCAAAGTGCGATGCTCTTGGGCTTGGGCATGAAGGTATTCCATAGGAGGAGGTGCATGAAAGTTTTGCCCAAAAGGAGCATATTGTGGCACTTGTGGCATTTGGTAATACATGGGATGCATATAATTATATGGGGGAGGCATATGGTATGCGGGAGGCATATTGGGAGGTGGGTAGACATTTTGTGGGGCAAATTGCGCCGCATTGTCTTGTTGAAGTGGTTGAGGTGCATTTTGCAAAGCCTGCTCAACTTGAACATTTTGCAAATTTTGGGCATTTGGTGCATTTTGGGCATTGCCAATTTGGACATCTTGCCCTTGCACCGGATTAATCAACTCATCAATATTCACATGTTGCAAAAGACGACGCAATGCATCAAGATTCATATCACCCCCACGTACACTCCCCGCATCACTCACATTTATATCACCACCTATCCCATCTCTATTAGACCCATGCCCACTAACATTATCTCTAGGTTGAGACATGATGGCAAGGAACAATAGCAAGTAGCACACAAAAGTAGCAATCAACCACGTCAAATAACACAAGATTTTTTTTCAATTAATGAATAACCAAGAACAATATTAAGCAAGAACAAGAGCAAGGATAGGAATAGAGCAACAATCAACCTTAGGAACAATAACACACCAAGATGTAACAAGTAGTGATAAAAATAAAAATGCGCAAAGCTCTCTCAAACAACGCAGCACTACCAAGCAACAAACAAGGTGGCATCCATCGCCCACAAGAATCTAAGTTAGCCCCATCCGCCAAATTCTCCTCACAAAATTTTATTTTATTTTTTTCCTTTTTTTCCGCTCTTTTCAGCAGCTACACTAAATCAACTACACTAGAAAGCAAGTAAAAGGGAGGAACGAAGTTACCCTTGAAGCGTGACCGTGCTCCTTCCTTATTTGATGGTGTTTAATAGCATAAAGCTAGCATCTACTAGCCACCCAGCTCCTTCTTTGACATCCGCTTCCCCGGCAACGGCGCCAAAAACTTGACCGACACCAAAGTGTGTGTGTGTACTTACCCCAAGTGTAGGGTATCGTCAAGTAATAAACCGGTGAGTCCGGTATCGATCCACGAGGAAGCAATGCAAATTTGAAGTGAATGATATGCAAATGACTAGCTAACACTAATAAACACAATGAATATCAAATAAAAGCAAGTAAAAGAAATGGGCCGAATGACTCGGTAGCATAAGCGATTTTGTAATCAAAGTGAGCACAAAGTGGATTTAAAACAATTAATTAAAAAAACCTAGTCTCTAGTCCGTCCCGGTGGCTACTCGGTTCTCATACTCAAGGTATCATTGCAAACACACACAACCATACACAATGCATTGTGTGATACTATCAATCATGCATATGCAAAGAGAATTGGGATATAAGACTTCAATTCGTGCATGTAGGCCATCGGGTCTCTTAATCTACGATGAACGCAAAGGGATAAGCACCTAATATTATGGATTAATGTTCCCCCTTTGGGGCTCGGCTTGGCTAACACCCTAGTTTCACACTCAAAGATCAATTAACCATAACTCTCCCATGCACATTCCTAAATTAACCCAAAACCCCATCATCAATACACATAATTAATAGCTATGCAATGAAAAACTCAATTAATTAAGGAAATCATGCAATGGGTTTAACAATTCTCAATCGAAAACATTAGATGCAATCCCTAGACTAGACAATCCAGGAATACAATCAAATATGTCATTCCCATAGATCCAATCACACAACTATCACGAAATTAAAAGAGAGAAATCGAAGCTACGATTCTTTGAGCATACCTTGAGTAATCGAAACCTTGCACCCACCGTTCGGGACTAGAAACTAGAAAGAGAACTTAGCCACTCATTATAATGAGAATAAACATCAATTTTATAGATGAAAACCAATGTTTACAATCAAGATCACAAGAACTAAGTAAAATCCTAGAGAGAGAAAGAGAGAGAAAAACAATGGAGGCAAGAAGTTGGAGGAGATGAATTGTGTGAAGGAAGACCCAATCTTAGGGTTTTCTCCTCTTTTTACAATAGAAATTACCTATCTACCCTTATAAAGTCGTTCCCCATTGGTTACAAGCATGAGTTACCCCAAATACCCTTAAAATTCTAGTGCAGAAAAATTGCAGTTCCGCGGTAGGTGTCCGGACAGGTGTCCGGACACTTCATGCATCCATCAACTTTGAAGCCTCTGCCTCAATTTGTGAAGAAAGCGTCCGGACGGCACTTGAGGTGTCCGGACACTTTCTGAATCCCAGCTTCTTCTTTCAGCTCCAAAGGTGATCAATTCAGTCATTTACGCCTGATTTCCTACAAAACCAACGGGAAACATGTATAAGAGTAAAATTACTTTATTTTAACACAAATGCATTACTATAAGCACTAGGACCTCCTAATTAGATGATATTAGGACCTCAAACTAGAGGTCCGATCAGATGTCACTAGCTTAAACATCATACGGATTTTTCATAGATGCTACACAATCAGCCAACTTAAAATATCAACTGATACATTTTGTCCGGCTTTCGTAAGGCTTATATGTGGTGATTAATCACACATTCGACTATAGAAATAGTCTCATCTCAGACTTATTGAGGTGACGTATAAATTAAGCAACTTATGCAAAAATAAACCACACATGTCACTACTTAAGTGACAACTAGCTTTCTTGTCTCTTTCTACCAACCGCGCAGGTGATAGAATTATTCCCCGTGTGAGTAAGGAGATCGTAGCCTTGTGACATTAAATTGTGCCTAAATTTATGGTGTAATAAACATAAACATATTATGAATAATACTTCATTTTATTTCATAAAAAAAATGAGAATCCAATAAATACCCTTCACATAACTAGAGTCTACGTAGACCCATTGTTCTAACATGAAATGAAAACAAATATCTAGGTATTGCTTTTGTTAATGGGTCAGCTACTATCTCTTTGGTGGGAATGTGTTTAAGGGTAACTTCTTTCTGGTTGACCATAAGTCGGATATTATGATAACGAATATCAATATGCTTTGTCTTCCCATGATACTTGAGATTCTTTGCATACTCCAAGGCGGCCATGCTATCGAAGAAAATCTCGACAGGCTTTTCAATCTGAGAGGTAGCCTCGAGATGTCGTAAAAAACGCCTTAACCAGACGGCCTCCTGAACTGCAGCTGAACATGCAACGTATTCAGCTTCCATTGTTGATAGAGCGATGCAGCTCTGCTTTTTGCTACACCAAGATATTGCTCCTCCACCAAGGATAAACACATATCTAGAAGTGGATTTTCTTTCGTCTCTATCACTGGCCCAATCAGTGTCACTGAATCCAGTTAGTTTTAGGTTTCCTCCACCATAGCAGAGGATTAGATCTGTGGTTCCATGAAGGTAACGAAATATTCTTTTCACGCCTTCCCAGTGGGTAAGACCTGGATTACATTGATATCGGCTCACTAGGCCAACTGCAAAACAGATGTCAGGACGAGTACACAACATAGCGTACATCAGACTCCCAACTGCACTAGCATACGGAACCTTGCTCATCCTATTTCTTTCTTCGTCTGTCTTAGGGCATTGATCAAGTGATAAATATTGACCCTTTTCAACAGGGGTATCAACGGGCTTTGATTGATGCATGCGGAACTTCTCCAAAATTTTCTTAATATAATTTTCTTGAGACAAACCAAGAATTCTTTTGGATCCATCCCTCATGATCTTGACGCCAAGCACATAGTTAGCCTCACCCATATCCTTCATTTCAAAAACGGAGGATAGCCAATCTTTCATGGCATTAATCATCCCCATATTATTCCCAACAAATATAATGTCATCTACGTATAGAGACAGGATCAAAAAACCTTCTCCTGTCCTTTTGACATATACACAATGGTCATCTTCAATCATATCCATGCCTGCCAACAAAATTGCTTCATGGAACTTGAGATACAATTGTCTAGACGATTGTTTGAGACCATATATGGATTTTTTAAGACGACGCACTTTGCCTTCTTGTCCTTCTGCCACAAAACCAAAAGGTTGATCCATATAGATCTCCTCATCCAGCTTCCCATTTAAGAAAGCTGTCTTAACATCCATCTGGTGTAGCTCCAAATCTAAATGAGCTACTAGTGCTAGGATCGAGCGAATAGAGACAAATCTCACCACAGGAGAAAAAGTCTCTTCGTAGTCTATACCCTCCATTTCGGTATAGCCTTTCGCTACAAGTCGGGCTTTATGCTTGTCAATTGAGCCATCGGCCTTCCTTTTTACTTTTAAAGCCCACTTATTGCCAATGGACTTTCGGCCTGGTGGAAGGTCAACCAAGTCCCAAACTTGGTTCTTTGCCATTGACTCCATCTCATCGTTCATGGCAGCTAACCAATCATTGCAAGCAGGTGATTGAAGTGCTTCTTTGTATGAAGCTGGCTCATCTACATCTAATAGAGAGCATAACAACACATGTCCTGCAACTCCAAAATGTCGACGAGGATTGTTTCCACGTTGACTTTTCCGTAAGGAGTTTTCATCACTCCCATTATCTATGGCGATTGTCTGAGAAGGACGTTCAAATTCCCTCTCCTCACCAGAGATAGTAGAAGATTTTGTAGACTGTAACTCATACAATTCTAATTCTTTACGGATATCACCAATGCTTGGGAATTCATTCTCTAAAAATTCCACATCTCTGGATTCTGTCACTGTCATACCCCCATCAGGATGTTCACCATACATCACATAACCTTTTGAGTGTTCAGGATATCTGATGAACACCTTTTTGTTAGCCTTTGGGCCAAGCTTCCCATACTTATGGGAGGTAGAGTGAACATATCCTGCTGAGCCCTATGGGTGCAGATGATCGAACTCTGGTTTCCTTTTATTCCAGAGTTCATAGGGAGTAGTAGGCACAGACTTACTTGGAACACGATTAAGTATGTATGCTGCCATAAGCAGTGCATCGGCCCAAAAACTTATTGGGAGTTTGGCTTGAGCCATCATTGACCTAGTCATGTCCAACAAAGTCCTGTTTCGACGTTCCGCTACACCATTTTGTTGCGGTGTCCCAGGAATTGTAAGTTGCCTACTAGTTCCTTTAGTTTCACATAGAAGTTTAAAGGAATCGGACAGATATTCACGTCCCCTATCAGTTCGGAGAGTTTTCAAATTTCTCTCTTGCTGAGTTTCGACTACCGCAACAAAGCGTTTGAAGCATTCTAATGCTTCATGTCGATGGGAAAGCAGGTACATATACCCGAATCGTGAATAATCATCTATAAATGTTATGAAGTACGACGCTCCATGTCGGGCTTCAGCATTCATAGACCCACAGATGTTTGAGTGGACTAACTCCAATGGATGAGAGGCCCTAAGAGCCTTACCAAAAGGCTTTCTTGATGCCTTTCCCATTAGACAATTCTCACACATAGGGAGATTGACTTTTTCAAGCGAGCCCAATAGGCCCGCTTTGGCTAATCTAGCCATTCTTTCTTGACCAATATGGCCAAGTCTAGCATGCCATAACATACCATCTATTTTAGGGAAAGTAATAAGTGCAGAAGAATAAGAAGTGGCATTATAGTAATCCAAATTTAACTTAAAGAAACCATTGACAAGTTGTCCATTAAAGAACAATTTATTATCAAAAAACATGTCAACAACATTGTTCTCAAAATGAAAAGAATAACCTAAAGGCAATAAAGCTAGCACAGAGCGAAGGTTACACCGAAAAGTTGGACAATACAAAACATCATGTAGGATTAAACTGCGACCCCCTAACAATCTAAGTTGATAGGAACCGCATCCCAAAATCTCCACTTGTCCATTATTTCCCAGATAGACATATTGAGTTCCAATTGGGATTCGGTGAAAATCCACAAAGCCCTGTCTGTCACGAACTATGTGTTTGTTCGCTCCTGTATCCAAAATCCAATCAGGAATGGAGTTAGCAACTAATGCATAAGAACAAACATTGACAGAAATCAATTGAGGAACTACCTTCCTAGGCTTAGAACAGTTTCTGGCCAGGTGTCCCTTTTGCCCACAGTTGTAGCACTTCATCTTAGCTACATTCTTCTTGGGCTTTGGCTTCTCAATCTTCTTGCCTTTAGGCTCGTGACCTTTCCATTGCTTCTTTTTCCCTCCTCCTTTTCCCTTATACCCATTTCTGGGTTTGTTGGGAGCGTTGGGCACTAAGGCCACTTTCTTGGTAGTAGCTTTGCAATCAACTTCTAGCTCAAGGTGACGGGAAATATCATCGAAGGTCTTGATATTCTCTGAGTGAGTCATCAATTGCTCCATGTGGGCCCACTCAGGGTCCGGCAAGGAATGGATCACGGCCAACATCTGTTGCTCAACACTGAGCTCAACACCAGCATTCCTCAAATCCTTAATCATGCCCTTCATTGCACGAAGATGCTCGGGCATTGTGTGATTTGGGAGCAATGTATACTCATTGAATTTGAGGTTCAAGGCACAAAGTCTAGTGGCATTGGTTTGCCAAAACTTGAGTTTGAGCTCATTCCACATGGCCTGAGCCGTAGTGCAATCCTCAAAATCACCAATTAGGTCATTTTGCATAGCACTAAGCATTGTGAACCGTGCACAACGATCCTTTTTGACCCAATTGTCATAGGCTTCCTTGTCACGGCGGTGCTGGGTAGTGTTACCTTCTACGGGTGGCACCATAGCCATCTCCAAGGTCTCGAGCACTTCTTGCTCGTTGAGAAGATACTGAATCTTCCTCCTCCACACATCATAATTTTCAGATCCAATTAACTTTTCTCCTTTATTAAGGTCAGCAATAACATTTTTCGAGACCATTACTACAAAAGTAAATGAAGGTTGGATTTTAATATGGCACAATTTATCAACTTCAAATATAAAAATCAAATAATTTTCCTAAAAATACGAGATCGAAAAATCGCTATGCTCAAGTCATCACCCACAATCAAAGGAAAAATCATTTAACCGTCATATTTCATCAATCAATAATCAAAGAACGAATCTTTATGATCCATCATATTAACAATATAATATGTAAGCAATATTGCACATAAATTTATTATTATAAGCACTAAACTTATAATAGATATATTATGAGGATTATTATGCACATAGCACAAAAAAAACTTTTTGAGCTTTCTAAGTTAGGGACTAACAAATTTAGCAACCAGATTGTTCCCAGGAAATAGATGGCCTTCCGTTTAATACGGCGCACAATTAAGTAACCCTTTTCTCGATAGAATTTTCTAGACATTGCTAATAACGTTTTGTCACTAACAAAGATTGCCCAAACAATAAATGCATAACATATATGCAGATCATAATTCAACGAATGAATTTAATCACAATTAAAATCCTCATTATAATTCAACAAATGAATTATTAATCATACAATACAAAAAAAATGATTATTTATAATCACAAACACTAAGCACACAATTAATAAAATCTTGTGAGTCATCAATTAATTTAAGATATCACATAAATATCAAAAAATAAACATGGATCAAATTATAATAGGAAAACACATTTGTAATATAAGTTTACTTAAAACGTGGGTTTAAGTCCAAAAAACATATTTTTAGGATTTATCATAAAGACATAATCTTTATTCTAGCCCAAATAAACTTTATAGTCCAAGTTAGGACTAAGCCCATTTTTCATATATATATATATAATACATATATAGCCCATTAGTCTTTAGTCTAACCAAAAAAACAAAAACCCATTTAGTCTTTTGTCTAACCAAAAGAAAAAAAAATTAAGCCCGTTTTGATTTAAAACATATAATCGGCCTAAGACCATATTGGACCACAAAAGTCCCTACTTTTTATATAGCAATTGTTGTAACATATGCAACGACAAGACTAAAACGATTATATATATATATATATATATATATATATATATATATAAACAGAAGTATGTAAACAGAATTATAAACAGAATTATATATATATATAAACAGAAGTATATAAACAGAATTATATATATAAATAGAATTATAAACAGAATTATATAAACAGAATTATATATATATAAACAGAATTATATAAAAATAAGATGGTTCACATAAGTGTCATTAATTAAAAAAAACGATTTACACAAAATCATAAGATTAAAATCAATTTAATCAATTGATGATTAAACCTATTTAACCATAAATACGGGAACTAAATGAACCACGCTCCGATACCAATGTTGGAAAAAATATACACATGTATCATTACGCAGCGGAATACCTGTTGTAGCGCAGATTCACGGATAGAGCTGCTTAGTTCCACGTCGCTTACCGTTGGCACGTCGGTGACTAACACGGATCTACGAACACGTCTGGACTCGGGGATCGCTACCAGAGTACTCCCACTATTCACACCCTAACTAGCCTTGATCACATAGGTGGAAGATCGGAGTTTGAGAGAGAGAGCGTTTACGTATATTATTTTGGTGTGTGAAATACAAAGGACTGACCCTCTATTTATAGGCTCATAAGGGAAAAGAATTGATATCTTCTAATTTGATTAGAAGTCTATCAAATCTCTCAGGATAATACCATTCAAAATCAAATACTTAATTTGATTAATATCCAACTAGATATTATCCTTAATTATTAATTAAACAAATTAATTGATAATGTGGACGTTTATCCACAGAGGTGTATACTGAAAAGAAAATTCCATTAAGGCGATAAACCATTTTCCAATTATTCCTCTGATTATTGGTCTGGATAGCAAGTATTTGAAAATGTTAGTCTTGCACAGGAGGAAAACTATGACCGACAACATGTAGTGTCTGAGCTTAGTAGCTGCAAAGAAGAGACTCAAGCAATGATTATCAATAAGAGAGTATCTCTACTCTATATAAAATAGAAGCCTGCTAAGATAATAGACTGCCTGCTCTTTCCCATTCTCATTATCTTGAGCTAAGAGACAACCAATGGACCCTTCTACTACTAAAATACACAGCTTCAATATTTTCATAGGTACAAGAGGAGTAAGGATAGAAGGTCTTGCTCGATACTCCTTGATCTTCTGAAATGCTTGTTGATGTCTTTCCTCCCAAATGAACTTTTCCTTTTTTAGTTTTAGGAGCTCAGAGAATACCTAGACTTTCCCTGCAAGATTGGAAATGAATCTTTTAAGGAAATTTATTTATCCCAAGAATCATTAAAGTTTCTTCTTATTGTTGGGAGGTTGTGCTTCAAGAACAACTCTTGCTTTTTCTTGTCAACCCTGATGCCTCTTTGATTAACTAAAAATCCTAAGAAATTTCCTGTCGAGACTCCAAAGGCAAACTTCAAGGGATTCATCTTCAATCCATATTTTCGTATTCTAGCTAGCGCTCGCCTGAGATATGCTAGGTGTTTTTGTGTGAGAATAAGACTTGATCACTACATTGTCAATGTAGATTTCCATGAAATGACCCAGCATATCATGAAAAATGGAATTCATGGCTCTT
This sequence comes from Tripterygium wilfordii, assembly GCF_013401445.1. Classification (NCBI taxonomy): domain Eukaryota; kingdom Viridiplantae; phylum Streptophyta; class Magnoliopsida; order Celastrales; family Celastraceae; genus Tripterygium; species Tripterygium wilfordii. The sequence continues at coordinate 5,253,042 of NC_052250.1, forward strand.
TTATATGTAGCTTCTATATCTTCAGGCCAAATGCCATTACCACCCGTTCAAAAGCTCCCAAAATATCGGGACTCCTGAATGTTGTTTTGGGTGTATCCTCTGTTGTAATGAAAATTTGATTGTAACCTGAATGTCCGTCCATGAAGGATAGGACTTAATGCTTTGCAACTCGGTTCACTAGTATGTTGGCCATAAGCATAGGGTACTCATCCTTTAGTATAGCAAGATTCAGATTCTGAAAGTTAATACAGACTCTGATATTTCTATTCTTCTTCACCACAACGACAATGTTGGACAACCATTCTACATACCTTACAGTTCTTATGAACTCAACTTTAAGAAGTCTCTCCAACTTTTTCTTGACCACCAACACTACTTCGTTTGACATCCTTTTGGGATGCTATTTATATGGTTTGTAGCCTTCGTTGATTGGTAATCAAAACTCCACAAGCTTTATGGAGAGGCCTAGCATCTTCTTGAAACTCTTTGTGCAGTTGAATCATTTATTCTCTAATATTTGGGCGTAGGAGTTGACTAATGAACAACGATCATGGAGACTCTATTGTTCCAAGATTGAAATCGTTCAGAGGGTTTGAACATCAACCTTCAAGTCATCTAGCTTCGCTGTAGCTGCTTCAAGTTCCTTTATTTGGAAGGCATAATCTTCTAGTTGGTCCTCTTGAAAGACCAATTTTTTTGCATTCACTGGGGAGTCTATTTGAAACAAACTCTCCGGGCATTTTTCTGCTAAATAAGAGGAAATATTCTGCATGGTAAACTTAAAGGCCTGAGCCTGTTCAACTTCTGTTGGTGGTCTCAACATAATTGATCTCTTGTATGACTATTGTAATCGGCCAATAAATTTTGGTCATTAATGGGCTGAAACCTGATTTTAAATAGACTTCACCTATTCTAAAGACGAATCCTTGCCGAAAGTAGGTGACTTGCGTCTATCTTGCTTGTCCAGGTCGATAACTCTGAGATTGTCAGTGTCTTCATCATAAAGCCTGGCCTCTACACAGTTTGTTGACGCCAAAAATGGATTCTTGTCTGTGTGCCCTGATCACTTCTATGTCATTCTCATTCCAGAATACCACGCATTGGTGTAAAAAGGAGGGAATTGCCAAGGATGAATTTATCCTGTCTCTTCCCAATATAAAATTGTACAAAGAATTTGAATTGATCACAAAGAACAAAGTAGTCATGGTCTTATTGCCAACAGTGAGGTTTACAGCCATAATACCTTGAGCTATAGATATACCTCTTGCAAAGTCTGATATATTGGCATTAGTGGGAACTAACTCAGACTCTTGCATACCAATTTTGTGCATGGTAGAATGAGGCATAGATTTGCTGCTGATCCATTGTCCACTAGGAGCCTATTTACCGACATTCTGTCCATTTGTCCTAAAAGATAAATGGACCGTAGGTGCTGAATCATGCTAAGTGTTGGCTTTTCGAATATAACACAAGATGCTGCTTTATCTTTTGAATTTGCAAAAGCTTCCTCTTGAATTACCACCACTGGCTGGTTTCCCCGAGACGCCTCTTAAGAATATCTCTGAGATTCATCTTTGATTGACTTCTGACTTTGTTCCTTCATTGGTTCTTTCATGAAAGTAGCAAATGCTTGTTAATCTATAATGGATACACTCGCTACTGGGATCGCTTCAACCATTCCAATATCTCTAGGCAGAATGAACAACACCAAATAGTGCGTTTGTGTACTTACTCCAAATGTAGGGTAGATGAAATGCAAAATGTAATTTTGGGGTGGATGAAATGCAAACCCAACTATAGACTAAAATGCAATGAATAACAAATAAATGCAAGTAAAGAAAAAGGCCGAATGTCTCAGTAGCAATAAAGATGTTTTGTAACCAAACTAATTCAAGATTTGATGAAAATAATGAATTGAAAATATCTAGCCTCTAATCCTTCCTAGTGGATGCTCATTACTCTTGCTCAAGGTACTATTGCAAACACACACAATCATGCACAATGAAATTGTGTGATACCATTGATCATGGATATGCAAGGGAAATTGGGCATTAACCATGCCTCTTGGTCTACGATGAACGCAAAGGAGTAGACACCTAATCTTATGGATTAACGTTCCCCTTGGGGCTCGGCTTTGCTAGTACCCAGTTTCACAGTCAAAGACCAATTAACCATAACTCTACCATGCACTTTCTATTAATTTCACAAAATCCAATCATCAATACACACAATTAATGGTTATGCAGTTTAACAATTTCTAATCAAGCATGCTAAATCAAGTTTTTAAACTACACGATGATTACATAGCACACAATATACCAAATCTTATGCATTAATATTCCTCCTTGGGGCCTAACCAAGTCATCAGACCCGATTCACACTCTAAATCTAAGAACGCAATAAAAACATGCCATTCATATGCACCCAAATACATAACTATCAGAAAATCAAATTAGAAACTTGCATCCACCCTTCAGGACTAAAGACTAGAAATTGAACTTACCTAGTCATGATCTTAGTAGAAAACGTCCAATTTTATTGATTAAAACTAGAGTTTACACCAACATCACAAGAATACACAAAGGATTATAGAGAGAGAATAAGAGAAAACTATGGAGGCTATTATGAAAAGGGTAAGAATTCTATGAGTAGAACCCTTCTCCGAGTGTTTTGCCTTCTTTTTATATATCAAAATACCTTAACTACCCTTACAAAATTTTCCCGCATTGGTTACAATTAAGATTTGCCTGAAATGCCCATAAAAATTTTGTGCAGAAATTGCTGGATTGCGATAGCTGTACGGATGGCTCTTGTAGATGCCCGAACAGCTACCTTCAACAAGTTTTTTGAAGACTCTGCTTTGATGCAGACCTTAAGGTGTCTGGACAGTAGGTTTTTGGTGTCCTAATAGTAGGTGTCCGAAAAGCTGATGGAGATGTCCTGACACTTTGGACTCTTCAATTTTTGTGAAGCCTCTGTCTTGATTTGTAAAGAAAGTGTTCGGACAGTAGCATAGGGTGTTCGGATGGCTTGAGGAGATGTTCAGACACTTGTTCATTTGCCAGCATTTCCCTTCAGCTCCAAGAGTCTCCAAATAAGCCAATTTAGCCTGGTTTTCAGTAAAACTAATGAGAAACAACTATAAGAGTAAAACTAACTAAAATAAGCATAAATACATCAATTAAGTGCTAGAACATACTAAGTAAAGGACATTGTAACCTCAAAATAGAGGTCTGATCAAACCCCCAACTTAGATGTTGCTAGTCCCTAGCAATGCAAACACTATGTAAAAGTAATAACATCTACTAAATAAAATCCTAACACACTGCCGTAGGCATTACAGTTGTATTAATGCATGCAACAAGCCTTTAAACCCCCACGTCACCATAGTGGACGAGTTGTAGTCTTGTGAGAGTTTATCAAAGCAAAACCCACAAACACATACCAAGGGATCCACCATTACTTTGGAAGCACAATAAATGATTCTTAAATTATCACATGCAAGAAATAGAATTAATCCCCCATCCCCCACTAGTCAATGCATGCAAAATCATTGGACGACCAAGAACATTTTATACCAAGGAAAATATACATCCAATCAAGCAAGACCACTTAACACATTCACATAAGTAAAATCTTGTTATGGACCCGCTTGGTGTTCATAATTGCCCAACCCCAATCGTAAAAAAAAACATGAAAGTATTATGTTAGGTGAGTGACTTACACAATTAAATGAATGTATGTGTTTATGAAAGACAATTTGGATGGACATAGCTTTGTGAAAGAAATCACCTACAACAACAACTTAAACATCCACCAACTCACTTGCTTACCTCGAATCAAATTCATCACTCGGTCTAGAGGGTTGTAAAGTGACTATGGGACAAAGTAGGAAGAATTTAGATCTAGGTAACAAAGCACAATGTTAAGTCTAAGATGTGAACTACAATCTCATTTTGTTACCTCTTTCAAATATACCACAAATTCATACTACTTCTATATGTTTCAACACATATGGATTAGCTTTATTACATTTTTCTTTTTTCTTTTTCTCTCTATTTTTTTTTCTTTTTCTTCACCTATACACAATAGCTAAATCCTTTGTTTTTAAAAATAAAATAGAGAAGTAAATCAACGCCGACTTATTTTCAAGCTCCCACTCAACCTTACAGACCAAGGGTGGAAAATTTAGAAAAATGGCTCACATAAGGCTTGTAAGTAAAATCAAGAGGTTTAAAGAAATTTAGGTCATATTTTCACTCACAAATGAGTAGACTAGGCTCAAATTCTCTCAACCTAATGAATCCTTCAATTCTAAGTTAATAAGCAAACGACGAATGCAAAAAGTCACATTTCTCAATAATCAAATGTAGTGAATGCAAAGCTATTGAATGAACACGCTTATAAGATGTACAATGAAGAATAACAAATAGAATCACCCAACACCAAATGTATATTAATGAAGAATGACTCAAAAGAATGAGAAGGGTGAAAAGGTAATTTTTAGACAAAAGGATCCTAGATACAGTCAAACAAGTGTTTCATGCCAAGACACTTGCTCAACTACACATGTGATATTAAACTAGGTCCCAATCATCCCAAGAGGAATCAATCATAATCATCCCACAAAGTCGCATGCATCAATTTTGCAAAAGAAATCAAAGAATCTATTCAACACTTGCATGTTCAAGCAAGAATGAGAAATTATAGCTCAAATTGGTAGTGCATCCCTTAGCATCTACCAGTTCCCTTCTTTCGGGCCACACTATCTATTTGTGTGTCAAAAATAATAAAGTACTATATTGATTGCTAGTAGATAAAGTTTGAAATCTCATACCATACTCTTCAAAAATGGTGGGAAGCATATCACATATCCACAAATCTTAAATAGATGCTAACCAACCATCATATCTAAATAGAGTAAGAAAAGTCAAGTAGAATCCGTCCTAGGCAATCCAAAGTTTCAATAGAAATGAAGCACAAATAAAACAAGGGTAGCAGAGAGTTTTAGGTAGATATAATCACACACATAACAAATAAAAGACCTCTTGTGCTCTGGTTTCCATGGCAACCTTGTGTAGACCACCAATAGATCACTAAGGCATCACCCGTGTGATGCTAGACTAGTGAATTGATGACCATATCAGGTCGCCTAACTGTATCTGACTGACTTATAGATCAGGTGCATGCGAATTTACCCGTGAAGAAGTAACCTGTGTGAATGAAATTGTACCCAGAAAATTATTTTGGAATTGAGCCATGTAACGAGGCTTTAAAAGAACCGAAATTGAGGCCTAAATTATGCACATGGTGACCCAATAAAAAAAATAACAGATGGCCTTAAATGACTTTTAATGATGGACATTTTGTATGTGTAAAAGTTTTAACTTATTAAGCCAATAAATTGTTTTGGTAAGAATAGTTGTGTAGTATGTCTCAGCCCAGGTTAAACATAAGATGACGTTGAGGTTTGCCCACGTGGGCCGTAAAGGGACAAAAGAGGATTTGGTCATTGGTGGGAAAATAATGACCGATATAGTGATTCAAGCAAAAGTGTTAAACGGTCCAGTTGAACCTTATTGAAAAATTATTTCAACAGTCCAGAGATTTTTAGACAATGTAATAACCCACTATTTACCGGTATGTCCATATTGGTGATCGAGGTGGCACAGTAGACATGGTGGACGCATGGTTTGATTTGCACTACCGTCGAGATAGGGGTTCTGATCTTTTTGGCTTTTAATATCGGACCTTTCATTTTTGATATAAATTATGGGATGTTACTCCCTTTGTTATATGCTTGTTCGTTAAATTAATTAATGTCATTTACATTGGGAATTATTAGTATGTTGTTGTCTCCGACTAGATTATTCTTGAATTTGTTGTTGCGTTGTTAGGTTTGATCCTATCATGACATGTAGCTGTTCTTCATTTATTGGCCTTTTGTGCCCGATATTTCTTGTTTGGATTCTGTGTCACATTCCTTGTGCGTTAAATACTTACTTCATTGACTTGTTACATGATTCTTATTCATTGAATCGCTCTATACATGCATCATGATATGGATGATTTTGGAAGAAGACTCAGATTTGTGTGCTGGAGAAAAATTTCTTTAGCCTTATTGGGACTAGTGTTCTAGTTATTTCTTAGTCCATATCAATGATGAATTAGTGGAAAGCTTTTGGGATGTGCTCAACTTGATCCTACTGAGTCGACTGGCCTTTAGACCTTTTGTTTGTGTGGTAGATTTTGGCTATACCAATTTAGATTACCTCAATTTAATTAATTGGGATAATTGTGAATTTTTGGAGTATATGGGATAATACGATTAATTATGGTAATTGATACTAGAAGTATTAGTTGATTGATGAGTTGATGGATTACTTGTATTGTTGGGATGAAGTTAGATGTGTCGACTTTGTGATATTGGTTCAAGGTATTTGAATGATCATAGTCTTTAAGATTGATCAATTATATATGATGGAATATGTTTGTGGATGTGGTATGGGCTAGATTTGGATAGAGTAATTGGTAATATGATTGTACTATTAGTTACCTATATATGAGTGTATTTATCTAAATGACTTAATTGTCTATTTAGATGACTTGGTTGTAGTTGTTGAATTTAGTTGTTGAATTTAAATTTTCCTTTCATCTCAGAGAGAAAGAAGTTTGGATTTGGTGGTAAGATTTTATTGTTATTGGATTTGATTATAGGACTGTGTATGTGAAATGAGTTCTTATTATGTGTTCTGATCCTAGAGGATAGGCTGAAATCAAATTGTAGCTGGTAGGTTTGAAAATAACAAAAGTTTATGTGTGAATATCTTAATGAATTTTAGAGTTCATTTAAGTATCTTGAGATATATTTAAATATATCTTTTGTGCATCGAAGTTTATTATTTCATAGAGTATTAATGATTATTTAATTTTACGTTGGTGCTTTAGTGTCCGTATCACTATTGAAGTTATTAGCATTCCCAAGTTTTGACTAATAGGATATGTTGCTATTGATGATTTTGAGATATTAGTTTAAGCTAATGCAGTAGTTTGTTGATTATAAGGGGTATGAATATTGATGATTGTGACTTGGTTCTGTGATTATTCTTTGGTGTGATATTTTGGGATTTGACTTTTGGTGAATCATTTAGTCGAACTAGATTTAATTTGGTGATAGTGATTTGTGATGAATTGGGCTCTTTATAGGATATTTTCTGGTTAAGGTATTCATATTGTCATATGATGATTTTTGCAATTGCAATTGTTGTACGAAGTCAATTATTGTGGTGTTCTTAGGATCAGTGAAGGATTGGTAAGAGGTATTAGGATTGTATGTGCTGATTAAATTTCGATGAATAGCGGTCTTTAGGAGTTGAGACTTAGTGTCTCTTTTGTTTAATGGTAGGGCATAGCTAATTGATCTACTCTATTAGGATGTTTCTTAGAGGATATTTGTTTGTATGTTATGGACATGTGTGGATTTAAGCTAGGAGAAATAATGTTTTAATGATGAATATATGGAGGGTAATTTAATGGTGTTGGTATGTTTTTGTGAATTGGTGCTTCGAAGTTAGTGTTCTCGGCGCTTGAAAATTTGTGACTACATCTAGATGAGCTCTTATTTGAATTGTTCATTATGATAGCGGACTATTGGGGATTGTTAGAAAGGTGACATGGGTTTGTGTTACATCAGTTGGCTTTTGGGCATTGTATGCTCTTGAATTTTGAGCTGCTTTTTCCTTTTGAGCTGCATATTCTACTTGGTGACCTGAGTTTTGAGACTTATAGTTCTAGGTAGGGTCCTTTGTGTCCCTTTTGTTGTCCTTCTCAGGAATTTATGTGGGGGTTTTTCTTCGATTTGGTTGTGTCGATGGGACTTAAGCTTGGGTATGTCCTCATTTTTTTGTTAATTATTTTAGTTAATGTAATGCTTACCTATAAGTATTGAAGTATGTGGGTTGGATGATATTAAGGTTGATTACTAAATCTCGTGCTCAAAATTTCGTTCGGAATCTTGTTTAGCGAATGTTGGCAGGTTTAAGGACGCATTTCAATTTTCGGTTGTGGATCTGTTTGGTTTGTTTGGTATGCACAATATTGCCATTGTTGTTTACTTTTGCTATTGGGCAACATGCTTTTGTTGAGCCATTGACTTATAGTTGAGTTTCATTACTTGGTTGATTTGGCATTGTCCTTATGGGTAGAGTAGGATTTATTTATTTGAACTTCCGTATGCTTATATGCTATTTATTATATTTAAGGATATGTAGAGATTTATTTTGAATTAAAATAATTCTTTTGTACGATTTTGAATGGAATATATGTGTCTACGCTAATTTGGTAATTCAGCAAGCCCCTATCCGGAATGAGTTATCAATATACACAGATATACACAATATATATTCATTCAATACAATTACATAAATATAACATATGAATTCTACAACTTATTGATGGATCGTGGTACTATGGGGATCAATGTTGACATATTTGAATTAGTGAATGGTCATATTGATGTAAAGTATATGTAAAGCAGTGGAAGTAGTAATAATGTGTAGTGAACAAAAATTGATCACCACGTTGGCTGAACACTCTTTGATCTTGCTGGGGATGTTCGGTTGTTTGCTCATGATTCGGCCGCCCTCACCCTAAAAACAAAGGTGGTCAGTGAATCGACAATCTTTTTGACAACCGACGGTACTTTGACGCTCAAGTCAGTCTTCAAGATAATCTGTAGCCTAAAGAACCACAAAATAGAGCTTAAACTTTACCTTGAGGTCTTGCCCTTCTTTATATTGGAGGAGTTTTATACTTTTACAAACTCATTTGAATATCTGAAGAGATTTCCCCAAATCAATTTCTCGATTTAGTGGTAGGCTAATCCCAAAATAATGAGTTTATGGTTAATGGTAAAATCAACCAATTGGAGTGACCAATAAGAAGAAGAGAGTGAGCTGAACATTTGAATATTCAACTTGGATTGTAAAAGACTATATGCCAATGTACAGATTTGAATGTAACCAACGGTTACATTGATTAGACTAATAAAAGAATAAGAAACATTTGGGATAAAAGGACCTAGTGGGCCAACATGATTGAGCCCAAAACATATAGACTAAAGAGACTCATAGAAGGCTGACCGAAAGATAATAAGGAACTAAAAGCCCCAAATAAGAGAAGCCCAGCGACAAGCCCAATCTTAGCTTAATGAGAACTTTATCTTCGACGTCGAGAATGGTAGACTTCCTCTTCATTCTGATCTACAATCTAACATCCCCCGCATGCTAAGCATAGGGGTTAGGCATGATTAGCTTGGCAAGAATATATTGGAATCGTTGTACTGAGAGAGGCTTTGTGAGAAGGTCCGCAAGTTGATCAATCGAATGCATGCGTGTAAGTTTTATCAATCCTTGTTGTACCTTTTCCCCTGTGTAGTGTAGATCCAGTTCAATATGCTTTGTTCTTTCATGAAAGACATGATTTATTGCTATGTTGATGGCTGCTTTGTTGTCATAGTAGAGTATTGTAGGAAGCTTTGTTCGAATTTGTAATTCTTGAAAAAGATTTTGTATCCATGCTATTTCATTGGTGGCAGTTACCAAAGCTCTGTATTTAGCTTCAGCTAATGGTTTGGAAATTGTCTTGTGCTTCTTAGATTTTTATGAAATTAAAGTATCCCCTAATTTGATGCAATATCTAGTCACAAATCTTCTAGAGTCTAGACGTGAGGCCCAACCGGAGTCACTAAATTCAGTGACTTGCAAAGTGTTAGTGCTAGAGTAGAACAATCCTTGGTTTAATGTTCCTTTCACATACCTTAGAATCTTGATGGCAGCTTGCATGTGAGCGTCAATAGGTTTATGCATAAATTGGCTAAGAGTGTTAACTGCAAAATTGATATCATGTCTACTAATGGTGAGATAGAGAAGTCTTCCTAGTGTTCTTTTAAAATAGAGAGGGTCATCCAATGGTTTGCCCTATTCTCTAGATAATTTTGCATTGATGTCTATTGAAGAATTATGTTCTTTGGTCTCTGAAAGTCCAACATCTTTAAGAAGGTCATTTGCATATTTTCTTTGACATATGTTTATTGCTTGTTTGGTGGTAGTGATTAGTAGCCCTAGAAAATGCCTAAGAGGTCCTAAATCTTTAATCTTGAAACACAAACTTATGTAATTCTTTGTTTCATTTATTAGATTTGAAGTGTTGCCACCTATGGCCATATCATTTAGATATAAAGGAATAAGTATTCTGTTTCCATGCTTATTATAATAAAACATAGCATAATCACCCCTTTTGAGTGAATCCAAAGTCAATCAAAGCTTCTTTGCATTCTCATTCCATTGCCCAGATGTTTGTTTTAATCCATAGAAAGACTTGTTTAGTTTACAAAGTAATTTATTATTTGTGTTCTAAAAACTAGGAGGAAGTTTCATATACACATCCTCTTCTAAATCTCCATTTAAAAATGCATTATGGACAACTAAATGATGCACAACCCATTTGTTCATAGTTGTAAGAGCTAGAAATATTCTAACTATAGTGATTTTGACTACAAGAGCAAATGTCTCCTTATAATCAAAACCCTCACATTGATTGAAGCCTTGTGCTACATGTCTAGCTTTGTATCTCTCTATTGTTCCATCTGCATTATACTTAATCTTATAAATTCATTTACAACAAATGTTTTTTCTATCTGGTGGTAGTTCTATTAATATCCATGTGTTGTTATCTATGAGAGCCCTACTTTCATTATTCATATATTTGCACCATTGCTCATCTTTTAAGCTTCTTTATATCTACTAGGTTCCTGATGTTTGGAGATAGCAGCAAAAAAAATTAACATGAGAATCATGTTGAAAATAATGTTTTGTAGATGTATGAGAATCATGCTAATGGTAATTATGAGCAGATGCTATATCACAAACAAAATCTAACAGGTGAGATGGTTTTCTTCTCACTCTAGTATGTAAAACATTATCGTCTATAGGTATGGTTTGTGTAGTGGTATGTGCAAGAGTAGTTTTTGTAAGAAAAATCGTTTGTAAAAAAGAGTTGTAGGTTTCAAAAAATTTTGTTTATGCAACGAAAGCTTTCTAAAACTCCATACATGTTCATGATCCTTTTAGAATTACATTCAATCAACCCAAGTTTGCAAAATTCTAGTTATGTGATTTAGAAAAATACCTTTTGGATTTTCTAGATGAAGATCCACAAGGAGAGATCAACAATCTATTGATTGTAACCCTTGAACAAATCCGGTGTGTTGTAGATGAGATTTGGACTTCTACGACTTGCAAATCTTCCTCCTTATTCCCTAGAATCAATCCCTGATGTGGAGAGTGGTCTCTCCAACAAAGATCTTTAGCACCAAACTAATGAACTAAAATGAGAGAATACCTTGGAAGAACATTTCTCTTGTCCCCCTTGTATGGCCGGCTAAGCTTGGTATTTATAATACTCTTGGCTAACCCCCACTCTAGGGTTTCCTAAAGTGGGCCGGTCATAAGCTTGTGCAATACAACAAGCCCAATTCTCTCTTATTTAGTTCATAACCTATTTGGTCCAACTCAATTCTTATTTGGGCTAAGCAGAGGGCCTACAAGAGAAATAGTATATGGGCTACACTATATTTAAAAGTCTAAACCCATCATATAAGGTTTTACTTTTAAGTATGAATATTAGTATTTTCCACCAAAATATTAATATTGAATAACTCTCCATATTATCTCAAATTACAATTTGAGTTCCTCAAGTTATAATTGTTTAATTCGCCTCCTCACGTTAAGTACCAAATACTCATCAATTAAATACATGTCACTGATATCATATATTTAATCGATGTCTATAATCCTTGAGCAAATCTGCTTAACTCGTTTGCTTCTGCTGATTAATTAAAATCCGCTTGCAAGACTTAGGCACAAATCCAAACTCTATAAGCCACCTCAAGAGGGTATTTGCAATCCCGATAGGGACATGAATTCTATTGACTAACTACCTTCCATCATACATATAATGCGGTGACCCAACTTTCCTGAAATTATTGGCCTTTAATTTAGACCTCATCCTTTGGTAAAATGAAAGTCCCATACACCATATGCACACGTAATGATAATCATCAATAAATTAAGCGCGTAAACAATTCAATAACAAATATACAAATGTACAACTGTTCATAAAGTCAGCTAGAACAATTGATTTGTATTTGGTCCGGTCAATATACACAAAGTGTACTAGTACTATAAGGTAAAACAATTCCCGCTTTCTGTCACCAAGATAAGCCACTACAACATCGCCCCACAACTATACCGGTAATGTGTCCAACTCCATCTAGGTTGTGACCTAATCTCATATTTAATAAAAACCTATGAATTTGTCTTCAGTATGCACGCATATAGCTCTACATACCAATTTATATACTATATTAAATAATAGACACATATGCCATTCATCATTCTCAATTGAAAATACAACTAAACATTTTATTTATAAAATCAAATAGTTAATGTATATATAAAATCCAGGCTTTTAGTATACACTCTCAACAGTCTCCCACTTATACTCAAAGCTGGGATGCCACACATCTGAGTCCCTTGCCGTCCACGTATTTATCGAAAGCCTTCGCTGTCAAGCACTTTGTGAATGGATCCGCAAGGTTATCTCCGGATGCGATATTGGTCACCGCAACGTCACCTCTTTTTACGATCTCTCGAATAAGGTGATACTTACGCTCAATATGTTTACTCCTTAAAAGGACTCGTGGTTCCTTTGAATTTGCAACTACACCACTATTATCACGATAAAGTGTAACTGGTGCTGGAACTGAAGGAACTACTGCCAAATAAGTTAGGAAGTTCCGAAGCCATACAGCTTCCTTAGCTGCCTCAACGGCTGCTACATATCCTGCTTCCATGGTAGAGTCCGCTATGCATTTCCGCTTAACACTCCTCCAACTTATGGCTCCACCTCCTAGGGTAAATATATATCCCGAGGTAGATTTTTTAGAGTCTCTATTTGCCTGGAAATTTGAATCCGCATACCCTAAGGGTAGTAGGTCATCAGCTTTATATACTAACATGTAATATCTCGTTCTCTGTTGATACTTTGAGTACATGTTTTACTACAATCCAATGTTCAATGCCAAGATTTAATTGATATCTGCTTACTAAACCAACTATATGACATATATCTGGCCTAGTGCACATTATTGCATATATGAGACTTTCCACTACAGAGGCATAGGGAACATTTCTCATCTTCTCAATCTCTTCCTGTGTGTCAGGACACCGTTTTTGAGAAAGAGAGATTCCAAATTTGTAAGGAAAACCTTTTTAATTTCCTTTCTTGGAATCCTGCATGCTAAACCTAGAATTAAGGTTCCAACCTCATTCAAGAACATATACCTATCTGGTTGTCGACTGACGTGACACACCTCTATTTAGGAATGTTGTCTTGACATCCATTTGCCAAATTTCATAATCAAAATAAGTGGCAATGGAAAGAAGGATCCGAATAGACTTGAGCATGGCTACTGGAGAAAAAGTTTCCTCATAATCGATCCCTTCTTTCTGAATATACCCTTTTGCAACAGGCCTTGCTTTGAAAGTTTCCACTTGCCCATTTACTCCCCTCTTTCTTTTATAGATCCACTTACAGCCGATAGGTTTTACCCCATTTGGTGGTTCTACAAGATCCCAAACGTGATTGGAGTACATAGACTCCATTTCAGAATTCATAGCATTTTTCCAAAATTCAACATCAATGTCTTGGAGTGCTTGGTCATAAGTAACTTGGTCAGTATCTTGTTCATCCAGAATTAAGGTGCCAACCTCATTCAAGAACATACACCTATCTGGTTGTCTAACGACGTGGCACTACCTATGTCTTATTACCTAAGTTGTTATGGTTCGTTGGTTCTTCTCCGTTAGGATCAGTTCGAACACTTGGTTCAACCGAGCTCCCACTACCATTTTGCAATGGTGTAGGATCGGCCAAGACATCTAAAGTGTCTTGCGGTACTTGTTTTTCTTATGTCTCACCTCTCAATTCCTCAAGAACTATCCTACTCTTGGGTTTATGATTCATCATATAGTCCTCTTCTAAGAATCTGGCATTGGTGCTGACAATTACTTTCTGAGTCTTAGGACTATAAATTAAACCACCTTTTGATCCTTTCTGATACCCCACAAATAAGCACACTTCTATCCTTGGTTCTAGCTTACTAGCATTTCCATCCAACACATGTGCTAGACTACCCCAGATTCGAAGGTGAGAAAGATTTGGCTTGCGCCCATTCCACCTTTGATATGGTGTAGTTGGTGCTAACTTTGTAGGTACCAAGTTTAGAAGATACGTAGCAGTCTTTAGAGCTAATCCCCAAAACGAATTCGGTAGATCAGAATAGCTTAACATTGATCTCACCATCTCCATAAGAGTCCTATTTCTACTCTTAGCCATACCGTTTTGTTGCGGTGTTCCTGGTGCAATTAATTGGGATGTAATTCCTTTTGCAACCATATATTCCTGAAATTGTCCTGAGAGGTATTCACCACCATGATCAGATCATAGTTTTTTGTTACACTTTCCTTGTTGCTTCTCCACTTCCACTCTAAACTCTTTGAATTTTTCAAAAGTTTTAGACTTGCGGTGCATCAAGTAAATGTATCCATATCTTGACTAATCGTCAATGAAAGTGACAAAATATTCAAAAACCCCTCTAACTCGAACTGACATAGGACCACATAAGTCTGAGTGTACCAAATCCAAACATGCTTCGGCCCTATACCATTGGACCAAAAACACCCTCATGGTCATTGACCAACACCAAAGTGTGTGTGTGTATTTACTCCAAGTGTAGGGTATCGACAAGTAATAAACCGGTGAGTCCGGTATCGATCCATGAGGAAGCAATGCAAATTTGAAGTGGATGATATGCAAATGACTAGCTAACACTAATAAACGCAATGAATATCAAAATTAAGACAAGTATTAAAGATGGTCGAATGACTCGGTAGCATAAGCGATTTTTGTAACCAAAGCAAGTGAGAATTGGATTTAAAACAATTAATTAAAAACCTAGTATCTAATCCGTCCCGGTGGCTACTTGGTTCTCATACTCAAGGTATCATTGCAAACACACACAACCATACACAATGCATTGTGTGATACTATCAATCATGCAAATGCAAAGAGAATTGGGATATAAGACTTCAATTCATACATGTAGGCCATCGGGTCTCTTAATCTACGATGAACGCAAAGGGATAAGCACCTAATATTATGGATTAATGTTCCCCCTTGGGCTCGGCTTGGCTAACACCCTAGTTTCACACTCAAAGATCAATTGACAATAACTCTCCCATGTACATTCCTAAATTAACCAAAAACCCCATCATCAATACACATAATTAATTGCTATGCAATGAAAAACTTGATTAATTAAGGAAATCATGCAATGGGTTTAACAATTCTCAATCGAACACATTGGATGCAATCCCTAGACTAGACAATCCAGGAATATAATCAAATACGTCATTCTCATATATCCAATCACACAACTATCACGAAATTAAAAGAGATGGATCGAAGCTACGACCCTTTGAACATACCTTAAGTAATCAAAACCTTGCACCCACCATTTGGGATTAGAAACTAGAAAGGGAACTTAGCCACTCATTATAATGAGAATAAACATCAATTTTATAGAGGAAAACCAATGTTTACAATCAAGATCACAAGAACTAAGCAAAACCCTAGAGAGAGAGATAGAGAAAAACTATGGTGGTTTGATGTTCAAGAGTGAATGAATGAGAAAGAAAGCCCAAATCTTAGGGTTTTCTCCTCTTTTTACAAGTATAATTACCTATTTACCCTTACAAAGGTTTCTCCCATTGGTTACATTTGAGAAATACGCAAAAACCCAGCTCAATTAACCATTCTCGGAATGCAGAAATCGGACAAATGTCTGGATAGTTGAGAAATCTATGTGGAAGATTAAACCTTCTGGTTGCAACTCTCTAGATAGATTATAAGATGTTTGGACAGTTTGTGCAGATTTCCATTTTTGGTTGTAGCTTCATGATTCTTTGACCTTTTTTCCCTTGGATTCAACTATCCGAACATCCAATGAAGGTGTTTGGACAATTCTTCATCTCTATGCACTTTTCTTCAATTCCGAAAGTTTCCATCTTTGTCGGTTTAGTCATATTTTCTGCAAAACCAATTAGAGGCAACCATAAGAGTAAAACTAACTTAAACACAAATACATTACTTTAGATACTAGAACCCCCTAATTATATGGTATTAGGACCTCAAAATAGAGGTCCGATCACACCCCCCAACTTAGACGTTGCTAGTTCCTAGTAATGCAAACACTACCTAAAAATAAAAACCTAACTCACTGACGTAGGAATCACGATTGCATTTACCCTATGCAACAAGCCTTTAAACCCCTGGGTCACCCTAGAGGACGAGTTATAGTCTCGTGAGGGCTTATCAGAGTGATAACCACAAACACTTGCCAAGGGATCCACCATTACTTTGAAAGCACCATAAATGATTCTTAATTTCTCACATGCAAGAAATAGAGCTAATCCCCCAATTCCCCTGCTTATTCAAAAACATGCAAAATCTTTGGAAAATCAATCTCAATCCCCTCAAAGACGACTAAGAACATTTTATACTATGAAAAATATATGTGCAATCAAGCAAGACAACTCAACACATTCACATAAGTAAAACCTTGTTATGGACCCTTTTGGTTTTCATATATCCCCAATCCCAAATGTACAAAAAAACATAAAAGCATTGTGCTAAGTGAATGACTTACACAATTGGATTAAATGTATGCATTTATGAAAGATAATTTGGATGGGCATGGCTTTGAGAAAGAAATCACCTACAAGAGCAATTAATGCATTCACCAACTCACTTGCTTACCTTGGATCAAATTCATCAACAAGTTAAATGGGTTGTAATGTGGCCATGGGATAAGGTAGGAAGAATTTGGATCTAGGTAACAAGTTGCAAGGTTAAGTTCAACATGTGAGCTAAATTCTCATTTTGTCACCCTTTCCATTGTACCACAATTTCAAAGACTTCTCCTTCTTTACACACAAAGGATTAACTTTATTGTATACATCTCTTTTTGATTTTTTTTCCATCCCTTTTCTATGCATTTTTTTCTTTCCTTTGTCTTTTCTCTTTTTTTTTTTTGAAAACGAACAACATTTATACAAGAACTCTTAATTTTTTCCAACATAAGAAAGGGAATATCACTACCAACTTATTTTTTTCAAGCTCCTACTCAACCGTGCAACCAAAGGTGGGAAGTATTTAAGGAAGTGGTTCACACAAGGCTTGTAAGTGAAATAAAAAGGGTTAAAGAAATCTAGGCTTATAATCACTCACAAATGAATAGGTTAGGCTCAAATCTCTCAACCTAATGAATAATTCAATCCTAAATTCACAAGCAAGTGACAAATACAAAAATCACACTTCTTAGTAATCAAATGTAATGCTTGCAAAGCTATTGAAGAACACACTCATAGGATGTCAAATGAATAATTGATGAAAAGAATCACCCAAAACCCAATGTATATCAAGAAAGAATGAGAAGGGTAAAAAGGTAATTTTCAGACAAAAGATTCAAAAACGCAGTCAAACAAATGATTCAATGCCAATATACCTGCTCAACCACACAATTTTATATCAAAATAAGTCTCAATCATCCCAAAAGAAATTGATCATAATCATGCCACTCAATTACATTCATCGGTTTCACAAAAGGAATTAAGGAACCTACGCTACACTTGCATATTTGAACAAGAATAAGAAATTAACATTCAAATTGGTAGTGAATCCAAAAAGCGTCTACCTATCCCTCCCTAGGGTCAAACTAGCATGTATGAACAACAAAGCACAACACAATAGGATGGAGGGTAAGAAGTCATACCATACTCTTCAAAAGTGGTTGGAATCATGAGAAATAAAGCTTATCCTGAAAAAGTTAATACCAACCACACTATCCAAGCATGACACAACAAACAAATTTTCAAACTTTTGATATTCACAAAAGCACACCAAAATAAAGCAAGTTTCACAATGAATTCACAATTCCTTCACCCCCCAACTTAAATGAGACATTGTCCCCAATGTCAAGAATAAAAAACAAGGCAAGATCAAATTGTGAAAGACATTGTGAACACACAAAAACATACCAAAATTAAGGGTAAGAAAATATCAACATGACACACAACCATTTCACAATTCTCACCCCCCAACTTGAAGGAGTGCACAAGGAGAAAAAAATTGAGAAATGGATTGTGAGCATAAAAGACACACACAAAAATTGAAATCAAACCAAAACTAATCACAACCATACTATGGTACAAGGGTGGAGTCTCCCACAAACTAGGTGGCGGTGGGATCCTTCGGATCCCGAGGAACAACCAAAGCATCAAAGTTCTCTATAATTGGTATCAAGCATTGGTCATTCACCTCAAACACTTCCCGCCACTAATGTCCTCAAAATCACTACTTCCATGTTGAGGAACATGGTGAACATCTAAAGGTCCGGTCTCCTTGGTCCGTAAATCTCTGGGAAAAAATTATACCTAGGATTTGGGCCGCCATACCTTCCTAACTTTTTCAATGACTTTTGACACAAAGTGGCGTTTAGGAGACATTTTCACTCCACCTACTAAAGTTTTTCTTTTCGGTCTTGGTGGATGTAATTGGAATGATTCAACTCTAAGTGTATGAGGCTTTAATTCCTCAATGTCATCTTTCTCACACAAAGGTTGACTAACTTTCGCATCCAATGCTAGCATAGCTTCAACCGGATCCTTTGCAAGGGTTAACTCCAAATTATCCTCAACATGGGCATGGATAAAATCTACATCCCTTATATCCTCACACTCACCCATAACCTTAGTCACACTAAAGATATTTGTCTCCATGGACATATTTCCAAAAGAAAGTTGTAGCACCCCACTCCTACAATTGATTAAGGCATTGGAAGTTCCTAGGAATGGGCGACCTAAAATGACCTGAATGGAAGTGCTAAAGCAATTGTGGGGTTGAGTATCTAACACAATGAAATCCATGGGATAGTAAAAATTGTCTACTTGTACTAACACATCTTCAACAATAGCCCTAGGAACCCTCATAGATCTATCGGCTAATTGTAGGGTAATCCTAGTGGGTTTCAATTCACCTAATCCCAATTTTTGATAGATTGTGTACGGAAGGAGATTCACATTTGCTCCAAAGTCTAACAATGCCTTCTCTACCCTATGGTTCCCTATGACACAAGAGATAGTAGGGCAGCCGGGGTCTTTATACTTAGGGAGGGTGTTGGTTTGAATAATGGAGCTTGTTTGTTCCGCTAGAAAAGTTTCTCTTTAACATTTAATTTCCTCTTCACCGTACACAAATCCTTAAGAAACTTCACATAAGACGGTATTTGCTTAATGGCATCTAGGAGAGGTATATTAATCTTAACTTGTCTAAATAGCTCAAACATCTCCTTATGCAATGCCTCATTGGTGCTCTTTCTTAGCCTTTGGGGAAAGGTAGCTTGGGGATGTACTCACTCTCCTTGCTCGGCTCTACCTTATCCTCTCTTGGTTGTCTCTCATTTTTTTCTACTTGGTCTGTTTGTTTCTTGACTCTCTTTTCACCAAGCAAAATTTTCTCATTTTCACTCTTCTCTTCCTCTCTCTCTTTCGCACCATCACCAAAATCTTGTACCACATCATTTTCATCACTATTCTCAAAAGGTATAGGTCTATCCACAACTCGTCCATTCCTTAAAATAAAGATGGATTGCACTTGCTCATGTCCACTAACGTCCCTACTCCCACTAGATGAATTTATCAAATTGGTTTGCTTTGAAGGATTAGGGTAAGGTTGAGCCGAAAATTTCCCCTTTTCATAGGTGGTGAGAGCTTGTGTGACCTTGGTCATTTGACTCCTTAAATCCTCAATGACCCTATTGGTTTATTCTTGAAATTTGGTAGCCTTTCGATTTTCCTCTATTTGAGCTTGCATGAAAATGTTAAGAGTGTCCTCAAGGGACCTCTTAGGAGGTGGAATACATGGTTGTTGATTTGGTTATGCAATACTTGGATGAGGCAATTGTTGTTGGGGTGGATTGGGGAGCCATTGAGATTAATCATTCCTATCATTCCTCCATCCAAAGATTGGATGATTCCTCCAAGGGTAATTCTCATTGTAAGAATTGTTGCCTTGATTGGTAGAAGGGTATGGCTTCCTAAAGTTTTGAGAATTACTCCCACCATAAGCTTGCCCAAATAGGACTTCCTTATAAGCCGGGAGGGCATTACACTCATCCGTTCTATATTCCCTACTTTCACACAAAGTACAAACAATATTTTCCTCAACACCAACCACATTTATAGGGGCCTTTTGTGACTCTAGGGACTCCAATTTTTTGGGCAACAAAGCAAGTTTAGCATGCATATTATCATTTTCATTCAAAACAAACTTGCCACTAGAGCTTGGCACAACATCATGTCGGGTTAGTGGAGGAGCTTCCCAAGATCGGGATTCCTCCGCCAACCCATCAAAGAAAGTAAAGGCCTCATTAGCATCCCTATTCAAAAAGTCACCTTGTGTCATAATTGAAACCAATTTTTTCAAAGATGGAGTCAACGATTTGTGAAAGAAATTCACAATTTGAAATTTTTGAAAACCATGGTGAGGACAATAAACAACAAATCCTTGAACCTCTCCCAAGCTTGGAAGAAGGTTTCATGTTCTTTGCAATGAAAATTCATGATTTATGTTTGATAACAAATGGTACGGTGGGAAGAAAAATATTTGTTGAGAAATTCTTCTTACATTGTCGCCCAAGTCGCAATGGATTGGGGGCGCATGTTCTCAAACCATTGTTTTGCATGGTCCTTCAAAGAGAATGGAGAAAGTTTGAGTCCCAAAATTTCTTGTGTGCATGTGACATCACCAAAAGTAGTACACACCGATTCAAAATCACGCACATGTGAATATGGTCTTTTCAATTCCATTCCATGGAATTTGGGAATCATTTGGAACACAGAAGGTTTAAGGCTCACATTTTGTTGGTTCGGTGGCATGATGATGCAAGAAGGTTGAGTTTGCCTTGCGGAATGTGCAAGCTCCCTCAAAGTGCGATGCTCCTGGGCTTGGGCATGAATGTACTCCATAGGAGGAGGTGCATGAATGTTTTGCCCAAAGTGAGCATATTATGGCACTTGTGGCATTTGATAATACATGAGATGCACATAATTGTATGGGGGAGGCATATGATACGCTGGAGGCATATTGGGAGGTTGCTAGACAATTTGCGGGGCAAATTGCGCCGCATTGTCTTGTTGAAGTGGTTGATGTGCATTTTGCAAAGCATGCTCAACTTGAACATTTGGCAAGTTTTGGCCATTTGGCGCATTTTGAGCATTGCCAATTTGGGCATCTTGCCCTTGCACCGGATTCATCAACTTATCAATATTCACATGTTGCAAAAGACGACGCAATGTATCAAGATTCATATCACCCCCACATACACTCCCCACATCACTCGCATTTATTTCACTACCTCTCCCATCTCTATTAGACCCACGCCCACTAACATTATCTCCAGGTTGAGACATGATGGCAAGGAACAATAGCAAGTAGCACACAAAAGTAGCAATCAACCAAGTCAAGTAACACAATATTTTTCAATCAACGGACAACCAATAACAATATCAAGCAAGAACAAGAGCAAGGATAGGAATAGAGCAACAATCAATCTTAGGAACAATAACACACCAAGATATAGCAAGTAGTGATAGAAAGAAAAATTACGCAAAGCTCTCTCAAACAACGTATCACTACCAAGCAGCAAACAAGGTGGTATCCATCGCCCATAGGAATCTAGGTTAGCCCCATCCACCAAGTTGTCCTGACAATTTTTTGTATTTTCTCTCTCTCTTTTGAGCACTACAATAAATCAACTACACTAAAAAGCAAGTAAAAGGGAGGAACGAAGTTACCCTTGAAGCGTGACCGTCCTCTTCCTTATTTAATGGCGTTTAATAGCATAAAGCTAGCATCTACTAGCCACCCAGCTCCGTCTTTGACACTCGCTTCCCCGGCAACAACGCCAAAAACTTGATCGACACCAAAATGTGTGTGTATACTTACCTCAAGTGTAGGGTATCGGCAAGTAATAAACCGCTGAGTCCGGTATCGATCCATGAGGAAGCAATACAAATTTGAAGTGAATGATATGCAAATGACTAGTTAACACTAATAAACGCAATGAATATCAAAATTAAGACAAGTGTTAAAGATGGCCGAATCACTCGGTAGCATAAGCGATTTTTGTAACCAAAGCAAGTGAGAATTGGATTTAAAACAATTAATTAAAAACCTAGTCTCTAATCCGTCCCGGTGGCTACTTGGTTCTCATACTCAAGGTATCATTGCAAACACACACAACCATACACAATGCATTGTGTGATATTATCAATCATGCATATGCAAAGAGAATTGAGATATAAGACTTCAATTCATACATGTAGGCCATCGGGTCTCTTAATCTAAGATGAACGCAAAGGGATAAGCACCTAATATTATGGATTAATGTTCCCCCCTGGGGCTCGACTTGGCTAACACCCTAGTTTCACACTCAAAAATCAATTGGCCATAACTCTCCCATGTACATTCCTACATTAACCCAAAACCCCATCATCAATACACATAATTAATAGTTATGCAATGAAAAACTCGATTAATTAAGGAAATCATGCAATGGGTTTAATAATTCTCAATCAAACACATTAGATGCAATCCCTAGACTAGACAATCCAAGAATACAATCAAATATGTCATTCTCATATATCCAATCACACAACTATCACGGAATTAAAAGAGAGAGATCGAAGCTACTACCCTTTGAACATACCTTGAGTAATCGAAACCTTGTACCTACCGTTTGGGACTAGAAACTAGAAAAGGAACTTAGCCACTCATTATAATGAGAATAAATATCAATTTATAGATAAAAACCAATGTTTACAATCAAGATCACAAGAACTAAGCAAAACCCTAGAGAGAGAAAGAGAAAGAAAAACTATGCTGGCTAGATGTTCAAGAGTGAATGAATGAGAAAGAAAATCCAAATCTTATGGTTTTCCCCTCTTTTTACAAGTACAATTACCTATTTACCCTTACAAAGCTTTCTTCCATTGGTTACATTTGAGAAATACCCAAAAACCCAGCTCAATTAACCATTCTCGGAATGCAGAAATCGAGCAACTGTCCAGACAGCTGAGAAATCTGTATGGATGATTAAACCTTCTGGTTCCAACTGTCGAGACAAATTATAAGGTGTTTGGACAGTTTATGCAGATTTCCATTTTTGGTTGTAACTTCATGGTTCTTTGACCTTTTCGCCCTTGGATTCAACTATCCGAACATCCAATGAAGGTGTCCGGACAATTCTTCATCTCTATGCACTTTTCTTCAATCCTGAAAGTTTCAACTTTGCTGGTTTAGTCATATTTTCTGCAAAACCAATGAGAGGCAACCATAAGAGTAAAACTAACTTATTTAAACATAAATACATTACTTTAGATACTAGAACCCCCTAATTAGATGGTATTAGGACCTCAAAATAGAGATCCGATCAGTCATCTTACCTTCCAAACGAGATTCACAAACAGGGAGTTGTTCGATCTCCAATGAACGTAAAGGCCCATCTCGAACTAGTCGTGAAATCCTGTTTAAGTTAATATGCCCAAGACGTAGGTGCCATAAGTATGTTTGATTTGTCATGGATGGTTCTTTTCCCCTTTGAGATGATGCAACTAAGCTATTAGATTCTTTAATTTCGGAATAGCTAGGTCTAACAATATATAGATTGGCTTCTAATGTACCATCACAAATAAAACGATTATTACGTTTAATAACAAGTGTTTTACCAAATCCAAAGAAATATCCTTGATTTACCAAATAAGGAACCTAAAGTAAGTTTCTCCTCATAAGAGGTGCATAAGAACAATCCAATAAAGAATAACTACGCCTATAGATACTGTTGGAAGTTTTGTGTCCTCACCCAAGATTATGTGTTCTTCGCCTTCACTTGGCTTCCGAGTCTTCTAGAACCCCTACAAAGTGTTACAAACATGATTAGTGGATCTAGTATCTACACACCAGGTTTCAGTAGATACAACCGCTAAGCATGATTCAGTAACTAGTGATAGAAGAATACCTTTCTTGTTCTTGCTTAGTAATTTTGGACATTCTTTCTTCCAATGTCCCTTTTGGTCACAGTGCAAACACTTGATTTTCGGCTTTTTCACTCCACCTGATTGAATACCTGTGCCAGCCAAACCCTTCCCTTTATTCTTCTGAGTTTTCTTCTTCTTCTTACCTTTTGGTACAGAAGAATCCTTCTCACCTTTTGGTACAGAAGAATCCTTCTGAGGACATTCACCTGTGGTGTCTTCTTCTTGAACAACCCTTCTGTAGCTTGGAGTTCATTAAGCAATTTTGATGAACTATACTAAAGCTTGTTCATGTTATAATTCATCCGAAAATTCTCAAAAGACTCTAGCAATGACTGGAGAATGATATCGACCTGGGATTCCCCATCGATATCGAAACCTAGGACTTCGAGCTCATTTAGAAGACTCATCATCTTCATAATGTGCTCCCTTACTGAAGTTCCCTCCTTCATTTGGGTGCCCTAGAGTTGTTTCATGATATTCTACCTAGTGGCTTGGCCTTGGCTACCAAACACCTCTTTAAGACTATACATCATGTTAGTAGCACTAGTCATTGATTAATGCTGCTCTTGTAACAACAAGTCATCTCATCAGCCTTGACCCACTTCTAGTAGGGCTTCTGCCCCTCTTCGGAAGCTCCCTCGATCGGATAGTCAGGACATGGCTATGTTAGCACATACTTGTATTCTTCAACAGTCAACACAATATTCAAGTTTCTTTTCCAATCAATATAGTTCGGACCCTCTAGCTTATGATCTTTAAGTATTAGGATAAGTAGATTGAATGACCCCATTTCAAATATGAGAATGATAAAAGTTTACAATTAATCTAAGGCATAATTAATTCGATTTAATTTAAAGAATAAAACTGCACCCTTCAAGCAATTTTAATAAATAAAATCATCGACAATCTAAACACCTTAGTATTCCTGAGATATCTGTAATTAAATTTGTCCTAAGGAATGATTGGGATGTACCAATACACAAATTTAAATTACCTCACACACAACTTTGTTTAGATAGTTTCCAAAACTTGTAGTTTTTTTTTCTAGGTAATAATCTGTACCAAATAAAATTAAACAGTCGATATCCTTTGGTCATATAAGTAATGACCTGACTCCAAATGAGAATACCAAGATTCATATTAAAGTGTATACCATCTCCAGATAATAATCTCGTTAACCCTGTAATTAATTCATCATAAGGAGTGATTGGGATGGACCAATACATGAATTATTTATAATTAATTAATTACTCATTGTTATTTTTCTAGAAAATTAAATACTCTAGGATCCACAATTAATTTGTCCTAAGGAGTGATTGGGATGGACCAATACGTAAATTAATTGTATCATTATTTAATTTCTTATCAAAAAATCCAAAACAAAAAATACATCTGTAATTTATTAAAGTTTCTGGAATAAAGATATTTCCAAATGCATTGACCGGAAGTTATCCACTTTTAATGCCGTTGTAACACTCGGAGTTTTCCCACTTTAAGAGGTAGCCCAGATATATCACAAATAAGCGCTCCACCAGACATGCCAAACAAAGTAGAACCGGTGCTAGTCCAGACTTATCGAAAAAATGGGACTGTAGTCGCATTTAACATCCTTCCCTTCCAAACTTTTAATAAAATACATATTTTAAATTGGACCCGAGATGGAAACCGTGGGGTAATGGGTAACCCCGTCTCCCACCTAATTTTTTAAATGAAGAGCAAAAATTGTGGAAAAAAAAAATTTAAGAACTCCTAAACCAATTAGGCTTCCTTTATCCAAATCCAATTTCCATACTCATTTGGTTTCCTAATTTCCATCTAGGCCTAAATCAATTTAGGTTCCCTATGGCGATTAGGTATCCAACTTGTATAATTGATGTAAGTCTCCTATTTGGTTTATTGGATCTAATTAGGAATCCTAGACCATGTTTAACATGCGTCAATTTCCTAATACATCTAAAATTACCAAACACACATAATAGTAATTAAAAACAATTAAAACAGCAATTTATGGCCATCATGATCAATCTGGAAGTCATCCGGGACTGCAGCTCTAGCTTCGTAGGAATCGTGGATTGAAAACAAAAAGCTGCCGCAAAAGTGTTGAACTACGCAGTTTTGGAAACTAGCTGACCGAACAGTCTTGCCAGCTGACCCAGGCCACCACCGACCACCTAGAGGTCCACCATAGATCACTGAATCCAGGCATATATTTGCCTCCCAGTCACCTCCATTTGCTGCCTGACTGAAGCCCTGGAAGATGAACTTGAAGTACCGATTTCCTGGTTTTTCCAAACTAGGTAGTTTCACATCTTTGGCTGATTTTGGCATGCATACAAATCGAATTTTTTCTGTATTTTTTCACAGTAATCCTATCAATCTAACATGATAAAATTACATAAAATCCTAGCCCCTAAACACGGGGTTTCACAAGATTCTAGGCATCCAATCAAAACAACGAAAACATACATTCGATTGATCATGATAGCCTAATTCTGCAAAACAAGGGCTAGACATGATTCTAAACATAACTAGATTGCATCCTTGGCTGTCCAAATCGATCATGAACGATGTACGACCTTCTCCGATACCAATTGTGAGAAAAATCATTTGTAAAATAATGATACAAGCCTTCAACCTAGACCTAGATATGAATGGAAGAAGGAAAACACAGAGAAAATTGCAGAAAGGAAAGAAGGAAAAAAGAATTGATTGTATCACCAGTCATCGACCTAACCTGATCTAACAGACGTTAATTTCCCGATACATTTGTTAACTATACTTAACAGAACTAGCTAACAGACTTAACAGCAACTAACTGCATGGTTACATATCAACTACCTCCCCTTTAACAACCAACTTTGCCCTCAAAGTTGAAACAATTTTGTATAATGACATCATAGTGACATCATCAGCACAAGCTATTCATTAATCAAAAAATGAACTGAGGAAATTTCTTCTTGAACTCGTCATAGTCCTCCCATGTGGCCTCCTCTTCATTATGATGTTGCCAGTGAACCAAGAGTTGGATACCAGCAATATCTCTTTTCTTGTACACTCTTCTCTTTAGAACTGCTTGAGGAACAGGCTGTTGTATCAGTTCTACATCTGTTATCATTGCCAGCTGCACAGTAGGAATCACATTGGGACCAATATGCTTCTTAAGACAACTCACATGAAACACTGGATGGATCTTAGATTCCACAGGTAAATTTAATCTGTAGGCCACAGAACCCACATTCTCAATGATCTCATAAGGACCATAATATCTTGGAAACAATTTATGGAAGGAATGTGAAGCTAGAAAAGGGAACTGATAGGGCACTAACTGCAAATAAACCATATCTCTAATCTCCAACACTCTCTCAAATCTATGCTTATCAGCTTGGGTCTTTATTCTTTCTTGAGCCATCAGTAAATTATGTCTCAATAACTCCAATTGTTGATCCCTGCTCATCAAAGCTTCTTCCACCACATTCATCTTAGCAGATCCAATTTCATAGGTAGTAATACGAGGAGGAGGGCACCCATAAACCAATTCAAATGGGGTAGCCTTGGCTGAAGAATGGAAAGAGGTATTATAACTCCTTTCATCCCAGGACAACCAATTCAACCATAACCTGGGCTGTAAGCTAGTATAACATCTTAGATAGGTTTCCAAACACCTATTAATAACGTCTGTTTGTCCATCACTCTAGGGATGATACCCAGAGCTCATGTAGAGTTTTGAACCTTGTAATTTGAAAAGTTCAGTCCAGAATTTGCTAAAAAATATTGTGTCCCTATCACTGACAATAGATGATGGCATTCCATGAAGCTTAAACACATTGTCAATGAAAGCTTGAGCCACCATAGAAGCTGAATATGGGTGAGCTAAGGCAACAAAATGACTGTATTTTGTCAATCTGTCTACAATCACTATTATGATAGATTTACCTCTACAATTAGGTAAGGATACTATGAAATCCATACTGATATCACTCCAAGCTTGGTGTGGAACAGGCAGGGGTTGCAATAAACCTGGTGGAGAGATGGTCTCGTATTTGTTTTACTGGCACACACTACATTCTGCCACCCTCAATTTTTCTTCCTTCTTAATACCAATCCAGTAAAAGGATTTCTTGATTCTTTTATATGTCTTCAGCACCCCTGGATGCCCAGCAGAGGGAGAAACATGGAATTCTTCAAAAATTCTTGCCTTCCACTAAGAATGTTGTGGACTTAATACAATCCTGGATTTATACTTTAAAACTTCATTATCCACATTGTATTATGTACTACCCCTGGCTCAGCATTTCTAATCTCTTGAATTTTGGACAAAATCCATTCATCTTTCTCTAAATCTCTTCTTAATTCATCCATCCAAGCTGGATATAGATAAGAAATTACACAACATTCCATTTCAGAATCTTGAACATGATTGGAATCTACAGGTGGCTCTAATGGCATCCTTGATAAAGCATCTGCTACTACATTTTCAGCGCCTTCTCTATACTGAATTTCATAGTCACATCCCATGAGTTTAGCCACCCACTTCTGTTGGAAAGATGTATGAGCTTTCTGATCCAAAAAATATTTTATTAATCTGTCAATAACTGCCTTTCAACAAACAAAACACCCTACTTGTATCACCAGTCACTGACTTAACCTGATGTAACAGACGTTAATTTCCTGATACATTTGTTGACTATACTTAACAGAACTAGCTAATAGACTTAACAGCAACTAACTGCATGGTTACGTATCAAATAGAGCTTTAGGTTTTAAAAATTTTTGTTTATGCAACGGAAGCTTTCTAAAACTCCATGCATGTTCAAGATCCTTTTAAAACTACATTCAATCAACCCAAGTTTGCATAATCCTAGTTATGTGATTTAGAAAAATACCTTTTGGATATTCTGGATGAAGATCCACAAGGAGAGTTCAACAATCTATTGATTGTAATCCTTGAAAACTTGATTCCAAATCCGGTGTGTTGTAGATGCGATTCGGACTTCTATGACTTGCAAATCTTCCTCCTTATTCCCTAGAATCAATCCCTGATGTGGAGAGTGATCTCTACAACAAAGATCGTTAGCACCAACTAGTGAACTAAAACGAGAGAATACCTTGGAAGAACTTTTCTCTTGTCCCTCTTGTATGGCCGGCCAAGCTTGGTATTTATAATACCCTTGTGCAATACAACAAGCCCAATTCTCTCTTATTTAGTTCATAACCTATTTGGTCCAACTCAATTCTTATTTGGGCTATGTAGGGGACCTACAAGGGAAATAATAGATGGGCTACACCATATTTAAAAGTCCAAACCCATCATACAAGGTCTTACTTTTAAGTATGAATATTAGTATTTTCCACCAAAATACTAATATTGAATAACTCCCTATATTATCTCAAATTACAATTTGAGTCCCTCAAGTTATATTGTTTAATGCGCCTCCTCACGTTAAGTAACAATTACCCATCAATTTAATACATGTCACTGACATCATATATATAATCGATGTCTATAATCCTTGAGCAAATCCGCTTAACTTGTTTGCTTGTGCCGGATTAATTAAAATTCGCTTGCAAGACTTAGCACAAATTCAAACCCTATAAGCCACCTCAAGAGGGTTTGCAATCTCGATAGGGACGTGAATTCTATTGACTAACTACCTTCCATCATACATATAATGCGGTGACCCAACTTTCCTGGAATTATGGGCCTTTAATTTAGACCTCATCCTTTGGTAAAATCAAAGTCTCATACACCATATGCACATGTAATGATAATTATCAATAAATTAAGAGCGTAAACAATTCAATAACGAATATACAAATGTACAATTGTTCATTCAGTCAGCTAGAACAATTGATTTGTAATTGGTCCGGTCAATACACATAAAATGTACTACTATGATAAGGTAAAGCAATTCCCGCTTTCTGTCACCAAGATAAGCCGACTACAATATCACACCACAACTATACCAATGGTATGTCCAACTCCATCTAGGTTGTGACCTAATCTCATATTTAATAAGAACCTATGAATTTATCTTTTGTATGCGAGCATATACCTCTACATACCAATTCATATACTATATTAAATAATAGACACATATACCATTCATCATTCTCAATTGAAAATACAACTGAACATTTTATACATAAAATCGAATAGTTAATGTATACATAAAATCTGGACTTTTAGTATACACTCTCAATAGTATTATCATGCATGTCATGTGTTATTTTAGAAGACTTAGAAGAAGAATTGGTCAGGGTAGCTGTCGAGAAGTCGAAAGCAGAGATCTATGCCTTTGATTTGAGTGCACAACAACTCGCTTTTCTGGGCAACACAACCCTGATAGGGGAAGCTATCAAGGTGGAGCTCGTAAAAAAGGCAATTAAAGACTCGAAACAGGTCTATGGGTGTCCTATAATATTGGCACCTATAAAAATCAGAGGGCCAAACAAATAGCGGCACCGAGATAGTGGGCAAAGGAAAACGGCCTTGCGTTCCTGTCATGCCCCTCTCTCCTATGATATACCAAAGTGTACCTATACCCACAAGGACGTGACCAACAGGACACACCCGTCCCCCGAACCAAATCCCGAACCAATAATAGAACCAAATAAACATATATAATAGTAATAACTCCTACAATGTGACATGGAAATAGTATTGAACCCAAAATACTATATATACAACCACCGAAACCAACCGAGTAACTTATACAACAGCAGAATAGTAAAGCATATCTACCCGATGCCAAACTGAGTAATATATACAAACTACAATACCAAAATCCCACGCCCTGCTAGAAGAGTCAGCTCGAGGCCACAAATCAGCCCACGCATCTCATCCCTTACCACCATCACCCGCGCCTAACTCACCTGAAAGGGAATAAAGAATAGGGGTGAGCCAAGAAGCTCAGTAGGGCATAGAAAGGGAACACCGATATCCAGAATAAAGAAATCAAGGAATATGACGCATAATATGAAGTATAACAAATATATAACCATCAGTGATCCAACCAAGTAACATGGTAGCCGATAAGGCTAGACAACACCATAACCACAAACACTGGTCTCTAGTAATCCATAATTCGTACACTATAAACCATAATCCATAATCCGTAATCTATAATCCATAATTCACCTCTAGACCCACCCTAATCCCCGTAGGGTGTCTTCCAGTCATGGTCCACACCGAAACTGGATGAGGATCGGATATCCCGATAGCATAGCCTATACCAGAGAGCATTCCCAGTGATACACCTCATCTCAAACGATCTATAGATACGTACCCGATCTATATATATATTATCCATCATAAATCCATATCCAATAGATTGGGCTCCTATATGGGCCCCACAGTCTACTTCAACTACCTCCAATCACCCCACTCCTAAAAAAATACCAACAATAATAATCAATAGTGAATATAAATAAAACATGCAGACATGCCGTATTTCCACCCCTGAAAATCAACGGAACCACAATACAATAAGAGTTCGTGAAATCAGAACTCTAGAATCACACGCAAGAGATAAGGAAACCCCTACCTAGGCAAATTGAAAATGTTGAAAACCTTCCTAGGCAATTTGATACTTGCTCTCTTGAGTAAGGTGCCATATGCTTCTGCAGTTGGCAGTCTCATGTACGCTATGCTTTGTACTTGGCCAGACATCTGCTATGTAGTGGGATTGGTTAGTAGATATCAATCTAACCCTGGCTTGTATCACTGGATGGCAGTCAAACATATATTCAAGTATCTTCAGAGAACGAAAGATTATATACTTGTTTACCATAGTGATGAGATCGTTCCAGTGGGTTATACTGATTCAGATTTCCAAGCAAACAAGAACTCTAGAAGGTCCACGTCTGGTTACGTGTTTACAATTAGTGGTACAGCCATAAGTTGGAGGAGTGTGAAGCAAACTTGCATCGCAGACACCACTATGGAAGCCGAATATGTGGCAGCTTCAGAAGCCGTTAAGGAGGCAATTTGGTTGAGAAAGTCCCTTATGGAATTAGAGGTAGTCCCTGGCATTAAGAGACCTATCAACCTATATTGTGACAATATGGGTGCAATAGCTCAAAGCAATGAACCTCGTTACCACAGTAAAGGGAAACACATAGAACGTAAGTTCCATTTGATGAGGGAGTTCATGCAGCAAAAGGAAGTGGAGATACTAAAGATTGCGTCATTACACAACTTGGCGGATCCATTCACCAAGGCCATTACTGGAAAGAGTTTCACAACTCATGTAGAGGGAATGGGTGTTAGGATGCTTTAGGGAGTATGTTCTTTAGTCCAAGTGGGAGTTTGTTGGGATTATGTTCTAAAAACACACCATGTATGACAGTTCTGAAATTTATTGATAAATATTTAATATTGCATTATGTGTATTAGATGTCTTTTCATTTATGTATGAATGTTCCATCAACGTATAGGAATGTTATTTATAGTAATCTTGGATACTCAGATACACTTTATGTGTGAGTATAGACGGACACAAGACTCACTATTACATCTGAAATAAATTTGTCACAACTAGATTAACAAAGCTAGGCACTTTGTTGATATAGGTTGTAGTGCATGGGCATCTCCAAATAGGGGAGTGGTTTGCCTTGACCACTCGAGAGGAGTCTCGGATTGGTGCACTAGTGTATGTAAGGAAACATACATTGATGGACTTACATAGGATAGAACAACCAAAAAAGTACTATCAATGAGTTGTTCATCCTATAGCTGTGAGAGTACAATATCTCTTAAGCTTGAGTAGGTCAATACTTTCATACTTATAGCGTGTGCGTTTTGATTCATCAATGAGTGAGACATACACTATTGTCAATATACTCGATGAATTGGATGTATGCCACTAGGGTGTGGAAGCATTCCTATAACATAGTCATCCATGTACTTTCGCGATACAGAAGTGTAAGAACCCACTTGAGAGGTTCAAATTAATCTACCCAGAAACTCTACAGAGTGATCCTTATGGAGCAAGCGTTAGTATTTAGATTGATCGATAGGTCAATCTAATACGCTTAGTGGATAGATATAAGGGAACCGAGAGCTCAGGGGAAATATGGACTTTGGAGTGTTTGATAGTACATAAACTCTCACTCCAACTTACCGGTGTTGCATGGAGGATATATTCGTACACATCTCACAGGTCAGGGATAGGTTTCTAATAAGGAAAAGCCTCGATGTAAGAATCATACATCTCTGGGAGTTCATCCATAGTTCAGGTGGTGTCAAACGAACATTGGATTGAAATATTATTCCTAGTCATAGGGCTTGGCAGTAAAGAATAATTTTTCGGGAGCCTAGATTTGTATGTCCTGCGAAGACAGCTTGGTATCCCCACTTTACTCTCTTGTCCTATTTACGGAAGATCAGCAAAATTCAGCATCTCACAATGGTTATTGGGATATTACAATAATTGAATTTGTATAATGAATAGATATAATTTTATTGGGTTTTGGTTTTCCAAAGATAACCCTAAGATAAATTATTTTTGTTAAGATATACAAAATTCTTGTAAGTGTATTTATGATAAAAATAATAAGTCTCGGAATATCGTGTGAATTGTAAAATAAATATTTTACATAATCGAAATTAAAATCAATAATGAACTAAGGATCAAAATATTATTTGAGCCTTGAATTGTTGTAGGGCTAGGCCCATACCATGCCTTGCAATGCAAGCCACGGTTGCCTAATAAGAAAACATAAAAAAGGAGGCGCCGTTCATTAATAGGCAGGCCTCTCTTTTTTGTCTTCTAATTCCAATAGGTTTGGAACGTACAAACCTAACGAGAGAGACTTGCTAATTTTTTGTATATATATACATACTCTCTCATATATATAGTGACATATATGCTCAAATTGAGCTGCGGCTTTTATATATAACCAAGAGAGAGACATTCATTCGGCCGTGAGAAAGAAAGAAAAAAATTCTAGTAGTGCCAGAGAGACAATCCCAAGTCATAACCGTGTGTTTGTTTTTGGTTCACCACCAGTCGGTGATTCTTTGCTTTGCACGTTCGCAAGGAGATTAAGGGGAATGTCAAGGAAACGACGTAGGCATTCCAAGTTGGTAGAGATCAAGACAGTGGTTCGTGTGTTCAAGGAAAGAAGAAAGCTTAGAACCTCGATTTTGAAGAGGCTGGTTAATCTCTTACTTTCTTGATGCCATGTTGTGTGCTTGATCTTGTTTTAATAATTGTTAGGATATAAACCTAGAAGCATGTTAGGATTATTTACAAAGATTAAAACTTGATCTTGTGTGTTCCGTTAACATGTTAAAATAAGATTTGAGATCAAATAAATTTTTAGAAAGCATGTTAGGCAAAAACACACTATGACCGTGGGACATGTTAGGGTTGTAGGGCATCGTTCGTTAAATTTGGATTTATACCTATGCTAAGACGATCCTAGCTAGCTTCCGCTGCATGACTAAAATTAGTTTTAGCAACCAAAAAATGGTATCGGAGCGAACTTAGTATGTATTAAGTCAAGATTAACACAAAGATTCATTAGAAAAATAATTGCGCGCTAGATTGGTGCCTAGGATGTGCGATTGATTTTGTGAATTTTTGGATGCCACTAACACTTGTTTTGCAGCCTTGAGATACTGTACTAAGCTAGTATTAATTTATTTAAATTTATTGTTTTGGGTTGTAACCCATAGGATCGCGTTTAGAGTCTATGGGATATTTTTTGTAAAGCTGTTTTTTCAGATTTGTAGTTTCCTTGCTTTGTAAATTCATTAGAATCACTTGTAAGCCTTCCCCAAGGCATAGGATTTTTTGTACAAGTACTTAGTGATGTTATGAATGGAAAAGCATGAAGAAATTGTGAAGAAACACAGCTGAAAAATTGCAGCAGCCAAGACAAGCTGCGTGCGCGACAGATTTTCCAGATTTGTGCTTGGAGTGCTCCTAAGGGGTATTTCGGTTTGTAACTCAATTTTTTTTTGGGTAACCAAAATATTTTCTGGACTAGGGACACCCCTGAAAAGCCTCTGGAAGTCGCGAACGCAGGTTCGTGATGGAGTTCGACACAAAGAAAAGTCCCCGAAAGTGAAGCAGACTCACGGCCCACAGCTAAGGTTTTCTCCCTAGTCTTCAAGTCACGATTGAAGATGGATATCTGCATGTTAGACATCATGAAGACCCGCTTAGATACAATATCATATGTGTTTATTATGTTTGTTTATTTTGCTTTATTTAATTATGCTTTTACTTATGTGAATGGATGTATGATTAAATTGGCATATAGACAAGCCTTGGCACGGGGCTTATTAGGAATCAGCTTTTGACATTTAATAAGCTATATGTAATTACGTGATTAGATGAACTTTCGTGGCATAATTTAATAGATTAAAGATTTAGGTTAATCACCTAATTAACTATTGGGAATAATGATGAGTTTAATCACATGGAATTACATAATTGGTTAACGATTAAAGGTTGATTCGAGCCACTAGGATCTAAGGTAATCTTCAACCAGAAAAACCCTAATAATAAATTATTGAGTGGGAGAGGGTTATATCTAATGATATGACCCGCGGCTTCCCAAAGGTTAATCATCACTAGGGTATATAAACTTACTTGTGTTGCATGCGCAAGCCCCCTCTTGGATGGAGTTTATATGCCAGGTCTAGTGGGAGGATTTCAAGTGGAAATTTCAATTCTTATTTGTAAATGGGTACTTACTCATGTTGCATGCGCAACCCCCCCTAGGATGGAGTATCCATTAGTTGCAATAGTATAATTGAAAGCTGATAACTTAGGACACGCTTGTATGAAAGCTTACTCGTGTTGCACTCGCAACCCCCCTCTGGGATGGAGTTTTCACATGAGCAAGTTCCAGTAGGTTAAACCTTGGTTTACACTCAACCTACAAAGGAGCCAAATAAATAGCGATCAAGAAATTCAAGAGGCCCAAAAGGATAGACTCTTGGAATTTATTTGACTGAGTTAGACTTGGGTCAACTAGGCAAGCAATTGTTGTTGGTTGATACGCTATTACATTTAATTTACTTAGTAAATGTTTGGGTTTTTATTACTTAGTAGATATGTAAAAAGATTAAATAATTGGAGCATTCATCTAATGCATTTTAAATGTTCTAAATTTCAGATGTCGTTTTCTCCACTTATTTCCATATTGAATGAAAACAAACTATCTGGACCGAATTATGTTGACTGGAAACGGAACTTGGACATAGTGCTCATCTCAAGTGGGTACAAGTATGTTCTGATCAAGGATTGTTCTGAGTTGGTCCCTAACCCAACAGATGAGGACAGATTAGCTCGGCAAAAATGGATCAATGCCAATGACATGGCCAAGTGCTATATCTTAGCGTCTTTATCGTCAGTCTTGTAGAGACAATCACTCGTTCGTGAGAAACAAAGAAAAAAATTCTAGCAGTGCCCAAGAGACAATCCCAAGTCATAACCGTGTGTTTGTTTTTGGTTCACCACCAATCGGTGATTCTTTGCTTTGCACGTTCGTAAGGAGATTAAGGGGAATACCAAGGAAACGACGTAGGCATTCCAAAATGGTAGAGATCAAGACGGTGGTTCGTGCGTTCAAGAAAAGAAGAAAGCTTAGGACCTCGATTTTGAAGAGGTTGGTTAATCTCTAACTTTCTTGATGCCATGTTGTGTGTGCTTGATCTTGTTTTAATAATTGTTGGGATATAAACCTAGAAGCATGCTAGGATTATTTACAAAGATTAAAACTTGATCTTGTGTGTTCCATTAACATGTTAAAATAAGATTTGAGATCAAATAATTTTTAGAATCATGTTAGGAAAAAACACACTATTACCGTGGGGCATGTTCGGGTTGTAGGGCATTGTTCGTTAAATTTTGATTTATACCTATGCTAAGATGATCCTAGTTAGCTTCCGCTACATGACTAAAATTAGTTTTAGCAACCAACAATAAATGGGGCAAATAGCTAACACTTTATCATCTAGAGAAAGAGGTACATTGCCAAGCCAATCGGAGGTGAATCTAAAAGGGAAGGATAAGGAGCAATGCATGGCAATCACTCTCCGGACTGGTAAGGTGATTAAAACTGATGTAATCTAGATGCTGAAAAGGCGAAAATTTTACAGGAAATGGGGGAGTGCAACAAAACAGGGGAAAAAGATGTTGAAAACTATCCAGTGGACATTTTCGATCGATTGAACCCCATCCCGATCTATTGGCCAGATGTAGAAAAGGGAAAAAATGAAAAAATGAGAAAGATGTATAGACTCGGTATGCTGTGGAGTTGGATTGGCCCGATAGTTCTCTTCCTGCACTTCCAGTCAAAGCTTATAAGACTCCAATTCCATTTCCTCAAAGGTTAAAAAGCAACAAGAAAAAGGATGATCAATTCTCTAAGCTTTTGGAGGTATTCAAAAAGCTTCAAGTGAACATCCCTTTTGCTGAAGCTTTAGAGCAAATTCCTAGCTATGCCAAGTTTATAAAGGAGATCTTATCCAAGAAGCGGAGATTGAAAGAACATGAAAAGATGCAATTAACCGAAGAGTGTAGTGCCATTGTGCAAAGGAAGCTCCCAATTAACTAAGATGATTCATGAAGTTTCACAATCCCGTACACTATAGGTAACACCTTGTGTGATCTTGGAGCTAGCATAAATTTGATGCCATTGTCGGTTGCAAAGCAAATTGGGATGAAGGAGATTAGTCCAACCATGGAGTCTTTGCAAATGGCGGATAGATCAATCAAGTACCCTATTGGCATAGTGGAGGATGTTTTAGTGAAGGTGGGTGAGCTTATGTTCCCGATGGATTTTCTTATCTTGGATATGGAGGCCAATCCTACTACTCCCATAATCTTGGGAATGTCATTCTTGAGCACCGGGAGAGCTTTGATTGATGTAGAGAAAGGGAAGCTTACTTTGAGAGGTGTGGGAGGTGACCAAATCACTTTTAAAGTGTTTGGAAATAGAAGGCAAGAGGAGGTTTCTCAACAATGCCTCCAAGTTGAGCATATTGACATGGTCATCCCCGATACTTTTGAGAAGGAAGCTCATTATATTCCGGTTGAAGTTTTCTTGTGCCAAGATTCAAAAGCTAAGCCAAAGTCTCCAAGACAGCCCCCAAAGCTGAAATTGAAGTTCAAAAGTCTCAAGTTGAAGAGCTCAAGGAGAAGAAAAAGAAGAGCAAGAAAAAGAAGAAGAGGAAGACCAAGAAAATGAAGAAAAATGCATATCCCAAGGAAGAGGTGGTGATGAAGGCTTGTACTCCTTGCATGGAACCTAAGCAATCCAATGTTAATCCTAAGAAGCCAACAAAGGGAGTCTACATCATAACCCTCAAGGATTCTGGTTGAATTCACAAAGGGAAGTCGGGCTGAAGACTTTAACCAAGTGCTTTTAGGAGGCAGCCCAGGTTTTATTGTTCTATCTCTATCTTTTTAATTCCATTTTCACCTATTCCATGCATTGAGAACATTGCATATTTTAAGAGTGGGGGTGGGAATTTAGGTTTTTCAAGTTTTTGCTTGAAATAAAATTTTTTACTTCAAATGCCTTATGCCATGTCATTCTTGAGTACATTTGGATAAATTTGGTGATCTTTGAAGCATTGATGGATCTTGCTATGTACATTCTTTCCAATTGAGTTTTCCTATCTTGAAAATTGTTTTGTCCACTCTATTTTTGTGATATGGAACACTTGATTGTGGGGTATGAAATATGACTTGACTTTGGCATTTGTGGTTGTTTGAGATCAATTTGATTCTAAGTAGCGCTACTTGAGCAATGAAAAAAAAATATAGAAAAACAAATTTGTTCATAAATAAATGGTTTCTTTCATAAGTTTTTTGTTGAGTAACCGGGCCTCTTGCCTAGCAAGCAATGAGTTTTGCGTAAAAAGGTAGGAAATGAATGTTAGAGTACCTTGGCGACTAGTTTAACCTCGTAGCCTTTTTGACTCGGGTAATTAGATCCGTTGAGGTATCTTAACACCTAGTGCCCTAAGCCAACTAGATTGGGAGTCATTAGTCAAAAGCTCGTTACATGGGTCATTTAGAAAGCTTAAGGAGGTTGAGCATTGCACAAGTCACCTTTGAAAAGAAAAGAGAAGGAAAAATGTGAATAGGAATGAAGTTTGAATACATGCTCATTGTATTTGCTTTTTGATTCTTATTGTTCTTCAAAGACTACATGACCTTTGTTTATGTCACTTTGAAGCCAAATATCAAGTGAAATCCATTATGTGCATTAATTCTTGAAATTTTAAGCAAAGTGGATGAGATAAGATTCTTGAAGGAATGCTTTTATTGATTTGAATGTCCTAATGCTTGATTTGTTAGTATGGATAAGGTTGCAATTGAGAATCCATTTTATACTCTTGTTGATAGCATGAATTTTGACATTGAAGTTGTTTAATGTTTGTGGGTATCATCCTGGTAAACTCTCAAGAGACACAACTCCTCCTACTAGGGGCACCTGAGGGGTTTAAAGGCTTGTGGCACATGCTAAGTATCATCGTGAGCCCTACGAAAGTGGCATAATTTAGTTTCTTATTTCTACATTAGTGTTAGTTGTTTTGTTTTTCATTTGAGCTGAAATGAGAACTTTTGTTCTTTGATCCTTAGTTTGCTCGAGGACAAGTAAAGGTTAAGTGTGGGGGTGTTTGTTGTGCTAATTATATATATATAATTACGCATCTTTTACATTGTATTTCATGGTTCTTTGAGTAAATTGAGGATCGATATTACCTAAGAATTGTATATTTGCACATTGCAGGTGCTGAAGAGCATATGGGCCGAATTAGAGTCGAATCGGATCAAAGGCGAAAAAAGTTGAAGAAAATGGCAGCAGAGAATTCCGATCGATAGGACCCCTGCTCCAATCGATCGGCTAGGCTAAATTCAGGACTCTCCAGGAAGAAATTCCGATAGATCAGAGGTCAGTCTCAATCGATCGGAATATGCCCAGATAGTGATTTTCAGGGTTTTGAACTTTTTGAAAACACCCTAAACCCATATGAGTCCGACCCAAAATGACACCAATCCTCATTATAAACGACTCTGGGCTTTAAAGGGTATAAATAGGCAGTTTCTAGGGTTTTAGAGGGCTCTCTCTCACATTCTCACACATTCTACCACCATTGGAGAGCTTGGAGGCACCTTTGGAGCTTGGAGAAAAAGATGGTCTACAAGGTGGTTTCCTCTCTCCTTTTCTATCCTAGTTTCTATGGTTAATTTTATTTGTTTAATGATGTATTTTGCTTCCATGAGTGGCTAGATTTCTTTACTAGGGTCTTACTGTGTAACCAGAACTTGAAGATTCAATAAACTTGGTTTCCGTCTTTCTTGATTTCTCTCTCTTATTGATTGTTTATGGGTGTGTTTAATGCTTTTGAATGCTTGATCATCATCTAAATGATTTGTTGCCTAGATTGAGATCAGAAGGAGATTTCTAGGGTTTGCCTCAAGCCATAGATGACATAGGGTGCATGAACCATAGAAATATAGGGGCGTGACCTATGCAATCGCTAAATGGTTAATCCACAATCTTAATGGGTCTCTGTCTTTTGAATCCGATTGTTAGACATAACAGTGATTAGAGATAGAGATATTTCGGTGTTTTTAGACATAGAACATTGGATATGTTAGGGAGATCGATTGTCATTATTGAGAGAGAAATTAGGGATTAAGGGACCAAGGGAGTTGAATTGGATAGGTGAGGTGAAATTAAGTACTTTATTGCTTCCCATCTTTGATTACATTTGTGATTACTTAATTGCTCCTTTGTTCTTTGTTTTAGTTTAGTTAAAATAAAACCAAACACTCATCTTTTTCACCTAATTTACATAGTTGTTGCTTGTTTGACATTAATTTTGATTGCCACTACATCCTCGTGGGAACGATACTTTACTCATCATTTTATTACTTGTGCAATTTGTGCGCTTACAATTAAATCCATACCACTATCCACAATCTTGATAGGACGGGTCTCAAAAGTAGCGTCCTCGTTAATCTAATATATGAGAAGGGTCCCTATGGTATCTCCGTAACATAGACACATGAAATACACCACTTACCCCAAACAACTGTGAGGGTAACGCTAATCAATAAGCTACCATCCCCACTCTCTCTAAAATCTCAAATGGTCTTATAAACCTCGGAGCTAATTTCCCACTCTCCCAAATCTCTGTACCCCTTGCTTCAGACTAACCCTCAGAAACACGTGATCCCCCTCTTGAAACTCCAAAGGTTCACGTCTCCTATCCACTTAACTCTCCTGACGTGATTGAGCTGTCAGAAGTCGTCGTCGAATCATTGTCACCACCTCAATAGTCTACTACACCATCTCTGGATAATGGTTTGTCTCCAACCTCTGACCAACACAATGGTGACCTACAAGGTCTCCCATATAATGCCTCATACAGTGCCATCTGAATACTGCTCTGGTAGCTATTATTGTACATCTTAATAGTACGCTCACTCTGCCCATCAGTCTGAGGATGAAAAATTGTATCGACGTTTAGTTTTGTCCCCAGAGTATCCTAAAATACCCCAAAATCACGAAGTAAACCTGGGATCCCGATCTGACACACTGGTCAATGGCATCCATGTAATCGTACTATCTCCCGTACATACAATCTGGTCAACGACTCTATCGAATCCGTTTGACAAATAGGCAAAAAATGAGTTGTCTTCGTCAATCGATCAACAACAACCCAAACTGTATCATGTCTCCGCTGAGTCAAAGGCAAACCAATCACAAAATCTATAGTAAGATGCTCTCACTTCCACTCAGGTAATGGAAGCATTGTAACAATCCTGCGGGTCGTCGATGTTCTGCCTTTACCTGCTAACAAGTAAGACATCGGGTCAAAGTTTGTGTGACATCTCTCTTCATGCCACTCCAGCAATACTGTCTTCGTAAATCTCAATACATCTTGGTAGCATCCGGATGCATCGCAAACTACGAGTAGTATGCCTCTCGAAGTATCTCCTCCCTTAACTCTGTATCCTTTGGAACCACTAACCTACCCCAGAATCTAAATCTCCCTCGGTGCCTCTAACCCATCCCTCCATATCCTCAACGTCATCAAATAATGTGTCCTTCAACTATGCATCCAACACCCGTTGTACAAGTGCTGGACGAGCAATTAAACTTTGTAGGCACAATAAGTCTCTATGTTCCTCCATATCTAATCGATACTGACTAGGCATATCCACCCACTCAAACTCATGGATAGCCAACTGCACTGTGACAAATCTCCTACTCAAGGCGTCAGCCAACACATTGGCCTTGCCTGGATGATACTGTAAGGTAAAATCAAAATCCTCAAGGTACTCCATCCATCTATGTCGTCTCTAGTTCAAATCCCTCTGAGTAAACAAATACTGGAGACTCCTACGATCTGAAAATACCTCAAATCTCTCTCCATAAAGGTAATATCTCCACTGTGTAAGTGCGAACACTATAGCAGCTAACTCCAAATCATACACTGGATAATTCCTCTCATGTGGCTTCAATAAACATGAAGCATACTGAACCACTATATCCTGCTGCATCAGCACACAACCCAAGCTAACTCCTGAAGCATCACAATATACCTGATAACCAATACCTCTATCTGGTATCACCAACACTTGAGGTGAGTCGAGTCCTCAACTCCTGAAAAGCCTGCTCACACTTGTCTGTCCATACAAACGGAACATCCTTCGTGGTCAACTGTGTCATCGGGGCTGCAATTCGTGAGAACCCCTCAATAAAACGTCGATAGTAACCTGCTAATCCCAAGAAACTATGAATCTCTCCTACATTCTTCGGTCTCCTCCATGCTATCACTGCATGCACCTTAGTTGGATCCACTGCTATACCCTCCTGGGATATCACATGCCCTAAAAATTTTACCTGAGTCATCCAAAACTCACACTTACTCAGCTTGGCATACACTTTATGCTCCCTGAGCGTCTGTAACACAATCTCCAAGTGTAATACCCCGAACTTCTTTTTCTTTTAGGAATTAGGTAGGACCAACATGTGTTGAGTAAATATATACATTTAAAATCATTAGAAATAAAAACCACGTGAATTGGGAGTATACAAGTGGTTTAAA
The DNA here is from genome assembly GCF_013401445.1 of Tripterygium wilfordii. Taxonomy (NCBI): domain Eukaryota; kingdom Viridiplantae; phylum Streptophyta; class Magnoliopsida; order Celastrales; family Celastraceae; genus Tripterygium; species Tripterygium wilfordii. The sequence goes on from NC_052250.1 coordinate 5,296,410, forward strand.
AGCTGAAAGTTTGGTTTGCAGATGTAATTATTCAGACAGCTTTAAAAAGCTGTCCGGACACCTCCCTAAAATCTACATGCGTGAATTGCTTTAAAAACACCCATTTCGTGATTTCTTCTCAAATACCTTACCTAGACAAACCCTAAGCCCCTTTTTCTCTCAAATTTCCTCCCTTCCATCAATCTAAGATCATCAACCAAGGTAAGATTGTCCTCTTTCAAGTTGATTCAAGATTGATTAGGAAGTCTCTCTCTAGATTACATATTCCTAAATTTTTCTCTTTGTTCTAATCTTTCAATGTTTGAACCCAAACTCAAATCCATGAGCTCCTACATCATTTGAGGCCTAAAGGAAGCTTGAATCCCTTCCTTCTACTTGTCTCTACAACCTTGTTAAGTTTCTTAAACCTAAAAGCTAGTATTTAGAGATTGGGTGATTTGGGATTCTAGGGTTTTATGGGTTTTATAGATTTGAGGGAAAATCTTTAAATTAGATGAAATTAGTGATTTAATAGGTTGATTTAGACTTGTTTATGGTTGTATTTCTAGATTCTATTGTTGATTGGAGTAGCAAGCTTGAGCAGGTGAAGTTCAAGAACTTAGAAAGTTTTGGGTAAAAGAAAGTAATGAGTTCTTGATTTATTTGGGTTAATTTGTGTTAGATATGTGAAATTAAATTTGTTTGTATATTGGTTGGAGGATGGGCTCACTGAATAATAGGTTGATTGAGGCTGGAGAATTCAAGGTTGAGTATTGGTTTACATAGCTAATTTTTGGAGTGCGAAGTACGGAAGTTTCACCCCTTTGCTATTTTCTTTGAATATGTCCTCCTATTAAGAACGTTTATCTTTTCTCATTGTTCATTATGATTTCGTTCTCGCCTTAATTGTTCCTAAGGGAGAACAACCGCATTATGATTACTTTGTTGTATGACTTGAGTTATATTGCATACCCTACATGTTCAATCTTTTATTGAGCATGGATTATTCTTGAATAAGCATCATGTAGTAGTATACATGTAGATTGTATGTATACTTCATTGCATAACCATGTTGAACATGCATTGTAGCTGCACGGTAGATGTCTGGTATGGACCTATACATCTCCTAGGTTTTGATTGATGTGAAATGTGGAATGCCAGTGGGCTGTTCAGGGTTCCTATGAGTATGGGAACTTTGGTGGGTTGAGTCAGGATTTCACATGTACTTGAGGCACCATGCGGTGATGTCGTTAGGTTATTCAGGGTCCCGATGAGTATAGGGATGCTGGTGGGCCAAGTTAGGATCGCGTATGGTGTTGTTATCTACTTGTGTTTGGGGTGTACATGATGTTAGTTATCATATTGTTGCATTTAAGCTTTTCCTTAATATTGCAGCCTTATATTATTCATTCATTCTTTATTATTTCATACTGGGCCTTTTGCTCACCCTTTTCTTTTCCTTATTCTCTCCTTACAGGTGAGCCTACTTTCGGTACCAGGGTTGCATATCAGAAAGAGCGTGCGTGACATGGATAGGCCCCTGGAGAGTAATAGGACTAGATGGTTCTAGAATTTGATTATGTTATTAGTATTTTGTCATACTTGTTTTCTTGGTTGAGACATGTTGTGTGATACCTCAATTCGATGGTTGGATGGATGGTTGGGATGGTGCTCTATGTGATCGGGACTCTCAGATCGGGTTTATGGACTTGGTATCCTGACGATTTCTTATGCTTGCAGGATTGCTCCTTGCATTGGTTGTTTGATTATATATGTTATTGTGTGTGGAGAATTTATTGATGATATGATTTGTTAGGTGGCCTGAGGCCCTACTTAGACTTGAGAACTTATATGTGATATGAATTGTTTGATGGCCTGAGGCCCTGCCTAGGTTGTAAATATATTTGTGATATTGTTGTGTTTTTACTCTAAGTTGGCATCTTCCGCAATACGGGAAGGTGCTGTCAAAATTTTTGATAATTTGATGATTGAATTAATAATTGGTTTGACTAAAATGGTACCAAAAGTAATGCATTCCGAGTCGGGGCGTTACACCAAGTGTCTGGCGTGCTCATCCTCAGTGGCTGAATAAACCAATATGTCATCAATGAACACAATCACAAACTGATCCAAATATGACCTGAACACCCTATGCATCAAATCCATAAACACTGCAGGTGCATTGGTTAGCCCAAATGGCATAACCAAATACTCGTAATGGCCAAATCGTGTGCGAAAAGCTATCTTCGGAATATCCTTGTCCCGAATCCTCAACTAGTGATACCCCCGATCTGAGATCAATCTTGGAGTAATAATGGCTACCCCTCAACTGATCAAACAGATCATTAATCCTTGACAACGGATATTTATTCTTCACTGTCACTCAATTCTGTCGGTAGTCCACACACATCGGCATCGTACCATTGTTCTTTTCCACAAACAGAACAGGTGCTCCCTAAGGTGAAGTGCTCGGTCTGATAGAACCCAACTTCTACAAACCTGTCAACTGGGTGTCTAACTCCTTCAGCTCTGCTAGTGTCATCCTGTATGGTGGTATAGAAATAGGATTTGTACCCGGATACACCTCAATCACAAAGTCAATCTCCCTCCTAGGTGGCAATCCTAGTAGATCATCAGGAAAGACATCCATATAGTACTGCACAACAGGTATAGATATAGAAGACTCCTCCCCAGACTCTGAGGTAATCAAACCCGCTACAACACAATCGGTGTACTGAGGATTATCCAGAAAATGTGGACATGGCAGAAGTGTCGTCCCATGAAATCTAACTCTTCCTATAGGTGTGGTCAGTGTAATCCTCCTTTTAGCACACTCTATAATTGCCTCGTATCCAGTCAACCAATCCAATCCGAGAATATCGTCAAAATCAGCAAATGGCATCACAACCAAATCCACTCTAAACTCATGGTCCGTAAAACTAAATACACAATCCCTACAGATACCACTAACCATGGTACTTGATCCAAGGGGCGAATCAACTATAAATCTCCTCGTCACTCCCGTAACCTCTAAACCCAATGCCTCAGCAAATGATAAAGAAATAAATGAATACGTAGCACTAGTGTCAAACAAAACTCCTGCCCAAGAACTGAATAAGAGGAAATTACCTCCCAAATGGTCTCGCTCTACTAGTACTGCATCAGGGCCGAGTGCATACACTCCACCTCTCTGAATCTACTACTGCTGCTGAGGTAGTGGCCTACCCCATTCTGTAGGACCTCTCGGTGCTGGAATCGGTGTTGGCTGTGCAAGTCCTCCACCCTGTGGGCAATCTCTCCTAGTATGGCCTGGCAAACCACATCGAAAGCATAATGGGTTGTTTGCCATAGGACAATCCCAACGTATATGGTCCACATGACCACATGTATAGCAGTGTTGGGGCTGCTAGTCCTGTCTCGAAGCTTGTCGCTACTAGTCCAATCTCTGCCCATGCTGACCCTGTCTCTACCCCTGCTGACCCTATCTAGGACCCTGTTGTCCCTGCCTAGGTCCCGGTAACTTTGTCTATGACCTTGAGAACTCTGCCCTTGACTCTACTGATGCCCTCGGGTATCAATCCTCTGTCTGTGCTGATTGCTCTTACCAGTAGCAGATGTAGAACTCTCAAGCTTCCTCTTGTCAATCTCCCAATAATCCTTAATCTCCACTAAAGTCCTCTCGACTCTGAGTGTCTTATCAATACACTCGTGATAGATGGTGATAGTCTAAGCCGCCAAATAAGGTGAAATCTTTGGCGACAATCCTCTCTGAAATCTCGGTATCTTATTTTCCTCTGTGGAAATATACTCCTCCCCATATCGCCCTAACTCCTCAAAGCGGGCATGATACTGATTCACTGACATGTCTAGGGACTGAATCAACTCAAGAAACTCCTTGGCTATGTGGTATGTACTGTGACAGAAACGCTGTCTCAAACTCTGCCCATGGCATACCCTCTCTACCCTGACTAACTATCATCACCTCCTACCATGTAAAAGCATCCCCCTCTAGAAACTCTGCAGTAAACAAAGCCCTCCTCTTCTCAGGAATCCGCAAAGAAGTCATCTTCTTGCGTAGCTGGCGAAGCCACTCCTCTGCTGCCATTGGGTCTATCACTCCTCTATAAATTGGAGGGTTTATCTTCCGTAAATCAACTAGCTCCTTGATCGAAGTATCAGTTGCCAAAGGAGTTATCTGCGTCGCCACAATCTGTCATGCACCTTCCTGTAATCCACCCAAAGTCAAAACATGTGTTGGAACCTCAACAGTTGCCTGTAGTGCAACTGGGGCTGGGGCTGGAGCTGGAGCGGCAATCTGTGTCACAAGTCCTATAACAGTATGCCCAAGAGCTCGCACCAACTCAATAACATCCCAAACCTCCTACCGTAAAGCAGTCACTGCTGCCTCTACCCCCTGTGGTGCTAGTTGTACCGGCGGTACCTCCTGATCATCCCTAATATCATCTACTGGATCTATGTAAGCTCCTCGCCTACGCACTAACGAAACTACCTCCAATATCGCAGTCTCATCTACTCCCTGAGGCTCATCCGCCTCGAGTCGTCCCCTACCACATCCCGGTCCTTGCACTCGAGTACTACACTTCTCAACCATATCTACAAAATATAACACACTTATACGTAAATCTAAAGGCAAGAAATTCAAAAATAAGGAACTCACCATGTCAATCGGGAAGCACATGATGTGTAACGAACGAGATAACCTAATCACTGTGAGTATCTAAACCTACAGCTTCGATACCAAATTGTCATGCCCCTCTCTCCTATGGTATACCGAAGTGTACCTATACTCCAAAGGACGTGATCGACAGGGGACACCCCGTCCCCCGAACCAATAATAGAACCAAATAAACATATATAATAGTAATAACTCCTACGATGTGACATGGAAACAGTATTGAACCCAAAATACTATATATACAACCACCAAAACCAACCTGAGTAACATATACAACAACGGAATAGTAAAACATATCTACCCAATGCCAAACTGAGTAATATATACAAACTACAATACCAAAATCCCACGCCCTGCTAGAAGAGTCGGCTCGAGGCTACACATCAACTCATGCATCTCGTCACTGACTGCCATCACCTGCGTCTAACTCACTTGAAAGGGAATAAAAAAGATGGGTGAGCTGAGAAGCTCAGTAAGGCATAGAAAGGGAACACCGATATCCAGAATAAATAAATTAAAGAATATGACATAGAATATGAAGTACAATAAATATATAACCATCAGTGACCCAACCAAGTAACGTGGTAGCCGATAAGGCTATACAACACCATAACCACAAACACCTGTCTTCAGTAATCCATAATCCATAAACCATAATCCATAGTTCGTAATCTATAATCCATAATCCACCCTTGGACCCACCCTAATCCCCGTAGGGTGTCTCCTAGTCCAGATCCACATCAAAACTGGATAAGGATCGGATATCTCGATAGCATAGCCTACACCAAATAGCGTCCCTTGTGATGCACCTCATCTCAGACGGTCTACAGGTACATACCCGGTCTATATATACTATCCATCAAAAATCCATATCCAATAGATTGGGCTCCTACATAGGGCCCACAGTTTACATCAACCATCTACAATCACTCCACTCCTAAAAACATACCAACAATGATAATCAATAGGGAATATAAATAAAACATACAAACAGGCCATATTTTCACCCCCAGAAATCGATAGAACCACAATATAATTAGAGTCTGTGAAATCAAAACTCTAGAATCACAAGCAAGAGACAAGTAAACCCCTACCTGGAAATCGCAATGCAAATACCCAGCACGCATCCCCAACTAACCCTTGACTCCGAAAGTCAACCCGCTCCAAATCTCAACCTGGATCACCGTCTATACTGGAAAAATATGACACACGAAAATACAGTTAAAATACGTCCGATCAACTATGGTCAATGGTCAAAATCAACTTATGAATAGTGCTAAACCGTGTCAAACCAAGTTAGACCGGTCAAACTTGGTCAAACAGTGTCAAACCAGGTCAAATCGATCAACACAGCAGTCAACCGAGTCAACTCGCCCAAACTCAATCAACTCCGCAGAACTCAACTCAATGGTGTCACCGGTGATCCGGCCACCAAAACAGACCAAGCCGTACACCAAATTGAAGAGCTCGAAGAGACGAACTCATACTTACCTGAATCGGGTCAAACCACAATAGAAGTTTCAAACCCCGATTACTCCTCAAAGGCGGCTTCGTTTGATGTGATTCAACTTGGGTTACACTTGTATGCTCCCGCACTTCTTTTGATACCATCCGTGGCCACCACCATCACTGGAAACCAGAAATCGCCGATGACCCGTGTGTATAAGAGAGAAATAGGAGAGAGAGTGAGTCGCGTATAGAAGAGGATATTTGTGAAAATTTTAAAAAGTTTTGGTATTTAATTAATTAATTCCAATTTTTCACTGTAGCCCTTACAACTTCTACAGAAACACCCCTCCCCACATTTGTTATCCCTAAAAATCCATTTAACTTTGAAAATTCATAATAAATTCAATTTAAATCCAATTTTAGTGATTCTTACGCCAAAATTTTTCTTTTAAAATCCTCTGTTCACTAAAAATATTTTCATATTTTTATCTTAGTTAATTTTTAATATCTCCAAATCCCCGTTTGCGATTATCGAGGTTCACTCCACCTCGTTCAACGCATCGCAATACTGTGTATAATGTAAAAATCGAGTCAGGATATTATCGTTCCTCTCGAGAAGATTAGAAAACCTACCATGATTAAAGACAATCAATTATTTCACAAGCAATAGTACCTCTTTCAGAGTGAGTCTCTGTCAAGGAGCCATTAATACCTATGTCCAACAGTGGAGAAAAAGGTTCGACGAAGCCAAGTCCTAAATTCCGAAAGGTGCGGGAGACTTTCCTGAGAACCAAAATGATAAAAGATGACTATGCTACTGACTTTTGGGATACGAAGATAATGGACCAGGTTCTATTCTAGCAAATGATCGCTCGTAAAGCTGACATGTTGATCCTAGAGGGCGTAGCATGCTTACAAGATTTGATCTCAGAATTCCAAAGATTGAATAAGGACATATCTAAAGAAAATAATGTCCTTGGGAAAGCAACGCTGGTAAAGACGCTCTAGGAAAAATAGGACTTCCAACATAAAGAGATGGAGAAGCAACATGATAAAGAGGTATGGGAGCTACAATACCAAATTAGGATCTTAGATGGCAAAATCAAAAAGTTGATGAAAAGGAGGCAGTCAGAGATCGAATAGGGCTCTGCCAATAGGAGATCATTCAGCCCATTAACTTAGGAAGTAGAAGGCTTCAGAGAAGGGATGCATGATGCATTCACAAGGATCTATGCTCAACACCCATAGTTTGACACTACAACAATGGAAGCCCGAACATTGCTTAGCCCCAAGTTCTAGCCAAATTTAGATATGGATTCCAAAGAAGAAAAGGAAGAGGAAGAATTTAAAGCTCTTGAATCCAATTCAATACCTCCGGAGACCATCCTAAATCCCACTATAGTCTCTTCGTGTCCTCTCGATGACCCAGCTTTTAAGGCAGTCAATCGTTCACCACCAAGAACTCCAAGTCCCCTTCTTGACACACTGTATTGTTCACCATCAAGGACTCTAGGCTCCCTTATTGTTCACCACCAAGGACTCCAGGTTCCCTTCTTGACACACTATATTGAGGAATCCCCTTCCCGTGATTTCTACAATCCTCTTTTTTCATCTTCCAATAAAATTTAACTTATGTCTAGATTTGCATTGAGTTTATCCATTACCTAGCTCTTTCCGATCATCATTGTTAGGTAAGTTTCTTTTAAACTAAGAACTCAATCTCCGAGCAGGGCATTTGACGTAGAACAGTCTGTGGAAAAGTTCCTTGAGAAGTTGGAACGTGTTCGAAGGAAGTCAAATCGAAATCAGAATTGAAGTTGTTGTTTTTGGGAGTTAAAGATTCAGTTTCCAACTTTGACCATCCATAACTTTTGATTCCCTCGTGTGTTTCCTTATTATAATATGTTTCCGAGGACTGATTTTGAAGACCTAAAGTTTGGGATTGGAAGGAGATCGAAAAGGCATCGTTTTGGTGTCCAAAGAAGTTAATTAAGTTTCCTGCACGTTTTATGTTTCCAATTTTCCAATTCTAGTTTAATTAGGAGTCCAATAAGGGTTTGATTGTTTTATCAGTCTATAAATAGTTTCATAAACGTTTGTAATTGATACAATTCAATACATTCAGTTTTATTAATAAAATTTCTTGAGGTTTTCTCAATTGTTCTTGGTGGATTCCAAGTTTCTTGATTTCGTCGTGAACGAATTCAAGTGTTCTATCTTCCGCGTCTGTGTCAGGTGGTATCGGAGCAGGTTGTTTTCCTGTCGGATATGTCTAACACAGAACGGAATCGCAATCCCAACGACGCTGGTCAATGGATAGATGATCTATGGACTGCGTTTGATGAGCATAGGCAACAGGTGACAGAACAGATGGCCCAACAAAGGCAGCAGATGGCCGAAGTTCTGCTTATGCTTGGGGAATTGCGAGTCAACGCTGGTCAGAATCAACAGGCAGCAAGGGCAGATGCTCGTGATATGGCACAAGATCTCCCTACTGGCCGAGCAGCTGTCCACCTACGGAATCCACAGGTGAACCATGGTAGACAGGTGCCGCAACCAGCACATCATGACCTCATGGAGGATGATTCTGATGTTGAAGAAGCCGTCGATGATGTGTATGGTGATGATGGTCCGAATTACAATTAGGTCCCCGGAGGATTTAAGCTTCATGCGGATATTCCACCGTTTGATGGAAATTTATCAATTGAAGGGGTACTTGATTGGCTTTCAGAAGTTTCACGATTCTTTGATATGACTGAAATAGAAGAACACAGACGAGTTAAGATGGTAGCATACCGTTTGAAGAGCGGGGCTGCTGTTTGGTGGGATGAATTGCAAGCCACCAGAAGACGACAATTTAAACAACCAATCCGTACATGGAGGCGGATGGAGCAGCTCATTCGCACTCAATTTTTACTTGCTGATTATTTGTAGTATTTATTTCAACTATATCAGAATTGCAGTCAAGGAACTCGAACTGTTTGTGACTATACGTCTGAGTGGCAACGGCTAAAGATGCGTAACAACTTGAATGAGTCTGAACATGTTCAGGTATCACGGTATTTGCATGGATTGAGACAATCAATCTGGGACAAAATTGGGCTGCAAACAATCTGGACAGTGACTGAAGCGTATAACTTGGCTTTGAAGGCTGAGGCTAAAGAGAGAGCACCTAGCAGACCTGCATATCAAAGACAGAATGAATCTGAATCCTCTAGTGCTGCTGCTAGTAGAGGAAAATCGCCATAGGTGGGTAACCAGTTTCAGTCTAAACCTGCATACCAACAGTCAGAAGGAAGGGGCAGTGGTAGTGCAGGACTAAAACAACCCGTGGCAAATCAGGCGCAAAATCAAGCACGTCCAGCTCAAGGGGGCAGAGGTAACAATTCTAATAATCCATATACTCGTCCTACTGGTAATAAGTGTTTTAGGTGTAATAAACCTGGTCACCGTTCCAATGAGTGTCCAGAACGTCGACCAGTTAATGTGGTGGAACAAATGGACGATCAGTATGATGGTTTAGATGGTGAGTGTGATGATGTCTTCGGTGGAGATTATATTGAGGAGGCTGATGATGTGCCTGAGGAAGAAGGGCCTTTAGTGAATTGTGTGGTGAAACGTGTGATGTATGCATCGAAACTGGAGGAGTCTCAACGAAGGAAAATATTTATAAGCTTTTGCAGTGTTGATAATCATGTTTGCGAGCTTATTATTGACAATGGAAGTTGTGAGAATTTTGTGGCGAAGAGACTAGTGGATCACCTAGGGTTGCATACAGAAAAGCATCAGGCGCCCTATGCGATCGGATGGATTCAAAAAGGTCCGAAACTACATGTGACTGAGATTTGCAGAATACCTATTTCTATTGGTAAATTTTATCGGAATGAAGTAGTTTGCGATGTGGTCGATATGGATGCTAGTCATGTTCTTCTTGGCAAACCTTGGCAGCATGATGTTGATGTTAACTATAAGGGCCGAGACAATATTTATGCATTCATATGGAAGGGAAAGAAGATAGTCATGGTTCCCCGATAGAAAAAACCAAACACCTCTAAAGTGGAGGGGAAGGCTTTAGTGATTTTCGTAGATTCCGAACAAGCATTCGAGGCTGACATGAAAACATCTGGAGAGTGTCTTGCACTGGTAGTTCGATCTTTAGTTATTGGAGACCAGCAGGATTTGATGCAGAAGCTGCCGAATAAAGTTCTGTCGGTATTGGCAGATTTTAGTGAGTTGGTGGCGGATGAGATACCCGATGAGCTGCCGCCTATGCAAAATATTCAGCACCATATTGATTTGATGCCAGGTGCGAGTTTACCAAATCTGCCGCATTATCGAATGAGCCCAAAAGAGAATGATATTTACGCGAGCAGGTAGAAGGGTTGTTGAAAAAGGGGTTCATCCGAGAGAGTATGAGTCCATGTGTTGTACCTGCGTTATTGACGCCAAAGAAAGATGGAAGTTGACGGATGTGTGTAGACAGTCGCGCTATCAATAAAATTACAGTCAGGTATAGGTTTCCCATTCCACGCCTTGATGATATGTTAGACATGCTCTCTGGTTCAAAATTATTTTCGAAGATAGATTTGAAGAGTGGTTACCACCAGATTCGTATAAGGCCAGGAGATGAATGGAAAACTGCTTTTAAGACAAAAGATGGATTATTTGAGTGGCTGGTTATGCCATGTGGTTTGTCTAATGCTCCTAGTACTTTCATGAGGCTCATGAATCAGGTATTACGCCCTTTTATTGGTAAATTCGTGTTTGTTTATTTTGATGATATTCTGATTTATAGTCGTACTGAGGAGGAGCATCTTTCGCATCTTCGAGAAGTCTTAATGGCCTTGCAAGAAAATAAGTTGTATATTCAGTTAAAAAAGTGTAGTTTTCTTACGAAGAGTTTGATGTTTTTGGGTTACATTGTGAGTCACAATGGCATTCATGTGGATGAGGAGAAAGTGAAGGCAATTCGTGATTGGCCAACACCGAAGACAGTGGGTGACGTGAGGAGTTTTCATGGTTTGGCGACATTCTATCGTCGTTTTATTCACGGATTTCGTAGCATTACGGCCCCAATAACCGAGTGTTTGAAGAAAGGAAAATTCAATTGGGGTAAGGAGGCCGAACAAGCTTTTGCATTAATTAAGGAGCGCTTATGTTCAGCACCAGTTCTAGCTCTACCAGATTTTGAAAAATTATTTGAAGTTGAATGTGATGCTAGCGGCGTAGGAGTTGGAGCTGTTTTGTCACAAGAGAAGCGGCCAGTTGCATTTTTTAGTGAAAAGTTGAGTGATGCTAGGCAGAAGTGGAGTACCTATGATCAAGAATTTTATGCTGTGGTGAGGGTGCTGAGAAATTGGGAGCATTATCTGGTTCGAGAAGAACTTATGCACCATAATGACAAAATTATTGTGATTGAAGATGCAGATTCAATTGAAGACCATATTATTCACGAGTCTCAAAATTCTATAAATTTGGCAAGAAAGTGTGAGATGCAACATGTTGATTTTATTGGGGTTGAGGATTCTAATTTCACTTTTAGCTCCTCAATATTAGAGATTGTCAAGGAGTTGATGTTGAGAACTACGAATTTGGGTCGTCCAAATTTTATAGAATTTGTTGAGCTCATGAGTATATTGAACAAACTGTATTATTCGAAATACTTGTTTCTTTGGGATGGAAGAATACAAATTCAACCAATAGAGAAGACTTCAAAGGATCAACTCTCTTTGAGTATCATAGTGAAGACAACTCTTTCTAGTCAAATTATAACTCGGGGTCGAGTTCTTTCCAAGTGGAGGGGACTGACGTAGAACAGTCTGTGGAAAAGTTCCTTGAGAAGTTGGAACGTGTTCGAAGGAAGTCAAATCGAAATCAGAATTGAAGTTGTTGTTTTTTGAAGTTAAAGATTCAGTTTCCAACTTTGACCATCCATAACTTTTGATTCCCTCGTGTGTTTCCTTATTATAATATGTTTCCGAGGACTGATTTTGAAGACCTAAAGTTTGGAATTGGAAAGAGATCCAAAGAAGTTAATTAAGTTTCCTGCACGTTTTATGTTTCTAATTTTCCAATTCTAGTTTAATTAGGAGTCCAATAAGGGTTTGATTGTTTTATCAGTCTATAAATAGTTTCATAAACGTTTGTAATTGATACAATTCAATACATTCAATTTTATTAATAAAATTTCTTGAGGTTTTCTCAATTGTTCTTGGTGGATTCCAAGTTTCTTGATTTCGTCGTGAACGAATTCAAGTGTTCTAGCTTCCGCGTCTGTGTCAGCATTATAAGTCCAACTCATGTCCCTCAGACCCTTATCAAAAATCAATTAAAAGTCAAAATAAAGAGTTTGCATTAACAATCGGAAAAATGGGGAATGAAGAGTTTGCATTAACAATCGGGTGAATGGGAATTCATGAGACGTCTCCTCATCTTCTCCACACTTCCAGAAATGAAAGACTTTTTGAATGAAGATAAAGATAATGATGCTACTCCATTCTACTTCGACATGTGTCTAACCATGAAGTGCCTAGCAATCCTATATTTGATATGCATATATTTGTATCACATTTTTCTACGTATTTTTTGAGGAAGAGGTAGACGAGAGAGCGGGAGTGGGAGGTAAAGTGTGGGTGGAATTTTTAAGAACAATAAGATATGCACATGGAGTCATTTGGGTACAGAGAGGGTAGGTTCCGAGGAAATGGTTGTAGGGCCATATGAGGGAAATTCATATTCGTAAAAAATCACATGATGAGAGGGGTAGATTCGATTTGTGGCTGGATTAAAACACTTGTAGGAACTTTGCAAAGTAGAGTAGCCAATGAAGATGCACAGTTTGAAAGGAGGATGCAGTTTGTGAGAAGAGTAGGGACGTAATAAGGGAAAACCGGTGCAGCCAAACACTTTGAGTTTAACGTAATTTGGGGAGTGGTTGAACAAAAGTTGAAATGGAGTGATGAGATTAGAGGAAGGCAAAGGTAATCAATTAATCAAGTATGAAGCTGTTTGAAATGCGAGTGACCATAAGGTGTATGGAAGCTTAGCTTAATACAGGAGAGTACGAACTGTTTCAGTGAGGTGTTTGTGCTTGCGTTCAGCGAGGGCAACATGCTGAAGTGTATGAGAAGGAGCTTGGAATAAGCTAATTCCTTCCTGGAGCATAAAAGATTTTAATTTTGAAACTCATCATTGTTATTCGTGTAAAGAGTGCAAATGGTGAGCTGAAATTGTTTTTCAACAATTGATTTGAACTAAACAAATACATAGTAGACTTCAAAATTGGTATGGAGAGGGTAAAGCCAGATGTATCTGGTGCAATGATCAACGAAGATTATATAATAGCTGTAACCATCCACAAATTGTACTAGTGTAGGGCCCCATACGTTGTTGTAAATAATTTGTAAATGAGCAGAACAAGTGACAAATGATTGACCAAAGGGTAGCCTATGACTTTTATTAATATGGAAAGAGGTACAAGAATGGGAAGTTGTGTTAACAGAAGCAGTACAAGTTAATTTAGCAGTATTCAAAAGTTTGGACAACAAAGGTTGGGAGGGGTGACCAAGACGTTGGTGCCACATCACTGGAGCAGTTTTAGACATTGAACGTGAGGCGGAAGCAACATGCCAAGTAGGTGAGTCAAAGTTGATGTGGTAGAGACCATTAACGCATTTGCCCAACACCATAGTTGGACTCGAGGCTTCTGAAAGATTATGCATATTAACGCAGTGGAAATTTAAAATTTATTAACTATGCAACTGAGCAGGATCAATTAGCATGTATGCATTAAAAGGACTATTATATAGTCATCTAATTAGCAGTTCATATTCGTACATTGTGTTCCTTGCTCATGAACTCAATGAACCGCATTTTTCTAGAGATTATAATGAGTTGCTTGTTGTCACGAACGTAAATCTACGATTCACCTCAAGCTGTTCACGCGCCCAGCCTCAAATTAGTCCACACATGCACGTCGAATCTTGAAACTTCCAAAACCGATCAAGGACGATCCTTTGGAATAGATGGCAGCCTCAAACACTTCTTTTGTGCTAGCAAGAATGTGTTGGAACACAAAAGGAAAGATCCAAAAATAATTTCTTGAATCGGTCTTGAAAACTATCAAGATTGAAGAAAGGTGTTCTTGACAATCTTTCCACTCTTTTGGACCATGAAAATTAGAACAGACCAGCTCTTTAGAAACCTTTTCTTTGGTGATTATCAAGCAAGAAAATTTCTGGAATTTCTTGATTGATCAAGTATGAAAATCGGCAAGGAGAAAGGTAAACAACAAAGACAAGAGAGTAAAGAAAGTTTAAATTCTTTTCACTATCTCTCTTGCGCTTTCTTGTATGCCGTATGCAACTTTCAACACATATATCTATATATATGTATCTTTATGTTAATCTTCTAAGGAATATAATTCCTTGGCTTCACACGGCACACACACAAATTAAGAGTTTTAGTCCAACTATAACACTTATTTATTCAAGATTATCAAGATATTCTTGAGAGTATGTATGCTAACCTTTGGATCTTGATCATCCCATGGTCAAGATTCATTCATTCTCTTTTTATTATTAGGATAAGTAATAAATAATTCATAATTAGTTATTTTCATAAATATTTGTTTTCATAAAACAAAATAATTAACAACTTTATCTAATAAAGCTTATCCTATTCCCAATCTAATTCAATATAACTAACACTTAATTATATATAAAATTAATAATCAATAGTTGATTATTTTCAAGAGCATAATTAATTATCAAATAATTAATTAGTTTGTTTTTATTATCATATAATAAAATACCATCTTTAATTACAAAGATTCTTCGCACGCTATTGTCTGTGACCTCAATAGGTTCCACATAATCTAGTAATGGAACATCAACGATTGATGTGCTAATTGAAACTCTTTTCAATTTACGCAAACGAATTAGAACTCTTTTAATTCTTCTCGAGCAATTAAATGATCAAGGTTTCCATAAGCCATGAGCGACACCTAGCAGCATGTCTCATGGCTACCTAGATGATATCGAATATATTGGTGAACCTTTCAATCATGGTTGGCGTGCAATTCGATCCTTTTATCAAATAGTGTCCGGCATGACATACAAGACATGGAAAATGTCAATCGCTGACCAAGTCATATGCATCTAATCTTTATTCGCATAATCCACGAGTAAAGGAAGAAACTCTTTTTCTAACTTTCTTCTACTCTAGCCAGAGATTTTTGGATCATGAAATCACATATCACATTGGACATTCGCCTTCTTATATTGAGAGTGATAGATCCCTTATTGTGCGTTCATATACCTCCATGCGTTAAACAAAATAACTAATTGTACGTGCACACAACCCGTGACTAGGGAAAGCGGCACATTGTACAATTAAGTCAATGCATCTCACACACAAGGTAACAATGAAGCCTCAGGTCCAAGGACTATATGTACAACCACAATTATAAGATCTTCATTTGACATGCAGTATAACTCCATATGAAGTTCTTATGGTAGTCACGTTCAGTTTACCTATTCTCTAACAAGAACCTACATGCTTGTTTTAATGTACCTACATAAATGGTTGAAAACTCACCATCCTGTTCGTAACAGCAAACATAGCATGTACTAGCCTTCCAAATTATCATTGTCCAATTAATAATTCTATGGCTAGGAACATTTATGATTAAGATATAAGAGAATTTGGAATTCCATCTCAACTTTTGAAAACAAATTCCCTCATCTTAATAAATCAATTAATATATTGAGGGTATGATAAATAAAGTGCCTGTGTATTTATTAAACAAATAAATAATAACAATATCTATGAAAATTCCATAAAGCCTAATCTAACAATTGGCTTTTAGGGCATAACACTAACAATCTCCCTTTTGCACTCAAAGCCAATCACCCTAATATCTCATACCATACTTCTCTAAGTGACGATCTAACTGCTCTCATGTCAAAGCCTTGGTGAGTCGATCCACTAAATTTTCTGTCAAAGCTATCTTCTGTATAAAAATGTCGCCTCTACCAATTATCTCTCAGATGATATGGTAGCATCGCTCGATGTGTTTGGACTTTTGATGAGACCTTGGTTCCTTGCATTGAGATATTGCCCCATTGTTGTCACAATACAAGGGTACTGGTGACTTGATGGTTGGAACCACTCCTAGTTCTATCACGAACTTCTTTGTCCAAACGAGCACCTTTGCGGCTTCCAAAGCTGTAATGTACTCCGCTTTTGTGGTTGAATCGGTCATAGTAGGTTGCTTGGAACTTTAGTCAACTCTTTGTCTTTGAATATAACCTTTAGCCACTAGCTTAGCATTATAAGTTGCCATGTTTCCGTTTGCACCTCTCTTTCTCTTAAATATCCACTTACATCCTATAGGTACAATACCTTGAGGAGGGTCTACAAGAGTCCAAATGCAATTGGAATACATAGAGTCCATTTCGGATTTTGTGGCATGTTGTCATAAATTCGAGTCGATATCAGATATCGCTTCTTTGTAACTGTTAGGATCCTCATTTTCATAATGAGTATTCTCTACATTACCTTCATGGAGATATCCAAATTTCTTAGGTGAACAATTTTCAAATA
Organism: Tripterygium wilfordii; assembly: GCF_013401445.1. Lineage (NCBI taxonomy): Eukaryota > Viridiplantae > Streptophyta > Magnoliopsida > Celastrales > Celastraceae > Tripterygium > Tripterygium wilfordii. The sequence goes on from NC_052250.1 coordinate 5,313,139, forward strand.
ATATAAACCAAATGAATTTTTTAACACATTTATTTCTTAAATCTGTTTCCAAAATATATACTCAAAATAAGTTTTGGAAACTAAAAACAGGTCAGAATTTTCAAACAGACTGTTAATGTTTAAATTTACCTTTCATCTCTCGCTCCATGTTTTAATTTTACAAATTAATTAAATTGGAGAATTTTTTTTATTCCTAGTTTGCTCCTTTTTTTAGTAAAAGTTGTTTTCATATTTTGCGCTTCCCCTTTATTTAATCTGGCGCTAAATCAGATCATGTGGAAAAAATTCAGTATGCCTGCGCGAATACCATATATCCATCAGTAGGAGAAACTTTGGCTGCTCAGTTGATTGTTCAAGTACCGGAGAAAAATGGTAGCAAAAAAATAGAGAAACTTTGGCTGTTCATCATCGCAGCAATTAGAAATCGAAATCTTATGCATGAATGGTAAACTAATAGGCTCGCAAGTGTTGTAGTGGGCTTGTTAGATAGTTGGCAACCATCTTATGTCCATCGATCAGCTAATAGGCTGGCCCAATATGTAGTGAAATGGGCCGTAGAAGGACTTTGGTCTGGACGCACTCCCGAACTTATTTTAGTCTCTCTAAACGTTTGTAAAATTTCGGGCACAGCCCCTCAGTTTCTTCTCCCCAACAAAAAGTGCCTTACAAAATAAATAGTCCAATGGCTCAAGAATAATCACAATAATTTATTTTTTCTTATTTTTATCAGAGAGGATAATTTCAGTGAAAACTGAGGGTCACAATACAAAATTGAAGATACCGAAACACACACATATATATATGCCTCATGCAGTCTTCTTGTTGTAATCAGCATTACTCATAGATGCAATTAGAATAACCTGCAAATGAAGTAACACACAACAGCATAAGTACCATAAAAATCACTTGAATACATACCAAATTCTACACAATTATTCAATATATTTTGCGGGATTGTGAAGGCGAATAGTGGGTTTGGTATCACCTCACGTATTTCTTATTGAAGGTATTGTTTGCTTCGAACCTAAACTCACTACTCAAGTGTTTTCACCACATCAAAATTTTGTATAGGTACAGGACCCTAAGCGCATAATATCTTCAATGGAAACAAGAGTACGAACAACCCGAATTCACGCTCACAAAGATTATGGAGAAATTTAGCGTACTTGGATCGGTCATGACGATAAGACCAGAGTTTCTGAAATAGCAATTCCAATTGTTTCTTCCATTTGCTTGGTAGTAGATATTCATAGCAATTGAAGCATGGTTAATAAGATTATCAGGAGAGAAACAAGGACACCCCTTTTGCAGAATCCTGCAGTCCACTTGAGAGCACGAGTAATCAATGTTTGCTGCCAATGTTGCATGGTCTGATGAAGGCTTTGCCACGCACCAAGTTTTCTAAAATTTTCAATATAATATCTCAGTTATTAGTGCAAATCTAATTAATCGTAGTAAGATTTTGTAAATATATTTAGCTAGAGGAACTTGGCATTATTACCTGTCTGTTGACATTGGTCAAATTTTCTCCTGGAAAAGAGGAGAGAAAAGAAAGTAGAAAACCAAGCATATATTAGACATTAATGAAATCGATTAATTTGATAAAATAATAGACATTTTCAGGAAACTAAAGAAAACCCATTTCAATTACATGTTCAACTAATGATACCAACATACTGTCAAATCAAAAAAGATAAAACTGTCAAAGACAGAAAAAAAAGGAAAAAAAAAAAATATACCTGTAGTGAAGGACGGTAAGAACACTAGTACTAGAATTGAGAGAGTTACTTTAGACATTTTTTGTGGTGATTGATGTATATTTTTCTCTGATTCAAAAGTGATTTCTGTGTCTCCTCTGTCTGTGAGGCTTAGAGTTGCTAAATAAGCTTAAAGGTTGTAACGGTTACATTTTTTTTAAAAGTCTTTAAAGCCGTTACAGACTTAAGAGCAGGTAATCATTATTGGAAAAAAATGGACAAAAAGAGGAGCTAAGGAGTCACCTTGTTGATTAAGACCTTTTGTACGTTAATCAACATTGATTAATAAACATTAAAATAAAACATGTAAAAAAGTAATTTTAATTTGGATTTTGAAATTTGTAGCGCTCAAACCTATTCTTTTAATTTAATTATTGGATTGCCAGCCACTTTTTATTTATTGTTTCGAATTATAATTTTGCTTGAGATTGATTCGGTCTGAAACTTTTCTGGCAGGAGAGAGTGTTACCCATGCACATATAGATATGACGATCAATAAAATAATTAAAATAAAAATTATTAATAATAGAGTAACTTTTAATTAATAGGGTAAATTATACATTTTCATTAAAACATGGATTCGGTTACAACTCGGTCACTCCCTCATTTTTTGTTTTTTTTTTTTTTTTTGAAGGCTCATAGGTCACACACACATTAATCCCAAATCCCTTAATCTCAAATCCCCTCGTGAGAATGGAATCCTGAATCTCAAAGTCCTAGGTAGACAACCTAACCAATTAGACAACCTCTCATTCTCCATTTTCCATTTTTTTGTTCGTTACAAAGGAGAGCAATGCTCACAAACACGCGAGAGATACAACGGTCAAAAAAAATGTACTTATGAAAACTATGTTTGTTGAACTTAAATAGTAACAAGTAACCTTGAGCCGATGAAATTGACAAAGCCCAAGATATTAAGCACAAAGAGAACTAGGGCAACAACCTACCAGCCCACAAAGTTGAGAGGAGTCACTGCGCGCCATGGATGGAAATAGAGAGATGATTTATGCTCCGTTTGTTTCAGATAAATTAATTTTTTGGAAAGCCAAATATACATTTTTCTGTGTTTGTTTGGAGCAAATTAAAAAGTCAACAGAAAATTAAAAAAAAATCAACATGAAAATCTAACATAATTAGAGGAGACAACCGCTTTGAAGGATCGGCTGTTGTTTTCCCAGTCGTCCCCTAAATCCAATTCGTGTCTCTCGTCTTCTCATTAGCGGCATTCAATACTCTGCCTCTTGTTCGCCACCTCCAATTACACAAAAAAAAATTCTTCATCCTGCATATATATATATATATATGTATACATATTGATGACGTCAAAAATAGGCCCGACCCTATTAGACGAATCAGTTAGTCAGACCAAGTTCTTCCTTCCTGATCGGTTGCCTTCCTTTCTGCACAATAAGCAAACGTAAGCTTCAGTAGGGCCCCGAGGGTGTGCTCGGGGGGACCTCTCCGACGCTCAAGTCAGTACGGTACTAAACTTGGGAGGATGGCTCGCTATTCGGAGCTCGCCTCTTGCTCAGTAAGTAAATTTGAGTGCAGGAGTTAGGATCTTTACCTGAGGGTAGAGGTTCCCTTTTTATATGAGCTTGAAGTATTTGAGTTGTAGTAGGAGTCAAACTCTCTCTCATTGGCTTTCCAGAGGGTTTCTCGAAGGGTAAATTCCATTCGTATCACTCTCCCAAAGGGAGTTGGACTCTGTTGAGGGTTGGTGTCTTATTGGGACTCTTTATTGTATGACTTGGTATATACCTACTTCGGTTATGTAGGGACATTACCAAGGCAACACTTCAGCGTGATAGAAGCAGGTCAGATTCATTGATTTCAATATATAATTTTTAGAGGAACCGAAGTGGGTACTTCGGTTATGGCCGAAGTGTACCTTTCGGCTCTCCCTTCATCCGGGCCCAGCTGGCACTTCAGTTGTCACGTGTCCTAGTTTTATTGGTGGGGTAATTTTGGTATTATCATATGCCCCCTACACTCTCATCGAAATGTCCTTTGGCAAATTGATGGGAGGGTAATTATAGCCTGTATTTACCTCAATGTAGTTTGAGATTCACAACCTTTCACTCTCTATTTTAACGAGCCTTTCCACGCTACTTTTATTTTTCGTCTAAGTAATAAAGTGCCTTCAACTAGGATGACCTAGCTTGGTTACTTTCCGCTACGTGTCTCCTCGGCAATTCTTTTGAGACTTGTGTATTTTAATCAAGTCATATGTTCTGAGGAGACTTTATGAGGGGGAAGAGCTTCTCTGGCTCGGTCTTTTCCCTTCCTTCATACTTTCTCTGTTACGAGCACATGTAGGGCCGAACTGGCCTAATAAGACCTCTGTGGTCATTTGATTTGGATTTGCAAATTTTTCTCAAGAGTTTGGGCCGAACTGACCCAGCTGGCCGAACTGACCCAGTAGGACAACTCGGTCCTCTAAGTTCGACCTATTTTGGCCGAGCTCGCCTAGGTGGACTCCTTGGTCTTATTTTGGACTTGAAAATTTTTTACAAGTCTCTTGCGTAAACTGTCCTTACCAGGACGAAGCGTCCTTCTCTCATTCCCTTTTTTTTTTTAAAATAAAATTTGCAAGTCATTTGGCTGAAGTGTCCATTTTGGCTGAAGTGCCTTTCTTGACCGAAATGTCTTTTTTCGCCGAAATGCCCTTCTTAGCCGAAGTGGATTATACGAGCCAAAGTACCTTTTTGTGACTTACAAATTTGCTAAGCCATCTGTGCTAAAGTGATCCTTTGGGCTGAAGTGATCCTCTGGGCAGAAGCGGCCTAGTTTGGCCGAAGTGGCCTATTTGGGCCGAAGCGACCTAGGTTGGCCGAAGCGGCTTAGTTTGGCCAAAGCGGCCTAGGTTAGCTGATGCAACCTAATTGGCCGAAGCGTCCTAATTTGGACGGAGCGGCCTTGATGGGCCTAAGTTGGCCGAAATGTCAAAGGTTGGACGAAGTGACCTAATTGGCCGAAGCGGCTCAGTTTGGCCGAAGCAGCCTAGGTGGACCGAAGCGACCTAGGTGGGCCGAAGAAGCCTAGGTTGGCCAAAGTGGCCATGGTGGGTCGAAGTGGCCTACGTGGGACCTCTTTAGTCCTTTTTGAGACTTAGAATTTTTCTAAGTCATTTTTGGCTGAAGTGAACCTTTGGGCTGAAGCGTCCTAGGTTGGACAAAGCAGCCTTCGTGGGCCGATGGCCTAGATGTGCCGAAGTGGCATAGGTTGGACATTTCGGTCCTTGTGGGCCAAACTGGCCTAAGTGGGACACTTGAGTCCTGATTTGGACTTGGAATTTTCACAAGTCTTTTGGGCAAAACTGGCCTAAGTGGGACACTTTGGTCCTGGTTTGGACTTGGAATGTTCACACACATGCCCCCCGGACCGAGGAAGAGTATGCCCGCTCTAGTTCTATGTTGGTAAGATGAGTCATATCATATAAGGAGGATTCCTTGTTGAGTAAAATTCTTTGCCGAGGAGGTCTCTTTCCTTCTGTCTGGCAATTGAAAGGCCGTATTGGAGCAAGTTAAACGAGAGGACGAACTAGTTCGTGCTATACCAGGAGGGAGGCCAAACTGGTGGTGTGCTCTATCTGGTGGCTGAACAAGTGTGTGTTCAACTGGTATGTGCTCTATCGGGTGGCTAAATTGGTGAGCGCTGAACTAGTAGGCCGAAGTAGTGCATGCTATCCCAGGTGGCCGAACTAGTGAACACTAAACTAGTAGGCCGATCTAGTTCTGCATCCGACAATTTGTTGATGAAGATTTTTTTTTTCAATGAGGTACATTTTCTTCTTTCTATTTGGCAATTTTCCTGAGGTAGATTTTTTGAGGAGAAAATGTTCATTTTTCTCTGAGGAGATCTTCCTTCTCCTTGACGAGGCCTTCCTTATATGAGGAATTCTTCATTCTCTTCTGATGAGGTCATCCTTCTTCCGAGGTGACTTTCATTCTTTTCTGTATTCTTTTTTGGAGTAGACCTTCCTTCTCTTTTGAGGATGTATTCCTTCATCCGAGGAGACATTCCTTCTTTTGAGGTCTTCCTTATTTGAGGAGACCTTCATTCTCTTCTAATGAGGTCATCCTTCTTCTGAGGAGACATTCATTCTTCTAAGGAGATCTACCTTCCGTAAGGAGACCTTCTTCCTTCTCTAAGGAGGTCTACCTTCTTCTGAGGAGACATTCTTCCTTCTCTGAGGAGGTCTACCTTCTTCCGGGGGAGACCTTCATTCTTCGAAGGAGATCTTCCTTCTGTGAGCAGACCTTCTTCCTTCTCTAAGGAGGTCTACCTTCTTCCGAGGAGACCTTCATTCTTCTGAGGAGATCTACCTTCCGTGAGGAGACCTTCTTCCTTCTCTAAAGAGGTCTACCTTCTTCTGAGGAGACCTTCTTCCTTCTCTGAGGAGGTCTACCTTCTTCCGAGTAGACCTTCTTCCTTCTCTGATGAGGTCTACCTTCTTCTGAGTAGACCTTCATTCTTCTGAGGAAATCTTCTTTCTGTGAGGAAGCCTTCTTCCTTCTCTAATGAGGTCTACCTTCTTCCGAGGAGACCTTCATTCTTCTGAGGAGATCCTCCTTCTGAGAGGAGACCTTCAATATTCGGAGGAGATCTACCTTCCGTGTGGAGACCTTCTTCCTTCTCTAAGGAGGTCTACCTTCTTCTGAGGAGACATTCTTCCTTCTCTGAGGAGGTCTACCTTCTTCCGAGTTGACCTTCTTCCTTCTGAGAAAATCTTCCTGCTATAAGGAGACCTTCTTCCCTCTCTAAAGAGGGAAGACCTTCTTCCTTCTGAGAAAATCTTCCTTCCATAAGGAGACCTTCTTCCCACAGACGGCGCCAAACTGATGACGACAAAAATAGGCCCGACCCTATTAGACGAATCAGTTAGTCAGACCAAGTTCTTCCTTCCTGATCGGTTGCCTTCCTTTCTGTACAATAAGCAAACGTAAGCTTCGGTAGGGCCCGAGGGTGTGCTCGAGGGACCTCTCTGACGCTCAAGTCAGTATGGTACTAAACTTGGGAGGATGGCTCGCTATTCGGAGCTTTGCCTCTTGCTCAGTAAGTAAATTTGAGTGCAGGAGTTAGGATCTTTACCTGAGGGTAGAGGTTCCCCTTTTATATGAGCTTGAAGTATTTGAGTTGTAGTAGGAGTCAAACTCTCTCTCATTGGCTTTCCAGAGGGTTTCTCGAAGGGTAAATTCCATCCGTATCACCCTCCCAAAAGGAGTTGGACTCTGTGTATGACTTGGTATATACCTACTTCGGTTATGTAGGGACATTACCAAGGCAACACTTCAGCGTGATAGAAGCAGGGTCAGATTCATTGATTTCTATATATAATTTTTAGAGGAACTGAAGTGGGTACTTCGGTTATGGCCGAAGTGTACCTTTCGGCCCTCCCTTCATCCGGGCCCAGCTGACACTTCAGTTGTCACGTGTCCTAGTTTTATTGGTGGGGTAATTTTGGTATTATCACATACAAACACACGCGTTGCATATGCATTTATGCAACTATTTATGGGATGGGAACATGTGCCTAGAAGGAAAATTTGTTTGTTTTACTTGTTCTGGTTCATTTATAATGTATGCATATTACTTCTATTGTTAAATCTAGTTTTGAGTTTTATAACCATGTTATAATTTGAGGCCATCATATTATATGGGCCGAAAATCTTCTCTATATAAAGTCCCCACAAACATGGCCTGCGAGAGCTATGACCCAAGCCCCATCGATAACTAGGCCCATGAGAGCGTTAGTTGAGTCCAACAAGACCCACAAGACTCTTAAGTCAACCCCATAGGCTCACAAGAGTCATGTTCAAGCCCAACAGGCCCACAACCTAGGTTATCTATTCAACAAAGATTCAAAGCCGATGCTACCAGGAAGCTCCTTCATAGGCCCACGACCCAATCAATGCCCAAGGCTTGCCAGCTTAGACATTATGCTTGACACGTGACCAAGACTCTATAAATACATGAGGTTTTTTTAAAAAATATTCCGGTTTCATCCTTACTTCACCAAACAAATAATGTATTCACAATAGTACATGTATACGTCTAAAATTATTATTGTTATTATGTATGGACACATTGATGTTATTAACGTTGTATCTAAAATTTATGTTTTCCACCAAACAAACAATGAAAAACATTAACAACATTTTTGTCCAAAGACAATAAATTAGTTATTTTTCCATGATCTTTATTTTCCATGAAGGGTTGGTTTTCCTTCAAACAAAAGGAGCATAAGGTTTTTTTTTTTGTAAAATCTGCACTGTGCTACAGTGAAGTGAAGTATGTTGGGGAATTACCTCTTAAGATTCTTCCTCAGAACTATCAATAAACCAAAGAGAAATTGAACTTGAGATAACACAATCAACAAACACAAGATTTACATGAAAAACTCCAAACTGGTGAAAAAAAACCACGGATGTTGTCAGAGACAACCAGAGAAACTTTCACTATATAAAATTGTTACAATCATATTCTCGGTGACCTTTCTCTGTCCAAAAAAAACCCAAGAACTCAAGAACCCTAGAGATTTTTCATAAGCCCCAATTTAGCCTATCCCCTCCAAGATTCTACAACTTGAATTTTTTACGGTCTCACACCCTTGAACCCATATTCGAACCCCCAAGAGATACACCGAGAGATAAACCACAAGGATTCAATAAACCTAGAAACAAGTCCTCTATTTATACTAAAATAGTGCAGGCCCCCGACATCCGTCCGGACTGTAAGAAAAATTGTTGGTAAAATAGAGTTTTAATTTCAAAATTTTTGTTTATGCAACGGAAGCTTTCTAAAATCCATACTTGTTCATGATCCTTTTAGAACTACAATCAATCAACCCAAGTTTGCAGAATCCTAGTTATGTGATTTAGAAAAATACCTTTTGGATTTTTTTGATGAAGATCCTTAAGGAGAGTTCAACAATCTATTGATTGTAACCCTTGAAAACTTGATTCCAAATCCGGTGTGTTGTAGATGAGATTCAGATTTCTATGACTTACAAATCTTCCTCCTTATTCCCTAGAATCAATCCTTGATGTCGAGAATGGTCTCTACAACAAAGATCATTAGCACCAAACTAATGAACTAAAACGAGAGAATACCTTGAAAGAATTTTTCTCTTTTTTAGTTTGTGTGTGTCTTGTATAGCGGACCAAGCTTGGTATTTATAATACCCTTGGCCGACCCCACTCTAGGGTTTCCTAGAGTGGGCCGATCATATGCTTGTTTATTACAACAAGCCAAATTCTCTCTTATTTAGTTCACAACCTATTTGGTCCAACTCAATTCTTATTTGGGCTAAGTAGGAACTTACAAGGGAAATAATATATGGGTCCAAACCCATAATACAAGGTTTTAATATGAATATTAATTTTTTCCACCACAAAAACTAATATTGAATAACTCCCCATATTATCTCAAATTATAATTTGAGTCCCTCAAGTTACAATTGTTTAATTCGCCTCCTCACGTTAAGTGCCAAATACCCATCAATTAAATACATGTCACTGACATCATATATTTAATCGATGTCTAAAACTGCAAACCTGAGAAAACAACCACGGGTGTTGTCAAAAACAGGCAGAGATACTTTCAATACATGAAATCATTACAATCATATTCTTAAAGACTTTTCTCTAACCGAGAAAACCCAAGAACTCAAGAGCCCTAGAGATTTTCCATAAGCCCCAATTCAGCATATCCCCTCTAAGATTCTACATCTTGAACTTCTTACAGTCTCACACTCTTGAACCCATATTCGAACCCCCAAGAGACACATCGAGAGATAAACCACAAGGATTCCCCCACCCTTACTTTCTCTCTCCCTCTTAGCCGCCTCTCTAAATCTAGAGAAACAAATAATAAGAATTAGGGTTCAGTAAACCTAGAAATAAGTCCCCTATTTCTACTAAAATAGTGTAGGTCCCCGACACCCATCTGGACACCTAGTCTTTTTTTTGGCCCATATTCATTTATTTTCACGCTTGACCAGATTGCCCTTACTCGACAGCCTTTTTTGAGGAAAGATCTCCAGCAAGCCTCCTCTGCCACTTCACGTATTCACCCGAGAACAGTGCTACACCACAGCAGACTTAGATTCCACACTCGATCCGATCCGAAACGAAATTTATGATCAAACCTAACACAATCCCCCCTCCCTCCGCTCCTGATATTATTGGTGTAAGTGGGCTGAGAATTTACAACAAACTTACTCCATTAAAATGTAAACAAAGACATGGGGAGGTCACCGCTGCTCCAACTCTTATTCGGATACAAAATGTTGGATTGGGGGTTGGTCTAGTATTGAAAGACACTAAACCCAACCGATGCTTTTAGTGCATCAAAAAAAATTTACAAAATTTTGAAAAATCATGTGTAATATTTAGCATGACGAATTCAACAGTATACTTGTTGTTTCAAACAAAAAATCAAATTCATCACCATTAAAAATAGAATATTTTAAGTTTATATCCGAGGATTTAAAATTGTCATATCTTTTTTATGTTCAATTTAATTTTTTTTTGAACAAAAAAAAATACCATTAGATTGTTCATTCTAAATACTACATATTTACGATTTTTAAAAACTTTTTCAAAATAATTTGGTGGACCGGGTTGGTTCCGGTGTTTATCAACACCGGACTGACTACATATTTATTATTTTTACAAACTTTTTCAGTGTTTTTCAACCTCCCCAGGATCCCAAAATGTTGGGCTCTTAACCCAACCTCTACCAGGTCTTACCACCAATCATGTAACAACACGTCATCATTGATAAAAGACAAAAAAAATGTGAACAAAAGAAAGAAAGGAGTGTTCACATATCATATTCACGTGATTCAATGCAATACTGTCCATACTGTGTTGCTTTCCGAGCTGT